>NC_091282.1:94700641-95321876 GCF_032444005.1 Ranitomeya imitator
CCTTGGGGGATCTACTTTCCAAAATGGTGTCACTTGTGGGGTGTTTCAATGTTTAGGCACATTAGTGGCTCTCCAAACGCAACATGGCATCCAATCTCAATTCCAGCCAATTTTGCATTGAAAAGTCAAATGGCGCTCCTTCCCTTCCGAACTCTGCCATGGGGTACTCAGGACAAATTGTACAACAACTTTTGGGGTCCAATTTCTCCTGTTACCCTTGGTAAAATAAAACAAATTGGTGCTGAAGTAAACTTTTTGTGCAAAAAAAATGAAATGTTTTTTTTTTTTTTTTTTTTTTAAACATTCCAAAAATTCCTGTGAAGTACCAGAAGGGTTAATAAACTTCTTGAATGTGGTTTTGAGCACCTTCAGGGGTGCATTTTTTAGAATGGTGTCACATTTGGTTATTTCTATTAAGGGAAAAACCAGCGATTCTTTCTCTATAGAGGTAGCTTCCGGGGTATGAACCGGAAGCGGAGCGGCCATTTTTTTGTCACACGTGGAGGAGCACTGATGGCGTGTGGAAGCGGCGGAATACTAATGGGTGAGTCATTGTGATTGGAGGAATCCATCATAATGTATTTTTTGACCAATTGAGAGTTAGCCTATATAAGTGAGTGGTGCGGGCGAGGTCACACGACCACTAAAAGCCCGAGAACTATAGAGAAAGAACCGCTGTTTTTTCCCTTAATTAGCGATGTACCCTAACAGAGTGTGGAGGTCCCCTGAGGAGTCTAAACACTGACGAACCGCGTCGGGACTCACAGGGATGTTTAGGGCTATTTGATAAAAGGGTCAGCTGTGGAATGCCGTTGTAAGGGCGGGAGCAATTTGGGGTCAGGGCCGCAATAGCTTTTACAGGGAATAACAGGGCAAGACCACCCCATTTCTCCCAGCTTGCAGAGCGGTTACTTGGAGGGGAAGAACGCATGGCCGCCACCGGAGCTGCTGATGGCTGAGATCTTTCCAGCTTACTTGCTTTGCAAAACAGTGCGAGTATTTGTGGACCTACCCAAATGAGCTAGTCCACATAGAGACTGTGATTTTTGTGAATCAAATGTCGTATATGACACTGAGATCCTAAGTATATTTTCATAGTCTATAAATGCATATGATTTGGTATCCAATCTTATTGTGGATCGAAATTGGAACTGGTCACTGATATATCATATAGGGTTCTTTTAGCAACTAACATTTGGGTCCCTATGTTGTTTGGTCCGTTTGGACATGTGTGGTTAAGTGTTTGTGAGTTTGGCACTTGGACACAGTTTTTATAAGGTAGTTTTTAAAAATAATAATAAAAGTTATTTTTTATATTTTTTTCTCTGTACTGTTAGCCAAAATTCTAGTGTAAAATACTTTCAAATACAGAAAAATTTGGGCGATTTTTGGCACTTTCGCCCCAGTTTCAACCAAGTGGTCAGAGTTGCTGCGCACCTTTAGCCAGAAATGTTGCTTAAGTCTCTGACTGGAGAAATATTTCTGGCAAGGGGCACTCCAGTGATAAAGATGCACCTAATTCATTAAGTGGCTTGCACCTCTTAATAATGAATTAGGTGCATTTTACGCTTGCAAGCCCCTCATTTAGACTGACAAACATAATGCAGTCTTGAGGAATCAGGGCCTAACATTTTAATCAATTTATGTCTTTTGTAGGCACCTGTTGTGAATTCTGTGGCAGAGCTCCCTCCTGTGGTCACAAGTGGTACTTCGGCTGATTCTCTCTGTAAGCTTCCGTTGGTGGAGGGAAGTGGTACTGCGGCTTCTGAGTTTCCTCCCTCAGGTGATGTGGTGAGGTCGTTAGGTGCTGCTCTACTTAACTCCACCTAGTGCTTTGATACTGGCTTCCTGTCAATGTTCCAGTATTGGACTTGTTTTCCTCCTGGATCGTTCCTGTGGCCTGCTGCTCTGCATAGCTAAGTTTTCCTTTGCTATTTTGTTTGCTTTTCTTCTGTCCAGCTTATCTATTTGTTTGCTGGAAGCTCTGGGACGCAGAGGGTGTACCTCCGTGCCGTTAGTTCGGTACGGAGGGTCTTTTTGCCCCCTTTGCGTGGTTTTTAGGGTTTTGTGTTGACCGCAAAGTTTCCTTTCCTATCCTCGCTCTGTTCAGAAAGTCGGGCCTCACTTTGCTAAATCTATTTCATCTCTACGTTTGTCTTTTCATCTTACTCACAGTCATTATATGTGGGGGGCTGCCTTTTCCTTTGGGGTATTTCTCTGAGGCAAGGTAGGCTTATTTTCTATCTTCAGGCTAGCTAGTTTCTCAGGCTGTGCCGAGTTGCATAGGTAGCGTTAGGCGCAATCCACGGCTGCCTCTAGTGTTGTTGGATAGGATTAGGGATTGCGGTCAACAGAGTTCCCACGTCTCAGAGCTCGTTCTATGTTTTTGGATTATTGTCAGATCACTGTATGTGCTCTGACCTCTATGTTCACTGTGGTACTGAATTGCCTAATCACAACAGGCACCATAGCAAAACAGTGAAGGTGCCAAGGACTGTGAAGGATTAAGGTTTTGAAAAAAAAAATGACTGCATATTTACAAGTTATGGATTACCAGGGATGATTGATTTAGAACGAAGAGAGAGGGTCATGAATGGATTATAAAAGAGAACATCCACTTTTTCCTATATCTTATACATAACCACAATCCACTAGTGGACTAGCCACCTCCAAAACCAATACTTATTCACAACCACCATACATATTTGTAGGTGAAAAAGAGGCATAAGCAGATATAAAATCATATACACTTTATTTAAGATAAAAAATAAAAAAACAAGACAAGGACACTCATAAAATACTGATAGCCAACAGGACAGAGTATTTAAGCTTTTAAATTATATAAAGCCACAAAACGCACCCTATTTACCTATACAGGATATTAATGGTAAGGACATACTTGAATATCGAAGAAAAATCTAGTAAATATTCTCGGAAAAACATACAGATATTATTAGTATATAGGCTATCACAGCCCCATCAATCTCTAAACTGCATGCTTTAATCTAGAAAAGTGTCCTGTGCAAAAGATATGGCAGAGCCTCCTAACACAGCCTTCATAGCCGGCAGATAAAACACTTGCCAGTAGCCACTATAATACATAGTTCTAATTAGCAGTACCATGAGACAAATATCTCTTAACGGCTGTATCCTACCCGGCTCTGATCACTATTACAACCTGCATAAATGGCACACAAAACCATTAGTATTGGCTATATCATACTGGGCTAACGTCCTATGCAACTTACATATATTATGCTTCCTGTCCTGTCCGCACACCAGTAGCCCCGACAGCGCCGTTTCGCCTCCGTGGCTTCCTCAAAATGGGGACCCCCATGTTGAGGAAGCCACGGAGGCGAAACGGCGCTGTCGGGGCTACTGGTGTGCGGACAGGACAGGAAGCATAATATATGTAAGTTGCATAGGACGTTAGCCCAGTATGATATAGCCAATACTAATGGTTTTGTGTGCCATTTATGCAGGTTGTAATAGTGATCAGAGCCGGGTAGGATACAGCCGTTAAGAGATATTTGTCTCATGGTACTGCTAATTAGAACTATGTATTATAGTGGCTACTGGCAAGTGTTTTATCTGCCGGCTATGAAGGCTGTGTTAGGAGGCTCTGCCATATCTTTTGCACAGGACACTTTTCTAGATTAAAGCATGCAGTTTAGAGATTGATGGGGCTGTGATAGCCTATATACTAATAATATCTGTATGTTTTTCCGAGAATATTTACTAGATTTTTCTTCGATATTCAAGTATGTCCTTACCATTAATATCCTGTATAGGTAAATAGGGTGCGTTTTGTGGCTTTATATAATTTAAAAGCTTAAATACTCTGTCCTGTTGGCTATCAGTATTTTATGAGTGTCCTTGTCTTGTTTTTTTATTTTTTATCTTAAATAAAGTGTATATGATTTTATATCTGCTTATGCCTCTTTTTCACCTACAAATATGTATGGTGGTTGTGAATAAGTCTTTCCTATATCTGCCTGAGGACCATCATCCAAGTGTTAGGAACAGAGTGGGTTCCACTATGGGAGATGCCTTGGAGAAGCTGGTGTTGGAGATGTGCTGGAGTGGTGAAAGCACCAGAGATAAGCGGATAATTGCGATAAAATTTGAGATTAGACCTTTAGACCCTGAACCTTGAATATTTGAGAATACTTCCATAAGTCCCACTTGTAATTTTGCCAACCCCCTTTTTCAGTCCAATTATAAGGTTCTGGCAAAAATTGGCAGAGTGGATTAGTATAAGTTTACTGTCAAGCTCAACACCTCTCTAGAAAGAATGTTGTTTATTAGTAATGAGCAAATATGGTGTATGGAATAAATGTAAGACTAAAACACAACATACCGGTAAAAAAAAAAAAGAGACTAAAATATAATGAGCTGTGAACCTGGGTGAATAGCACAGATTTTTATCCTCTAGAAGGTATTAATTTTTACAATTATTTATTAACAAGCATAGACTTTGAAAACTATGACGAATTGATACACAAAGTAAATTAGAACCTTCAATTACTGCAATTGGAATACTACTTTACCCGATAAACGATGAGTGGACTACTCGCCATCGAGACAAGAAAATGAGCTTTTATCTAGAAATATTATAAGATAAATACGGTACATTAAAATGAAGTGCAGACAGCAGATCTACACAAATATATATTCCGGAAATGTATACGGCATATAAAATATTGCGTGGTCACTCGATAAAGACCACACCGAATGACGTTATGCAGGTAATTACACCTAACATGACAATTCTGCTGTGCCGCACCATAAAGCTGAATAGCAACTATTGTGTGAAAGCCACATTGTTATAGTGATATAGATCTGCTTTGTATTGATGTTTTCCAGCTGAGCAGAGAGGGTATTATTCTACTGTGGCCATTTATAAACTAATCATAGATTTCTGCTAACAAAGGCTATTATTACTGTCGTGTATCCGCCTTCACAAGATTACCCCATTCTTCTATCAATACATGGACACGGGAAATGGTGTCCCTCAAATATTACTACCTAGTATTTAGACATACATTAGTTCAGAGGGGAAGTTTGTATAACTTGAAATGAAATACAAAGAAGATGACCTAACCGATCACACTCCATTGTCGTATATGCAGAATATCTCTGAGGCGAATATAGTAGAAATGACTGTATAATCTGTCTATGATGCTAGATTTTATTACTCGTGCACACATAATACAGCTCAGTAAAACCTACAATCATAAAAACTCCACAATACAGCATACATAAAAGTCATGCTGCTCAGCATAAATAAGTACACCCCTGAAGATGTGTAAAAAATTTTTATTTCCTTGCAGAATCAACATTTTCTATGGAATACCAAACTACAAAATACTACCACAATTGTGGGCCAATGATTGAAAACAAGATTTATTAAATGTTAATTTTCCTAACAAATTAATTCTAGACCATGGTGCAAAAAGGAGTATAAACCAATGAAAGTCTTAAGAGTAATGCTTAGATGTCAAAATTATAATTAAAAAGAATTCAAACATAGGCAAGTCTAATTATTCAATAAACAGGTGTCCTGCAGACAGTTGACTATCACAGGGCCATAATGAAACCCTTTTCCCATTTTATATTTTGAGCAATGGCACAACATGGAAGAGAAATGTCACAAGACCTGAGAAATAAAATAATTTCTTTACACAATAAAAGTGAAGGCTACAAGATCAGCAAAGCCTTACTTATCAGTCAAAATACTGTAGCAAAAGTGATACAAAGATGGAACTGTGACCATCTTGCAGAGACGTCCAGGCAAACCATGGAAGATAAAACCTACACCAAGAGCGTCTTCTGTTGATAAGGGATGAAGAAAATTGACATGCAAGTTCACTGCAGTTTGCTAAAGATGCTGAAAGCCAAACAGTGGTGATTTTTTTTCCATAACACGATATGGCATTCACTGCAGAGGATTGGCATGCATGTCGTCCGCATAGGAAGCTTCTCCTAAAGCCCACACACTAAAAAGCCGCCTACACTTTGCACGATTTACTGTAAACATGTCATACTGGGGTGTACACAAATTCTGGAGCCCTTGGGGCAAAAGTTTTAATGAGACCATCCCATAGGCCCCAGGCTGCCTTGACAACAACCTATTGGGTTCTCATGATCACATTGCAGGTACTCTATTAGAGTGACAGAGGGGGCCTTCTCCTCCACTTAAATGCTGCGATCACTGTTCACTACAGCATCTAAGGGGTTAAACTGCTGCAATCAGAGCTAGCTTCAAACAAGCAGCAGCTACAAGCGGGAATCTGCTTTGTAGTACAACCAGCAGCAACCAGTTATACCTGCAAGATTCCTACCATGTACATTATATACAGATAATAAGGAGAAGAGGTCGGACACCAGGCAGGAAGCAGAGCGCCATGATAGATGCACGATCTGCCACTGTTAGGCCGGAGTCACACATGCGAGAAACACGTCCGTGTCTCGCATGGGAAAACCAAGCTCTGGCGCCGGTACTTGGGAGCGGAGCGTGCGGCTGAATGTTTTGCTATGCGGCCGCACGCTCCGCTCTGGAGTGCCGGCGCCAGAGCTTGGTTTTCCCATGCGAGACACGGACATGTTTCTCGCATGTGTGACTCCGGCCTTATACATATTGTAGTAGACCACCACTACAGTGGCGGAAATAAGTATTTGATCCCTTGCTGATTTTGTAAGTTTACCCACTCACAAAGACATGAAAAGTCTATAATTCTAAGGGTAGGTTGATTTTAACATTGATAAATAGAATATAAAAATTAAAATCCACAAAATCATATTGTATAAATTATATACATTTATTTGCATTTTGCAGTGAGAAATAAGTATTTGATCCCCTACCAACCATTAAGAGTTCTGGCTCCTACAGACCAGTTAGATGCTCCTAATCAACTCCTTACCTGCATTAAAGACAGCTGTCCTACATAGTTACTTATATAAAAGACTCCTGTCCATAGACTCAGTTAATCAGTCAGACTCTAACCTCTACAACATGGGCAAGACCAAAGAGCTTTCTAAGGATGTGAAGGACAAGATCATTGACCTGCACAAAGCTGGAATGGGCTACAAAACCATAAGTAAGACGCTGGCTGAGAAGGAGACAATAGTAAGAAAATGAGAGAAATACAAAATGACTGTCAATCGTCATTGATCTGGGGCACCATGCAAAATCTCACCTTGTGGGGTATCCTTGATCATGAGGAAGGTGAGAGATCAGTCTAAAACTACAAGGGGGGAACTTGTTAATGAGCTCAAGGCAGCTGGGACCCCAGTCACCAAGAAAACCATTGCTAACACATTACTCCATAAAGGTGTAAAATCCTGCAGTGCAAGGTCCCCCTGCTCAAGAAGGCACATGTGCAGGCCCGTCTAAAGTTTGCCAGTGAACACCTGGATGATTCTGTGAGTGACTGGGAGAAGGAGCTGTGGTCAGATTAGACAAAGATTGAGGTCTTTGGCATTAACTCAACTCGCCATGTTTGGAGGAATAGAAATGCTGTCTATGACCCAAAGAACACCGTCCCCACTGTGAAGCATGGAGGTGGAAACATTATGTTTTGGGGGTGTTTCTCTGCTAAGGGCACAGGACTACTTCACCGCATCAATGGGAGAATGGATGGGGACAGGTAGCGTACAATCTTGAGTGACAACCTCCTTCCCTCTGCCAGGACATTAAAAATGGGTCATGGCTGGGTCTTCCAGCAAGACAATTACTCAAAACATACAGCCAATGCAACAAAGGAGTGGCTCAAAAAAGTGACCTAGCCAGTCTCCAGACCTTAATACCGTAGAAAACTTATGGATGGAGTTGAAGCTCCGAGTTGCCAAGTAACAGCCTCAAAATCTTAATGATTTTTTAAATGATTTGCAAAGAGCAGTGGACCAAAATTCCTCCTGACATGTGTGCAAACGTCATCATCAGCTACAAAAAAGTCTGACTGCTGTGCTTGCCATCAAGGGTTTTGCCACCAAGTATTCAGTCTTGTTTGCCAGAGGAATCAAATACTTATTTCTCACTGCAAAATGCAAATACATTTATATACCGGTAATTTATATAATGTGATTTTCTGGATTTTATTTTTGATATTCTCTCTCTCTCCATGTTAAAATTAACCTACCCTTAAAATTATAGACTCTTCATGTCTTTGTCAGTGGGCAAACTTCCAAAATCAGCAAGGGATCAAATACTTATTTCCCCACTGTATCTTCTATCCACTGTAAGGTTTGTACAAAAAAAAAATAAAAAAAGAAAAAGTGAAAAATATATAGAACACATTTCTGGGGTAAAAAATTAAGCAATATCTCTTATTGTTAGGTCTGATATGAAGACCAGGTAAATGCAAATGCGACTTCCAGCTAAGACACAATTATATGAATATCAACTTTTGTTTTACCAGACGGTGATTATCATCGGTGTATTGTGTTACCCTGAGATATTAAAAAACATGGGTCACAATGCTGAGACATGAAAATTGTGCAGGGATATTATATTTATGCAGTTTACTAAATTACCTGATCCCTAAACAACAGCTTCTGCTGCGGGTAAATTTAACATAAACTACATGGAACAAAGGACAACCATGGACTCAGGCCAAGCTAAGGCAACCGGTCTCGGTAAGAACTGCAGAATCACCATTCCCAGCTCAGCACGGATAGTCCGTGCTGTTCTCAAAGTTTATCATTGCCAAATGATACAGAATAAAATGTCGTTAGCATGCCAACTGTAGACGTGTAATGTAGAGGCACCCATTTATAGGTGTTATCCTGTATATAGGAAATTAATTTTTCAAATAATTATAGTCAGACTTGAAGGTCAGGTTTAGTGATGAGGGAACGTGCTGGGATAAGGTATTATCCGAGCATGCTCAGGTGCTAACCGAGTGTTTTCGGCACGCTCGACAAATATGTTGGAGTCCCCACGGCTGTTCGACAGCTGCAACACATGCAGGGATTGCCGGTTTTTTCAAGAACAGCCGCAGTACATGCAGGCGTGGGGACTCGAATATATTTTCCGAAGTCACTGGTTAGAACACGAACTTGCTCAGATAAAACCTTATCCCAGTACGATCTCTCATCACTAGTCAGGTTCTGTTGGGGGAGCTTATTAGCAGCGAAAATGGATCAGAACATCTTCAAAGTGGCAGTTGAGTTGTGAAATTGAGACAATTGCGACTATTCAGTTGTGAAAAACTAAATTTATTTAGGTATTTGCATAATAATTCTGCACACATAGATGTTTCCACTTTCATCTTTGGTTATCTATGTGTGCAGAATTATTATGCAACTAACTGAAAAATTTCATTTTTCACAACTCAATTGTTTATATCTATCTTGTAGAGTAAGCCTAATAACCAAACAACTCAAAATGTACAAAAATGCAATAAAAAAAAAAAAAAAAAATCAGTGACGACTATAGCCAGTATTTTTCAATATCAGTCCTAAGCTCCATCCATGGAGTCTGTCAGTTTCTGCATCTGTTAGCGATCATCTTTTTCGGCAGCACCAACCACAGCCTCCCAGACATTGCTCAGAGAGGTGACAGTTTTCCTTCACCATAAATCTCCCTTTTAAAAATGGTCCACAGATTGTCAATAGGGTTTAGGTCAGGTGAGGAAGGGGCTGTGTCATCACTGCATCATTTTTTAGGTCTTTACAGGCAGTCGAGTAGTGAAGACTTTAATGCTCGCTAGATCATTGTTCTATGTAAAAATCATGGTTTTCATGAAAGGTGCAGACATTTTCCTGTACCACTGCTTGAAAGTGTCTCCTAAAAACTGTCAGTAGGTTTGGGAGTTGATTTTGAGTTAATCTTCATCCCAAAAAGGTCCATCTTGCTGGCGTCTGAGTGTAGGTCTGTACCTGTTATTGATCCAGCCACGGATTGTTCCGTCATTTGTTCCATCAAGAGTCACTCATCTCATCAGTCCTTAAAACCTGTGAAAATTTGCCTTGAGATATTAATTGGCCTAGTCTTGATTTTTCATCTTCTGTGTCAGTGGTGGTCGAATTTCAGCCTTCCTTACCTCAGCCATGTCTCTGAACACTAAACACCTTGTACTTCTGGGCCTCCAGGGAGGTCACAGTTCTGGAATATGAAACCAATGGAGGAGAATGGGTTCCTGGTCATTTAACGTTTGATTGTTCTCAAATCTTTGACAGTTAATGGTCGTCTTTTCTTCTCAACATGATTTCTATGATCCTTTTGACTATTTGCAACAAAACTTTTGATGGTTCTGTGATCGCGCCCCAATATCTTAGCAATTTCAAGAGTGCTGAATCCTCTGTAAGTCTTAACTGACTGAAAAAATTTTTACATCTCTTTTGTGGCCCATTTTGCCTGAGAAAAACAAGCGGACTAATAATTTTGAACACCTTTATAAAGGATTTATTATCCTTAGGCCTCACCCCCTCATTAGACAAAAATTCATTACCTGATCTATAAGCATTCACCTTTATACAGCGTAGAGTTGGAAAATCTGCATAAAAATGATGATATGGTCAAAATACTCACGTCCCTAATAATTCTGCACAGTGTACACTGCTCCAATATCATCAGTTATTATACCTGACCGGCGAAATACCAGCTGTTCAATATGGAAGAACAAACACATGGCAGGTCAGTGTTTGCCGTCTTATCAAGACCTTATTGTTCTGTTAATTAATCATATATGTGGATCAATGTCCCACATATGGCATACGAATGTACACCCAAATGCGACACCAAATCTCCTTTACTCTAAGATACATGTATCAGACACATTATTGTATAAGGCAGTGTAAGGCCAAAGCTAATCCAGAGTGACCACGAATCTGTAGCCACAAATGACGAGGAGACGTACAATACCGTGGACATTTTATCGATTAATCATTACTTCCATCACATGTGGAATGGTCTAACATCTTCATTGCCAAATTTGTTTAACAAACTACAATTTAACATTTTAGAGCTCAGAATTGTCTGGTAGAAATGAGTCACAGAAGCGACTAAATCATTATCATTATTATCAGTGTTACAAGTGGAGGAAAGGAAAAAGTCCCAAGAAGGATTAAGGTCTTTGATGAGTTCTGAATGGAATAAAATTTTGCATTTTATCTGAAGTGCTGGAACAACCTCTTTTCATGGACTGCGATCCCCACCATTCACTGTAATCTTCAGCACTGCTCATCCCCACCATTCATGGTCATCTTCAGCACTGCTCATCCCCACCATTCACTGTCATCTTCAGCACTGCTCATCCCCACCATTCACTGTAATCTTCAGCACTGCTCATCCCCACCATTCACTGTCATCTTCAGCACTGCTCATCCCCACCATTAACTGTCGTCATCTTCAGCACTGCTCATCCCCACCATTCACTGTCATCTTCAGCACTGCTCATCCCCACCATTCATGGTCATCTTCAGCACTGCTCATCCCCACCTTTCACTGTCATCTTCAGCACTGCTCATCCCCACCATTAACGGTCACCTTCAGCACTGCTCATCCCCACCATTAACTGTCGTCATCTTCAGCACTGCTCATCCCCATCATTCACTGTCATCTTCAGCACTGCTCATCCCCACCATTCATGGTCATCTTCAGCACTGCTCATCCCCACCATTCACTGTCATCTTCAGCACTGCTCATCCCCACCATTCACTGTCATCTTCAGCACTGCTCATCCCCACCATTCATGGTCATCTTCAGCACTGCTCATCCCCACCATTCATGGTCATCTTCAGCACTGCTCATCCCCACCATTCACTGTCATCTTCAGCACTGCTCATCCCCACCTTTCACTGTCATCTTCAGCACTGCTCATCCCCACCATTAACGGTCACCTTCAGCACTGCTCATCCCCACCATTCAATCAGCCCTGGTCTTCTATCATTCTGTCTTGACACAGACCCATGCCATCATGACAACAGTGAGGGCTGAATAATGTGACCATTCTTATGCACAATTTTTTTTCATTGCTACTTCAGTGTCATTTTGTTTTGTGCTCATTTTTGCTCACGTTATTCATTACCACTTTATTACCCTTCTGTGACAGAAGATTACTAGACAGGCAGTAAATGGCAATGGGTACAGGTCTAAAGTGACCTATAAATGGAACTGAGTAGATGTAGAGGAGTGATATGTAGGCAGTGAATGGTCACAATAGGTTTAGTGTGCCTATGTGCAATTAATTGACCATACTATGCAGATTTCTCTAGAATTAGGGTACGGTGACACAGTGGCACTTTGATCGCTAGGACGGCACGATCCGTGACGTTCCAGCGATATCGTTACGATCTCGCTGTGTCTGACACGCTACTGCGATCAGGGACCCCGCTGAGAATCGTACGTCGTAGCAGATCGTCTGAAACTTTATTTCGTCGCTGGATCTCCCACTGACATCGCTGAATCGGCGTGTGGGACGCCGATTCAGCGATGTCTTCACTGGTAACCAGGGTAAACATCGGGTTACTAAGCGCAGGGCCGCGCTTAGTAACCCGATGTTTACCCTGGTTACCAGCGTAAACGTTAAAAAAAACAAACATTACATACTTACCTTCAGCTGTCTGTCCCCGGCGCTGTGCTTCTCTGCACTTCTCCTGCATCCTGTGTCAGTGCCGGCCAGCCAGAAAGCACAGCGGTGACGTCACTGCTCTGCTTTACGGCTGACCGGCGCTGACAGTGCAGAGGAAAGCACAGCGCCGGAGGACAGACACGGAATGTAAGTATGTAATGTTTGTTTTTTTTACGTTTACGCTGGTAACCAGGGTAAACATCGGGTTACTAAGCGCGGCCCTGCACTTAGTAACCCGATGTTTACCCTGGTTACCAGGGGACTTCGGGATCGTTGGTCGCTGGAGAGCTGTCTGTGTGACAGCTCTCCAGCGACCAAACAGCGACGCTGCAGCGATCGACATCGTTGTCGTATCGCTGCAGCGTCGTTTCAGTGTGACGGTACCCTTACAGTATGTGGGTCAGTGGTCACTGAGTATGTGGCGCACTGTAGTATTGTAGCACTGTATCCTAGGTTTTCACCACGGACAATATCTGCAAGGAGTTTGTATGTTCTTCCCGTGTTTATACGTGGTTTTCCTACGACACTCCAAAGACATACTGATAGGAAATTTATATTGTGAGCCCGAATGGGAGCAGTGATGATTGATAATGTCTGTATAGTGCTGTAGAATTGTGCTACATAAGTAAAACAAATAAAAAAGAATTGTAAGAGGCACACACGTGCATGGCTAATTTTAACATTCATTTCCTACCTGGATGAGGCAGAGGGAATACTTTATCACAAGGCACAAGTTGGTCATTTACGGTTTTCAAACAGAAGAGTGCGAAAACTTGCAACATACAGTTTTAGGCTAGATTTGCTTTGCTATAAAGACATTTTTAGCAGACTTTTGGCTACTTATTTGTCGCAAAAAAGGATGCGTCCAGATGTTTTAGTCTACATTTGGTACAAGGAAAAAATACCAGAATGTTACAAAAAAAAAAAGCAACAAAACATTGTTTGATCCAAAAATGCCTCTACAAAAATGCCTGATTTTTTTTTTTTTTTTTTTTTTTACAAGACCCCACAAAATGGCAATTGCCCTGGACATATGCGCGTTTTATATCCTAGGAAGACTGATTTAAGTCTTCTTAGGATACAAAACACGCATATGTCCTGGGAAAACTGCATAAAAAAACCCAAAGGGGCAAGTTGGGTCACCAAAGGGCAATTTTACACAAGGCAGAAAGCACCATTCAATCTACGTGAAGCTATGGCCAGACTGTGGAGACAGAGTAAGGCCGCCGTCACACATGCGAGTTTTACGGACGTAAGAGCGCAGAATCTACGTCCGTAAAACTCGCAAAAAATACGGCACAATTATTCTCTATGCCCCTGCTCCTATTTGCCGTATTTTACTGATCAGTATTATACGGCTTTCTACGGCCGTACAAAATCGCAGCATGCTGCGTTTGTCACCGTACTGCGCAAGAAATACGCCAATGAAAGTCTATGGAAGCGTGAAAAATACGGATTACACACGGACAAGCAGTGTGACTTGCGAGAAATACGCAGCGCTGTTAGAGAGAAAAGCCGGTAATTCAGTGCGGTGTACAGTAAAATCACACTGACAGCTTACAGTCCAATAGATATAATAAATGTGTACACATAGAATAGGTATATATATATATATATGTCAGTGAGACACATATATGTATATATATTAATATTTATTCCAGCGCTATACAGCTTGAAAGCCGGTAATTCAGTGCGGTGTACAGTAAAATCACACTGACAGTTTACAGTAGAATAGGTAGAATAAATGTGTACACATAGAATAGGTATATATATATATATATATATATATGTCAGTGAGACACATATATGTATATATATATTAATATTTATTCCAGCGCTATACAGCTTGAAAGCCGGTAATTCAATTACCGGCTTTTTCCTTCTCCTTCATAAAACCCGACATGATTTGAGACATGGTTTACATACAGTAAACCATGTCTTCTCTCCATTTTTTTTGCAGATTCCACACTACTAATGTCAGTAGTGTGTATGTGCAAAATTTGGCCGTTCTAGCTCTTAAAATAAAGGGTTAACTGGCGGAAAAAATTGGCGTGGGCTCCCGCGCAATTTTCTCCGCCAGAGTAGTAAAGCCAGTGACTGAGGGCAGATATTAATAGCCTGGAGAGGGTCCACGGTTATTGGCCCCCCCCTGGCTAAAAATATCTGCCCCCAGCCACCCCAGAACAGGCACATCTGGAAGATGCGCCTATTCTGGCACTTGGCCACTCTCTTCCCATTCCCGTGTAGCGGTGGGATATGGGGTAATGAAGGGTTAATGCCACCTTGCTATTGTAAGGTGACATTAAGCCTAATTAATAATGGAGAGGCGTCAATTATGACACCTATCCATTATTAATCCAATTGTAGTGAAGGGTTAAATAAAACACAAACACATTCTTTAAAATTATTTTAATGAAATAAAAACAATGGTTGTTGTAGTATTTTATTCAACGCCCAATCCAGTCACTGAAGACCCTCGTTCTGTGAGTAAAGAAACATAATAAACCAACAATATACTTACCCTCCGCAGATCTGTAACGTCCAACGATGTAAATCCTTCTGAAGGGGTTAAAACATTTTGCAGCAAGGAGCTGTGCTAATGCAGGCTGCTCCTCGCTGCAAAACCCCAGGGAATGAGGCTAAAAATAGATCAATGATCTATATTTAGCATCATTTGCGGTGAGGCGCCCTCTGCTGGCTGTTCATAGATCGTGGGAAATTACCTAGAAAGCCAGGGAGCCAGGGAGCTTTCTAGGTAATTTCCCACGATCTATGAACAGCCAGCAGAGGGCGCCTCACCGCAAATGATGCTAAATATAG
Organism: Ranitomeya imitator; assembly: GCF_032444005.1. Taxonomy (NCBI): domain Eukaryota; kingdom Metazoa; phylum Chordata; class Amphibia; order Anura; family Dendrobatidae; genus Ranitomeya; species Ranitomeya imitator. Next base: position 94,716,037 of record NC_091282.1, read on the forward strand.
ATCATTGATCTATTTTTAGCCTCATTCCCTGGGGTTTTGCAGCGAGGAGCAGCCTGCATTAGCACAGCTCCTTGCTGCAAAATGTTTTAACCCCTTCAGAAGGATTTACATCGTTGGACGTTACAGATCTGCGGAGGGTAAGGATATTGTTGGTTTATTATGTTTCTTTACTCACAGAACGAGGGTCTTCAGTGACTGGATTGGGCGTTGAATAAAATACTACAACAACCATTGTTTTTATTTCATTAAAATAATTTTAAAGAATGTGTTTGTGTTTTATTTAACCCTTCACTACAATTGGATTAATTATGGATAGGTGTCATAATTGACGCCTCTCCATTATTAATTAGGCTTAATGTCACCTTACAATAGCAAGGTGGCATTAACCCTTCATTACCCCATATCCCACCGCTACACGGGAATGGGAAGAGAGTGGCCAAGTGCCAGAATAGGCGCATCTTCCAGATGTGCCTGTTCTGGGGTGGCTGGGGGCAGATATTTTTAGCCAGGGGGGGGCCAATAACCGTGGACCCTCTCCAGGCTATTAATATCTGCCCTCAGTCACTGGCTTTACTACTCTGGCGGAGAAAATTGCGCGGGAGCCCACGCCAATTTTTTCCGCCAGTTAACCCTTTATTTTAAGAGCTAGAACGGCCAAATTTTGCAGATACACACTACTGACATTAGTAGTGTGGAATCTGCAAAAAAAATGGAGAGAAGACATGGTTTACTGTATGTAAACCATGTCTCAAATCATGTCGGGTTTTATGAAGGAGAAAGAAAAAGCCGGTAATTGAATTACCGGCTTTCAAGCTGTATAGCGCTGGAATAAGTATTAATATATATACATATATGTGTCTACTGACATATATATATATATATATATATATATATATATATATATATATATATATATATATATATATATATATATATATATGCTTTTCTTTTTGGGACACATGGATCACTTCTATAGCGGTATGTTGGTTTTGCAAGCCTGCGAGAAAACCACGCAGTACGGATGCCATACGGATTACATACGGAGGATGCCATGCGCAAAAAACGCTGACACAGCCTGCCTACGGAGGAGCAACGGACCATTTTTTGGGGGACTTTTCAGCGTATTACGGCCGTAATATACGGACCGTATTGTTTTACGCTGTGTGTGACGCCGGCCTAAAAAGGCATAGCCATTCAGCCACATTCCCAGAAAAAAAGACAAGGACACCTGCATTTTTGGTTTCAGGCTGCTGGAGGGAAGGAGGGAAGGAGAGAGGATGGAACCCGCACAGGAAGATGAAAATAAACTAAGGAGACTGGACCATGGTCATAGGCCAGAAGTGGGAACGGCTAGTAGGATAAAAAAACCTTCTACATGGGGCAAACAACACCGCAAGGGGAGGAGAGGGGCGCGCTCCCAGTGCCCACCACAGTACATATTATAAAGTTGCAGAACTTCTCCTTATCCCGCCGTTGAATTTATTTAACGCTGACAATCCATATAATATGGAGTCTTATGACAGCGGCGATTAACTCTGTACGCGGATATAATAATGTCTGCTAAAACACTGCAATTTGAACATGAACAATGCAGAAGATGAATGTCGGTCCGCCGGGCTCGTCTGCAGTCCGCCCGTCCTTTTATCGCACAAAGTCAAGGTTATTACTTCCCAGACTCGGCTTCGTGTATCTCCAGCTCCGACAATATGAACTACAAGGAATTCTTTACAAGTCATTCATCTCCCAGAATAGGAGACATTTAATTATTTATACAAATACGAGCATTTTCCCCATTTCAGTAATATTCTGTATGAACCATCAACGACCGCCCTTGTTGCTATGGAAAGACATTTAGCCGACAGGAAGAGACAATTAACAATTCATTCTGAGTCACCGGCAGCCAGCCATCACTGCTCCCATCTAATGTAACATAGGGGAGGACGCGGAGAAGAAGCCCTGCTCAGCCACATTGGAGCAGCTACCTATAGCCACAATTCACATGGCGGAAAATTGGGGAATAAAGCATCAAACTCAGCTTTGCTACATCTCAGCTACTCAGCTTAGATAAGGTTGTGATAGCCACAACTCCTATAGAAGCATGTAAAGGCTGCCGCAGGACCCCCAATGAGATACGATGCAATTAATGAGGAATACGGTGCTTCAGAGTCCGCGCCGACCAAGGTGCGATCACACAAGAATGTGAAGAATGAATTCGCTTTATGTCAACGCGTTTCAAGGTTTTTAAACCTCTTCGTCAGGACCAAACCACAATGATAAGACTGGCTTGGTCCTGATAAAGAGGTTTAAAAACCTTGAAACGCGTTGACGCAATAAACCTTCGCGTGTGATCGTTCCTCTGAACCTTGGGCAGCGCGGACTTTGAACCGCCATATTCCTCATTTATTGCAACTCAGCTTAGATACACACAGTATGTAAAAATAAAAAAATTTTTAAAAAAATTCTCAGTCTCTGAATTTGTTCTCTTTTACAAAATTTGCAGTTTTATCATTAATTTATTTATTTATACTAACTAGTCACCATTTTGGGGGAAGGTGAGTGACAACCACTATGGGGATTATTACAGAGCCTAAAGTTCTGCCAAAAAAAAACTTTACCTTAATCTTAAATAACAAATCTACCTTTTTACGCAATGAGATTAAAGTCTATGGAAACTTAGACATTGAAAAACGGTACGGTACATTTAGCTAGTGGGAATCTGTTACCAGGTTTTTGATGCTCCATATAAGAGCAGCTCCATGTTGGGGCAGAAACCAGGATTCCAGCAGTGTCACTTACTAGGCTGCTTGCTGCAGTTTTGATTAACACCGGTGTTCTCGGCTGCTATTCTAGCAGTTCTCTACATGCTGAGCTTTGTATAACCCCGCCCACAGCAATGATTTGTGCTTTCTGTGTACACTGTGCATAGGCAGAAAGCTGCCAGTGGTGTGGACAGGGTTATACACAGTTCATGAATATGGAGGACTACATGGAAGTTGCTTTAGTGAGATTGTCCTGCTAATAAAATGGTAATTTTATTAAAGATACAGAAAGCAGCCTAGTAAGCGACACAGCTGGAATCAGAGTATCTTCCCCTACATTATGATGTTCCCAAATTAAGTAGCAAAATCCTGGTGACATATTCCCTGTAATGAAATTTCAGTTTGCAATCTTCATTTTCAGACCTCTTAATATGTAGTTTGCAGTCTAAGATTTTTCTCTTGTGGGAGTGTCACTCCTGGTAACACAGGCTGGATTTGAGCTCTGTGTGTATCCAGAGTGCCACCATCTTCAGTTGCTTTTATTTATCAGCAAAGCTACAGACCTGCACTTTTTTCCTCTCCATGTGCTTTCCTCCTTTTTTTATAGCCTGTTTTTTCTGCTGTCCATGAAAACTTTGCACATTTTACGCTCACTCCAATACTGAATTGTATGTTTTTGCTGCCATCTCTATTACTGAAAGAAAGGAGGGTGAGAGCTATCCAGGTAAGGACTTATGGTCCCCAAATACATTAAACCACGGGTGCAAATCCCGATATTCAGAAGCCACATACGGCCCACAAACATTTGGACAGAAAAAAGCTTGACTGACAGATTATATGTGAGCAACTGTAAGGAGAAGTGAGAAGACGCACACAGTTAAGCCTAAGAGGGAGTCTTTCACCGCCATCTGCTGGTGAAAGATGATAGAGAACGTGATAGCAGAGAGAATTGCTCAAAATCAAGAGTGAAGTGCATGTTCCCTCGGGGAAGTGCATGTAAATCAGACTGCACTCTGATGTCATCCGAGTTTAGTCCAATTTCTGCAGACACAGACAATGGAGAAGAGGGAGAAATTAAGCTCTCCTTCTTCCCTGCACAAACTGACACTAGGATCAAACGAGTGAGAATACTATAATCGATCAGATGCTCCGGAACAGAAAACCATTGCTCGTGTGACCCCGGCCTTAGGAGCGGATTCTATTTCTAAATCCTTGTCAAAAAACTGTGAGGCTACATTCCCATGATTATTGTTTAGCGAGTTTCTGATATTGCAGATTTCTTGCACCAATTATGTAAGTTGGGCTACCTGCATTTTTTCATTGTGTTTTTCAGTGCGTTTGTTTACATGCCGTTTTATCGCCATGTCTTGTCTCTTGTTGGTGTCATGTTTTAAACAAAGCTGCTTTATTTTTTATACCTTCTAGTATTTAATTTTGAAGAAACTTTATCGACAATCATTTGTGGAATATACTGTACGTGTTTTTACCTGCAGAATTTCTGCATTAACCCTTTCACGACATGCGCCGTACTAGTACGGCGCATGTCGTGTCTCCCCCTTTGTTCTGGGCTCCGGGGCTGAGCCCACATCAAAGCTGCGACATGTCAACTGTTTTGAACAGCTGACATGTGCGTGCAATAGCGGCGAGGGGAATCGCGATCCACCCTTCGCTATTAACTAGTTAAATGCCGCTGTCAAATGCTGACAGCGGCATTTAACTAGCGCTTCCAGCCATCGGGACGGAAATGCGCGCATCGCTGACCCTGTGATCGGGGGTCAGCGATGTGTTGGCATGACAACCAGAGGTCTCCTTGAGAGCTCTATGGTTGTTGATAGTGTTGAGCATTCCGATACCGCAAGTATCGGGTATCGGCCGATACTTGCGGTATCGGAATTCCGATACCGAGATCCGATATTTTTGTGATATCGGGTATCGGTATCGGAAGTGTAAAATAAAGAATTAAAATAAAAAATATTGTTATATTCACCTCTCCGGCGGCCCCTGGACATCTGCGCGAGGAACCGGCGTCCGGCACGGCTTCTTTCTTCAAAATGCGCGCCTTTAGGACCTGTGGTATGACGTCCCGGCTTCTGATTGGTCGCGTGCCGCCCATGTGACCGCCACACGACCAATCAGAAGCCGCGACGTCATTCCTCAGCTAAAGTCCTAGAATGAGCGCCTTTTAGGACCTAAGGAATGACGTCGCGGCTTCTGATTGGTCGCGTGGCGGTCACATGGGCGGCACGCGACCAATCAGAAGCCGGGATGTCATTCCACAGGTCCTAAAGGCGCGCATTTTGAAGAAAGAAGCCGTGCCGGACGCCGGATCCTCCCGCTGATGTCCAGGGGCCGCCGGAGAGGTGAATATAACAATATTTTTTATTTTAATTCTTTATTTTACACTTTAATATGGATCCCAGGGCCTGAAGGAGAGTTTCCTCTCCTTCAGACCCTGGGATCCATGAGGATACATTCCGATACTTGATGTTCCATTGACTTGTATTGGTATCGGATATCAGTATCGGCGATATCCAATATTTTTCGGGTATCGGCCGATACTATCCGATACCGATACTTTCAAGTATCGGACGGTATCGCTCAACACTAGTTGTTGATGCCGGATTGCTATGAGCGCCACCCTGTGGTCGGCGCTCATAGCAATGCAGGAATTCAGCTACATAGGAGCAATCTGAGCATCGCTTCAATGTAGCTGAGCCGATTAAGTTGTGCCAGCTTCTAGCCTCCCATGGAGGCTATTGAAGCATGGCAAAAGTAAAAAAAAAAAAGGTTTAAAAAAAATATGAAAAAATAAAAAGTTTAAATCACCCCCCTTTCGCCCCATTCAAAAAAAAAAAAAAAAAATCAAACATACACATATTTGGTATCGCGCATTCAGAACCGCCCGATCTATCAATAAAAAAAAAAAGGATTAACCTGATGGCTAAACGGTGTAGTGAGAAAAAAATTAAAAACGCCAGAATTAAATTTTTTTCGGTTGCTGCAACATTGCATTAAAATGCAATAATGGGCAATCAAAACGTTTCTATACTAAAATAGTATCATTAAAAACGTCAGCTCGGCATGCAAAAAATAAGCCCTCACCCGTCTTGAGATCCCGAAAAATGGAAACGCAACGGGTATCAGAAAACTGCGCAATTTTTTTTTTTTTTACCAAAGTTTGGAATTTTTTTTCACCACTTAGATAAACAAATAACCTAGACATGTTTGGTGTCTATGAACTCGTAATGACCTGGAGAATCACAATGGCAGGTCAGTTGTTGCATTTAGTCAATCTAGCACAAAAGCCAAACAAAAAAACAAGTGTGGGACTGCACTTTTTTTGAAATTTCACCGCACTTGGGATTTGTTTCCGTTTTCTAGTACACGACTTGATAAAACCAATGATGTCGTTCAAAAGTGCAACTTGTCCCACAAAAGAGCAAAAAATAAGCCCTCACACGGCCATATTGACGAAAAAATAAAAAAGTTATGGCTCTGGGAAGGAGTCGAGCAAAAAACGAAAATGCAAAAACGAAAAAGGGCTCCGTCATGAAGGGGTTAAATTGAATTCTGTGGTGAAAATCTGCACATAAAAGTCAGCATATTTGAAAGAAAAATTTGAGATGTTGAAGATTGGAACCATACAATGGAGGTCAATTTACAATGCATACAAAAAATGTGACCCTTGGACCAAAAAAGGTTGTGCACCCCTGCATTATGCTAAATTAGACCATCCGGTGGTCTAATGTGTATGGGGGGGGGGATTATGTCGTGGGGGAGAAAATTCAGTATGTTGGATTTTCAACAAATGATTATTTTGATCTCTTGAAGATAAGCCGCCGTCAGAATAGACTTTAATTGCCTCTCTAAGGATATATGCACATGACATCTTTTAGTACTGGAACTGTTTTTGCAGCAAAAAACGCTTAATGAAAATGCGGGCGGTGTTTGACACCACTTCCGTTGGCTTTACTCTAAGAAACCAACGCATCAGGCACCTTCCTTCCACAAAAATATTTATATTGACACCAGTGTACACATAGGAAAGTTACCAATGTTTTGGCCACGTAGGGGCTAAGAGAAATAGGTGAGCATATTTTTATGAAAGTATATCCGGTGCCTTGGATTCTTGGAGGACGAGCAATTTTTACAACCTAATGGAGGTGCAAGTCGTCACGGGATACGGAGTGGTGCATGGGATACAGCCTTATTTGACTTTTGTTGGCTTTGAAGCAAAAAATCTTAGTTTTTTAATTACATGTAGAACATACCAACAGTCTGAACGATAGCCGCCACTCACATCATCTTAAAAGAATTGCTTTATTGATCCGGTAGTAAAAAAAAGGGCACAAAAAATGGTTGAACTTAACAGCACAAAAATTGTCAAGCTTGACAAAGGACCGTTTAGGTCTGAAACATGTTGCCTGGGAGCGCAGCGGATATTTATTTTCTGCCTTTTTAATTTTTGTGCTCTTGTGTTCAACCATTTTTGTGGCATTTTTACTACTGGATCAACAAAGCAATTCTTTTAAGAAGATGTGTGTAAGCCGGGTCGGGATGCAGTGACAGACAGGAGACAGAGCAAGGGTTAACAATTTTTACCATTTTAATTGAACAGGGGGTTAACTCCTCGCAGGCAGATGAAGGGTTAAACGAGGGAATAAACAGTCCAATTGCAGAGGATATGCAGAGTTAATGAACACAGTAACGGCAGTTCTTTTTGTACACTTATCGTGTCAGAAGTTCCTCAGACTGCAGATAGTACTTGGGGGTTAGTAGCACCAACAACAGTTCTGTTAGTAAAGGTGGTCCGTCTTCTCCGGCACCTTCCCCTGAACCCCTAGTCCATAAGTATATGCGGCCGGAACAAACAAGGCTGTAGGGCTATCAGGGTCCAACGTGAGGGCAGGTATATACTGGTAAGGTGGGCCGCAAATGTCTGTCTAGTACCCGGTTTTCTCTATGCGGCATGTGCACTGTACTCACGGTCACGAAGCGCGCGGCACCTCGCTTTCTGCCAGTTACCGGGCACACTGCACTTCTCTTCTCTGGAATCCCCACTGGTGACGGCGGGAGGACACGAACGTGGGAGAGCGCAGTCCCGGTGCTCCAGGGATGGAGCACTCCTCTCTCTGTGCTGCGCTCTGCCTGTTCCCACCAAGACTGACTGCCTCCACGCGTGCGGCTGCCACACTCCCAGCTTCCGAGTGCAACAGTCTGTCCGGTCTCTTACTCTTTCACCTGGACAATAGAGGAGACAGCCCCACAGTTTCAGACCCAGCACAGAACAGGTACCCACAGCCCGCTTCTCCTCCTTACATAGGTGCCATCTGCAACATCAAAAACTCACCGAAAGCTCATGGTGGGAACATAGTCTTACGGCTTTCCAAGCCTGAAGCAGTTAAAGAAGTTGCAAAATATGGAACTTAACTTGTATTTTGCTTTGCCAAAACTATATTGATACAGTCCTGTGCGGATTACGTGCATTTTTTATTCGTTTTTGCAGCGGAAAAGCATTAATATCGCATGCGTGATTTTCACCTGCAGATTTTCTGCATCTAATGCAAGTCTATGGGAAAAATCCAAACAAAAACTCAGTGTTCCCACAAGAGAAACTTGCATGTTGTGGATGTGAAACCCGCACCGCAGGTCAGTTTATGCTGAGTAAAAAAAAAAAAAATAAATCAAGGGCAGGAGATTTCTAATCCCATCCTCTTTGCTGGAACTGTAACCATTTTTGGTGCAGCAAAAATACACGCGCTCAAAAACTCATCATGTGCACACAGCCAAAAGAGGCACGCCATTGCATTTTTTTCCTCTCTATTAGCAAATAGTAATGTATATGCAGAGAGTGTATTGCAGTACTCACCGGTGACCGTCTTCTGCCATCGTCAGCAGCGGTCTGGTCCTCTACAGCCTCATGTGACCGCGTCTGTCACCTGCTGGACAAGACAGTGGTTTCTGTGTAGAGCGGCACTTACCTTCTCAATGCAAGTCTATGACATTCAGAGTGAGGCTCTCTAGCCTCCTTCTTGGCCTCATAGACCTACATTGCTAAAGTTCAAACAGTGACCTTTGCCCCAAACAGTGTTTTGGTGGGTCATACAATGCTGCAGCCGAGCAGAGCGCCGCTGAAGAAGGCGATGGGTGAGTATTGCAATACACCCTCTCCATAGAAATTACTGTGTAAAATAGGTGAAAATAGAAATTATCAGCGTGGTATAAAAGGGAAGAAAAAAAGAAACATCAGGATCAGCTCCGCACTCCAGTACTGAAGTGATGGTGTCTTGCCACTTGGCTTCTTCTGGAGCTTGAATGGAGCCACATATTTGTTAGAATTCTACAATCCCAATTATGATCAGGTTTTTGAGATTTGTTTTTGACAATGAGTCTTCGGCGTGCTCGAATATTATGTTCGAGTGCCCGTGGCTGCATGTCTCATATATGGATTACCTAACAAACAGACAATCCCTGCATGTGTTCGACTGTCGAACAGCCACGACACATGCAGCCGCGGGAACTCAAACATAATATTCGAGCACACCGAAGTCACTTGGTTAGCACACGAACATGCTCAGATAACACCTTATCCGAGCACGTTCGCTCCTCACTAGCTGACGATTACAAATCGAATCTTTTTTTTTTAAAGAAAAAAAACCTTAAAAAGGTTGAAATTCACTTTTATTACATGTTCTTATTTGCCTCATAGTAAAAAAAAATCCCTACAGAATAGCCAGTAAAATCTGGTTGAGAAGTCCTATGTAAACTACGAGAGTGAATCTACTGTTTTTCACAATGAATAACATAAGGGATAGTTAGGCCACGTTCACACATTCAGTATTTGGTGAGTTTTTTACCTCAGTTTTTGTAAGCCAAAACCAGGAGTGGAACAAATACTGAGGTAAAAAAATTACCAAATATTCAACGTGTGAACGTGGCCTTATTTTCCCAGAAGAAACAAACTGGTTTAGATTGTTATGGAAGGGAGAGGGTGAGAGAACGAAAGAGAACATTTTTAATTTGTACAGAACAATAAGAAATTTTTATGGTCCCCGTAAAATCCAGAAGCCATGTTATATTACAGATAAGCGGAGCATTGACTTGTCAGCATTCGGCATCAACACACCAAGACGATTCTGCACAAACCTAAACAAGTATGTGACCCCCATGTAAATTCCAGGAGATTATTTCTGAAGTGTCACAGTGCTTTTCTAAATACATTGAACAGGATTTAAAAAAACAAAAAAAAAAACATTACTGCTTTCTTCCCCAAAAAACAGTGGCACAGCATTTCACAGGTAGTACTGCAGCTTAATGGCAATATGAGACCCAACCCATAGACAGGTGTGGTGCTATTTCTGAACAAAAGACAGCCTAAGGGCAGGTACAGACGGCTGTAGAGTGTCTCATGCGAGAGAATCGGGTCCAATATACAAATCACACTCTGATCAGCGTGTGATCCGATTCTCTCAGATGAGAAGATGGAGAAAAAAACATCTATGTCATCCGAGACATCGATGTCATCTGAGTGCAATCCGATGTTTTCCAAGGACTCATTGACTTGCATGGTGGAGTGCGATCTGAGTATTAGATCAAACTCGGGCATGCAGCGATTATTTTTTCCCTAGGACATTGGTCCGATTGTGATCCGATGTTTTGTCAGATTGCACTCGGACCGAAAATGCACTCCTCTGCTCCTGGCCTAATCTTGTATAATCCCTTTTAGTACGGGGTCACACTAGCGTATTGCATCCGATGCGAGAGCATCTTGCATCCTGCTGCAAGCAGGAGACAAGTGTCATGCGTCTGTGCTCCGATCGTCTCGCACAGAGCGGATCGGAGCACAGCTGTGGAGGAGGCGGAGAAACTCATTTCTCCATCTCCTCCATTGCCGGGGTCAGCGTATAACGCACAGCACTCGGATGATATCTCAGTGATGTGCGTTGTCTCCCTCGCATCCATAGGCTTATATGGCTGAGAGTGAGCAGAGACTCGACCGAGTGTCGGTGACAATCGCAGCATGCTGTGATTTCACGTGCACACTGAAAACGGCCAAGGAAAAAAACGGTGATGTGAGCTGCCCCATAGTAGAATACTGGTCTGAGTGCTATGCAATTTTTTTATCGCATAGCACTCGTCCGTATTACAATCTAGTGTGACTCCGGCCTTAGGCTATGTGCACATGTTGCAGATTTTGCTGCGGATCCGCAGCGGATTTGATGCTGCAGATCTGCAGCTGTTTTCCATGCGTTGTACAGTAGTGCAACGGTGCACATGCTGCGGAAAAAAGTGCGGAAACGCAGCATTGTTTTTTCTGTAGCATGACAATTCTTTGTGCGGATTCCGCAGTGGTTTACACCTGCTCCTCAATAGGAATCTGCAGGTGTAATACCGCAGGTGGAATCCGCACAAAAAACGCACAAAAACTGCGGTAAATCCGCGGGTAATCCGCACTGCGGTTTACCTGCGGATTTTGCAAAAACAGTGCGGAAAAATCCGCAGACCAATCCACAACTTGGGCACATAGCCTTCAGGAACTGTGATGAATGTTGTACTAAATCTAATGGATCAAGGAACAATGTAATTAATGTATTCTTTTTATGGGGTCCTAATCCCACCAAGGATAACATCTGCAAGGAGTTTCTATGTTCTCAAAAAAAGAAGAAACAAAGTATACCCGCACTGCTGTCATTCGCGATCACCTATCGGCGTGCTACAATATGCTGTACCAGCCCCTATATCTCCTACTCAATGCATGGGCATAAGGGGTGCTCAACCAAAAAGATATATACGGTAATTCAAAAGCAAAAAAAATCAGTGGATCTGTGGAAGCGCATGTAGCGCGAAACAGCTGTCATCCTTCAGACATCATGTTCTCCCTGTCCATGTCCATGTCAAAATAAAGACTTTTTATAGCATCGGGTTTGGTGAGTGCTAACCACTTTTTTTCTTTTGCTTTTGAGTTTCTATGTTCTTCCTGTGTTTGTGTGGCTTTCCTCCGAGTTCTCCAATTTCCTCCCAGAGCCCCAATGGGGATAGTGATAATGATGTATGTAAAGAGCTGTGGAATATGATGGCGCTTTATAAGTGAGTAAAATAAATAAAAAAAAGTGTTGGTACAACTACCGTATGTTTAACCCCTTTCTGCCATTGGACGTAATATTCCGTCCATGTGGGGTGGGCCTTAATTCCCAAGGACGGAATATTACGTCCAGCGCGATCGGCCGCGCTCACGGGGGGAGCGCCGCCGATCGCGGCCGGGTGTCAGCTGCTTATCGCAGCTGACATCCGGCACTATGTGCCAGGAGCGGTCACGGACCGCCCCCGGCACATTAACCCCCGGCACACCGCGATCAAAGATGATCGCGATGTGCCGGCGGTGCAGGGAAGCATCGCGCAGGGAGGGGGCTCCCTGCGGGCTTCCCTGAGACCCCCGCAGCAACGCGATGTGATCGCGTTGCTCCGGGGGTCTCCTACCTCCCTCCCTGCAGTAAGTCCCGGATCCAAAATGGCCGCGGATCCGGGTCCTGCAGGGAGGGAGGTGGCTTACCAAGTGCCTGCTCAGAACAGGCACTTGGTAACGCTGCACTGCTCTCAGACAGATCGGTGATCTGTCAGAGTGCTGTGCAAACTGGCAGATCACCGATCTGTATTGTCCCCCCCTGGGGCAAAGTAAAAAAGTAAAAAAAAAAATTTCCAAGTGTGTAAAAAAAAAAAAAAAAAAAAATCCTAAATAATGAAAAAAAAATATATATATTATTCCCATAAATACATTTCTTTATCTAAATAAAAAAAACAAAACAATAAAAGTACACATATTTAGTATCTCCGCGTCCGTAACGACCCGACCTATAAAACTGGCCCACTAGTTAACCCCTTCAGCAAAAACCGTAAGAAAAAAAAAAAAAAAACGAGGCAAAAAACAACGCTTTATTATCATACCGCCAAACATAAAGTGGAATAACACGCGATCAAAAAGACGGATATAAATAACCATGGTACCGCTGAAAGCGTCATATTGTCCCGCAAAAAAAGAGCCGCCATACAGCATCATCAGCAAAAAAATAAAAAAGTTATAGTCCTGAGAATAAAGCGATGCAAAAATAATTATTTTTTTCTATAAAATAGTTTTTATCGTATAAAAGCGCCAAACCATAAAAAAATGATATAAATGAGGTATCGCTGTAATCGTACTGACCTGAAGATTAAAACTGCTTTATCAATTTTACCAAACGCGGAACGGTATAAACGCCTCCCCCAAAAGAAATTCATGAATAGCTGGTTTTTGGTCATTCTGCCTCACAAAAATCGGAATAAAAAGCGATCAAAAAATGTCACGTGCCCGAAAATGTTACCAATAAAAACGTCAACTCGTCCCGCAAAAAACAAGACCTCACATGACTCTGTGGACTCAAATATGGAAAAATTATAGCTCTCAAAATGTGGTAACGCAAAAAATATTTTTTGCAATAAAAAGCGTCTTTCAGTGTGTGACGGCTGCTAATCATAAAAATCCGCTAAAAAACCCACTATAAAAGTAAATGAAAAAAATGTATTTATTTCCATTTTCCCATTAGGGTTAGGGCTAGGGTTAGGGTTAGGGCTAGGGCTAGGGTTAGGGTTAGGGTTAGGGCTAGGGCTAGGGTTAGGGCTAGGGTTAGGGCTAGGGTTAGGGCTAGGGCTAGGGCTAGGGTTAGGGCTAGGGCTAGGGTTAGGGCTAGGATTAGGGCTAGGGTTAGGGCTAGGGTTAGGGCTAGGGTTAGGGTTAGGGCTAGGGCTAGGGTTAGGGCTAGGGTTAGGGCTAGGGTTAGGGCTAGGGTTAGGGTTGGGATTAGGGTTAGGGTTAGGGCTAGGGCTAGGGTTAGGGTTAGGGTTGGGGCTAGGGTTAGGGCTAGGGTAAGGGCTAGGGTTAGGGTTAAGGCTACAGTTAGGGTTGGGGCTAAAGTTAGGGTTAGGGTTTGGATTACATTTGCGATTGGGATTAGGATTAGGGGTGTGTCTGGGTTAGAGGTGTGGTTAGGGTTACCGTTGGGATTAGGGTTAGGGGTGTGTTTGGATTAGGGTTTCAGTTATAATTGGGGGGTTTCCACTGTTTCGGCACATCAGGGGGATCTCCAAACGCGACATGGCGACCGATCTCAATTCCATCCAATTCTGCATTGAAAAAGTAAAACAGTGCTCCTTCCCTTCCGAGCTCTCCCGTGTGCCCAAACAGGAGTTTACCCCAACATATGGGGTATCAGCGTACTCAGGACAAATTGGACAAAAACTTTTGGGGTCCAATTTCTCCTGTTACCCTTGGGAAAATACAAAACTGGGGGCTAAAAAATAATTTTTGTGGGAAAAAAAGAGATTTTTTATTTTCACGGCTCTGCGTTATAAACTGTAGTGAAACACTTGGGGGCTCAAAGTTCTCACAACACATCTAGATAAGTTCGTGGGGGGGTCTAGTTTCCAACATGGGGTCACTTGTGGGGGTTTCTACTGTTTAGGTATATTAGGGGCTCTGCAAACGCAATGTGACGCCTGCAGACCATTCCATTTAAGTCTGCATTCCAAATGGCGCTCCTTCCCTTCCGAGCCCTCCCATGCGCCCAAACGCTGGTTCACCCCACATATGGGGTATCAACGCACTCAGGACAAATTGGACAACAACTTTTGGGGTCCAATTTCTCCTTTTACCCTCGAGAAAATACAAAACTGGGGGCTAAAAAATAATTTTGAGGGGAAATTTTTTATTTTATTTTCACGGCTCTGCGTTATAAACTGTAGTGAAATACTTGGGGACTCAAAGTTCTCACAACACATCTAAATAAGTTCCTTGGGGGGTCTAGTTTCCAATATGGGGTCACTTGTGGGGGGTTTCTACTGTTTAGGTACATTAGGGGCTCTGCAAACACAATGTGACGCCTGCAGACCATTCCATCTAAGTCTGTATTCCAAATGGCTCTCCTTCCCTTCCGAGCCCTCCCATGCGCCCAAACGCTGGTTCTCCCCCACATATAGGGTATCAGCGCACTCAGGACAAATTGCACAACAACTTTTGGGGTCCAATTTCTCCTGTTACCCTCAGGAAAATACAAAACTGGGGGCTAAAAAATTATTTTTGTGGGAAAAAAATTTTGTTTTATTTTTACGGCTCTGCATTATAAACTTCTGTGAAGCTCTTATTGGGTCAAAGTGCTCACCACACATCTAGATAAGTTCCTTAGGGGGTCTACTTTTCAAAATGGTGTCACTTGTGGGGGGTTTCAATGTTTAGGTACATCAGTGGCTCTCCAAACGCAACATGGCGTCCAATCTCAATTCCTGTCAATTTTGCATTGAAAGGTCAAACGGCGCTCCTTCCCTTCCGAGCTCTCCCATGCGCCCAAACAATGGTTTACCCCCACATATGGGGTATCAGAGTACTCAGGACAAATTGTGCCACAACTTTTGTGGTCCAATTTCTTCTCTTACCATTGGGAAAATAAAAAATTTGGGGCGAAAAGATAATGTTTGTGAAAAAAAATGATTTTTTATTTTTACGGTTCTGCATTATTAACTTCTGTGAAGCACTTGGTGGGTCAAAGTGCTCACCACACCTCTAGATAAGTTCCTTAGGGGGTCTACTTTCCAAAATGGTGTCACTTGTGGGGGGTTTCAATGTTTAGGCACATCAGTGGCTCTCCAAACGCAACATGGCGTCCCATCTCAATTCCAGTCAACTTTGCATTGAAAAGTCAAATGGCGCTCCTTCCCTTCCGAGCTCTGCCATGCGCACAAACTGTGGTTTACCCCCACATATGGGGTATCAGCGTACTCAGGACAAATTGTACAACAACGTTTGGGGTCCATTTTCTCCTGTTACCCTTGGCAAAATAAAACAAATTGGAGCTGAAGTAAATTTTTTGTGAAAAAAAGTTAAATGTTAATTTTTATTTAAACATTCCAAAAATTCCTGTGAAGCACCTGAAGGGTTAATAAACTTCTTGAATGTGGTTTTGAGAACCTTGAGGGGTGCAGTTTTTAGAATGGTGTCACACTTGGGTATTTTCTATCATATAGACCCCTCAAAATGACTTCAAATGAGATGTGGTCCCTAAAATAAAATGGTGTTGTAAAAATGAGAAATTGCTGGTCAACTTTTAACCCTTATAACTCCCTAACAAAAAAAAATTTTTGGTTCCAAAATTGTGCTGATGTAAAGTAGACATGTGGGAAATGTTACTTATTAAGTATTTTGTGTGACATATCTCTGTGATTTAATTGCATAAAAATTCAAAGTTGGAAAATTGCGAAATTTTCAAAATTTTCGCCAAATTTCCGTTTTTTTCACAAATAAACGCAGGTAATATCAAAGAAATTTTACCACTATCATGAAGTACAATATGTCACGAGAAAACAATGTCAGAATCACCGGGATCCGTTGAAGCGTTCCAGAGTTATAACCTCATAAAGGGACAGTGGTCAGAATTGTAAAAATTGACCCGGTCCATAACGTGCAAACCACCCTTGGGGGTAAAGGGGTTAATCCCAGACTTTAAAAATTATCTAACAAAAAATACAATTTTTTTTCTGGTTTAAAATTTCATAAGAAGGAACATAAACCTGCTCACCCGTGATTCAACAACCAAACCTCAGGAGCACGGACCCGCTGTGTCCAGGCGTACAAGATCCAAAAAAAGAAAGGAATGTCCAGCTTCACCGAGTCCGTAAAAAAGCGTTTTCTTTATTCACAAACTTTAAACATGGAGGATAGACTTCAGCACAACCATATGGGTAAGAATCTCAACGCGTTTCTGACCATGATTAAGGGAGCCTAGTCTCCAGAAACGCGTTGAGATTCTTACCCATATGGTTGTGCTGAAGTCTGTATCCTCCATGTTTAAAGTTTGTGAATAAAGAAAACGCTTTTTTACGGACTCGGGGAAGCTGGACATTCCTTTCTTTTTTTAAAATTTCATGCAGAATAATTTTTCTATTTTATTTTGGCAGATAGAGGTCTGCTTTTTTATTTCAAGGCTTCAGTTCACCTATCTTCAGTTCACCTATTGCTCCTCATGCTCCCTCGAGGGGAGATTCCAGATGGTTACTTGCGCAAAATATTTACAGCTCTATGTTCTAAAAAACAAAACATCCGACAGCTCTAAAAATATATTAGAAAATTAATCAGTGCAGAAATTTGGACCTCAAAAATTAAAATTATCATAAAAGGTGAACACACTCTACAGGAAGAGTCAGACAGAAGGGGGGTCAACTCAGATGGGGATCACATGACGATGCCCGGACTGGCCGGCGTCCAGGAGAGCGCCTGCCAGTCCGAGTATTACCTTGCGATTCCCATCTGAGTTATATAGCCGTTTGACTCCTTCCTAAGGTGTCTGTGGAGCGCCCCCAGACGCAGGGCCTCGGGTTTCTCAGTACCGGTCCTCTCTGTCTGGCTCTAGGGTTGTCACGGTGGCTGGACCCGGTCCGTGACCTTGCTAAGGGGCGTCCAATGAAAGGGTGATGAAAGTCGGCTAAGTTTTCGTGACGCCACCTGTGGTATTCGGTCAGGGTCACCGACGCTGCTTGGGGTCCACTGGGGTGATGTTATGGCAGCTGGATGGTATACCTTCCCACAGGTGAAGTATATCCCCAGGGCTTCCCAGTAGTGTAGGTGGTGATGATGTGAGGTGCAGTCAATAACGAGGACACAGGGTTGCAGTCTCTTTACCTTTTACTGAAGACTTCAGGATCCTCAATCCTGAGCACTGCTAACTGGGCTGTCTGAGACCGGCCGGTCCGAAGGCACATCCAGAGTTAACTTTGCAGGTGGAAATCAGTGCCTACCAACTAGCGCCTGTGTGTTGTAGTACTTCCCTGCTGAGCATTCGGGATAGTCCTCACAACTTTCGCATTCGTTCTTTCACTCTCTCTCCGTCCGTCCCCCAAGTTTATCTGGATAGGACGCACCCATTTGACGGGAAGGCTCG
Organism: Ranitomeya imitator; assembly: GCF_032444005.1. Lineage (NCBI taxonomy): Eukaryota > Metazoa > Chordata > Amphibia > Anura > Dendrobatidae > Ranitomeya > Ranitomeya imitator. Next base: position 94,733,753 of record NC_091282.1, read on the forward strand.
GAGCTATTCTGGGACCCTAGAGACGCCCCTCTCCACGTTTGTCCCCTATGTCTTCTTAGATGATTTTAGGTAGACAGCTAACCTATAATCAACTGTCCTGCCGCTGTTTGAAGTAATGCTTGGAGTCAGTTACTTCCTCGGCGTTCCGGCCACCGGCTACGCGCCTCAGTAGGATGTTGCCGTTTTCGGGGCACGACTCCTACTGGTTCTCCTTTGTGCTGTGATCTCGTTTCTCACTTCTCCACAATATCCTTCGCTTCGTGTCCTTTCTTAGGATGCCGCCGCAAGGTAGTGCAGGCGAGGCTCTGTCACGTTCTGTCCTTTCTGCTAGGTACCTGCCAGGAACCCACCCCTGACAGGTCCTCCCTGGAGCTCTCCCAGGCTGCGTTCTGTTCTAACTTCCTTTCCAACCCCCAGTTTTACCAGTGTGAGGAGTGGCCTAATACATAGTGCCTTTTGCTCCCCATGGTGGCCGGAGTGTGAAGTGTAATGTGTGACTTTGATAACGGGTCAGGTGAACTCCTTTAGTGCAATCAGACATAACATCACTCCCCTTAGTGGCAGAGCGACATTACTGCAACGACCAGGACTCTGGGGTGCTGCACTCCCCCCCCCCCCGGTTAAATCCAGTACTCCCAGACTGGGAAAAGAAGAACAACAATAGATATTAGAAAAAAGACATACAAAATTTTTGAAATGCTTTGAACAATGTAAATATTACAGTGCTTCCCTTTATGGGAGGTGAGATCACTTGAACGTTACAAACTGAAATGTGTTTAAATATTTTAAATAACAATCTAATCTACTGACTATAAATAATTTCTATTACCCAGCCGGGTATTCTACTAAGTGCAAATCTTCGAACAATAATTTAACTTTTCCTTTAAGGACGTATAGGCTGAACCCACTAAAGCAGGGGTCCCCAACTCCAGTCCTCAAGGCCCACCAACATGTCATGTTTTCAGGATTTCCTTAGTCTTGCCCAGGTAATAATTGCATCACCTGTGCAATGCAAAGGAAATCCTGAAAACATGACCTGTTGGTGGGCCTTGAGGACTGGAGTTGGGGACCCCTGCACTAAAGGCTTACTATAAAACGCTAAAGTACAAATCTAACTTTTTCTTCATCTCTCTGACTTCACATATGCAGGACTGCCTAGCTACTCGTCTGGGCCTACTGCATCTCTTCTTCTTGGCTCACAATATGAGACCTATCAACCATCTCTCTATGGCTTTCAGGAGGATTCACTAACCCCTACGGGTTTAGGCAGCAAAAGAGCAGGAAACAGACAGTTAACTATTTACATTTGTCGGGGTTTCGAGGTTTATTCTCGCGACGCGACGATAGGTTGCAAGGCATCAGTTGATAGCGAACACTTCCTGGCCTGGAAAGATCTGTGTTCGACTTCTCCTCCGATGCGGTATCAATGTCACTAATCGGTTTTTCAGGTAGTAGGTTCAGTAGCGGCAATAATGCCCACTGTAGTTGTAGTATTAGGATTTGTCAGTTCAGAGTTGGTCTTCTTCATGGCAGCAGGTGGCGCTGCTACGGGGCCTACCAGTAGGTCTTCTGCCACTGGGGCAGGGTCGGCGTCCTTACCTGCCACCACGGTGTCCTGGGAGTCGGCCGACACTGTCTCCGCTGGGATCTGGAACGCTGACTGCGGGGCATTGCGCTGTGGCGTTGTCATCTCTGTTTGCAATATCTCGCTTTCCGGCAGGGCCTTGCTTTCTGGCTTCGGAGCGCTGGAACTTCTTTCTTGCTCCGGACCAGACATAGTAACATAGTAACATAGTAACATAGTTAGTAAGGCCGAAAAAAGACATTTGTCCATCCAGTTCAGCCTATATTCCATCATAATAAATCCCCAGATCTACGTCCTTCTACAGAACCTAATTGTATGATACAATATTGTTCTGCTCCAGGAAGACATCCAGGCCTCTCTTGAACCCCCCGACTGAGTTCGCCATCACCACCTCCTCAGGCAAGCAATTCCAGATTCTCACTGCCCTAACAGTAAAGAATCCTCTTCTATGTTGGTGGAAAAACCTTCTCTCCTCCAGACGCAAAGAATGCCCCCTTGTGCCCGTCACCTTCCTTGGTATAAACAGATCCTCAGCGAGATATTTGTATTGTCCCCTTATATACTTATACATGGTTATTAGATCGCCCCTCAGTCGTCTTTTTTCTAGACTAAATAATCCTAATTTCGCTAATCTATCTGGGTATTGTAGTTCTCCCATCCCCTTTATTAATTTTGTTGCCCTCCTTTGTACTCTCTCTAGTTCCATTATATCCTTCCTGAGCACCGGTGCCCAAAACTGGACACAGTACTCCATGTGCGGTCTAACTAGGGATTTGTACAGAGGCAGTATAATGCTCTCATCATGTGTATCCAGACCTCTTTTAATGCACCCCATGATCCTGTTTGCCTTGGCAGCTGCTGCCTGGCACTGGCTGCTCCAGGTAAGTTTATCATTAACTAGGATCCCCAAGTCCTTCTCACTGTCAGATTTGCCCAGTGGTTTCCCATTCAGTGTGTAATGGTGACATTGATTCCTTCTTCCCATGTGTATAACCTTACATTTATCATTGTTAAACCTCATCTGCCACCTTTCAGCCCAAGTTTCCAACTTATCCAGATCCATCTGTAGCAGAATACTATCTTCTCTTGTATTAACTGCTTTACATAGTTTTGTATCATCTGCAAATATCGATATTTTACTGTGTAAACCTTCTACCAGATCATTAATGAATATGTTGAAGAGAACAGGTCCCAATACCGACCCCTGCGGTACCCCACTGGTCACAGCGACCCAGTTAGAGACTATACCATTTATAACCACCCTCTGCTTTCTATCACTAAGCCAGTTACTAACCCATTTACACACATTTTCCCCCAGACCAAGCATTCTCATTTTGTGTACCAACCTCTTGTGCGGCACGGTATCAAACGCTTTGGAAAAATCGAGATATACCACGTCCAATGACTCACCGTGGTCCAGCCTATAGCTTACCTCTTCATAAAAACTGATTAGATTGGTTTGACAGGAGCGATTTCTCATAAACCCATGCTGATATGGAGTTAAACAGTTATTCTCATTGAGATAATCCAGAATAACATCCCTCAGAAACCCTTCAAATATTTTACCAACAATAGAGGTTAGACTTACTGGCCTATAATTTCCAGGTTCACTTTTAGAGCCCTTTTTGAATATTGGCACCACATTTGCTATGCGCCAATCCTGCGGAACAGACCCTGTCGCTATAGAGTCCCTAAAAATAAGAAATAATGGTTTATCTATTACATTACTTAGTTCTCTTAGTACTCGTGGGTGTATGCCATCCGGACCCGGAGATTTATCTATTTTAATCTTATTTAGCCGGTTTCGCACCTCTTCTTGGGTTAGATTGGTGACCCTTAATATAGGGTTTTCATTGTTTCTTGGGATTTCACCTAGCATTTCATTTTCCACCGTGAATACCGTGGAGAAGAAGGTGTTTAATATGTTAGCTTTTTCCTCGTCATCTACAACCATTCTTTCCTCACTATTTTTTAAGGGGCCTACATTTTCAGTTTTTATTCTTTTACTATTGATATAGTTGAAGAACAGTTTGGGATTAGTTTTACTCTCCTTAGCAATGTGCTTCTCTGTTTCCTTTTTGGCAGCTTTAATTAGTTTTTTAGATAAAGTATTTTTCTCCCTATAGTTTTTTAGAGCTTCAATGGTGCCATCCTGCTTTAGTAGTGCAAATGCTTTCTTTTTACTGTTAATTGCCTGTCTTACTTCTTTGTTTAGCCACATTGGGTTTTTCCTATTTCTAGTCCTTTTATTCCCACAAGGTATAAACCGCTTACACTGCCTATTTAGGATGTTCTTAAACATTTCCCATTTATTATCTGTATTCTTATTTCTGAGGATATTGTCCCAGTCTACCAGATTAAGGGCATCTCTAAGCTGGTCAAACTTTGCCTTCCTAAAGTTCAGTGTTTTTGTGACTCCCTGACAAGTCCCCCTAGTGAAAGACAGGTGAAACTGTACAATATTGTGGTCGCTATTTCCTAGATGCCCGACCACCTGCAGATTTGTTATTCTGTCAGGTCTATTAGATAGTATTAGGTCTAAAAGTGCTGCTCCTCTGGTTGGATTCTGCACCAATTGTGAAAGATAATTTTTCTTGGTTATTAGCAGAAACCTGTTGCCTTTATGGGTTTCACAGGTTTCTGTTTCCCAGTTAATATCCGGGTAGTTAAAGTCCCCCATAACCAGGACCTCATTATGGGTTGCAGCTTCATCTATCTGCTTTAGAAGTAGACTTTCCATGGTTTCTGTTATATTTGGGGGTTTGTAACAGACCCCAATGAGAAATTTGTTACCATTTTTCCCTCCATGAATTTCGACCCATATGGACTCGACATCCTCATTTCCTTCGCTAATATCCTCCCTTAAAGTGGACTTTAGACAAGACTTTACATAGAGACAAACCCCTCCTCCTCTCCGATTTTTACGATCCTTTCTAAACAGACTGTAACCCTGTAAGTTAACTGCCCAGTCATAGCTTTCATCTAACCATGTCTCGGTTATTCCCACTATGTCAAAGTTACCTGTAGATATTTCTGCTTCTAGTTCTTCCATCTTGTTTGTCAGGCTTCTGGCGTTTGCAAGCATGCAGTTTAGAGGATTTTGTTTTGTTCCAATCTCCTCGCTGTGGATTGTTTTAGAAATGTTCTTACCTCCCTTCTGAGTTTGTTTTCCTGGATCTTCTTTGTTCAAGTCTAATGTTTTTCTTCCCGTCCCCTCTTCTTCTAGTTTAACGCCCTCCTGATGAGTGTAGCGAGTCTTCTGGCGAATGTGTGTTTCCCAGGTTTGTTAAGGTGTAGTCCGTCTCTGGCGAGGAGTCCATCGTACAAGTAATTCACACCGTGGTCCAGGAATCCGAATCCTTGTTGTCTGCACCATCGTCTTAGCCAGTTGTTTGCATCAAGGATCCTGTTCCATCTCCTGGTGCCATGCCCGTCTACTGGAAGGATAGAAGAAAAAAACTACCTGTGCATCCAGTTCCTTTACTTTCTTCCCCAACTCTTCAAAGTCTTTGCAGATTGTCGGTAGGTCCTTCCTTGCCGTGTCATTGGTGCCAACATGTATCAGAAGAAATGGGTGGACGTCCTTGGAGCTGAAGAGCTTTGGTATCCTATCGGTCACATCCTTGATCATCGCACCTGGAAGGCAGCATACTTCTCTTGCAGTTATGTCCGGTCTGCAGATGGCTGCTTCTGTGCCTCTCAGTAGTGAGTCTCCCACCACCACCACTCTTCGTTGCTTCTTGGCTGTACTTTTTGCTGTCACTTGTTGCTGTGTGCCCTTTTCTTTTTTGCTTGCTGGTATTGCTTCATCCTTAGGTGTGCCATCTTCATCCTCTACAAAGATTTGATATTGGTTCTTCAGTTGTGTGGTTGGTGATTTCTCTATGGTCTTCTTGCTTCTTTTGGTCACATGCTTCCACTCATCTGCTTTTGGAGGTTCTCTGACACTTTTTTCACCTTCTGTGACCAGTAGAGATGCTTCTGTTCTGTCTAGAAAGTCTTCATTCTCTTTGATGAGTTTCAAAGTTGCTATTCTTTCTTCCAGACCCCGCACCTTTTCTTCTAAAAGGGCCACTAGTCTACACTTCTGACAGGTGAAATTTAATTCTTCTTCTGGTCGATCTGTGAACATGTAGCACATGCTGCAGCTCACCATGTAGGTTGTCACATCTGCCATGTTGCTCCTAGATCCTGCTGACTTGCTGTGTGTTTTCCTTCTTGTGTAATCTACTCAGCCAAGCTCTCTTGCAATAATGTCCTACAGGCCTGACGGCGCGCGGTTTGGTGATTCTTTCCAAGCAGCTGGTCCCGGCTGTACCCAACGATCTTCTAGCTTAGGGAGACTCTTCGCTTACCCAGAAGGCACCTGGAATATGCAAATTAGCCTCCTCAAGCTTGAATCCCTGGTTTGGTGATTCTTTCCAAACAGCTGGTCCCGGCTGTACCCAACGATCTTCTAGCTTAGGGAGACTCTTCGCTTTCCCAGAAGGCACCTGGAATATGCAAATTAGCCTCCTCAAGCCTGAATCCCTGGTTTGGTGATTCTTTCCAAGCAGCTGGTCCCGACAGACGTCTGGTGAGGCCCTCGGTGACGGTCTCCTTCCACCAGGCCTCAGTGCTCAGCTGCGTCCGCCGGAGTTGATCGCTGAGCTCGTCCACTCCGGCCTGCAGGAAGTCGGGGCCAACAGGTGACGCTCAGCCGCGGTATCTCTCTGGGTAGCTGGGGAAGTCCTCTGCTCCGACCCCACGCTTCGATCCCGGTCGGCTGGCCATGGCGTCTCCCACGTGGCTCACTTCTTCCCCCTCGTTCTTTTCCCACTCTCTCCTCCGTGGGCGGTTTCGTTTTCTTTGTCTCGACCCGCCATTGAGGATCAGAAGGCGGATCTCAGCTGCTGATGGACACGTCCTCAAGGTACAGAGATATTTAGACTGGGCGGCCATTATTGTTCGCTCTTCTCAGTTCATTCATGCCCACAACTCCACGCCCTTCTTCTTCTCCTGCGCTCCTCGTGGTGCTGTAATGGCGGCAGGATTGGCGGGAATCTTGGCGGCAAATAGCAATACACGGTCTTTGCAATAAATCACAGTTCAAGCACAATTCCAACACAGTTCTAAGGCACACATGATAAGATACTTCAGGCTTAAGTACATCCTGTTCGTGACGCCAAGTTGGAGTGCCCCCAGACGCAGGGCCTCGGGTTTCTCGGTACCAGTCCTCTCTGTCTGGCTCTAGGGTTGTCACGGTGGCTGGACCCGGTCCGTGACCCTGCTAAGGGGCGTCCAATAAAAGTTTGATGAAAGTCGGTCAAGGTTTTGTGATGCCACCTGTGGTATTCGGTCAGGGTGACCGACGCTGCTTGGGGCCCACTGGGGTGGTGTTATGGCAGCTAGATGGTATACCTTCCCACAGGTGAAGTATGTCCCTAGGGCTTCCCAGTAGTGTAGGTGGTGATGATGTGAGGCGCGGGTAATAATGAGTACATAGGGTTGCAGTCTCTTTACCTTTTACTGAAGACTTCAGGATCCTCAATCCAGAGCACTGCTAACTGGGCTGTCTGAGACCAGCCGGTCCAAAGGCACATCCAGAGTTCCCTTTGCAGGTGGAAATCAGTGCCTACCAACTAGCGCCTGTGTGCTGTAGTTCTTCCCTGCTGAGCATTCGGGATAGTCCTCACAATTTTCGTATTCGTTCTTTCTCTCTCTCTCTCTCTGTCCCTCAAGTTTATCTGGATAGGACGCACCCATTTGACGGGAAGGCTCGGAGCAATTCTGGGACACTAGAGATGCCCCTCTCCACGTTTGCCCCCTATGTCTTCTTAGGTGATTTTAGGTAGACAGCTAACCTATAATCAACTGTCCTGCCGCTGTTTGAAGTAATGCTTGGAGTCAGTCACTTCCTCGGCGTTCCGGCCACCGGCTACGCGCCTCAGTAGGATGTTGCCATTTTCGGGGCACGACTCCTACTGGTTCTCCTTTGTGCTGTGATCTCGTTTCTCACTTCTCCACAATATCCTTCGTTTCGTGTCCTTTCTTAGGATGCCGCCGCAAGGTAGTGCAGGCGAGGCTCCGTCACGTTCTGTCCTTTCTGCTAGGTACCTGCCAGGAACCCATCCCTGACAGGTCCTCCCTGGAGCTCTCCCAGGCTGCGTTCTGTTCTAAATTCCTATCCAACCCCCAGTTTTACCAGTGTGAGGAGTGGCCTAATACATAGTGCCTTTTGCTCCTCCTGGTGGCCGGAGTGTGAAGTGCAATGTGTGACTGTGATACCTGGTCAGGTGAACTCCTTTAGTGCAATCAGACATAACATCACTCCCCTTAGTGGCAGAGCGACATTACTGCAACGACCAGGACTCAGGGTCGCTGCATCTGCACATGTTAAGCATTTGTTGCATTTTTCTGCACAGTTTTATCACAAAAATGGAAGCATTGTACAAGTGGATTTTGCTGCAGAGTTTGTTGGAAATTTGCTGTAGATCTCTCTTCCTTTTCATTGTAAAGGTTGAATATTGCAAAGAACTCTACACAATCAATTGATGTACTGGGTATTTTGAAAAAATTTAAAAAATTTTTTTTCACCCCACAAAGTTTATTTTAAAAACCTCATCTGCTCAGATAGCACTATGAATGTGAATTTTCTGCATGGAAAACCACATGGAAACTCTGCAGTAGCATACAGGTACATTTACAAACAGTATATTTGTTGCTGTAATTTCTGGGACGATCACATTCATCTGAATGAGAATGAAAGAAATCCACGGGCGAAAACCTTCTAAGTCAGATAAATGGAAATGATTTCCAATCATAGATATTTCTGCTACAAATTTGCCGCATATTGCAGGAGTTTTCCAGTGTCGGATCTCCCCTGTCCTGTGGATGCAGGTTGGTTTTAAAAAACAATCCAGGCTTTGCTCGCCCTCCCTGGGTCATGCGCTGAGTTTCTGCTGCTGCTCCTGGTGTCTGTTATTGTCTGCAGCGCTGATGTCCCACTGAGAACACTGCAGTCAATCAGTGAGGTTAGCGTCTCTGAGTGGCTTATGCTATCAACATTGGCAGAATCGCTGAGCTCCGTTATTGACTGCAGAGTAGTGATGAGTGATAGATTCACAGGACTCCAGTCCAGCAGATAGATCAGTGGTACCTGCCAGCTGGATTGGAGGGCTCTAAATCTCTTACCTTCTGGCATCCCTGACAGAGCATTTGATTTGTCAGGATTGGCTTGATTTCTTATACATAACATTACACACAGATGATGTTGCACCTACCCTGGTTAATCAAAAGCTGCCCCGAGGGTACCAGAAGGTAAGCGATTCACAGGTCTCTTATCTAGCAGGCAAGTACCACTGACAAGTCCCGAGACTATCTGTTCATCTCTCTTGAAGAGTTGTCAACATGACGTCAGCAATGCAGGCAATAACAGAAAACACCGGCAGAGATGTAGCAGTGTACATGGATGAGTTAAGAACGCTCTGTTTTTGTTTTGTTCTTTAAGACGCAGATTTTTCAAAAGTGGAAAACTTTTTTCAATTCTTCTCAAAGATGTCTGCAAACATCGATTTTTTTTTTTTTTTTTTCCCCTGCTGATTCTCCACAGTACTTGAAGACACAAAAGAGCACAATGAGGTCAAAAATACTCTGTTGTAAAAAAATCACAGTAGTAAGCGAGTGCTAGTCAACAGATGGGAAAAAAACAGGGTATTTAGTTGATACGGTTTTTTGCAAAAAAATCTATACTAAGCTGCTCCACCAATCGTCAAGGTATACCCATATAGAGCAGTCCTAACTAATGTATATAATCCCTATCTGATGTATTTAAAAAATGTTTTTCCATCTTTTGACTAGCACTTGCTTATTACTGTGATTTTCTTTTTTTTACAACAGCGTATTTTTGACCTCACTGTGCTCTTTTGTGTCAAGTTTCTCTTGTTTCTACAAGACTGGGGAGTCTGTTGTGAATTTGCTTTTTGGCTCCCTCTAGTGGTTACTAGTTTTTTGACTCTGGTTTTTCTGTCTTTCCTTTTATCCGCACCTGGGTCGTTAGTTAGGGGCGTTGCTTTATAAGCTCCCTGGACACTCAGTTCTATGCCTGGCAACGTAGTTATCAGAGCTAATCTGCTGTGCTCTTGTCTACTGATCCTGGTCCGGTTATTCAGCTAAGTCATTTACTTTGCTTTTTGCTATTTGTTTTTGGTTTTGTATTTTTGTCCAGCTTGTTCCTAATCTGTATCCTGACTTTTGCTGGAAGCTCTAGGGCGCTGGTGTTCTCCCCCCGGACCGTTAGACGGTTCGGGGGTTCTTGAATTTCCAGTGTGGATTTTTGATAGGGTTTTTTGTTGACCATATAAGTTACCTTTCTATATTCTGCTATTAGTTAGCGGGCCTCTCTGTGCTAAACCTGGTTCATTTCTGTGTTTGTCATTTCCTCTTACCTCACCGTTATTATTTGTGGGGGGCTTCTATCCTGCTTTGGGGTCCCTTTCTCTGGAGGCAAGAGAGGTCTTTGTTTTCCTCTACTAGGGGTAGTTAGATTCTCCGGCTGGCGCGAGTCATCTAGGATCAACGTAGGTATGACCCCCGGCTACTTCTAGTGTTGGCGTTAGGAGTAGATATATGGTCAACCCAGTTACCACTGCCCTATGAGCTGGATTTTTGTATCTTGCAGACTTCCACGTTCCTCTGAGACCCTCGCCATTGGGGTCATAACAGTTTGCCAGGCCCTATATTAAATGTTTAATGCATTGCAAAAGAGGGATTATAAGAAAGAAGATTCTGAGTTTTTTTTTCTCCTCTCTCATTTTTTTTTTTTTTTTTTTTCTTCATCCCCTTTACCTCAGAGTGGCTTATGCTTGCTGCAGACATGAATGTTCAGACCTTGATTACAAGTGTGGACCAGCTGGCTACTCGTGTGCAGGGCATACAAGATTATATTATCAGAAGTCCTGGGTCAGAACCTAAGATACCGATTCCTGAACTGTTTTCCGGAGACAGGTTTAAGTTTAGGAATTTCAAGAATAATTGTAAATTGTTTTTGTCCCTGAGACCCTGTTCATCTGGAGACTCCGCTCAGCAAGTAAAAATTGTTATTTCGTTCTTACGGGGTGACCCTCAAGATTGGGCTTTTTCGCTGGCGCCAGGAGATCCGGCATTGGCTGATATTGATGCGTTTTTTCTGGCGCTCGGTTTACTTTATGAGGAACCCAATCTTGAGATTCAGGCAGAAAAGGCCCTGCTGGCTATGTCTCAGGGGCAGGACGAGGCTGAAGTGTATTGCCAAAAATTTCGGAAATGGTCCGTGCTGACACATTGGAACGAGTGTGCATTGGCCGCTAATTTTAGAAATGGTCTTTCTGATGCCATTAAAGATGTTATGGTGGGTTTTCCCATTCCCACAGGTCTGAATGATGCTATGGCACTGGCTATTCAAATTGACCGGCGATTGCGGGAGCGCAAGACCGCAAATTCCCTCATGGTGTTGTCTGAACAGACACCTAATTCGGTGCAATGTGATAGAAAAACCGCAAATTCCCTCATGGTGTTGTCTGAACAGACACCTGATTTAATGCAATGTGATAGAATCCTGACCAGAAATGAGCGGAAAATTCATAGACGCCGGAATGGCTTGTGCTACTACTGTGGTGATTCTACACATGTTATCTCAGCATGCTCTAAACGTATAGCTAAGGTTGTTGGTCCGGTCACCGCTGGAAATTTGCAACCTAAATTTATTCTGTCTGTAACTTTGATTTGCTCACTGTCGTCTTATCCTGTCATGGCGTTTGTAGATTCAGGTGCTGCCCTGAGTCTTATGGATCTGTCATTTGCTAAGCGCTGTGGTTTTACTCTTGAACCATTAGAAAATCCTATTCCTCTTAGGGGTATTGATGCTACGCCATTGGCAGCAAATAAACCGCAGTATTGGACACAGGTTACCATGTGCATGACTCCTGAACACCGCGAGGTGATACGTTTTCTTGTTTTACATAAAATGCATGATTTGGTTGTTTTAGGGCTGCCATGGTTACAGACCCATAATCCCGTCCTGGACTGGAAGGCTATGTCAGTTTCTAGTTGGGGCTGTCGTGGTATTCATGGGGATACCCTGCCTGTGTCTATTGCTTCTTCTACGCCTTCGGAAGTTCCGGAGTATTTGTCTGATTATCAGGATGTCTTTAGTGAGTCCAGGTCCAGTGTATTGCCTCCTCATAGGGACTGTGACTGTGCTATAGATTTGATTCCAGGCAGTAAATTTCCTAAGGGAAGACTCTTTAATCTGTCGGTACCTGAACATACCGCTATGCGTTCGTATATCAAGGAGTCTTTGGAGAAAGGACATATTCGTCCGTCTTCTTCCCCTCTTGGTGCAGGATTCTTTTTTGTGGCTAAAAAGGACGGATCTTTGAGGCCTTGTATTGATTATCGGCTTTTAAATAAGATCACTGTCAAATTTCAGTATCCTCTGCCGCTGTTGTCTGACTTGTTTGCCCGAATTAAGGGTGCCAAGTGGTTCACCAAGATAGACCTTCGTGGTGCGTACAACCTTGTGCGCATTAAGCAAGGTGATGAATGGAAAACCGCATTCAATACGCCCGAAGGTCATTTTGAGTACTTGGTGATGCCTTTTGGGCTCTCCAATGCGCCTTCAGTTTTTCAGTCCTTTATGCATGACATTTTCCGGAAGTATCTGGATAAATTTTTGATCGTTTATCTGGATGATATTTTGGTTTTTTCTGATGATTGGGACTCGCATGTGGAGCAGGTCAGGTTGGTCTTTAAAATTTTGCGTGAAAATTCTTTGTTTGTCAAAGGCTCAAAGTGTCTCTTTGGTGTACAGAAGGTTCCCTTTTTGGGGTTTATTTTTTCCCCTTCTGCTGTGGAGATGGACCCGGTCAAGGTCCGAGCTATTCTTGATTGGACTCAGCCCTCGTCAGTTAAGAGTCTTCAGAAGTTCTTGGGTTTCGCTAACTTCTACCGTCGTTTTATCGCTAATTTTTCTAGCATTGTGAAACCTTTGACGGATATGACCAAGAAGGGCTCCGATGTAGCTAACTGGGCTCCTGCTGCCGTGGAGGCTTTCCAGGAGTTGAAACGCCGGTTTACTTCGGCGCCTGTTTTGTGCCAGCCCGATGTCTCACTTCCCTTTCAGGTTGAGGTGGATGCTTCGGAGATTGGAGCAGGGGCCGTTTTGTCGCAGAGAGGCCCTGGTTGCTCTGTTATGAAACCTTGTGCCTTTTTCTCTAGGAAGTTTTCGCCTGCCGAGCGAAATTATGATGTGGGCAATCGGGAGTTGTTGGCCATGAAGTGGGCATTTGAGGAGTGGCGTCATTGGCTCGAGGGTGCTAAGCATCGTGTGGTGGTCTTGACTGATCACAAAAATCTGATGTATCTCGAGTCTGCTAAACGCCTTAATCCGAGACAGGCCCGCTGGTCATTGTTTTTCTCCCGCTTTGATTTTGTTGTCTCGTATTTACCAGGTTCAAAGAATGTGAAGGCCGATGCTCTTTCTAGGAGCTTTGTGCCTGATGCTCCTGGAGTCGCTGATCCTGTTGGTATTCTTAAGGATGGAGTTATCTTATCAGCTATTTCTCCGGATCTGCGACGTGTGTTGCAGAGATTTCAAGCTGATAGGCCTGAGTCTTGTCCACCTGACAGACTGTTTGTTCCGGATAAGTGGACCAGCAGAGTCATTTCCGAGGTTCATTCCTCGGTGTTGGCAGGTCACCCGGGAATTTTTGGCACCAGAGATCTGGTGGCCAGGTCCTTTTGGTGGCCTTCTTTGTCAAGGGATGTGCGGTCATTTGTGCAGTCCTGTGGGACTTGTGCTAGAGCTAAGCCTTGCTGTTCTCGTGCCAGCGGGTTGCTCTTGCCCTTGCCTGTCCCGAAGAGACCTTGGACACATATCTCCATGGATTTCATTTCTGATCTTCCGCTATCTCAGGGCATGTCTGTTATCTGGGTGATATGTGATCGCTTCTCCAAGATGGTCCATTTGGTTCCTTTGCCTAAGCTGCCTTCCTCTTCCGATCTGGTTCCTGTGTTTTTCCAGAACGTGGTTCGTTTGCACGGCATCCCTGAGAATATTGTGTCAGATAGAGGATCCCAGTTCGTTTCCAGGTTCTGGCGATCCTTTTGTAGTAGGATGGGCATTGATTTGTCGTTTTCGTCTGCTTTCCATCCTCAGACTAATGGACAGACGAAGCGAACCAATCAGACTTTGGAGGCTTATTTGAGGTGTTTTGTCTCTGCTGATCAGGACGATTGGGTGACATTCTTGCCGTTGGCTGAGTTTGCCCTTAATAATCGGGCTAGTTCCGCCACCTTGGTTTCGCCTTTTTTCTGCAACTCTGGTTTCCATCCTCGCTTTTCTTCAGGTCATGTGGAGTCTTCTGACTGTCCTGGGGTGGATTCTGTGGTGGATAGGTTGCAGCGGATCTGGAATCATGTGGTGGACAACTTGAAGTTGTCACAGGAGAGGGCTCAGCGCTTTGCCAACCGCCGCCGCGGTGTGGGTCCCCGACTACGCGTTGGGGATTTGGTATGGCTTTCTTCCCGCTTTGTTCCTATGAAGGTCTCCTCTCCCAAATTTAAACCTCGTTTTATTGGTCCGTACAAGATATTGGAAATCCTTAATCCTGTATCTTTTCGTCTGGATCTTCCTGTGTCGTTTGCTATTCACAATGTATTTCATAGGTCCTTGTTGCGGCGGTACGTTGTGCCTGTAGTTCCTTCTGCTGAGCCTCCTGCTCCGGTGTTGGTTGAGGGCGAGTTGGAGTACGTGGTGGAGAAGATCTTGGATTCTCGCCTCTCCAGGCGAAGACTTCAGTACCTGGTTAAGTGGAAGGGCTATGGTCAGGAGGATAATTCCTGGGTGGTCGCCTCTGATGTTCATGCGGCCGATTTAGTTCGTGCCTTTCATGCCGCTCATCCTGATCGCCCTGGTGGTCGTGGTGAGGGTTCGGTGACCCCTCACTAAGGGGGGGGTACTGTTGTGAATTTGCTTTTTGGCTCCCTCTAGTGGTTACTAGTTTTTTGACTCTGGTTTTTCTGTCTTTCCTTTTATCCGCACCTGGGTCGTTAGTTAGGGGCGTTGCTTTATAAGCTCCCTGGACACTCAGTTCTATGCCTGGCAACGTAGTTATCAGAGCTAATCTGCTGTGCTCTTGTCTACTGATCCTGGTCCGGTTATTCAGCTAAGTCATTTACTTTGCTTTTTGCTATTTGTTTTTGGTTTTGTATTTTTGTCCAGCTTGTTCCTAATCTGTATCCTGACTTTTGCTGGAAGCTCTAGGGCGCTGGTGTTCTCCCCCCGGACCGTTAGACGGTTCGGGGGTTCTTGAATTTCCAGTGTGGATTTTTGATAGGGTTTTTTGTTGACCATATAAGTTACCTTTCTATATTCTGCTATTAGTTAGCGGGCCTCTCTGTGCTAAACCTGGTTCATTTCTGTGTTTGTCATTTCCTCTTACCTCACCGTTATTATTTGTGGGGGGCTTCTATCCTGCTTTGGGGTCCCTTTCTCTGGAGGCAAGAGAGGTCTTTGTTTTCCTCTACTAGGGGTAGTTAGATTCTCCGGCTGGCGCGAGTCATCTAGGATCAACGTAGGTATGACCCCCGGCTACTTCTAGTGTTGGCGTTAGGAGTAGATATATGGTCAACCCAGTTACCACTGCCCTATGAGCTGGATTTTTGTATCTTGCAGACTTCCACGTTCCTCTGAGACCCTCGCCATTGGGGTCATAACAGGAGTCCATCACTCCTTTGTGAGTCATTTGCACTTAAGCTGTTCCATCCAGCATGTCCACATGGATATTCCCTCTCTGAACCCTGCTTATACAGGTACTATACAGATGATCAGGTTTTTAAATATATCAGATAGGCACTGTAGCTAATCACTCTGGATGTGGACAGCTGAGAAAAATGGATAAGTTGCAACACAGGATAGTCCGGGTGGTGGATAAGCTGCCTGTCATGATCCAGGTCGGGCTTTTCTTCTTGCTTTTCTTTGCCCGGTCTGGTTATGGTGGGGTTAACCTTTCCTGCCTCTCTTTGGTTCGTGGGTGGCTATTTATTGGTGCCTTTCCTGTTAGCATTTGTCAGTGATAGTTCCAGTCTCTGGCTTGAGCAGCTGACCCATATACCCTAGTGATCCTTCTACCTCTGACTACCCGTATTTGTGCCTGACCCGTTCCCTATCCCTTAATTAGTGTGTGTTTGGTGGTTTCCTACAGTGTATGACTCTGCTTGAATTCTGAACCCTGCCTCCTGCTTTCCGTCTTGGTTACTACGTTTCCCGTCTGGCTTTGACTCTCTGGCTTGTACCCCGACTACGTCTTCTGTCTCATGTTTTGGATTCTGCGCTCCCATCTGGTTCCGATTTCTGGCTTGTCTCTGACCACGTGCAATGCTGTGACCTCTGGTACTTCATCTTCCTGTTTGTTGCTGACTGATCTGTCTGACTACTCTGCCACCTCCTAGTGGCGCTCTGTGCTTACCACTGTGGTGCTACACGGTGAGTGCTACCTTTTTCCCCTTACCTGCGTCCCCTGGTGGAGGTTGCCTACAACTGCCTTGCAGTTGAATTACACTGCCCTAATCAAGTGGTTCAAGCCGTCCTGCAGGTTCAGGGTGCATCAGTGTCGATGCGAACTATCCATCAACATTTAAATAAAATCAAACACTATTGCAGGAGACCCAGGAAGACCCCACTACTGACACAGAAACATAAAAAAGCTATACTGCAGCTTGCCAAAACGTATGTAAGACAAGATCCTTCTGGAAAGTGTCTTGTGGACAGATAAGACCTAGATAGACCTTTTTGGTGAAGAACATAATTCTGCTGTTTACTGAAAACAGAATAAGGACTACAAAGAAAATAACACATTACCTAGAGTCAAATATAGTGGAGGTTCAAAGATATTTTGGGGTTGTTTTGCTGTTGAGGGCAGAGCAAAATAGTGCAGTGCGCAGGCGCCGGGAAAGGTCAGAGAGGCCCAGCGTCTGCGCACTACAGTACTTTGCTCTGCCCTCAACAGGGCAAATCAGTACTCCTGCACCGGAGCAGTGGCAGGAATAAAAGAAGAGGATGTCATCGCATGAAGATGGGAGGCGCCGGACCCGGACCGCGACACCCATCGGACCCGGACCGCGACACCCATCGGACCCGAACCGGGACCGCCCTTGGGTGAGTATAATCTAACTCGTTTTTCTAATCTTTCAGGGTACATTGGGGGTTTATCTACAGCATTCCAGAATGCTGTAGATAAGCCTCTGATGCCGGTGGCCGCAGCTCATTCTCGAATTTTGGGGTGACAGATTACCTTTAAAATCTACTTGGTTTGTGCAGATTTTTCACGCACAAATCCACATGAAAAATTTGCAGCAAAAATGTCCATTTATCCTAAGGGAATTTTTCTTTTCACATAACATCCTTTTCCCTGTTGCAGGGGGCAGTGCCGGAGCCTGTAGTGATTGGTGACACAACATTGTACATGGAAAAATAAATGTGAAAATAACGAGTAAGAAAGGATTCTCCGCAGCACGGCTTCCCGTCACACATTAACCTGTGAATTACTATAAAATGGTATTGAAGTCACATTTTTCATACTCTCGGTTGGCAGTTTGTCTGTTTGCTTTACTCACTTTCAAAAGCAATCACACGTCACGTCGCATGGATCTATACGCCTCTGACATTGGTGAAAGGTCGTTCCTATTGATTTCTTTGTTAAGCGCAACTACTATGCTCATGAATAAAAGAATACAATGCAAGCAAATCACTGACATTTCTAAAATACTGAGCAACTATGAATAATTTCAGCAATTGCGCCGAACACATATCTTACAGGTATTGTTGGAAAATGGCTTGAGACCTTTACAGTGCATTACATATTCACAAGATTGCAGGATGCAGATGGTTTGCAGGGCTGATCCTATAATTTCCAGACTATACATTTTCTCATTATGTAGAGCAGGATATATCGTTAAAAATAAAGGTTTCACACACAGCCTTATTAAGAAAAATTGCTGCTGTTGTCTTTTGCTCCTTTTGTTGTTACCTTAAAAGGATCGTGACACCCCCAAAACACAAAGTAATCTAAGGGGGACTGAGCCGCCATAAAAATAGAATTGTCCCTTCATTGTGTAAAATATGCTTTTATTTCCCATATGCTAATTTGGGTGGTTGGCGCCTCCTTGCCGAAGCCGAGCAGCTTCAGTGCTCCACTCGGCTCCCTGAATTTGGAGACCCCCGCCTGGTGACGGACAGTGCTGGCTTGCCATGAGCCAACACTGTCTCCGCACAAGGCCGGTGCCTGCGGTCTGTCACTGTCAGCGTTCCCAGATTGGAGCATGTGTGCACATCACAGGGGTGAGATATCGTGTACACTAGAGTTGAGCGACCTTGACCTTTTTAGAGTCGAGCCGGGTTTCGCGAAACCCGACTATCTCAAAAGTCGGGTCGAGTAAAATCGGCCGATTATGACGTAAAGTCGGGATCGACCGAAACACGAAACCCAATGCAAGTCAATGGGGCAGCATAGTCGGCAGTGAGTGGGGGCCAGGAAAACACCTAGAGTGCCCATTTTAATGTCAAAACCATCCATTCTTCTTAATGAAGCTTGTCAAGCGTAATTTACCTTATAATAATTGGAAGGCATTTGAAATTGGGGGTCATTTGGCTAAAGTTGTGGTGGGTAGGGCTTGTTCAAGTAATTAGTGGGCCCAGGAAATCTGGACCACGTCACGGCAGTGGAGCAGGGAGAGGTAAGTATTTCAACTTTGCAAGTGCTGTGAACCTGAGCAAGCAGGGGGGGCCCACTCGTTGGCATTGGCACTGGCACAGGGCCCCTCAAAGTACAGCGGTGTGTTTGCACGGCGGGGGCGCCCCCCACCGGCAGCAACACTTTTGCGTACTATGAGAGGCCCTGTGCCAGTGACGTCGCCAACTAGTATTCCTCCCCCCACCTGATGAAGGAACCTGCACTTTCATCTGCACCTTCCTCTTTGTCCCCGTGTAAGGTGGTATGGTATGCGGGAAGAGCAACCTGACTTTCAGCAGGGTCACAATGTTGTTGTGTAGCGTGCACGGGGAATGTTGCGTTATGGGTCAATGTACCAGCAGACTCATCTATCACTGGCTGGGCAATGGGCAGGATGAGGAGGAAACACAGATATAGGCCCAAAGAATAAAGTTGGCTAAATGCAGTTCAAAATTGGTAACACAGGAATAACCAGGGGGCATTGCAGTGGAGGACAACTGGAATGAGAGGCTGACACAGAGAGTAGGCCCAAATCAGTAAGTAGTCGAAATGCAGTTCAAAATTGGCAACCGTAGTAAACAGGCGGCACAGCTTTGTTCAGTGGAGGAGAACAGCAAGGAGTGGCAGACACCGATAGTAGGCCCCAACCCAACTAGTAGGCCAAATGCAGTCTAACATTAACAACTACTTAACGAGCGCCTGAAAATGGAATTTCAGGACAGGAAACCAGGAGAACAGCAAGGAGCGGCAGACACTGTTAGTAGGCCCCAAACCAACTAGTACGCCAAATGCAGTTGTTCCATTTAACCACAATTTAACGAGAGCCTGAAGATAGAAGCTCAGGAAAGGCAACCTGGAGAACACCTTGGAGTGGAACACACCATCTCTCTCCACCCCATACCCATTTTGTAGGCCTAATGCAGTGTAGTTTTCTACAACTACTAAACGAGAGTCGGAAGACTGAAGCAATGGCAAGGAAACCTGGGGAACACCTTGGAGTGTAACACACCATCTCTCTCCACCCGATACCCATTTTGTAGGCCTAATGCAGTGTAGTTTTCTACAACTACTAAACGAGAGTCGGAAGATCGAAGCAATGGCGAGGAAACCTGGAGAACACCTTGGAGTGTAACACACCATCTCTCTCCACCCCATAGCCAATTTGGAGGCCTAATGCAGCGTAGTTTCCAACAACTACTAAACGAGAGCATTAAGATCGAAGCTCTGGAAAGGCAACCTGGAGAACACCTTGGAGTGTAACACACCATCTCTCTCCACCCGATACCCATTTTGTAGGCCTAATGCAGTGTAGTTTTCTACAACTACTGAACGAGAGTCGGAAGACCGAAGCAATGGCAAGGAAACCTGGGGAACACCTTGGAGTGTAACACACCATCTCTCTCCACCCGATACCCATTTTGTAGGCCTAATTCAGTGTAGTTTTCTACAACTACTAAACGAGAGTCGGAAGACCGAAGCAATGGCAAGGAAACCTGGGGAACACCTTGGAGTGTAACACACCATCTCTCTCCACCCGATACCCATTTTGTAGGCCTAATGCAGTGTAGTTTTCTACAACTGCTAAACGAGAGTCGGAAGACCGAAGCAATGGCAAGGAAACCTGGGGAACACCTTGGAGTGTAACACACCATCTCTCTCCACCCGATACCCATTTTGTAGGCCTAATGCAGTGTAGTTTTCTACAACTACTAAACGAGAGTCGGAAGACCGAAGCAATGGCAAGGAAACCTGGGGAACACCTTGGAGTGTAACACACCATCTCTCTCCACCCGATACCCAATTTGTAGGCCTAATGCAGTGTAGTTTTCTACAACTACTAAACGAGAGTCGGAAGACCGAAGCAATGGCAAGGAAACCTGGGGAACACCTTGGAGTGTAACACACCATCTCTCTCCACCCGATACCCATTTTGTAGGCCTAATGCAGTGTAGTTTTCTACAACTACTAAACGAGAGTCGGAAGACTGAAGCAATGGCAAGGAAACCTGGGGAACACCTTGGAGTGTAACACACCATCTCTCTCCACCCGATACCCATTTTGTAGGCCTAATGCAGTGTAGTTTTCTACAACTACTAAACGAGAGTCGGAAGACCGAAGCAATGGCAAGGAAACCTGGGGAACACCTTGGAGTGTAACACACCATCTCTCTCCACCCCATACCCAATTTGTAGGCCTAATGCAGCCTACTTTCCGACAACTACTAAACGAGAGCATGAAGATCGAAGCTCAGGAAAGGCAACCTGGGGAACACCTTGGAGTGTAACACACCCTCTCTCTACACCACGGAAGGGCTGATTCTTAGGAAGGAAGGCTGTCGGAAAGAAGCAGGGCGCGTCCGAGGGTGATTATATTCTTATTAGGTATATACTCACCCTCGGACGCGCCCTGCTTCTTTATTTGTAATGAATGTTTATTTGCAATGTGGTTTTGACTTACTCTATTTTTTTGGTAAATAATGATTTTATTATTTTCATTGTTTTGCATGTTCTTGGCAATAATATAAAGAAGACGCGACAGGACAACACTCGGTGGATGCCATATCTGTGTTTAAAATTGAAAAAAACTTTCAGTTAACTACTTGCAGGAGAAAGTTATTGTAGCTGGTGGCCATTTTTAGTACTGTACCAGATTTTTGTTGTATGTGTTTGTTTTTAATGTTAAAATGTCTGCATTTGATATCTCTCCAGTATTTTCTTTTTTATAAGCAAAATACTTATTTTTATATTTTCTGATGTTGGTTCAAGGGGTACACGGGCAGCATGTCTGCGGTCATAGGCTTCGAAGGCCTAACATAACAAAAATTGGGATGTAGGCAATTTACAATTGGTTCCAGGGGAACACGGACAGCAGTAGACAGGTCAGTGGAGGCCTAGTGGAAGGAGGGAACGCAGACAGCCTTCGAAGGCCTAACATAATAAATTGGGCTTGCTGTCGGCAATTTTAAATTGGTTCCAGGGGAACACGGGCGGCAGTAGCCAGGTCAGTGTAGTAGTAGTGGAAAGAACGGGCCGCAGACAGGCTTCGAAGGCCTAACATAACAAAAATTGGGCTGTAGGCAATTTAAAATTGGTTCCAGGGGAACCAGTAGACAGGTCAGTGGAGGCCTAGTGGAAGGAGTGACCGCAGACAGGCTTCGAAGGCCTAACATAAGAAAAATGTCAATACAATGGTATTGACAGTGCCAGGCATTGAAGGATGTCAGCGCATAGACTAAACATTGGTGGAGCTGTGAGAGAAAATTTTGCAAGTGGTAGAGCACTGTTTGAGCTGGGGGGGGACTGTCTTGTGGCCGGCGGTACAGGCCCAGGGCCCCTCATATTACAACGGTGTGTCTGACGTTGGGTGCGCACCACCACCGCCAGACACTTTATTGTACTATGAGGGACCTAGTGGCAGTGCCGTCGACCAAAAGCGGGCACACCCACCTCCTCAGACAAACAGTACTCTCACGGGTGCTGGCGCCAGGTGGCGATACCACGGCCCCGTGTGGGGACTTTGGCCATTTAGGGAGGTGTTAACATGTCGGATGCTGGACAATCAGGTGCTGCAAATTACGAGATTGGAAAAGTCGTTCAGAATAGTCCACAGGCAAGACCTTTACATAGGAAAGCTAGGTGTCAGCCGGGAAAGGTGGGGCAAAAGATTTCGAAATCCAGTTGTGGTTCATTTTAATGAAGGTTAGATCATCTACATTTTGGGTAGCCAGACGAGTCCTTTTTTCTGTTAGTATTGAACCTGCAGCACTGAATACTCTTTCTGATAGGACACTAGCTGCCGGGCAAGCAAGCTCCTGCAATGCATATTCTGCCAATTCTGGCCAGGTGTCTAATTTTGATGCCCAGTAATCAAATGGGAATGACGGTTGAGGGAGAACGTCGATAAGGGATGAAAAATAGTTAGTAACCATACTGGACAAATGTTGTCTCCTGTCACTTTGAATTGATGCTGCAGTACCTGTCCTGTCTGCGGTCATAGCAAAATCACTCCACAACCTGGTCAGAAAACCCCTCTGGCCAACGCCACTTCTGATTTCTGCCCCTCTAACACCTCTGGTCTGCTGGCCCCTGCAGCTCGTGTTAGAACGATCACGGGCGCTGTGTGCAGGGAATGCCAGAAGCAAACGGTCAACAAGAGTTGATTGTTTGGTTGCTAATATTAGTTCCAAGTTCTCATGTGGCATTATATTTTGCAATTTGCCTTTATAGCGAGGATCAAGGAGGCAGGCCAACCAGTAATCGCCATCGTTCATCATTTTTGTTATGCGTGTGTCCCTTTTGAGGATACGCAAGGCATAATCCGCCATGTGGCCCAAAGTTCCAGTTCTCAAATCTGTGGTTGTGCTTGGTTGAGGGGCAGTTTCAGGCAAATCCACGTCACTTGTGTCCCTCCAAAAACCAGAACCCGGCCTTGCCGCGCCAACAATTTCCACTGGCCCCGGAAAAGCTTCCTCATTAAAAATATAATCATCCCCATCATCCTCCTCGCCCTCCTCCTCCTGTTCGCCCGCTACCTCATCCTGTACACTGCCCTGGCCAGACAATGGCTGACTGTCATCAAGGCTTTCCTCTTCCTCAGCTGCAGACGCCTGATCCTTTATGTGCGTCAAACTTTGCATCAGCAGACGCATTAGGGGGATGCTCATGCTTATTATGGCGTTGTCTGCACTAACCAGCCGTGTGCATTCCTCAAAACACTGAAGGACTTGACACATGTCTTGAATCTTCGACCACTGCACACCTGACAACTCCATGTCTGCCATCCTACTGCCTGCCCGTGTATGTGTATCCTCCCACAAAAACATAACAGCCCGCCTCTGTTCACACAGTCTCTGAAGCATGTGCAGTGTTGAGTTCCACCTTGTTGCAACGTCTATGATTAGGCGATGCTGGGGAAGGTTCAAAGAACGCTGATAGGTCTGCATACGGCTGGAGTGTACGGGCGAACGGCGGATATGTGAGCAAAGTCCACGCACTTTGAGGAGCAGGTCGGATAACCCCGGATAACTTTTCAGGAAGCACTGCACCACCAGGTTTAAGGTGTGAGCCAGGCAAGGAATGTGTTTCAGTTGGGAAAGGGAGATGGCAGCCATGAAATTCCTTCCGTTATCACTCACTACCTTGCCTGCCTCAAGATCTACAGTGCCCAGCCACGACTGCGTTTCTTTCTGCAAGAACTCGGACAGAACTTCCGCGGTGTGTCTGTTGTCGCCCAAACACTTCATAGCCAATACAGCCTGCTGACGTTTGCCAGTAGCTGCCCCATAATGGGAGACCTGGTGTGCAACAGTGGCAGCTGCGGATGGAGTGGTTGTGCGACTGCGGGCTGTGAACGAGGTCTCGCTTCTGCAGGAGGACGAGGAGGAGGAGGAGGGGGTGCGAACGGCTACAGCCAACTGTTTCCTAGACCGTGGGCTAGGCAGAACTGTCCCAAACTTGCTGTCCCCTGTGGACCCTGCATCCACCACATTTACCCAGTGTGCCGTGATGGACACGTAACGTCCCTGGCCATGCCTACTGGTCCATGCATCTGTTGTCAGGTGCACCTTTGTGCTCACAGATTGCCTGAGTGCATGGACGATGCGCTCTTTAACATGCTGGTGGAGGGCTGGGATGGCTTTTCTGGAAAAAAAGTGTCGACTGGGTAGCTCGTAGCGTGGTACAGCGTAGTCCATCAGGGCTTTGAAAGCTTCGCTTTCAACTAACCGGTAGGGCATCATCTCTAACGAGATTAGTCTAGCTATGTGGGCTTTCAAACCCTGTGTACGCGGATGCGAGGCTAAGTACTTCCTTTTTCTAACCATAGTCTCATGTAGGGTGAGCTGGACTGGAGAGCTGGAGATCGTGGAACTAGCGGGGGTGCCGATGGACATGGCAGACTGAGAGACGGTGGGAGATGGTATTGTTGCCGCCGGTGCCCTAGATGTAGTGTTTCCTACTACGAAACTGGTGATTCCCTGACCCTGACTGCTTTGGCCTGGCAAAGAAACCTGCACAGATACTGCAGGTGGTGCAGAAAATGGTGGCCCTACACTGCCGGGAGGGATGTTGCGTTGATGACTAGCTTCATTGGCCGAGGGTGCTACAACCTTAAGCGACGTTTGGTAGTTAGTCCAAGCTTGCAAATGCATGGTGGTTAAATGTCTATGCATGCAACTTGTATTGAGACTTTTCAGATTCTGCCCTCTGCTTAAGGTAGTTGAACATTTTTGACAGATGACTTTGCGCTGATCAATTGGATGTTGTTTAAAAAAATGCCAGACTGCACTCTTTCTAGCATCGGATACCTTTTCAGGCATTGCAGACTGAGCTTTAACCGGATGGCCACGCTGTCCTCCAACAGGTTTTGGCTTTGCCACGCGTTTTGGACAAGATACGGGCCCGGCAGATGGAACCTGTTGCGATGTTGATGCCTGCTGCGGCCCCTCCTCCTCCGCTTCAGAACTGCTGCCGCCTGCACCCTGTTCCCCCAATGGCTGCCAATCGGGGTCAAGAACTGGGTCATCTATTACCTCTTCTTGTAGCTCGTGTGCAACTTCGTCTGTGTCACCGTGTCGGTCGGTGGTATAGCGTTCGTGATGGGGCAACATAGTCTCATCAGGGTCTGATTCTTGATCAGCACCCTGTGAGGGCAATGTTGTGGTCTGAGTCAAAGGACCAGCATAGTAGTCTGGCTGTGGCTGTGCATCAGTGCACTCCATGTCAGATTCAACTTGTAATGGGCATGGACTGTTAACTGCTTCACTTTCTAAGCCAGGGACGGTATGTGTAAAGAGCTCCATGGAGTAACCCGTTGTGTCGCCTGCTGCATTCTTCTCTGTTGTTGTTTTTGCTGAAGAGGACAAGGAAGCGACTTGTCCCTGACCGTGAACATCCACTAACGACGCGCTGCTTTGACATTTACCAGTTTCACGAGAGGAGGCAAAAGAGCTAGAGGCTGAGTCAGCAAGATAAGCCAAAACTTGCTCTTGCTGCTCCGGCTTTAAAAGCGGTTTTCCTACTCCCAGAAAAGGGAGCGTTCGAGGCCTTGTGTAGCCAGACGACGAACCTGGCTCCACAGCTCCAGACTTAGGTGCAATATTTTTTTTCCCACGACCACCTGATGCTCCACCACTACCACTACCCTCATTACCAGCTGACAATGAACGCCCCCGGCCACGACCTCTTCCACCAGACTTCCTCATTGTTTTAAAAACGTTACCAAACTAACGGTATTTGTTGCTGTCACACAACTTACACGGTGAGCTATAACTTCAGTATGATTTAGCTACCCCTTTACAGGTGGGTGAGACCACAACGAAAATCAGGCACAATGTTACACACTCTGTTGTTGGTGGCAACAAATGAGAGAGATGCCACACACGCAGGACTGTCACTGAAGTGCAAATGTAAATATTAATCTCTCACTGATTTGTTTTTTTTTTTAAAAGAGAGACTTTAGAAAAAAAAAATAATAAAAAAAAATGATTTTTTAAGGAAGAATTTATAAACCAAATAAAATGAAATGATTGTTTCAGGGAGAATTTAGAAAACAAATAAAAAAAAAATAGGCTTTCTATGGCCCACTGAGTGAGAGAGGACGCACACAGGAGTCAGGAGTGGCACACAAGCCCAGAGGCCAATATTTATCTCCCACTGATTGATTTAGTGATTTTTTCAGGTAGATTTTGGAACCCAAATCAAGCAAAAAAAATTAATAGGCTTTCTATGGCCTACAATTGGAGAGAGAGAGATGGCACACCCAGGAGTCAAGACTGGCACACAAGCAGAAAGGGCAATATTAATCTCCCACTGATTTCATTTTTTTTTTTTTTTTCAGGGAGACTTTAGAAAAAAAAAATACAAAAAAATGAATTTTTCAGGAAGAATTTTTTTAGGGGCATTTAGGAAATAGCGACCACAATATTGTGCAGTTTCACCTGTCTTTCACTAGGGGGACTTGTCAGGGAGTCACAAAAACATTGAACTTTAGGAAGGCAAAGTTTGAACAGCTTAGAGATGCCCTTAATCTGGTAGACTGGGACAATATCCTCAGAAATAAGAATACAGATAATAAATGGGAAATGTTTAAGAACATCCTAAATAGGCAGTGTAAGCGGTTTATACCTTGTGGGAATAAAAGGACTAGAAATAGGAAAAACCCAATGTGGCTAAACAAAGAAGTAAGACAGGCAATTAACAGTAAAAAGAAAGCATTTGCACTACTAAAGCAGGATGGCACCATTGAAGCTCTAAAAAACTATAGGGAGAAAAATACTTTATCTAAAAAACTAATTAAAGCTGCCAAAAAGGAAACAGAGAAGCACATTGCTAAGGAGAGTAAAACTAATCCCAAACTGTTCTTCAACTATATCAATAGTAAAAGAATAAAAACTGAAAATGTAGGCCCCTTAAAAAATAGTGAGGAAAGAATGGTTGTAGATGACGAGGAAAAAGCTAACATATTAAACACCTTCTTCTCCACGGTATTCACGGTGGAAAATGAAATGCTAGGTGAAATCCCAAGAAACAATGAAAACCCTATATTAAGGGTCACCAATCTAACCCAAGAAGAGGTGCGAAACCGGCTAAATAAGATTAAAATAGATAAATCTCCGGGTCCGGATGGCATACACCCACGAGTACTAAGAGAACTAAGTAATGTAATAGATAAACCATTATTTCTTATTTTTAGTGACTCTATAGCGACAGGGTCTGTTCCGCAGGACTGGCGCATAGCAAATGTGGTGCCAATATTCAAAAAGGGCTCTAAAAGTGAACCTGGAAATTATAGGCCAGTAAGTCTAACCTCTATTGTTGGTAAAATATTTGAAGGGTTTCTGAGGGATGTTACTCTGGATTATCTCAATGAGAATAACTGTTTAACTCCATATCAGCATGGGTTTATGAGAAATCGCTCCTGTCAAACCAATCTAATCAGTTTTTATGAAGAGGTAAGCTATAGGCTGGACCACGGTGAGTCATTGGACGTGGTATATCTCGATTTTTCCAAAGCGTTTGATACCGTGCCGCACAAGAGGTTGGTACACAAAATGAGAATGCTTGGTCTGGGGGAAAATGTGTGTAAATGGGTTAGTAACTGGCTTAGTGATAGAAAGCAGAGGGTGGTTATAAATGGTATAGTCTCTAACTGGGTCGCTGTGACCAGCGGGGTACCGCAGGGGTCAGTATTGGGACCTGTTCTCTTCAACATATTCATTAATGATCTGGTAGAAGGTTTACACAGTAAAATATCGATATTTGCAGATGATACAAAACTATGTAAAGCAGTTAATACAAGAGAAGATAGTATTCTGCTACAGATGGATCTGGATAAGTTGGAAACTTGGGCTGAAAGGTGGCAGATGAGGTTTAACAATGATAAATGTAAGGTTATACACATGGGAAGAGGGAATCAATATCACCATTACACACTGAACGGGAAACCACTGGGTAAATCTGACAGGGAGAAGGACTTGGGGATCCTAGTTAATGATAAACTTACCTGGAGCAGCCAGTGCCAGGCAGCAGCTGCCAAGGCAAACAGGATCATGGGGTGCATTAAAAGAGGTCTGGATACACATGATGAGAGCATTATACTGCCTCTGTACAAATCCCTAGTTAGACCGCACATGGAGTACTGTGTCCAGTTTTGGGCACCGGTGCTCAGGAAGGATATAATGGAACTAGAGAGAGTACAAAGGAGGGCAACAAAATTAATAAAGGGGATGGCAGAACTACAATACCCAGATAGATTAGCGAAATTAGGATTATTTAGTCTAGAAAAAAGACGACTGAGGGGCGATCTAATAACCATGTATAAGTATATAAGGGGACAATACAAATATCTCGCTGAGGATCTGTTTATACCAAGGAAGGTGACGGGCACAAGGGGGCATTCTTTGCGTCTGGAGGAGAGAAGGTTTTTCCACCAACATAGAAGAGGATTCTTTACTGTTAGGGCAGTGAGAATCTGGAATTGCTTGCCTGAGGAGGTGGTGATGGCAAACTCAGTCGAGGGGTTCAAGAGAGGCCTGGATGTCTTCCTGGAGCAGAACAATATTGTATCATACAATTATTAGGTTCTGTAGAAGGACGTAGATCTGGGTATTTATTATGATGGAATATAGGCTGAACTGGATGGACAAATGTCTTTTTTCGGCCTTACTAACTATGTTACTATGTTACTATGTTAATTTAGAAACAAAATAAAATAAAATGATTGTTTCAGGGAGAATTTAGAAAACAAATAAAAAAAAATAGGCTTTGTAGGGCCCACTGAGTGAGAGAGGACGCACACAGGAGTCAGGAGTGGCACACAAGTCCAGAGGCCAATATTTATCTCCCACTGATTGATTTAGTGATTTTTTCAGGTAGATTTTGGAACCCAAATCAAGCAAAAAAATTAATAGGCTTTCTATGGCCCACAATTGGAGAGAGAGAGATGGCACACCCAGGAGTCAAGACTGGCACACAAGCAGAAAGGGCAATATTAATCTCCCACTGATTTGATTTTTTTTTTTTTTTTCAGGGAGACTTTAGAAAAAAAAAAATATAAAAAAAATGATTTTTTCAGGAATAATTTAGAAACCAAATAAAATAAAATGATTTTTTCAGGGAGAATTTAGAAAACAAATAAAACAAAAAATAGGCTTTCTAGGGCCCACTGAGTGAGAGATGACGCACACAGGAGTCAGGAGTGGCACACAAGCCCAGAGGCCAATATTTATCTCCCACTGATTGATTTATTGATTTTTTCAGGTAGAATTTAGAACCCAAATCAACCAAAAAAATAAATAGGCTTTCTATGGCCCACTATTTGTGAGAGAGATGGCACGCTCAGGACTGGCACACAAGCCCAGAGGCCAATATTAATCTCCCACTTTTTTTTTTTTTCCAGGGAAAATTTATAAACCCAATAAAAAAATAATAAATAGGCTTTCTATGGCCCACTATCTGAGAGAGAGAGATGGCACGCGTAGGACTGGCACACAAGCCCAAAGGCCAATATTAATCTCCCACTGATTGATTTATTGATTTTTTCAGGTAGAATTTAGAACCCAAACCAACCAAAAAAATAAATAGGCTTTCTATGGCCCACTATTTGTGAGAGAGATGGCACGCTCAGGACTGGCACACAAGCCCAGAGGCCAATATTAATCTCCCACTTTTTTTTTTTTTTTCCAGGGAAAATTTATAAACCCAATAAAAAAAATAATAAATAGGCTTTCTATGGCCCACTATCTGAGAGAGAGAGATGGCACGCTTAGGACTGGCACACAAGCCCAAAGGCCAATATTAATCTCCCACTGATTGATTTATTGATTTTTTCAGGTAGAATTTAGAACCCAAATCAAGCAAAAAAATTAATAGGCTTTCTTTGGCCCACTGAGTGAGAGATGGCACACACAGGAGTCAGGAGTGGCACACAAGCCCTGAGGCCAATATTTTTCTCCCACTGATTGATGTTGTGATTTTTTCAGGTAGATTTTGGAACCCAAATCAAGCAAAAAAATAAATAGGCTTTCTATGGCCCACTGAGTGAGAGATGGCACACACAGGAGTAAGGAGTGGCACACAAGCCCTGAGGCCAATATTTTTCTCCCACTGATTGATGTAGTGATTTTTTCAGGTAGATTTTAGAACCCAAATCAAGCAAAAAAATAAATAGGCTTTCTATGGCCCACTGAGTGAGAGATGACACAGACAGGGATGGCACTCTAGCAGAAATGCCAATCTTAATCTCCCACAAAAAAAAAAAAAAAAAAAAAAAAAAAGGAACTGTCCTTCAATTACTATCTCCCTGCAGTAATCTCAGCCAGGTATGGCAGGCAGCAATAAAGAGTGGACTGATGCACAAATTAAATAAAAAGTGTGGACAAACAAACAAGATAGCTGTGCAGAAAGGAAGGAACAAGAGGATTTGTGCTTTGAAAAAAGCAGTTGGTTTGCACAGCGGCGTACACACAGCAATGCAGCTATCAGGGAGCCTTCTAGGGCAGCCCAATGAGCTACAGCGCTGAAGGGGAAAAAAAAAAAAATGTAGCTTCCACTGTCCCTGCACACCGAAGGTGATGTTGGGCTGTGGAAATCACTACAGCACAAGCGGTTTGGTGGTTAATGGACCCTGCCTAACGCTATCCCTGCTTCTGACGAAGCGGCAGCAACCTCTCCCTAAGCTCAGATCAGCAGCAGTAACATGGCGGTCGGCGGGAACGCCCCTTTATAGCCCCTGTGACGCCGCAGACAGCAAGCCAATCACTGCAATGCCCTTCTCTAAGATGGTGGGGACCAGGACCTATGTCATCACGCTGCCCACACTCTGCGTTTACCTTCATTGGCTGAGAAATGGCGCTTTTCGCGTCATTGAAACGCGACTTTGGCGCGAAAGTCGCGTACCGCATGGCCGACCCTGCACAGGGGTCGGATCGGGTTTCATGAAACCCGACTTTGCCAAAAGTCGGCGACTTTTGAAAATGAACGACCCGTTTCGCTCAACCCTAGTGTACACTGTAATGCTGGGAGTTGAACATTAAACAGACTTTTGCTTTGTACTTTGCGGGGTCACTGCCTCATCACTGCATAGGTTGCTACTGCTGCACTACACCCTCTTACCGTAATTAAATTAATAAAAATGGCATTTGTCACCTTCCCCAGGTCCATCGTTGAATCTTCGACACTACTCCCGTTGTTTGTTATTGTCTGCAGCGTTGATGAGCTCAGCGGTTTTGTGCTGCGTGTGTCCTCAATTTGCGCAGAACCGCTGAAATCAGTTATTGGCTGCAAAGTTGTTGACGTGACATCAGCGTTGCATACAATAACGGAAACGCAGCTGCTACGTAGCTTGGAGCCTGAGGACTTGCATTTGTAGCATTCTAAATTCTATAGACACACAAGTGTTACCCCCTGTTATGTAATAATGTCCCCCATCCTGTACAAATGTCACCCACCCTGTGCCCCTTCCAGCAATAATGTCAAACAATCTGGCCCCCATCCTGCTATAATGACCCCTATCCTGGGTCCCCTCTAGTAATAATGTCCCCCTTCCTAGTCCCTTCCAGTAATATATGTCCCCCTATTCTACTGTAATGTCCCCACCCAGGCACCTTCCACTAATATTTGTCCTCCATTGTTGGCCCCTTCCTGGTATAATGTCCCAGTTCTTAGACTCATCCTATAATAATGCTCTCCATTCTGCCACTGTTCTCCAACACACTTAAAGGGAACCTGTCACCCCCAAAATTGAAGATGAGCTAAGCCCACCGGCATCAGGGGCTTATCTACAGCATTCTGCAATGCTGTAGATAAGCCCCCGATGTATCCTGAAAGATGAGAAAAAGAGGTTAGATTACACTCACCTGGGGAGGCAGTCCGGTCCGATGGGTGTCGCGGTTCGGGGCCTCCTATCTTCTTACCATGACGTCCTCTTCTTGTCTTCACGTTGCGGCTCCGGCGCAGGTGTACTTTATCTGCCCTGTTGAGGGCAGAACAAAGTACTGCAGTGCTTAGGCGCTGGGCCTCTCTGACCTTTCCTGGCACCTGCACACTGCAGTACTTTGCTCCGCCCTCAACAGGGCAGATAAAGTACACCTGTGCCGGTGCCGCAGCATGAATACAAGTAGAGGACGTCATCGTAAGAAGATGGGAGGCCCCGAACCGGACCACGACGCCCATCGGACCGGACCACCCCTGGGTGATTATAATCTAACCTCTTTTCTCATCTTTCAGGTTACATCGGGGGCTTATCTACAGCATTACAGAATGCTGTAGATAAGCCCCTGATGCTGGTGGGCTTAGCTCATCTTCGATTTTGGGGGTGATTGGTTCCCTTTAAATAAAAAAAAGATTCTTCTTGCCTTCCCTGCTCCCATGACTTCTACAGCTAGCGCAGAGGCCCACAGCTGACTTTGGCGTACCTACTATGGGTGATGCATGACGTCATTGCTATGCGCCTCCTGTGACTGGAAAGACAATGTCAGCTTCCGGCCTCTGATTGGTCAGTGGCATGTATTGCAGTGCGGATCTCTGGGCCCAATACATTTCAGCTGAATGTGTGACCTCAGACACACATCCAGTTTAAATAGGAATTGGCGTCGATGGCCCCCCTCCCGCACGAGTCTGGCTGCACCTTCTGCTGCCGCGATTGTTACACCACGGCTTATTACAGTATGTACACATGACCTTTTGTACAAATGCATTCCACCTGGAAAAAAGCTTTGCAAAAAATAAACATAATGCACAGTAATGTAAAGCTGACATTGCTGGGCGTGTATTCTGTTGCTTCTTTTAACCACTTCACAAACCATTAAGTGTTTCCAAAAATTTGGCGTGTTGATTGTTTGGGCAGCTTCCGAAAGCTGTAGCGTAAATTGGAGAGAAAAGATGCCGGCGGTGGAGTTGCTACAAAAACGACGGCATAACCACCAGCAAAGCCGCTTCAGGAAAAAGCCTTTGACTAAGAAAACCTTGGTGGATCTGTTGATTTCTTAAAGACACTGTGTGAACATTCCCTGGAAGGTTTTGCAAGCTTATGCTATTCATGACCTAACCTCAGGCTAGATAATTAATATCTTCTCAGAGGAATACAACATCCAAGACCTCCACCAATCAGCTGTTGTCCGCTTTGGTAGCGCCAGCATGTAAACGGTGAGTGGAGCCGGAAAAGTGCAGCGCCATACACTGTGTAGTGGCCATTCCTGGGTACTGCAGCTCACCTCCTACTACCTACGTCCAATTTGATATTGATGATGCATCCTAAGGGCAGGTCATCAATATGTTGATTGTTTGAAAACATCTTTGTGAAGGAGGTGGTATAGAGTTCTTGAAAATGATTTTTGTTAATAAAGAAAACTATTAAATAATAAAATACTTCTCAACTTTTTTAGCTTTTCCCCCCAAGCAAATCCTTACAAGTGAATGTGACAAAAAGCAAGAGAGCCTCCTGCCAATTGCTGGCAGAGTAGATCTCATTCAGATAATGGATATTGCTTTGGGGGCATCTGGGGACAACTCGAGACAAAAGGAACAGTCAGCAAAGAAAGGCGGCAGAATGGTGAAAGCATTGCGAAACGCAAGGAGCTGGTGACAAAGGGAACAAATGTAATCTTGATCACACAGGAGGTAAGCCGCTTCTAACAATAGGGTGATATACAAATATCTCTATTCACTGCAAAAGTCAAAGCACTTTTTTCGGGAACATGATAATTCCTAGGCAGTGATTACTTGTTTTTGCGCTTTCCGTAAGCAGATTTTTTTTTTCATTGTGTCATAATTTGGGCTTTGAACCTGAATAGTGGGAAGTAAGGTAAGCTTTGAAATGGCAAAACTTGCAGCTTGTGGGTCCCAATGCAAAATCACCAACAGGGAATCCAACTATCACAGGTCAGTAATGGTATTGGTGTCCTCATACGGGCCAAAGGGCCTTTTCGGCCCCAGGTGCGACTGCAATCACTGCAAATATTACAGTTACAACCTGACTTCTTCATACATAAAGGTGACTTTCAAGTTACTGTTTGACCCCTTCCCTATTCCCCCTACCAGGAAAAGGGATATTTGGCATCTACTAACACTTTAGACAATCTGATAATAGAGAACAGAATTGCGCAATAATGTTCAATATCACAAAAACAAATGTTAAATATTCATGGGCTCCAGTACTGTGGAATTTATTATAATTGTTAATTAACATTAAAGGGATCGTCTGTTAAAGGGGACCTGTCACCCCCAAAATCGAAGGTGAGCTAAGCCCACCAGCATCTGGGGCTTATCTACAGCATTCTGTAATGCTGTAGATAAGCCCCCTGATGTATCCTGAAAGATGAGAAAAAGAGGTTAGATTATACTCACCCAGGAGTGGTCTGGTCCGATGGGCGTCACGGTCCAGTCCGGGGCCTGGTATGCAGGCGGCAGGAAAGGTCAGAGAGGCCCGGCGCCTGCGCACTGCAGTACTTTGCTCTGCCCTCAACAGGACAAATCAGTACTCCTGCGCCAGAGCCGCAGCATGAATAGAAGAAGAGGACGTCATCCTATGAAGATGGGAGGCCCCGGACCGCGACACCCATCGGACCAGACCACCCCTGGGTGAGTATAATCTAACCTCTTTTTCTCATCTTTCAGGTTACATCGGGGGCTTATCTACAGCATTACAGAATGCTGTAGGTAAGCCCCTGATGCTGGTGGGCTTAGCTCACCTTCGATTTTGGGGTAACCGATTCCCTTTAAAGATTATATATACTTTCATATTCCAGATTAGCAAAATATTAAGATGGGTTTCCCTGTTCAGGATCTACAGCTTTTGGCTTGAGTAGAGGGAGGGGGCCAAAACCATCTATGGCTCTGGAGATCCCGTCCTGTGTAATACTTAATATTCCATGTGGTGGCGCTGCAGTGAAACTGAACACTTATTTCCAGATCTCTCCACAGAGAACAGCTTCCCTTTCTCTCATTCATTCTTTCTTTCCTTCCCTCTCTCTCATTATTTTCTTCCTTCCTTCCCTTTCTCTCATTCTTTCCTTCCTTCCCTTTCTCTCATTCTTTCCTTCCTTCCTTCCTTCCCTTTCTCTCATTCATTCTTTCCTTCCTTCCTTCCTTCCCTTTCTCTCATCCTTTCCTTCCTTCCCTTTTTCTCATTCTTTCCTTCCTTCCCTTTCTCTCATCCTTTCCTTTCTTCCCTATCTCTCATTCTTTCTTTCCTTCCTTCCTTCCTTCCTTCCTTCCTTCCTTCCTTCCTTCCTTCCTCCCCTTTCTCTCATCCTTTCCTTCCTTCCCTTTCTCTCATTCTTTCCTTCCTTCCTTATCTCTTTCTTTCTTTCTTTATTTTTCTCTTTCCTTCCTTCCCTTTCTCTCATTCTTTCCTTCCTTCCTTCCTTCCTTCCTTCCCTCTCTCTCATTCTTTCCTTCCTTCCTTTCCTTTCTCTCATCCTTTCCTTCCTTCCCTTTCTCTCATTCATTCTTTCTTTCTTTCTTTCTTTCTTTCTTTCTTTTTCTCTTCCTTCCTTCCTTCCTTCCTTCCTTCCTTCCTTCCTTCCCTTTCTCTCATTCTTTCTTTCCTTCCTTCCTTCCCTCTCTCTCATTCTTTCTTTCCTTCCTTTCCTTTCTCTCATCCTTTCCTTCCTTCTGTTACGCTCAGGGACCAGGAAAGCGAGATAAGTGGACCCACTGGACCGAAACAGCGAACCTCCCCAGGATGAGTGGACCAGGTGGACCTCCCCCTATACAGGGAGCGTTAGGAGCAGGCCCAGGGGAGACTACTGAACGGCAGCCGGTACCAAAGTACAGGGAAAGGAAAAGGTCAGGGCAGGGACGACGGAAAAGAAAACGAAGAAGGAGAAGAGGAACGGGTAACGGGAAACTGACAAGACAGACAGAGAATGGAAGGACAAACCGGAAGACAGGATGGAGACACGAGACCACGGAAGCGCAGGAGAGGATGGCGGAAGGACTAGGCAGAGGATCTGGAACACCGGGAAGAAACGAAGGTACAGGAGAACTGGAGCTGCAAGGGAAGCACGGAGACAGTTAATGATAATACACAGAAACGAAAAGTCAGAGACAAGCAGCAGGGAGAACGTAAGGTATGCTAGGAAGCGAGGGAGCCAGAGGCATTTGTCAGAAAACAAATGACAGACAGGCACAGCCAAAAGGAAGAGGCGGCCTTAAATGCAGAGTGGCAGCATACCTTCCGGGTCATGGTCCTCCAGGACCACAGAGAGCAGGGGAAAGAGTGTCCAAAGAAAAAGGCAGAGTGCGCATACAAGTGCTCCCAGTAGAGGGCGCTGTGGACGCGCAGGAGCGCTGCTAGTAACGTCAGCGCTGCCAGCGAGACACGGCTGACCGGAGCAGGGAAGGCAGAGTGCGCGTGCGCAGGACACCCTAGTGTGCGCACGCCCGACAGGAAGCAGGAGCCGGGAGAGCGAGCAGAGAAGGCGGCGCTGGAACAGGAGCGCGCCGGGACGCCGAGGAGCGGTAAGTAAAAGCGGACAGCAGGGGCCGCGGCGGTGATAATGGCGACCTGACAGTACTCCCCTTCTTACCTCCCCCCTTTCTAAGACCAGAAAGAAATCTAGCCAAAACTCGAGGAGCTTGGATGTTCTCCCGAGGCTCCCAGGATCTCTCCTCTGGACCAAAACCCTTCCAGTCTACCAGAAAAAAGGTCCTCCCCCTCACTCTCTTCATGGCAAGGATGTCCTTAATCTCAAAAACATCATTAGCGGAGACCGGCCGGGAAGAAGGCGCAGTAGAGGCATGAAACTGATTGAGAACAAGTGGCTTCAGAAGGGAAACATGGAAGGAATTAGGAATGCGTAGCGAGGAGGGCAGCTTTAACTTGTAGGAGACATCATTAATACGGGTCAGAATCTCAAAAGGCCCAATATAACGAGGACCCAATTTACGAGAAGGAATCTTTAAGCGAACAAATTTAGAGGATAACCATACCCTATCACCGGGATGATATAACGGAGGCTCTAGGCGCCTCTTGTCAGCATGTCTCTTCATTCTGTCTCGCGCAAATTCAAGAGCGGTCTTGGTCTCCTGCCAGATCCTGGAGAACTCCCCGGACAAAAGATCAGCCGCCGGCACCCCCGAGACAGGAGGAACCGGTAGAGGTACACCAGGATGTTGACCGTAGACGATAAAGAAGGGCGACTTGGAAGAAGATTCACTGGGATGGTTGTTGTATGCAAATTCTGCCCAAGGAAGAAGATCAGACCAGTCACTGTGATGTGCATTGGAAAAATGACGAAGATAAGTTACCAGAGTCTGATTGGTGCATTCCACTTGACCGTTGGACTGAGGGTGGTAGGCAGAAGAGAAGTCAAATGAGATGTTCATATATTTACAGAGCGCTCTCCAGAACCGAGATGTAAACTGAACTCCTCTATCCGAAACGATATGTTGAGGAAAGCCATGAATACGAAAAATATGGCGGACAAAAATTTTTGCCAGTTCAGGTGCAGAGGGTAAACGAGGAAGGGATAAAAAATGAGCCATTTTGGAGAACCTATCCACAACAACAAGGATGACAGTGCAGCCGGAAGAGCGAGGCAAATCGGTGATGAAATCCATTGCAATGTGTTGACACGGAGCTGAAGGAACTGGCAGCGGATGAAGAAGTCCTGAGGGCCGTCGTCTGGGAATCTTGTTCTTGGCACAAGACGGACAAGAAGCAACAAAATCTTGAACATCCTGGGAAAGAGTTGGCCACCAGTAGTAGCGGGAAAGAAGCAAGAGCGTCTTCTTAAGACCGGCATGACGAGCAAACTTGGAGGCATGACCCCAACGTAAAACTCGCCTTCTGTTGCGCTCAGAGACGAAGGTCTTGCCCGGAGGCAGCGAAGACAGATTGACGGGAGCTACTACGATGACCTTGGAGGGATCCAGAATATGCGAAGCCTCTTCATCTGAGTCGATAGGCAAAAAGGATCTGGAGAGAGCGTCGGCCTTAAGATTTTTATTGCCAGGACGAAAATGTAACTCGAAATTAAAACGAGCAAAGAAAAGGGACCATCTAGCTTGCCGCGGATTAAGTCTCTGAGCCGAACGAATATAAGCTAGATTCTTGTGGTCCGTATAGATCCTGAACGGGTGAACAGCTCCCTCCAAAAGGTATCTCCACTCTCGTAGAGCCAACTTTATGGCCAATAACTCCCTGTCACCAATAGAATAGTTTCGCTCAGAAGGAGAGAAGGTCTTGGAAAAGAAACCGCAGGTGACAAATCGCCCAGACGAGGATTCTTGAGACAGTACTGCCCCTGCCCCTACTGCAGAAGCATCCACTTCGAGAATAAAAGGTTTATTGACTTCAGGACGATGAAGTACGGGAGCTGTGGAGAAGGCTTGTTTCAAAGAAAGAAAGGCATCTTCAGCTTCAGGGGTCCAGATGTGAGGATCGGATCCCTTGTGAATCAAGGAGATGATGGATTTGATTAGAGAAGAAAAGTGAGGAAAGAATTGTCGGTAGTAATTCGCGAAACCGACGAATCGCTGGATAGCTTTGGTACCAAGAGGACGTGGCCAGTTGAGCACGGCGGACACCTTTTCCGGATCCATGCATAGACCAGAGTCGGAGATAATGTATCCCAGGAAAGGAAGAGATGACTGCTCAAAGGCGCATTTCTCGATCTTGGCGAATAGACGATTCTCCCTCAGACGCAGAAGAACAAGACGAACGTCCCTTCTGTGAGTAGACAGGTCAGGAGAATAAACGAGAATATCGTCCAGATATACCACCACGCAAGAATACAAAAGATCACGGAAAATGTCATTCACAAATTCTTGGAATACCGCGGGGGCATTGCATAAGCCGAAGGGCATGACGAGGTACTCGTAGTGACCATATCTGGTGTTGAAAGCGGTCTTCCACTCATCTCCGGAACGAATTCGGATAAGATTGTAGGCCCCGCGAAGATCCAGCTTAGTAAAAATTCGAGCTCCCCGTAGCCGATCAAAAAGTTCAGGAATAAGAGGCAGTGGATACTTGTTCTTAATAGTAATACAATTAAGACCACGGTAGTCGATGCAGGGACGGAGGGTTCCGTCCTTCTTCTTAACAAAAAAGAAACCTGCACCTGCGGGTGAGGAGGACTTCCGGATGAAACCCTTGGCCAAATTCTCCTGAACATACTCGGACATGGCTTGAGACTCAAGAAGATTCAGTGGATAGATTCGTCCTCTGGGTGGAGTTGAACCAGGAACGAGGTCGATCGGGCAGTCATATGGGCGATGCGGGGGCAAGTTCTCCGCTTCTTTCTTATCGAAGACATCAGCAAAGGAGTGATAGGCTGAAGGCAAACCTGCCGGAGGAGAAGTAGACATGGATGACCTTAAAGGAAGAACAGGACGTAGACATGGCTCGTGTATTCTTAACCACGGAAGACCCAGGAGAAACGTATGAGATAAAGATGGCAACACGTAGAAGGCAATCTTCTCCCGATGTAAAGCTCCGATTTGCAGTTCCACTTCTTCTGTGACCAAAGTAACGGTCTCCTGCAAGGGCCGACCGTCAACTGAAGCTAACTGCCGAGGAGACTCCAAGGATCTGACAGGAATTTGAAACCTACTGACCGCCTCGAGTTGAATAAAATTTCCAGCCGCTCCAGAATCAACATACTTCAGAAAAGCAAGCGGAACCGATATGCAACTGAACTGAAAGAGTAAAAGGTAGAGAGGAATCACTATCACCCAGGTAAGCCTCCCTTACCTGACCTAGGCGGAAACGTTTCCCGGCCTCACCGGACAGGAACGCAGAAGATGGGAGACACTGCCACAGTAAAAGCAGAGACCCTGTGCCAGTCTCTCCTTACGACGCTGCTCCGCCGGCTTGATACGGTCCACCTGCATAGGTTCAGGAGCAGATACCACAGAAGGAGAGACTTGAGGAGAGCGAAGAGGACTGCAAGAAGATAGGACTGGACGAGGCGGTCTCCTCTCCCTGGCCGATTCACGGAGACGTTCCTGAAAACGCAAGTCAATGCGGGTCGCCAGGGAAATCAGATCCTCCAGAATTGTAGGAGTGTCTCTACCCGCCAACTCGTCCTTAATTCGACCAGACAGACCGCGCCAGAAGGCCCCAACCAAAGACTCATTGTTCCAGCCCAGCTCGGACGACAAGGTACGAAATTGAATGGCGTACTGGCCGACAGAAAGAGTACCCTGGCGGAGACTAAAAAGAGACTCGGTAGTAGAAGCCAACCGTAACGGCTCATCGAAGACCTTACGAAAGGTCTCTAGAAAAGAAGAGAGTTGGGAGACGAGAGGATCATCACGTTCCCAAAGGGGGTTAACCCAGGCCAGGGCCACACCCTCCAAGTGAGACACAATAAAGGCCACCTTAGCTCGGTCAGTGGGGTATTGTTGTGGCAGAAGTTCAAAGTGCATCTGGCATTGGTTTAGGAAACCTCTACACAATTTAGGATCTCCCCCGTATCGCGGCGGCCTAGCCAGACGAGGAGGAGGGTGCGAAGCCGGAGCCTGGGCAGGGGCTGAGGTGGCAGTTTGAAGGGCGAGCAGACGATTATCCACAGAAGCCATGTAACTCAGTATGTGGCCCTGGGTATCACGTTGCTGGGCGAGCTCTTGCTGGAGACTGGCCAGCTGGGTTGCACTCGCCGGGTCGGAGGGTTGAAGAGCAGCTAAACGGGACTACATAGATTTAAGAAAACCCATAATCCGGCTTTGGTTCTCCCGTAAAAACAAGAGTTTCTTTTGGGTGGAAGCAGAGGTACCAGCGGGATCCATGGCCTGTCTGTACTGTTACGCTCAGGGACCAGGAAAGCGAGATAAGTGGACCCACTGGACCGAAACAGCGAACCTCCCCAGGACGAGTGGACCGCCCCCTATACAGGGAGCATTAGGAGCAGGCCCAGGGGAGACTACTGAACGGCAGCCGGTACCAAAGTACAGGGAAAGGAAAAGGTCAGGGCAGGGATGACGGAAAAGAAAACGAAGAAGGAGAAGAGGAACGGGTAACGGGAAACTGACAAGACAGACAGAGAATGGAAGGACAAACCGGAAGACAGGATGGAGACACGAGACCTCGGAAGCGCAGGAGAGGATGGCGGAAGGACTAGGCAGAGGATCTGGAACACCGGGAAGAAACGAAGGTACAGGAGAACTGGAGCTGCAAGGGAAGCACGGAGACAGTTAATGATAATACACAGAAACAAAAAGTCAGAGACAAGCAGCAGGGAGAACGTAAGGTATGCTAGGAAGCGAGGGAGCCAGAGGCATTTGCCAGAAAAAAAATGACAGACAGGCACAGCCAAAAGGAAGAGGCGGCCTTAAATGCAGAGTGGCAGCATACCTTCCGGGTCATGGTCCTCCAAGACCACAGAGAGCAGGGGAAAGAGTGTCCAAAGAAAAAGGCAGAGTGCGCATACAAGTGCTCCCAGTAGAGGGCGCTGTGGACACGCAGGAGCACTGCTAGTAACGTCAGCGTTGCCAGCGAGACACAGGGCTGACCGGAGCAGGGAAGGCAGAGTGCGCGTGCGCAGGACACCCTAGTGCGCGCGCGCCCGACAGGAAGCAGGAGGCGGGAGAGCGAGCAGAGAAGGCGGCGCTGGAACAGGAGCGCGCCGGGACGCCGAGGAGCGGTAAGTAAAAGCGGACAGCAGGGGCCGCGGCGGTGATAATGGCGACCTGACACCTTCCCTTTCTCTCATTCTTTCTTTCTTTCTTTTTCTCTTCCTTTCTTCCTTCCTTCCTTCCTTCCTCTTTCTTTCTTTCTTCCTTCTTTCCTTTCTTCCTTCCTTCCCTTTCTCTCATTCTTTCTTTCCTTCCTTCCTTACCTTTCTCTCATTCTTTCTTTCCTTACTTCCTTCCTTCCTTCCTTACCTTTCTCTCATTCTTTCTTTCCTTACTTCCTTCCTTACCTTTCTCTCATTCTTTCTTTCCTTCCTTCCTTACCTTTCTCTCATTCTTTCTTTCCTTCCTTCCTTACCTTTCTCTCATTCTTTCTTTCCTTTCTTCCTTCCTTCCTTCCTTACCTTTCTCTCATTCTTTCTTTCCTTCCTTCCTTACCTTTCTCTCATTCTTTCTTTCCTTACTTCCTTCCTTACCTTTCTCTCATTCTTTCTTTCCTTCCTTCCTTACCTTTCTCTCATTCTTTCTTTCCTTCCTTCCTTACCTTTCTCTCATTCTTTCTTTCCTTCCTTCCTTACCTTTCTCTCATTCTTTCTTTCCTTCCTTCCTTACCTTTCTCTCATTCTTTCTTTCCTTCCTTCCTTACCTTTCTCTCATTCTTTCTTTCCTTCCTTCCTTACCTTTCTCTCATTCTTTCTTTCCTTCCTTCCTTACCTTTCTCTCATTCTTTCTTTCCTTCCTTCCTTACCTTTCTCTCATTGAAAATGTAATTTTTATGGGATGCAGTAGTGTAAAGTATTATTACAGGAGGCACTATCAGGACCAGTATTACAGTTCAGGGGCAATAAGAAGTTCACCTTTACAAAACACTTTTCCTTTCATTACCATTTGGGGCACAATATGGGTAGACTGTCTGGCACTATTATTTTTGCAAATATGAAAAGCCTGACCGTCACAAATAAACAGAAAACAGATGTGAATAGGTGCTTACTAAGAGTAGCCATCTCTATATATAACGAACAAGAAACAAACCCAAACACCAGCATTATGGATGCACCAGGGAGACCAAACTGGATTATAAAATAATATATTTATTAACTAATAGTAGCAATACAGAAAAAACAATTTTTAAAATAAAACAGACTGTTGTGCGAATCAGGACAGTATATATAATAAAAGTAATCCCATAAACACAATTCATATACTGTAAGTGCCACCAATGGGCATGTGCAAGGAAATGATTCCCCTTTAAGGAATATAGGCAATTTCCTGAAATTCTTGTGTCATCGTGCCAGAAAAAAGTTTAAAAAAATATATATAACAAATATAAAAAATATACAAAAACAATATATAAACAATGTAAATAGCAATGGGTGGAGGTCACATACAAAAAAGCCGTGCAAAAGTGACTCAGGAAAAAAAAATATATATCAGGGGAATATACTATTAGAGCATTACCTTAGGGTGCCTCACTGTCCTGTAAAAACACACACACACACCCGACGCGCGTTTCGGAAATCACTTCCTTTTTTTTTAATTTCCTGAGTCACTTTTTCAGCACATTGCACCTTGTGATTCTGCAGCTTTGCACAGCTCTCAGGGATTTCACACAGCTCTCAGGGATTTCCCTATGCACATGTGAGGATTCCTCCCTGAAGCTATTTCCACACTTAAGCACTTCATATTACTTGCTGCAATTTTGCACGGCTTTTTTGTATGTGACCTCCACCCATTGCTATTTACATTGTTTATATATTGTTTTTATATATTTTTTTATTTTTTATATTTGTTATATATATATTTTTCTAAACTTTTTTCTGGCACAATATTCTGCCACCGATATATGTGGATGAGATGTGTCTGAGGGATGTGATCACAAATCGCTATATAAACAATGGCAGGTAGCGTTACTTGCCAACCTGTGCCACCAGTCTCTATCAGCCGCGCGTGGTGATCCGGAAGGATGATGCAGTGATACATTCAACAGGTTTTATTTAGAGTACCTTGGTGAGATGAGGACTGTAGTTTAGAGCTGTTACAGAATCACCAGACAGAGATAATAGAAGCTTCAGGTTAGAGGTAACAAGAAAATCCTTTCTCCAGCTCTGCAGCACATGTGTATTCCAAGATGGCACGGAGTACAAAACAGGAAGAGAAGGAAAAAGATAGGAGGCGCTAAAGACAGAAAGGTGTTGTGGGAAGTTTCTTAACAAACTATTACAGTGTGATACATATATGCTAGCCACCTTAGGGAGAGACCTAAGACCCTAAGGTGGCTAGCATATATGTATCGCTTGCTCACCGAGCCCCACTCCATACAGCCAACCAATTCCAGCCCTGTGCTGATGAGGGCCTAAAGCCCGAAACACGTGTCCACAGGTAGGAATTGGTTGGCTGTGTAAATTTAGAAACTAATCCGCAGCATTGCACGCTTGGCGGTTCCAAGCGCTGTGGATTAGACTGGGGTGGAAAGAGATGATTTGCATAGCTCCGCCTACTGCAAAGGATTCTGGGTAAACCTGCTATTCTTTGTATTATGCTGCTTGCAAGTACTTTCCGTTTCAGGAAAGCATCCACTATGTATTACAGTGTGATACAGCAAACGGCCAGTAGATGGCAGCAAAGTATAACAAATACACTAAATGATAGAACTGAGCATATTAGCACTACATAAATGTCCATGTATGACTGAAAGTCTATCAGAATAAACTGAGCAGCACACACAATGACACAAGAATTTCAGGGAATTGCCTATATTCCTTAATGATTCCTTAAGGGGAATCACTACCTTGCACATGCCCATTGGTGGCACTTATATGAATTGTGTTTATGGGATTACTTTTATTATATATACTGTCCTGATTCGCACAATAGTCTGTTTTATTTTAAAAATTATTTTTTTCTGTTTGCTACTATTAGTTAATAAAGATATTATTTTATAATCCAGTTTGGTCTCCCTGGTGCATCCATAATACTGGTGCTTGGGTTTTGTTTTCTGGTGGCACACCAGGGATTCAAGCTTCAG
This sequence comes from Ranitomeya imitator, assembly GCF_032444005.1. Classification (NCBI taxonomy): domain Eukaryota; kingdom Metazoa; phylum Chordata; class Amphibia; order Anura; family Dendrobatidae; genus Ranitomeya; species Ranitomeya imitator. Next base: position 94,778,186 of record NC_091282.1, read on the forward strand.
GAGGCTAATTTGCATATTCCAGGTGCCTTCTGGGAGAAGCGAAGTCTCCCTAAGCTAGAAGATCGTTGGGTACAGCCGGGACCAGCTGCTTCGAAAGCATCACCAAACCAGGGATTCAAGCTTCAGGAGGCTAATTTGCATATTCCAGGTGCCTTCTGGGAGAAGCGAAGTCTCCCTAAGCTAGAAGATCGTTGGGTACAGCCGGGACCAGCTGCTTCGAAAGCATCACCAAACCGCGCGCCGAATTTTTGCCTGTAGGACATTATTGCAAGAGAGCTTGGCTGAGTAGATTACACAAGAAGGAAAACACACAGCAAGTCAGCAGGATCTAGGAGCAACATGGCAGATGTGACAACCTACATGGTGAGCTGCAGCATGTGCTACATGTTCACAGATCGACCAGAAGAAGAATCCAATTTCACCTGTCAGAAGTGTAGACTAGTGGCCCTTTTAGAAGAAAAGGTGCGGGGTCTGGAAGAAAGAATAGCAACTTTGAAACTCATCAAAGAGAATGAAGACTTTCTAGACAGAACAGAAGCATCTCTACTGGTCACAGAAGGTGCAAAAAGTGTCAGAGAACCTCCAAAAGCAGATGAGTGGAAGCATGTGACCAAAAGAAGCAAGAAGACCATGGAGAAATCACCAACCACACAACTGAAGAACCGATATCAAATCTTTGTAGAGGATGAAGATGGCACACCTAAGAATGAAGCAATACCAGCAAGCAAAAAAGAAAAGGGCACACAGCAACAAGTGACAGCAAAAAGTACAGCCAAGAAGCAACGAAGAGTGGTGGTGGTGGGAGACTCACTACTGAGAGGCACCGAAGCAGCCATCTGCAGACCGGACATAACTGCAAGAGAAGTATGCTGCCTTCCAGGTGCGATGATCAAGGATGTGACCGATAGGATACCAAAGCTCTTCAGCTCCAAGGACGTCCACCCATTTCTTCTGATACATGTTGGCACCAATGACACGGCAAGGAAGGACCTACCGACAATCTGCAAGGACTTTGAAGAGTTGGGGAAGAAAGTAAAGGAACTGGATGCACAGGTAGTTTTTTCTTCTATCCTTCCAGTAGACGGGCATGGCACCAGGAGATGGAACAGGATCCTTGATGCAAACAACTGGCTAAGACGATGGTGCAGACAACAAGGATTTGGATTCCTGGACCACGGTGTGAATTACTGGTATGATGGACTCCTCGCCAGAGACGGACTACACCTCAACAAACCTGGGAAACACACATTCGCCAGAAGACTCGCTACACTCATCAGGAGGGCGTTAAACTAGAAGAAGAGGGGACGGGAAGAAAAACATTAGACTCGAACAAAGACGACCCAGGAAAACATACTCAGAAGGGAGGTAAGAACATTTCTAAAACAATCCACAGTGAGGAGATTGGAACAAAACAAAATCCTCTAAACTGCATGCTCGCAAACGCCAGAAGCCTGACAAACAAGATGGAAGAACTAGAAGCAGAAATATCTACAGGTAACTTTGACATAGTGGGAATAACCGAGACATGGTTAGATGAAAGCTATGACTGGGCAGTTAACTTACAGGGTTACAGTCTGTTTAGAAAGGATCGTAAAAATCGGAGAGGAGGAGGGGTTTGTCTCTATGTAAAGTCTTGTCTAAAGTCCACTTTAAGGGAGGATATTAGCGAAGGGAATGAGGATGTCGAGTCCATATGGGTTGAAATTCATGGAGGGAAAAATGGTAACAAAATTCTCATTGGGGTCTGTTACAAACCCCCAAATATAACAGAAAGCATGGAAAGTCTACTTCTAAAGCAGATAGATGAAGCTGCAACCCATAATGAGGTCCTGGTTATGGGGGACTTTAACTACCCGGATATTAACTGGGAAACAGAAACCTGTGAAACCCATAAAGGCAACAGGTTTCTGCTAATAACCAAGAAAAATTATCTTTCACAATTGGTGCAGAATCCAACCAGAGGAGCAGCACTTTTAGACCTAATACTATCTAATAGACCTGACAGAATAACAAATCTGCAGGTGGTTGGGCATTTAGGAAATAGCGACCACAATATTGTGCAGTTTCACCTGTCTTTCACTAGGGGGACTTGTCAGGGAGTCACAAAAACATTGAACTTTAGGAAGGCAAAGTTTGAACAGCTTAGAGATGCCCTTAATCTGGTAGACTGGGACAATATCCTCAGAAATGAGAATACAGATAATAAATGGGAAATGTTTAAGAACATCCTAAATAGGCAGTGTAAGCGGTTTATACCTTGTGGGAATAAAAGGACTAGAAATAGGAAAAACCCAATGTGGCTAAACAAAGAAGTAAGACAGGCAATTAACAGTAAAAAGAAAGCATTTGCACTACTAAAGCAGGATGGCACCATTGAAGCTCTAAAAAACTATAGGGAGAAAAATACTTTATCTAAAAAACGAATTAAAGCTGCCAAAATGGAAACAGAGAAGCACATTGCTAAGGAGAGTAAAACTAATCCCAAACTGTTCTTCAACTATATCAATAGTAAAAGAATAAAAACTGAAAATGTAGGCCCCTTAAAAAATAGTGAGGAAAGAATGGTTGTAGATGACGAGGAAAAAGCTAACATATTAAACACCTTCTTCTCCACGGTATTCACGGTGGAAAATGAAATGCTAGGTGAAATCCCAAGAAACAATGAAAACCCTATATTAAGGGTCACCAATCTAACCCAAGAAGAGGTGCGAAACCGGCTAAATAAGATTAAAATAGATAAATCTCCGGGTCCGGATGGCATACACCCACGAGTACTAAGAGAACTAAGTAATGTAATAGATAAACCATTATTTCTTATTTTTAGTGACTCTATAGCGACAGGGTCTGTTCCGCAGGACTGGCGCATAGCAAATGTGGTGCCAATATTCAAAAAGGGCTCTAAAAGTGAACCTGGAAATTATAGGCCAGTAAGTCTAACCTCTATTGTTGGTAAAATATTTGAAGGGTTTCTGAGGGATGTTATTCTGGATTATCTCAATGAGAATAACTGTTTAACTCCATATCAGCATGGGTTTATGAGAAATCGCTCCTGTCAAACCAATCTAATCAGTTTTTATGAAGAGGTAAGCTATAGACTGGACCACGGTGAGTCATTGGACGTGGTATATCTCGATTTTTCCAAAGCGTTTGATACCGTGCCGCACAAGAGGTTGGTACACAAAATGAGAATGCTTGGTCTGGGGGAAAATGTGTGTAAATGGGTTAGTAACTGGCTTAGTGATAGAAAGCAGAGGGTGGTTATAAATGGTATAGTCTCTAACTGGGTCGCTGTGACCAGTGGGGTACCGCAGGGGTCAGTATTGGGACCTGTTCTCTTCAACATATTCATTAATGATCTGGTAGAAGGTTTACACAGTAAAATATCGATATTTGCAGATGATACAAAACTATGTAAAGCAGTTAATACAAGAGAAGATAGTATTCTGCTACAGATGGATCTGGATAAGTTGGAAACTTGGGCTGAAAGGTGGCAGATGAGGTTTAACAATGATAAATGTAAGGTTATACACATGGGAAGAGGGAATCAATATCACCATTACACACTGAACGGGAAACCACTGGGTAAATCTGACAGGGAGAAGGACTTGGGGATCCTAGTTAATGATAAACTTACCTGGAGCAGCCAGTGCCAGGCAGCAGCTGCCAAGGCAAACAGGATCATGGGGTGCATTAAAAGAGGTCTGGATACACATGATGAGAGCATTATACTGCCTCTGTACAAATCCCTAGTTAGACCGCACATGGAGTACTGTGTCCAGTTTTGGGCACCGGTGCTCAGGAAGGATATAATGGAACTAGAGAGAGTACAAAGGAGGGCAACAAAATTAATAAAGGGGATGGGAGAACTACAATACCCAGATAGATTAGCGAAATTAGGATTATTTAGTCTAGAAAAAAGACGACTGAGGGGCGATCTAATAACCATGTATAAGTATATAAGGGGACAATACAAATATCCCGCTGAGGATCTGTTTATACCAAGGAAGGTGACGGGCACAAGGGGGCATTCTTTGCGTCTGGAGGAGAGAAGGTTTTTCCACCAACATAGAAGAGGATTCTTTACTGTTAGGGCAGTGAGAATCTGGAATTGCTTGCCTGAGGAGGTGGTGATGGCGAACTCAGTCGAGGGGTTCAAGAGAGGCCTGGATGTCTTCCTGGAGCAGAACAATATTGTATCATACAATTATTAGGTTCTGTAGAAGGACGTAGATCTGGGTATTTATTATGATGGAATATAGGCTGAACTGGATGGACAAATGTCTTTTTTCGGCCTTACTAACTATGTTACTATGTTACATGCTAAGGAGCTGAAACTCCTAAACCCTTCATCCAATTTTAATGTGGATACCCTCAAATGAAAGCTGAAAGTCTGAACTTCAACTGCATCTGAATTGTTTTGTTTAAAATTCATTGTGGTAATGTCTATAACCAAAATTAGAAAAATGTTGTCTCTGTCTAAATATATATGGACGTAACTGTATCTCCCTATAAGTTGCTAGTGCAAGATATCATAGGGCTCAAAGTTACCAAAAAATGCCTGCAGGCAGCGACTTGTACATTCAAGGTAAATTATTCTGATCTGAGAAATGATTTGCAAGTGACACAAGAAAAAGAGAAGAACCTTCTTATAATGTAGACTAGATAAAAAAATGTCAGTAAAACTATTGTTTAGTAAGAAAAACTTCCAGGAACTGCAGATTTAACAATGTATCAAATAATGCAGAGCATCATTTTGTGGTGGAATAAAAGCAATGGAGCGGTAAATCTAAGGCCCACATCACTAAAGGCTCACATCACTAATTGCACCAATCCGAGGTCAGAGGAAATGTGTATATTTTGCTAATATTAAATTACATCATAATTAATGATAAAATGCAGTTGGAAGCGCAGGCATGCCAGGACCAGAATAAAGGGAAATGCTGCCTCCTGGTGGACACAAATAAATGCACAAAATCAAAGCAGCTGATCTATTTACTATATTTTTCATTGCTGTTGATGTTTTTTTTTAAACATCAAAATAAATTATGCTTAGAAATAGAAAAACAATTCTTAGAATTTGCAACCAAAGTTACAAAAGTCATAACCAAAAGGGAAAAAACAGGAATAACATTATATAATTTTCTATTTTTTGGTCCATTGTTTATTTCTTCTTTTCTCTAACCTTATCTCTAACCCCACTTTTGTATATAATCCCTCTTTAAAGTAGACATTTTATTATTATTCCTTACTCTGTACGCCGCATACCATTAAATAAAAAATGGCTTCCTATAGTCCCGTTACAGCATTGGGAGCAGAGAAGTAGTAGACTTCTGCCACCTAGTGTTTGGAAATTGGTATTGCAAGTGAGCATTTATACTTTACATTCAAATCATTTATACAGCAACACTGATTAAATTCTTGACGTGTTTAGAGTCCCTTTTCTTGCACACATATATTAGGAAAAACCATGAAATACAAATCCTGTAAATGTACTCTATGGTGTATGTGTAAAATTATTAAAGGAAAACAAACACCTAAAATAACATAAACATGGATTAATACAAGTGCAATGAATACAGGTAATAAGTGCAGAGTAGGAGGGCTTCTTAAAGATAAACTAACAGGTCTGTGAGAGACAGAATTCTTGCCGGTTGGTAGGTGATCAAACACTTATTTCATGCAATAAAATTCAAATTAATTATGTAAAAATCATAAAATGTGATATTCTGGTTTTTATTATTAGATTCTGTCTCTCACAGATGAAGTGTACCTACGATAAAAATTCCAGACCTCAATTATTTATAAGTGGGAAAACTTGCAAAATTGGCAGAGTATCAAATACTAGATTTCCCCACTATATATGTGCACACTGTGGTATTGTATATATTGAATATTACAATATGGTTAATCCATCAAGGGGTGTTGGCAAGAGACCAAGAGTCATGCAATGTGCCCCGATTAGCCTGGGAGGAGATGTAGTTGGACTGATCTGACTAGCTACATCCACGACACACGTTTTGGTGCACCATCTCCCTTAGGCCCAGACTACCTTTTTATACCTGTCCTTCCTAGATGACCCCCTAATGATGGTATGCCGAAACGCGCGTCGGGGTGGGCGCCTATCGTGGATGCTGCTACTCACATCAGTCCAGGTACATCTCCTCCCAATCTAATCTGAGCACATTGGTCTCTTGCTGATACCCTATTGAATTAACCATATTGTAATTTTGACCTGGATCTATTTTATACTTGCAATTATCCAGATCTACTGGGTTGCACACCACTGACATACTGCATTCTGTTGTACGTACAACCCCTTATAATCTACTGTTGAAATCTACAGCAGTTTTAATTAAAAGGGAACCAATTATCCCTTGTAAAAGTGTTAAACAGTCATTTACTCTGGGTAATCATCTGCTGGGCGACGTCTTCCGCCTCCGTATGATTGAAAGATTTCTCCCTATATGAATATAGGGAAAGACCTGTCAATCAAGGTGATGGTCCAGTCATTCATAGTTCTTGGTAATGAGGGAGCCAGTTAACTTTGCAGCATAATAGTAATAGAAAAGCAAAGTTTTTCCCTTGAAAAACACATTTTAAATACCAATGTAGCACTGTCTAAAGTGGCTGCGCCTGGTGCAAAAGCTTTATATTGGGGCATCACTTAGCATTTATCATATGATGACATCACTGGGTATAGGATCTCCATAGAGTGAGTACATCATTGGGTAACGAGTTATGTCTGAGGCTGTAGGGAGTGACGATGGTGGCATCTGGGGTGGGAGATGGCCCATGCCCCAGTGTTATAAAAGGCACATGGCAGTTTGGAGGTCTTGTGACAGATTTCAACTGGGCCCCCCAATATATAATTATTCCTCTATACTATCTACTGGTCTATTATGTAGTTTTGTGGTCTGGGGTCTTCCAGGGGCACATTCTCTGTATGTCCTATATCTACAAAACTAAACTGTTATCCGATAATCAATGAAACGGAATTATTTTTTGTCATTTTGAGAGTGAGGATAAAGGGCGTTGGAGAGCGACCCAAAAACAGGTTTCAAAAGGACCTGGACCAAACCCATCTGAGGCCAACTCCAAAGGAAGCCCTCGCAGCAGGGAAGTGCCGTGGGGGTCCTGCACAAAGTGGGTGACAGCTGAAAATAGACAAGTGGTCTGACTCACGAAAACTGGATTACAGAAAGGACTTGATGGAGCTTTGTGAGAGCCAGCGTGCTGACGGCGGTCCTCGGTAAAGCTATGATTTGGCTTAGGCCATGTTCATATCTTCAATATTCGGTCAGTATTTTCCATCAGTACGTGTAAGCCAAACCAGGAGTGGAACAATCAGAGGAAAAGTATAACAGAAACATATGCACCACTTCTGTATTTATCACCCACTCCTGAGTTTGGCTTACAAATACTGATGTAAAATACTGACCAAATACTGAATGTGTGAACGTGGCCTTATAGTTAGCTTTCAAGAAGCAAGGTCGTGCCCTGTTTGTGGGTTAGGCTGTTTTTGGTTAGGTGGTTATCCAAGACAATTTTTATTTTCTCATGGGGCTATTTTCCTGCTGTGACTAGCTCAGAGCGATCACAGACCACTCCTGTCATTGATTCTGCTGCTTCACGTGAACAGAGCAGTTCTTCCTCTTCCATTTTGCTTTGTCGATGAAGCGCGACTACAAGGGTAATGCTGGCTCCCCGCAGTAAGGCAGCAGGGAACCGGCTATCAATCAGAATAACATCAGCAGTCATGCCCCATCAACCAAGAAGAGAAGCAGCTGCTCTACTGATGAGATGTCACTGAATGCTACACAACTCCCGGCAGGAGCGCTCCGTTACTGCTCTGAGTCAGCAGAGATCGGCGCCGGGCACAACAGGCAGTTAGTTAGCAACTACCTGCCTGTACGTTCTTAGGCCCATAAAAGAAAAATTAAACAGTATTCGATAACCCCTTTTGAAGACTAAGAAAAAACATATATTTTGGATTGCCATTAGCCTATTTTGCAATCGGCACCCAAAACAGCTCGGCAATCCAAGAAGCTGCCATCTTTAATGCTAATTTGCCCCAAATTATCACAATGTTTATGATTTAATCCTACTGCGTGACCCCAACTCCATAATTACTGAACAATAAAGTGCCAGTCATAGCCCTGCTCCTCCTGAAAATATCTAGCCGATGCTCTGGTGGGCCCAATAATAGTGGAATGAGCTACGCGCTGGTTGATGCGTGTATTTTATTAGCACGCTATGGTTGATTTGTGGCTAATGCAAAAATGTTGTCAACTGTCCAGTCCACTTTCAAATTGTCAAGAACATTAATTATGGATTGCGGTTAATTACACAGATCTAGATCTTACCGATGGATACAGGATAGGAGCGAATTCCTCATCTTATCTGCTTCTTAAATAAAGTACATAGTCCAAAGAGATAGTAAAATGTACTTACCTAAAACAAAAAGAAAAACAAACATATTAGAAATTCAGCATCTGACACAACACTGTCTTATGAAATGAATGTAATTCGTTCTATCCTCCTATGTAGAAAAGGAAGAATCTGTAAGAGCAGCCGCTATTAAAGGTCACTGACGGAGACCAGAAAATCTCTGCTTGTGGCATTTTAACACTCGCCAGGAAAATGTGATATGATTAACAGATGACTGTGCGGAATCCAAATCTGCACTTCTGTCTGGACGAATGTACTTAACATCCAGCATGTACACAAATAAATATAACGTTACACTGCCGCCATTACATAGTGCTCACATCTAAAATAAAAAATATAGGAAAGAGAATGGAAATAGCTTTTATTAGGCCACGTTCACACGTTCCGTATTTTATATCAGTATTTGTAAGCCAAAAACAGGAGTGGAACACTTAGAGGAAAAGTATAATAGAAACATATGCACCACTTCTGCATTTATCACCCACTCCTGGTTTAGGCTTCCAACTACTGATGTAAAATACTGACCAAATACTGAACATGTGAACGTATCCTTAAATTTATACTTTTTTTTTTTTAGGTAATGTGACAGCAGCATGATATAGGGGCTGAGCCCCTGATTCCAGCGATGTGTCACTTAGTTTATTGAGTGCAGCAGTTGTGACAGAATCACAGTTTTCTCTGCTGTAGATGTAGCAGTGCTCAGAATGCTGAGCCCTGTATAACCCCTCCCCCACCAGTGATTTGGCAGCTTTGTGTGTACACTGTATATTGATAGAGAGATGCTAAACAGTGATGGACCAGCAGGCACAAGGCAGCTAGTCAGATTGTGATAATCTCCTGCTGATTAAACACTGAATCTGTTGAAACCGGAACACACAGCCTATTAAGTGATTTATCTCTGGAATCAGGGTCTCAGCTCCTTTCTCATGCTGCTCTCAGAACGCATAGTAAAAACCTGCTAACAGATTCCTTTTACGCAGAGCTCTGTGTCCTAGTGATGAGCAAATCAGTCAAAATTGGAATTTGTGAAAAAATTATTTTAATACAATTTTTAAAAAATTTGGCAAGGAAAGTGGATTCACACCAAATTTATTTGATTTGAAACTAATATCTTATTATGTGCTGTGAACACTATTAAAACGCCAGAGCATAATAAACGAAGGGTGAAAAAAAATATTAATACTCTAATACACTCATCGTTCCAACCTTTACCTTGTCCATGCAACTCCCTGCTTGGTCGTTTTTACTCCAGTATTCCTCCACAGAACACTGGTACAGATGAGAGAGACATTTTCCAGCTAAAAAGTTTGGGTCTCCATTGTTTTCAATGGGGTTTAAATTCAAGATTGGGTGCAGTTCTGGTACCTGAAAAGAACTTTGTAATAAAGTTCTGGTACCAGAACCCAAAACTTCCACGGCTCCGCTCCTCCCTAGACATAGTACCCGTGCTGTGAAGAAGACGGGCAGCCTGTGAGCATGAAGCCTGGATCGGGACGACCAAGCGAGGAGCTGCATGAACAAGAAGAAGGAGTAGAGGTGCAAATTAATATATTTAAATTGTTTCAATCCCATCATGCTCCTTTTGAATACAACAGATAGGCCATGTGCACACATTGAGTATTTGGTGAGTTTTTTACCCCAGTAAAGGGGTGCCAGGCCTTTTGGCTTCACTTGGCTCTGTTTTACTTCACACTGGCTGAGCTTTGCAGAGCCACCTGCTCTGCACCTTTGCAAACCAAGACTGACACACCCAAACCTTTTGCTGCAGGGTATTTTAAATGGAATCTGTGGCCATGGGCCACTTGTAAGACCCGGCCTGGAGGGAGCGAACTGCCCCACTACCATCCTGTAGTTCGCTCCAAAAATAAAAGCCCATGCCGGTTGTTTTTAAATCCGCCTTGGGCAAATAGCTTTCCAAAGACTAAACTTACTTTTATTTTGCACTGCAATCACAGCTATGCCTGTGACTGCAATGCACTCCAGAGGCCTCAATACGCTTCTATGTGCATCCGATGGGACACATAGCGACCCTCGCATATAACAACTGTCACTGCCTCCATACCAACTAAAAAAAAAGTTACTGCGCTCCTGAGGGGTGTAGGGCATGATACATGTCAGACCAGGTACATACAAGCTATGGGCTCTAGAGACACATGGCACCCACCCTCCAGGTGCAGGGCTCCTTTCTCCACATGCAATGCAAAAACGAGGTTTGAAATCAAAGGATCATGTTTAGGATGGGTGGGATTGTCACCCATGGGTAATCTATTCTGGTCATTTTACAGAGCCTGTAACATGAGCCTTATTTCTTATAGACATCAAAAATGTGTCTTCCTGACACCTACTCATTTATTTTCGATCTGCAGCTTGAGCGCACGTTGTTTAAAGGAAAATAAGAAGAAAAATCAGACACATGAGATTGTCCAGCGTTGCACACATGCTGCTAAGTCAATAATCACAAATAATGAAACCTTTCAAAAAACCAATTAGTGTGCAACCAAGCAGTTAGACATCTCTGATGGGTTTTTTTAAGAAGTTGATGCTTATGATGTCTTTTAACTAACAAATCCTATATTTCCTCCTATATGGGCAATTTCTGCAAAGACTGAAATACCTCCACCCTCAATACACGTAGTCATAAACCAACCATAGTGAAAATTTACTTACAAGTAGAGCGTGGTCTTGTCATACTGCTTATTCATATGGACTAACATTATGTATGACCACACATTTGGTATAATGATATGTTCCTTCAATTACGCAAGGTTCTGCTGATGTTCCTCAAGATGACGGTTTTAAAACCCACGTTCTCCTAACATAGAAATGTAGGTATGTATTCATTTTGGATAAGGTCATCTCATCAGTGATTTATGTAGAACTTTCTCTTGATGCCTTCTATTAGAGGAAGTGAGATAACAATGGTGGGAAGCTTTTCTTGACCTGACAAGCTGCTGATAGCAAAGCCCTCAACTGAGACAGGTCCACCTGTGATTCTAAATGAGGTATGTGCTTCCAGACTATTTATTATTCTTTATGGATAAAATTATTGGGACACTTGAACATTAAACCTACATGGACTTTTACGGCATCCCATTCTACATTTATGGACGATAAAATGCTGTAGAGTTCGTCTAAAACAGCTTCCACTCTTGGGTGGGTGTCTGTGGAAATTTTCGCTCATTCATCTCCAACAGTGTTTCCCAAACTCCAGTCCTCCCGGACCCCAACAGGTCATGTTTTCAAGATTTCCTTAGTATTGCACAGGTGATGGAAGTATCAGGAGTTCTCCCACTTGTGCAGCACTATGGAAATCTTGAAAACATGACCTGTTGGGGTCCGGGAGGACTGGAGTTTGGAAAACACTGATCTAGAAGGACATTTTGTGGTCTGACACTGATGTTGGCGGAAAGGGTAGGGCTCACCACAATCTATGGTCAAGTTCAACCCATATGTGTTCGACGAGGCTGAGGTCAGGGAAGCCAGATAAGTTCTTTTTTGCCAAACTCGCCTAACTATATCTTTATGGACCTTGCTTTTTGTTCGGACACAGTCATGCTGGAACAGAAAAGGGCCTTCTACAAACTGTTCCCACAAAGTCAAAAGCTAAAATTGTCCAAAATGTTTAGGTGTACTGAAATATTAAGATTTCCCTTCAGTGGAACTAAGGAGTCTCGGTCGACCTTTAAAAAAACAAGCCCACAGCATAATCCCTCCTCCACAAAACCCTGCAATGAGCACAATGCAGTCAGGCGGGTAATGTTCTCAAAGCATTTGGCACAGACTCATCGATTAGTTGCCAGATAGAGAAGTGTGATCCATCACTACATAGAACATGTGTCTACTGCTTCAGATTCCAGTGGTGGCAGCTTTACACCACTCCATCCTACTCTTGGCATTGTGCTTGGTGATGTAAGGCAGCTGTTCAGCCATGAAGCTCCTGGCGGGGATACAGTTTTTTGTGTTGCTGTTAATATCAGAGAAGGTTTGGACTTTCCAGTTATGGAACCAGCTGATCATTGGTGACTTTTACAGTATGCTCTCTCCTCCACAGCTCTCAGTGACCCCCCTCACTGTAATTTTATATGGTCTCCACTTCCCACTTAGGAGGAAAGAGTTTTCATTAAGTGATTAATTACAACAATGGCGTTTTATGACAGAACCATTCTCACAATAGTGAGCTCTTCAGAAAGAGCCATATTCTAACTAATATCTGTAATGGCAGAATGCACGGCGAGGGGCTGGATTTTATACACCTCAGGTAATGAGATTGGATCAAAAACCTGATTCCAATACTTTTGCCAATAAAGTGTATTACTAAATTCATCACCTACTGCAGGGTGCACGGTATATAGTAGTGGCAGGAGATTGTGTAGAACATGAGGATGATTTAGGACACCAAGATCTGCCCAAGAGATCCACGAATGTGGTCCTGACTTTGAGTCAGTAAATGTCAAAGTCTGTGACCCAAATAATCCTACAGTAAATGTCATTTTTTTGTTCAATGTTTATTTTTTAATTTACTTTTTAGTTTATTAAATCTATTTGCAGCCATTCGCTACACCCATCAATACTCGCTATACTATGCAACTCACTTTCATCCATGCTCCTCACGCTCTGGAATACGGCACACATTATATCCTCAGATGACACTTTGCCCTCCTTTCATGCACCGTGATATCAATTCTGAGTCTATATCTCACAGCACCTCCTTTCTCAGGTCTTCACCTGACAAGACTTTGCCCTTAGTTCCTATCCTGAGTTTCTACATAATAACGGAGCATCCTACGTTGACCTCAGAAGACTTTGTCCTCACACACCTTTACCACCTGTCCTCTGGTGGCACCTGCACTCGGCGGATCATTGCTGTGCATAATTATCTTCCCGGAGGGCACAGCGCACGGCAGATTTACAGATACAATATTCAGAATCTAGCAAAACATTTTTGGTGAAAGCTTTCAACATTTGCATTGCGTCCTTCCTCTACGAATATCTTACCCAGAACTTCAAGAGTAATTATTTACCTGCCGCTTCCCTCAATATTGTTCCTCCTACTGTTCTTGATATCATTCATGGCTGCTATGCCTATATGACTTTTTAGCCAAGATTGTTTTTTTCTTAAAATCGTGCCAAACAATGTGATACATGATTGGACTCCTACATACATGTGGGTAGTACAATGCAGAATGTGCTGTGAATGTTTTCATAATAATTTAGGAAAGTTATGAAATGTCCTATAAATGTCTGTTCTGTTCCTGATCTAAGGATCTTGGCTTTTAGTTGAGCTGAATCTGTGCTGCACTTTATATACATGCTCAGTAGTGAGGCAGTGCTGCGCTTTATGTGCACGCTCAGCAGTGAGGCAGTGCTACACTTTATGTACATGCTCAGTACTTAGCCAGTGCTGCACTTTATGTACATACTTAGTAGTGAGGCAGTGCTGCACTTTATGTACATGCTCAGTACTTAGCCAGTGCTGCACTTTATGTACATGCTCAGTAGTGAGGCAGTGCTGCACTTTATGTACATGCTCAGTAGTGAGCCAGTGCTGCGCTTTATGTACATGCTCAGTACTTAGCCAGTGCTGCACTTTATGTACATGCTCAGTAGTGAGGCAGTGCTGCACTTTATGTACATGCTCAGTAGTGAGGCAGTGCCGCACTTTATGTACATGCTCAATAGTGAGGCAGTGTTGCGCTTTATGTACATGCTCAGTAGTGAGGCAGTGCTGCGCTTTATGTACATGCTCAGTAGTGAGGCAGTGTTGCGCTTTATGTACATGCTCAGTAGTGAGGCAGTGCTGCGCTTTATGTACATGCTCAATAGTGAGGCAGGGCTGCACTTTATGTACATGCTCAGTAGTTAGGCAGTGCAGCACTTTATGTACATGCTCAGTAGTGAGGCAGGGCTGCACTTTATGTACATGCTCAGTAGTGAGGCAGTGCTGCACTTTATGTACATGCTCAGTAGTGAGGCAGTGCTGCACTTTAAGCACATGCTCAGTAGTGAGGCAGTACTGCACTTTATGTACATGCTCAGTAGTGAGGCAGTGCTGCTCTTTATGTACATGCTCAGTAGTGAGGCAGTGCTGAGCTTTATGTACATACTCAGTAGTGAGGCAGTGCTGTGCTTTATGTACATGCTCAGAAGTGAGGCAGTGCTGCGCTTTATGTACATGCTCAGTAGTGAGGCAGTGCTGCACTTTATGCACATGCTCAGTAGTGAGGCAGTACTGCACTTTATGTACATGCTCAGTAGTGAGGCAGTGCTGTACTTTATGTACATGCTCAGTAGTGAGGCAGTGCTGCTCTTTATGTACATGCTCAGTAGTGAGGCAGTGCTGAGCTTTATGTACATGCTCAGTAGTGAGGCAGTGCTGCACTTTATGTACATGCTCAGCAGTGAGGCAGTGCTGCTCTTTATGTACATGCTCAGTAGTGACCAGTGCTGCTCTTTATGTACATGCTCAGTAGTGAGGCAGTGCTGAGCTTTATGTACATGCTCAGTAGTTAGGCAGTGCCGCTCTTTATGTACATGCTCAGTAGTGAGGCAGTGCTGAGCTTTATGTACATGCTCAGTAGTGAGGCAGTGCTGCACTTTATGTACATACTCAGTAGTGAGGCAGTGCTGCGCTTTATGTACATGCTCAGTAGTGACCAGTTCTGCACTTTTATGTACACGCTCAATAGTGAGCTAGTGCTGCGCTTTATGTACATGCTCAGTAGTGAGGCAGTGCTGCGCTTTATGTACATGCTCAGTAGTGACCAGTGCTGCACTTTATGTACATGCTCAGTAGTGACCAGTGCTGTGGAATTGGAGTCCAGAGTCAGGGAAATTGAGGAGTTGGAGATGAAGCTTTGGCTCACTGATTCCACAGCCCTTCTTACTAGCCTGTGTTTACTGTTTTAATAAAATCAGTAATTTATCAGGAGGAGATGATCATTGAGGACTAGGTGTCTCCAGCCTTCTTGTTCTCCTGCTCTGTGTAACCCCACTCCCACCACTGATTAGCAGCTTTTAGTCAATACAAATTAAACAGAAAGCTGCCAATCAGTGGTGTGGGCAGGGTTATACAGGGTTCAGCATTCAGAGCTCTGCTAGATCTGCAGCAGAGAAAACTGTGCTTGTATCACAACTGCTGCACCCTGTAAACTAAGTGATATATCGTTGGAATGTGGATCTCTGCACCTACATCATGCCACTGGCCACTGTCAGATTCCAAAGCAAAAAAACCTACTGGGATTTTCTTGAAACTTCTCTTCCTGGAAAAAACTATCCGGATTTGCTGGCGTCTTAAAGACGTCATGTGCACATACCCAAATCGGCAGACGTTCACTGAAGAACTTCCACGCTTCAGTACAGCTGAGTTTTGTAGCTATTTTTTGGCTTTAGTCTCTGCCAGTTTTATTTACAGTACAAGTTAGTAAATTACAAGTGAAATGGTGCAGACCTGTAACTGCTGCATAATCTGCCGCCAATGATTTCTCTTGCGCAATGTTATTACTTCGGTGATAAAATAGAAACGCACATCAACTTCTAATTACACCAACGATTTCACTGCAATAAGCAGAATATGCTCCCAATCAGCTGAGGCTTCCACAGCTATGTTTTCATGGGAAATGCTTGCATAAAACGTGTATTGCTGCTAATAGCAGGATAATAGAAGCGCTAAGCATAATTTTAACTCAAGCTGGCCAAAATGTGAAATTAATTTGTGCCTTGCTTTACTAGAAACAGGTTGTTACAATATGTCAGTTTCCGTGGTTTACACGTCTGGCACATTTTTTAGATTCAGCGTATGCTCTAATGGAAGTTCTTACTATTCAAGTGAAAAACTCGACAAAAAAAGAGGCTTTACTTAAAAACTAAAAAATTATCAAACCATTTAGGGCTGACTTAAAACTACATGTTCCAAAGATACAATGAAGTGAATACATAATCTCTTCCGAATCCCAAAAAATAAAACCATAAACATCCAAAACAATAACAGAAACATTGGAAGTGCTTCCATATGCTTCATCAAGGGCTCATGGAGCTCATGGAGAGCTCAATAAAGGTTGTGTGATGCAAACACCTTTTGCTGCTTTGTGTTAAAGGGGGTTTGTGATGCTTGTCACTCCTTACAGACATGCTGTGAGGAGAAGGGGAAGTCAGAGGGTGTACAAGGTCAAAAGCAAGGAGGATAGGTCATTAACAAAGGGGTGAGACAAAGGCAGATCACAGTCTGTGGTCAGAAATCCAAGAAAGTAGAGGATCAAGACAAAAGTATAGGCAAATGGATGGTCAAAGGCAAATCCAAGGTCAGTCAACAAAGATCAAAATACTTGAACTCAAAGCTCAGAGCAAACACATACCAAACGGAGCAGAGCTACAACTGGCTGAGATAAGAAGCAGACAGCCAGCTAAATATTCTGGGAATCATTCCTAGCAGGAGACACCTGTAGGAAACCCAGCATGCCCAGGCCTTGATCGGGTGACTGTATTGATGCCCAAGCCTCCGTTTGGACGGCTGGGCTGTCTATTAAAATACGCATGTGCCTCAGACTGGATAGCTTACCTGCCTCTCACCATACTAAGAGGATGAATCATGACACCCTTCTTATATACCTGTCACGGGCTTACCATAACAGAGAGGAGCCAGAAGACTGTAGGCTCTGATTGCTCATACTCCTGCGCTGAAAAGAAGCACTTCTCCTTCTTTTTAAATGGTGTTTATTTATTTTGGCAGAACAGGGGTTAAGAGGCCATGTTGGAAAAACTCTGGGAGTCTGAGCTAACAGCTAAGCTTGGTTAGCCACTCCCATCCCTGTCATAGTCTGGGTCCTGATCCAAACCCATGTCAGAGCTAGCTTATGCTGCTTTGCTTGAAGGAGGTCTTTATATGAGGCATTTTGGACGAGTTATCTGTGACTGTTGCATGGTTTGTAAGTGTGATAATTCCCTTCCCTACTGTTACTTTGCTTATTCCCCCATCCCCCACTCCCTAGTGCATTCCTCTGTTATATGTGAGTGAATATTTGCCTGATTGGTGTTTTCAGTTTACCCTTGTTTGTGCTGCCTGGTTCATCGGATTGGTGCACTGCGGTGCACCCCTCTTCCCTGGGTGGGAGAAGAGAACAGACGGAGGGCTGATTCAGGAGTTAAGGCAAGGATGGCAGCCACGGCATCTTCACGTTAAGAAGTATCCCGGGGAATAGGGCAAGCTATGGCGCCCCCTATTGGTAAGGATAGGGAAGGAGCCCCAGGTCCCGGGTCACTTGACAGCTGAGTCATGACAATACCCCAAATAAATTAAAACAACATACTTGCATCTAGGACCGGTGCTCTTCCAGCGATGTTGGCATTGTGTCTCCCAGTGGTTACCTGAAATTGGTCAACAGCCTCCACAGTTGTGTTTGACGGAAGTGTAAAGGCTGGAACCAATCGGTGACCACTGACTGGCTGCAGCACTCAAGGAACCTGGAGGGATGTGATTTATATTTTACCTTGAGCACTTTAGCATAAGAAAGAGTTGTCCAATAGTAAGCAGCTCCCTTTGTAAAGGTACCGTCACACTTAGCGACGCTGCAGCGATACCGACAACGATCCGGATCGCTGCAGCGTCGCTGTTTGGTCGCTGGAGAGCTGTCACACAGACAGCTCTCCAGCGACCAACGATGCCGGTAACCAGGGTAAACATCGGGTAACTAAGCGCAGGGCCGCGCTTAGTAACCCAATGTTTACCCTGGTTACCATCCTAAAAGTAGAAAAAAACAAACACTACATACTTACCTACAGCCGTCTGTCCTCCAGCGCTGTGCTCTGCACTCCTCCTGTACTGGCTGTGAGCACAGCGGCCGGAAAGCAGAGCGGTGACGTCACCGCTCTGCTTTCCGGCTGACCGACGCTCACAGCCAGTACAGGAGGAGTGCAGAGCACAGCGCTGGAGGACAGACAGCGGTAGGTAAGTATGTAGTGTTTTTTTTTTTTTTACTTTTAGGATGGTAACCAGGGTAAACATCGGGTTACTAAGCGCGGCCCTGCGCTTAGTTACCCGATGTTTACCCTGGTTACCAGTGAAGACATCGCTGAATCGGTGTCACACACGCCGATTCAGCGATGTCTGCGGGGAGTCCAGCGACCAAATAAAGTTCTGGACTTTCTTCCCCGACCAGCGACAGCACAGCAGGGGCCTGATCGCTGCTGCCTGTCACACTGGACGATATCGCTAGCGAGGACGCTGCAACGTCACGGATCGCTAGCGATATCGTCTAGTGTGACGGTACCTTAAGGGTACAAGATTTTGGAGGCTGTGGCTACTGTCTCTCCATTTTACTTGTGGAACATATAGTGGATTTCTAAGCACAGCCCTGATAATGGCAGTAAATTGCCTGCAAATTAATGATGTTTGTGGTGAAAGCAAGTGTGGGTGCATGGAGCCATTCTGAAATAAGTATTGCCAACATTATGAATTTAACAGTGCTGATGTTTTTTTTTCCGACAATTCTAAGGGAAACCATCAATCAAGCTAAAGAGTGTTGGGTATGGAGACAACCTCGGGACTCCCTTTATAGAGGTACAAATTTAAATGAAAGATACCATCAGAACATGAGCTATTGTTTAAAATCGGGTTTTTGTGTTAAATGTATCATTAAAATTTCTTGATGAAGGTTAAAAAAATTCAATTTTATATGTTCTCACATCTGTTTGCTTTTTCAGCTTTGTTGACTGGACAGAGGTTAGGGATATCAGATGTTTTCTGCTGATACTTTATGTGCAATTTTTTTTTTTTAAAGTCACTAAACTGGGCGCAGCTGCACTCCAGTAACCCCATGGAGTGATTTTATGCACACAAAGCAAAAGTCCCAATTTTGGGGCATTTTGCTCAATAAGCTGGAAAATTGGTTAACGACACGAAAAAAAAAAAGCCCTTTTTTAACTTTGATAAAATTAATTTGGTGCAATTAAAGAAATTGAATACAAGAAAAAAATAAAATAAAACGGACTTAGAAATAACCACAAATGATTAATTGGGGACATAAGATAAATATTTCCCAATAGAGTATCACAAATTCACTTTTTGTTTTCTTTTCAAAGCCGGACGGTCATCTTCTGCAATTCATCTTGGAATATGACAAGTCACGAGGAAAAGAAAGGACACATCTGTATGTCATAACTTGGTTTTGTTTAGCATAAAAAAAAGCTAATTCAGCCATTCTCATTAGATATAAGTAGGCATATGGGAGAGTCCATAACCAAAAATGATATAAAGTGTTTATGATCCATGGCAAGAGCTAAACGCAATGGTTTAACGTTAATTCTTCAGGACAAGATAATTAAATGGGAAAGTAAACCACCGAGGACTAGCAGAGGGAAAGTGTTCTGAGGGTAATAAATGATTTACATCAAATGGTAAAGCTGGGGAATAGAATATACCCAAAGGAGAACCGAGGCACAGAAAATTACCACCAGGCAAGATGCCACGGCTGAGATCAATTCACAGTGCAATTAGCCTGCCTAAACATTACCGGATTAAGCAGCAGAAATTCTACATAAGGACATGAAAAGGGTAGTTGGCTTTGATCTAAAATACTAGTAATAATAATACTTTGACCTTTAAATGGAAAGTTCACATAAATAAAGTAAAAAAATATTAATCATCATATCAAAATGAACTGTTGTTGCAAAATAGTTAATTTTAATAATGTACTATAGTACATTCATGGAGATCTACTGTACTAAGGGGCCAATTCACCAAAGAAAGTTGCTAAAATTCTGGTGTACAATTGTTTGAAATGTTGCAAAATTTCTACTCAAATTTTGTAATGTTTTTATATTCAAAACTTTTTATCTAAATTTTATAAATGGTTGGAAGGGGAAAATGTAGGGGAATGAGAAGGAAAGAAAGTTGATCTTTATTGGTTAAACCTAGGGAAGATGAAAGAATGGAAGAGAGAGGGATAGGAGATTAATAAGAATATTGTAATAATATTATTAACAGCGGTTATAACACTAAATTAGAAACATACTTAGAGAGTTTAACATTTGTGTGAACATAGCTTTTAAATGAAATCACAAAACTTTACAGAGGAAAATAAGGAAAGTAAAGAGGAAAATAAGAAAGCATTCCGAAACAAGTATACTGTAACATTAGACAAAGTATTAAGAATCAAACATAATATTAGTCAGTAACAATTTCATAAAGTTGTCAAGGTCTTAAGCAAAACTTAGCTAATTAGAGGAAAAGTTAATCCAGGGTACCCATCTCTTATAGTATTTTGGCTAATAATTATTTGATATGGCATGGCTCCTCTCATAAGAATTATGAAGAGTTATTTTGCCTACAATATCAGGAACAGATGCTTTTTTAGCTGGTAGAAAAAAGTCGTTAATTAGTGTAGGTTTTGGTTTAAGTGCTTTTATGCCAGTTAAAGCCAACTTTGCCCAGGAGAGGCTGTGGTCAAGCGTACCAGAGAAATTCATCAAAATTTACACTATAAAAGTGGCATACATAACAACAGAATTGTACTTGAGTCAAAGACTGGAGTACATTACTCGAAGTGGTGCGCAACAGCTGAAACATGCGCACGCCTCTTTATTGATTTTGGAGCATCATAGTCTTGCGCTCTCTTCATCAAAACTGGAGTGCAAAATGCCAGACTTGATAAATTCGGAACTAAGGTCTTGACTCAACAAAGTATTTACATCAGGATTCTGAGGCAACACACTTTGAAAAGTTGTAAATTTTTGTCAGAACGCAAAGGTGCACATACATTTGCAACTTTTGGCATTTTTATGCAATTTTCTGCTGGTTCTGGCAAGGTTGGCTGAGCTGGGAAGAATCAGAAATGAGGCAGGGCCATGCTCACCCTATAAATTCATCAAAAGTGATGGTGTATGAAATAATGCAGTAGTCAAGGTGTCATCACGGACCAGAGGCAGATCAAGGGGAACAAAATTTGTTAAGAAATATAACTCCACACAGGAAGGGAATGGATATGAGAGGATAGGGCACTGGAAAGGGGCAACAGGGAAAACAGGTATAGGGAGTATGTTCGCAAAAAGAATGGAAGAATAAACTTATCAGTCTGTAGGCTTCTTGATTGTAGTTCCTCGGTTTCCAACATTGGCCCCGACAACAGCGGAATGTGATGTCCCGGAATGGTCCTGTGTAGACAGAGGTCCGGTTCCTCGATGAGAGCAAAGCGTCTATGTCGCACCAGTTGGGTACTCCCACCAGCAATTCCTGGATACTGGGCTCAGTCCTGATGTCAGTTCTCTATGCGGTTTCGCTGGAGCGTGGACTTGCTCCATGGTGTCAGCGGTTAAAGAGTTGGTAGGATCTGACTCAGTCTCTGGTGCTGAACTAAGACATAGCAGTAACGGTGACCACATATGATTCACCTCCCGGCATTTGGCACATCGGGCAAGTCAAAGTCTGTCATCCGGGGACAGGGGACGTGACTATGGGGATGTCTAGAGGTGGGCCTTTACTCACGAGATGCTGCGCTCTCCAGGCCTGCACCTCACCCCACTGCAAGTTCGGTCTTCCTGCCGAAACTGCTTCCTCTTTCGTGCGCACCACCCTTTTTATACCTGACACACCGCCTACTGATAAATGCAAACGTCGGTACGGTCTAGGAAGCTCTCCCCATACAACAATGGTGACAGTCCCAACAGCTCCGGTACGGCGCCAAATAGATACTCCTGGTCCGGTTCATCCTCTTACATGTACATTACGTCACAAATATCTGGCAAGTTGCACGGAGGCACACGCCACTGATAAGTGATTAAGCCTCTTAGTGAATTTGGCGCATGTTATTCCTGCACGCCTCTCACGTGCGAAATGCCAGTCTTGATGAACCGGATCTAAGTGTTCTACATTTCAATAGTCTTCTTTGCAGGCATTTACTGGAGTTTCTAAAGAATCTGTCACCAGCAAAGAGTTGACTTCTACTTTTTGAGCTTGAAAATTTCTTTCCTTACTACCCCATTGGAGGAGCACAGACCAGGAGGAAGAAATGGGGGTGAAAATTGATTTCAGGAAAGAGTAGTATCTAAAATGTGCCAGCTGTGAACTAGTATGTGTAAGAAAGAGCAAATTAAAGAGTTTGTCCGCTACTCAAACAACCCTATCTCAATCAGCCTGTATGCCCCCATGAAATAACAACAACGAAGAGTGGGCAGCTTTACCATCAGAGAAAATAAAGAACCTCATTCACAACTACCACAAAAGACTTCAAGCTGTCATTGATGTTAGAGGGGTCAATACACGGTATTAAGAAATGGGGTATGTGAACTTTTCATCACAGTCATTTGGATGTTTTGGATTCTCATTATGATTTAAAAAAGAGAAAACACAGTAGTTTGACAATAAATGGCTTCACCCACCCACTAACCATGAGTGTAGAAAAAGTTTTAGTGTTATCATTCATATTCTCTGAAAAAAGGCCAAGAAAGCAAAAATTCTGACGGGGTATGTACAGTACATGTTTGAGCCCAACTGTATTAGTGCACTGTCCAGACGCATTTTTTCAACAATACAGTAGTTTGGGTGCCACATGGGTACCATATGACGGTATGATTTGGACTTTGTATGGAGATATTCTTTATGCACTATAAAGTAGTGTTGTGTGAGCAATTTTTAGATGTATTGTTTAGGCCCTGTATTGTGGTTTTGTTTGACTACATGGGGTCACTGACTTTAACCCTTGTAAAGTAAAAGAAAAATAATGAAAATAATAAAAAAAAAGTCCAAACTTTTTTTTTTCTTGAACTATATCTCTTTAGTGGGAAACAAGTCACACTCAAAATTAATACACTGAGCTCATCTCTAAAATGCCTTGGAAATATGCTACTGTGAATTCTACCCACCCAAGTCCACATGTTTTAATTGTCTTCTTTACAGCAGATGTTAATGATTTCCGGTATTGCGATCACACTGTCTACACACATGATGGACATTGCTGTGGTTTTGTACTTTTTAAGGGGCCAACTCATTAGACGGTTAGTAATAAAAGATGGTGCCCAGATACTGCAGAAAATGCATAAAATAGGTGGGGGCAGCGAGATGAAAGGTTTAAACAGTTAATATCCAGATGTGTGAAGTCAAAACACACTGAAAACATATTTGTGTTTTTTACCTGCAGATTTTCCACATCTAATGCAATTCAGTGGGAAAATTAGCACAGAAAACTCAGCTTGACTTACCAGGTATGGATTTAAAAAAATGCACTGCAAGTCAGTTTACTTTGAGTAAAAAAAAATCACAATGGGAATGAGTATCTTATAAATCCCATCTAGTTTGATTGAATTGTATATTTTTTTGTGCAGCGAAAATACACTACATCAAAAATGTATTATAGGAACTTAACCTAAAGCCTTCTTACCGCACCGTCCAAAAATTATCCCACTCTGAAAACTATTAGGAAATCTCATACTTCACTAGAAGTTTAATATTGAACATTAGGCTACTTTCACACTAGCGTCGGAATCTCCCCGTCGCAATGCGTCGGGCAGAGATTCCGACGCTAGCGTTTGACGCACTGCACAATGGGTGCAGCGGATGCATTTCTCCGGCGCATCCGCTGCCCCATTGTGAGGTGCGGGAAGGTGCGGGCGGAGTTCCGGCCGCGCATGCGCGGTCGGAAAAAGCGGTCCGTCAGGAGCAAAAAACATTACATGTAACGTTTTTTGCTCCCGGCAGTCCGCCACAACTCGGCGCAACCGTCGCACGACGGTTGCGACGTGTCGCAATGCGTCGCTAATGTTAATCTATGGGGCAAAAACGCATCCTGCAAACAACTTTGCAGGATGCGTTTTTTTTGCCATAAACGACGCATTGCAACGTCTGGCAAAAACCGTCAGTGTGAAAGTAGCCTTATGAGAACTTCTATGCAATCTACAGTTACAGCTGGGTCCAGAAATATTTGGACAGTGACTAAATCTCTGTGATTTCAGCTCTCTGTTATTATTATTTTTGTTTAAAATGAAACAACTGAGATGCAATTGAAGTGAAGACTTTCAGGTTTAATTAAAGGGGTTGAACAAAAATATTCTGTGAAATATTTAGGAATTGCAACCATTTTTCTACAAAGCTTCCTGATTTCAGGGGCACAAAATTTATTGGACAAACTAATTTTACCATAAATAAAATGTTCATTTTTAGTACTTTGTAGAGAATCCTTTGCAGGCAATGACTGCCTGAGTTCTGGATGTCATGGACATCACCAAATGCCTTTACTGCAGCTGACTTCAGTTGTTGCTTGTTTGTGGGTGTTTCTGATGATGGACTTGGCGAATGCAGAATATTCCACTTCTTTGCCTTAACTCTTGGGTTTGCTTTCGTAGTATGTTTTGGATCATTGTCCATCTGCATTGTTAACACTAGAACGCATACCTGGGGCCTCGAAGGCCTGCCAGGTTACTTGTTTTCTATTTTCTGTAAAAGTACTTTAGTTAGAATTTTGAAAATCCAGGTAATCCTCAGGTATATAGTTGTTAGTAATTTCCAGTATTCATATATTTTTATGTTACAGACATTTCGGTATAACAACCTTTTTTTTGGGACTACCCCATATTCACGCACCTGGGGCCTTTTAGGCCTGTGTGCAAACAACACGGAATAACTCAAATAAAAATACTAGGTTTACATGTGATACTCAGTCTTTTTGTCTGTATTGTTGCTGGGGAAGAACTTTTATGACTCTGCTATTGCTGGGAAGAGTGTGGATTCTGCATGACAACATGGTCATGTGATCTTGGAAGGGAGGCTCCCTCACAAAGTCATGTGTCTCTGACCTCATCGCAGGTCTTTTTGTCCTAATTGCTGGAGAGACTTTGGAGGAAGAAGTCAGCTTTATTTTGTCTGGAAATAGAAGCTTTCTGAGCTCCAAAACCAGAGGCTTCTGCTGCACTACAAGAAAGTGATCTGTTGAAGGTAAAAGGAGGGGGGCTGCACTTTACCCGTTTTATCGCTTGGTGTGCTGGGACCCTAACAAAGAGTCTTATCACATACTGATTACAGTGCACAAGCCTGATTGTAATATATATATTTTTTTTAGTTTACTGACATCTAAAATTACAATGGCACAGTCTACTTCCAGGGGATTGACTGACCATGAAATCGAGGAGATTGTTTTCAATAGTGATGAAGAAAGTTAAATTTCTTTGTCTGATGAAGAGTACATGCCACCAGCTAATGTATCAACTTCATCGTCCAGCGATCCTTCAGACGATGAAGAAGTAGTGGATCCAGCAGAACGTTCAAATAGAACATCTAAAACAAAAATTTTTTGGAACAGTACTGCTGCGGCTCCTGCACGTACCCCATCACATAACATTATTAGAGTTGCTCAAGGAGCTGTCGGAATTCCCCAATTCATGTCCAAAAGAGATGTTTTCTGTAAATTTGTTTTGGATGATATTGCAGATGAGATAGTTTTGTGTACTAACGTAGAACATTCAGCCAAAAAAATAATATGCGAGAATTGTCGGGGGAATATGTAAAGTTACAAATAAATATTCCTGCACCAAGTTTGCTACAACCAAAAAATGTTTTCATAACAAAATTGCATATAGAATGCCTATATTTGGCGTGCCCGTTTACTTACTTTTTTGTTGTTTTATGCACATAATTATGTTTTGAAATATACACATCTTTGGCTGTGTTCCCAGTAGCGCTGGGGTTCGCCAGAAGGGGATCCATAATGGATCTGACCTCCTGGTAACTCCAGCTAAGGCTGCCGGAATGGCGGGATTCCGCCAGCCTTAGCTGGGGTCACCAGGAGGTCAAATCCATTATGGATCCCCTCCTGGTGGACCCCAGCGCTAGTTGGAATGCATCCTTACCTTGCAATTGTAAAATAAATTTTGAAAAGTATTTTTATTTGAGTTATTCCGTGTTATTTGCACACAGGCCTAAAAGGCCCCAGGTGCGTGAATATGGGGTAGTCCCAAAAAAAGCTTGTTATACCGGAATGCCTATAACATAAAAATATATGAACAACTGGAAATTACTAACAACTATATACCTGAGGAATACCTAGAGTTTCAAAATTCTAACTAAAGTAATTTTACAGAAAATAGAAAACAAGTAACCTGGCAGGCCTGCGAGGCCCCAGGTATGCGTCCGCCAGCCTTAGCTGGGGTCACCAGGAGGTCAGATCCATTACGAAATCCCGTCCTGGCAGACCCCTGCGCTAGTGGGAATGCATCCTTACTTTGCAATAAACTTTGAAAAGTATTTTTATTTGAGTTATTCCATGATAATTGTAAACAGGACTAAAAGGCCCCAGGTGCGTGAATGTGTAGATTTCTATGGGTATGCGTTCTAAGGTTAAGTGCCGTCCAAGCAACCTTGCTGAATTTGGTTGAATCTCGGCCAAAAGTATTACCCTGTACACTTCAGAATTCACCTGGCTCTTTCTGTCTTCAGTCATATCATCAATAAACACTAGCAACACTGTGCCATTGGAAGCCATGCATGGCCATGTCATCACACTGCCTCCACCTTGTTTTACAGAGGGTGTGATGTGCTTTGGATCATGAGCCATTCCAAGCCTTCTCCATACTTTCTTCTTCCCATTTTGGAGCCATACATAATTTTCTTATCTTACTAATCACCAAAGTTAATCTCACCAAAAATGCTGGGCAAGCACTACTAAATTCCAAAAGCAATAATAAACTACCGGTAATTTCATTTTTTTCTGGCAGCCAAAATGGTGATATCTGGAAGTCCCCTTAAGTACATCTGTACCTACTAAAAAAAACATTTTGGATAATGGCAAATAGCAGACCCCCAAGCCAAGTTTGATGCAGCCGTGGGTGTCCTACTGGCTTGTATATCGTAATGACTACAGTGCTGTTTTCTCATGGCATATGGCCTTGAACATATTATTAGCCCACTCACTGTTCTTCTCTCCCTTTATGTCCTGTTTCTAATTCTCATGTACACTCCTCAACATTGAAATTCCAACATCAAGAAGAAAAGGGAAGGAATTATGAAAATAACAGGATGGATAGAAATGTAAATAATATGCAAATTATGAAAAAATGGAAACATAATTTTCAAAACTTCTCAATTTTTTTTCAGTATCAGCTATCAAGCATTATGCTACTGTGCATTATAGGGAACATCACACTGGTCCTACTCCTAGGATTATGGTATGGCACCCCAATCTAGGTACATTAATAGCTCAGCGTTACATTCATTTGTTGGTGGAACCAGGGGTCCAGCCATTTCTCCAAAAGACTCCAAAAGCCATTTTCCAAAACAACAGTGCCAGGTCACATGTTACTTGTGCTACGGTAAGCAGAATGCATGATCTAAACATGCTGCCATGTCCTGCAATGGCTACAGACTTGTCTCCCATCGAGCACATCTGGGACATCATCGTTCAGCAATTGCACAAGAGCTGCCAGTACTGGATCTTGAAGATTTGTCCAAGTGCATTCAGCATAGAACGTTCCTTATTGATAGCAGCCAAGGTATGTAAGTGCAGGGATTTTTGCACCTGCCGCTAATACTCAATATTGAATAAATAGAGATGTTATGAAAATGTTGTTTCCATTTTTTCATCATTTGCATATAATCAAAGGGGTTGTCCACTACTCAGACAACCCCTTGAAGACACAAAAGAGAATAGTAAAACCAAAAACACTCAGTTTGAAAAAATGTTGCAGTAATCCGCAAGTGCTAGTAAAAGATGTAAAAAACAGGGTATTTGGTTGATACGTTTTTTGCAAAAAATGTATACTAAGCTGCTCTACCAATCTTCACGGTATACCCTTATCAGAGCAGTCCTAACTAATGTATGCAATCCCTATCTGATGTATTTAAAAACCTGATCATCTGTATATAACCTGTGTGAACAGGGTTCAGAGAGGAAAAATCCATGTGTGCATACAGGGTAGAACAGCTTTTGTGCAGATAGCCCAAGAGGAGTGGTGGAACTCCCCAGTCTTGTAGACACAAGAGAACAGCTTAGTATACATTTTTTGCAAAAAACGTATCAACCAAATACCCTGTTTTTTACATCTTTTACTAGCACTTGCGGATTACTGCAACATTTTTTCAAACTGAGTGTTTTTGGTTTTACTATTCTCTTTTGTGTCTTCAGGTTTCTTGGTGGTGTGTGAACATGATCATACAGACTTGTTCACTGTGCAAGTAGCCCATGTGTTCCTGTTTCCATAATTGTTCTCTTGTGTCTACAAGACTGGGGAGTTCCACCACTCCTCTTGGGCTATCTGCACAAAAGCTGTTCTACCCTGTATGCACACATGGATTTTTCCTCTCTGAACCCTGTTCACACAGGTTATATACAGATGATCAGGTTTTTAAATACATCAGATAGGGATTGCATACATTAGTTAGGACTGCTCTGATAAGCGTATACCGTGAAGATTGGTAGAGCAGCTTAGTATACATTTTTTGCAAAAAACGTATCAACCAAATACCCTGTTTTTTACATCTTTTACTAGCACTTGCGGATTACTGCAACATTTTTTCAAACTGAGTGTTTTTGGTTTTACTATTCTCTTTTGTGTCTTCAGGTTTCTTGGTGGTGTGTGAACATGATCATACAGACTTGTTCACTGTGCAAGTAGCCCATGTGTTCCTGTTTCCATAATTGTTCTCTTGTGTCTACAAGACTGGGGAGTTCCACCACTCCTCTTGGGCTATCTGCACAAAAGCTGTTCTACCCTGTATGCACACATGGATTTTTCCTCTCTGAACCCTGTTCACACAGGTTATATACAGATGATCAGGTTTTTAAATACATCAGATAGGGATTGCATACATTAGTTAGGACTGCTCTGATAAGGGTATACCGTGAAGATTGGTAGAGCAGCTTAGTATACATTTTTTGCAAAAAACGTATCAACCAAATACCCTGTTTTTTACATCTTTTACTAGCACTTGCGGATTACTGCAACATTTTTTCAAACTGAGTGTTTTTGGTTTTACTATTCTCTTTTGTGTCTTCAGGTTTCTTGGTGGTGTGTGAACATGATCATACAGACTTGTTCACTGTGCAAGTAGCCCATGTGTTCCTGTTTCCCTCAGACAACCCCTTGTTGATCTAAATGTTTGGCCTCGATAAAATAAAAGAGCTTATCTTCACTTCCTGTGCAGGTGCCATTCCAGTGGTGTCGGCACTTGCGGTCCCGGGGCACTTGTGTGGTTGTTATGACACATGGTGCCTGGCGCCCAATCAGCACTGGCGTCACTGTCTCCGCCTTCATACGAATTGAACACAAAAAGGAAGTCAGATCAAATGAAGCCATGGCTTCCTCTTCATGTTCAATTTGTCCAAAGGTGGGGACAGTGACACCAGCGCTGATTGGGTGCCAGGCACCACGTGTCATAACAACCACGAGTGCCATGTGACCGTGAGTGCCAACACCGCTGGAGCGGCACCGGCACAGGAGGTGAGTATAAGCGTTTTTATTTTATCGGGGCCAGATATTTAGTTCAAGAAGGGGTTGTCCTAGTAGTGGAAAGCCCCTTTAACATGTATAGCCATCCAGTGATTTCTATAATTCCACTTTGCATTGTTGAAGTGTACGGTATATGATTACATGCTTAATGTAGGATATCCAACAAGAAAGCCAGATTTGACAGATTAAAGCCATGATTACAGAACCCCCACTTTTGGGAAATCAGATTCCTTGCACTGTTCTGGCAAAATTGGGTCCATCTGTGATTAAGTACGCAGAATTGGGATAGGGATGTAGCAATAGGAGGTGCATAGGCAGCAGACGGAGCTTGAGTGTGGTGCCCCATGGTCCCCCAACCGCCATATCTCCTGACTCCCCAACTTACAGGATCACTTAGCCGAGGTCTCCTGTATTGTGTATGAGATAGCTAACTCTAGACTTCACTGTCAACGATTTATCTCCTGGAGAACAAAAGAATCCAGTGTTGAAATTGATCAGGCTCCATGCACAACAGATGGTCTGATGAACCCGCCGAAATCTGCGTTTAACTAGTGTGTATGGGGGCGACATAAAAAAACAGTATTATAAATGACGCATGATATTTTGGGATTCTTGTCACATATTTAGCAATGGGACCAATGATCTTTTAAGTAGCTCCTCTGAAGTAGTGTGTCCATGCCACGGTTCAATTTATACTATAGTATTTTATAGTATTATCGGCTTTCCCAAGTCAATATATCACCCACCCTCTTTAATCGAATATCTTCAATCCATTGCTTTCACATTAACATAAATGACATAAACAACATCCGCACAAGCCTCCAAAATTAAATAGATAACAAAACCACATTTTTGTAATGAAAGATTCATTATAGTGTTTTGTTTTTAATTTCCACTTCGGCACAACTTGCCCTCCCGATGACTGATTAGTCATTATGAAAAGGATGCATGCAGAAGCCAGCGTGCAATCTGCCCCAGGCTCTCTCTCTGCTCTGACGTCAATTAATATCAAATTCAGATAATTTGCACTGTCAGCTGCCCGATCCCCCTGAGCACTGCTGGAGTCCTATTTCTCGCTAATGTTTTACTCTCAGACAAAATAACTCAACAGGAACATTAAACGAGTTTTCAGAACAGTCTCCAGTCAGCACTGTATATACTGTACACACACATGGCCACGGGCGCCTTCTGATGCCGCCATTGTATGCCATTTGCCAGTTAGTTTAATGTTTCTCTGGTACCTGCTTTAATCACACATTGGTGCAACAACCGTAATTACCAGCCATCTGGGCTATGGTATCAAAATGCATTAATAAATCGAAATGCGAGAGAAGGGGTGTGAGTCAGATTTATTCGCTATTTTACTGCATATGCCTTACTAATATTAAATGTCATATTTTATTTTAAAAAAAGGCAATAATACTAATGTAAAATACTGAACATGACCTTACTGTAGCTTATGAGGGTCAGCTCCAAAGGTGACATGCAAAATTGACCATTTTCCATGTCCCAGGACTTGGGAATCATACAACATTGTATTAGTATTGCATTGTTGCTGTTTCATTGCTATGTATTCAAGTTTGCCTTTTGAAGTTTGTCCTGTTTCTCTCCCTGTAGCCCAGCTCTGATGTAAGTAACCCCACCCTTCTTCCCCAGTTAAGGTACCTTCACACTGAGCAACTTTACAACGAGAACGACAACGATCCTTGACATTGCAGCATCCTGGATAGCGATCCCGTTGTGTTTGACACGCAGCAGCGATCAGTATCCCGCTGTGACAACGTTGGTCGTAGCTGAAAGTCCAGAACTTTATTTGGTCGTTAGGTCAGCGTGATTCGTCATGTTTGACAGCAACAGCAATGATGCCTGCAATGTTTTTTCACGGAGCTAACAACTAGCGAGAACGATAAGTATGCCATTGGATCGCTCCTGCATCGTTCTGGAGTTGCTGTGTTTGACATCTCTACAGCGACCTAACAGCGACGCTAGTTTAGGTCGGATCGTTGTCTATATCGCTGGAGCGTCGCTAAATGTGACGGTACCTTTAGTGTTTGTCAGTCATTGTTCAATGTTCATCTCTGTACGTCCCTGGTTCACAATTATCTTTTCACATTCTGCAGCTAATGTTGTTACTGTTGTGCAAAATACAAGTATTCAGCCTGTGAATAAACTTCTGGAATCTCCATGTGCCTCTGCAGTTGAGTTGACACAATCTGATGAAATTCTTGGTGTGAGTACTGGTTCAGCCTAGCTATGGAGTCAGAATACTCATGGCCACAATTTTTCCCCCAAGAACCCCAATGTCAGACACCCCTGAGTGATATATGGTGGCATTATTTTTTTTATTGAAATAAAGTTTTATGTGCGCTCCATAGTATGAGTGATTAATGTCTGATCATTGGGGTCCCCCACTGATCACTAGATTGGGAGTCCCAATCCCTTGTGCTACCTCATTGTTTCCTTGAATTAATGAAGCAGAATGAGCGCTGCCACTCCATTACTGTAATGAAATATAATATAAACTTCGGCACTCCAAGTTGCAAGTAAATGAAAGTTTATGATTAAACTTGAATCACAGACATTCAAATTAAGCCAACGTTTCGGCCGGTATGTGGCCGGAACTTTGGCTTACCGTATTTTCATACTCTTGCTGTGAGAGATTTTATTTTACATAGTGTCAAGAATGACACCAAAGAGATCCCACAGATCCCACCACTGCCACCAATTGCCAAAGATCATAGCCCGGGGAGTTATGCTGAACAACCCTGCTGTTACCTTTTTGTCACAAACAGCCCTCTGCTACCCCCTATCATCAGGACAATTACACAATTGGCAGACAATCAACTGATGAGGCTGCAGCTATTACCACTAATAGGCAGGTTATTGAAGAACAGTGAGCGTATGGTACATACAACTCCGATTACAAAGTATGGAATATATATATATATATATATATATATATATATACACCAGTATGGTCACTGATAACTCCACGATAACCCAAGAACTACTCGTTGACACCACCAGTTCTTTATACAGGCCAACTGGACCCCTGATTTCTGGTAGGGTATGGATTTCAGGAATGTGGTATACAGAACAACAGGAACAGAACTATTAAATGTTATATTTAATCCAGAACGATAGGCGGTGTTTATAAAATATACAAAAGATTTTACAAAAGGGACAAAACAATACAACATATATAATTAATTACATACAATATAAGGATAAACAAAAGAAGGTTTCTACGCTGGTCACAGAGATGGCTCAGCTTAGCGAAGGAGAGCCCTGCAATTGGAAAATACAAGTGAGTGGGCATCATGCATACACTGATATGCATCTCTCTGCATGAAACAGATCATAATTCGCCTTGACCGTTTATCAGCACCTAAGCTACACCTACCCACTTCCCCTGGTTGACTCATGACAGGGCTAGTCATGGGATATGGCTTCAGTTTCAGAAGATTATGATACTCCCCACATTCACAATATCTTCACTCCTGACAATCACAGGAGTTCGATATTGCCGTTACATTTTTTATCAAAATGTTACCTTTTCCTAGATAGGAAACATGGCATGGATATTGTCAGTAATCTGGCTACTAATGCTTTGGGGCTGATTGGCATATGTCACAGTTATAGAAAAATATGCATATTATTCCCCTATTGGTCCCAAAGAAGAAAATGTATGTCCCATCAATATCAAATACATACAAACCCCCATATTCATAACTTCCCATTGGCACCTAAACCGACTGGCTGCAGATTTAACATTTCCTTTCAACAAAAGGATGTGCTTCATGGGGACAAAAGAGACGTCTCCATCTATGAGCAAACAAGCCCCTATTTATCTGGACCTCAGAAAAGATCTTTCCTGTTACCTGTATTCTGCAGGGAGTCATAAGTAGTTGTGTCACTTCCCAACTATACGTAATTTCTTCAGTTCTCATATGTCAACTGTGCAATTCTACTTCAGGGAGGGTTGTACATTGTAAATCCTTTCTCCTACTGCCATTCTGTGCGACACGGGAGAGGGGTGAATGCCCCCTCAATGGAGCTGTGTTATGGATCATAATGTTTTCTGTTATGAACTGGTGATTCAGAACCACAATGGACCTGGTGGTTAAGAGCACAGAAAATGACCTGATAGTTACTAATCACATAGTACGAGCTCTGAGACGTGGGAACTCTGCTGACCGCAATTCCTAATCCTATCACACCACACTAGAGGTAGCCGTGGAGCGCTCCTGACCAGACCTAGGCGCCTCGGGCACAGCCTGAGAAACTAGCTAGCCCTGAAGATAGAAAAATAAGCCTACCTTGCCTCAGAGAAATTCCCCAAAGGAAAAGGCAGCCCCCCACATATAATGACTGTGAGTAAAGATGAAAATACAAACACAGAGATGAAATAGATTTTAGCAAAGTGAGGCCCGAATTACTGAATAGACCGAGGATAGGAAAGATAGCTTTGCAGTCAGCACAAAAACCTACAAACAACCACGCAGAGGGCGCAAAAAGACCCTCCGCACCGACTAACGGTACGGAGGTGCTCCCTCTGCGTCCCAGAGCTTCCAGCAAGCAAGACAAACCAATATAGCAAGCTGGACAGAAAAAATAGCAAACAAAAGTAACACAAGCAGAACTTAGCTTATGCAGGGCAGACAGGCCACAAGAACGATCCAGAAGAGAGCAAGACCAATACTGGAACATTGACTGGAGGCCAGGAACAAAGAACTAGGTGGAGTTAAATAGAGCAGCACCTAACGACTTAACCTCGTCACCTGAGGAAGGGAACTCAGAAGCCGCAGCCCCACTCACATCCACCAGAGGAAGCTCATGGACAGAACCAGCCAAAGTACCACTCATGACCACAGGAGGGAGCTTGACCACAGAATTCATAACAGTACCCCCCCCTTGAGGAGGGGTCACCGAACCCTCACCAGAGCCCCCAGGCCGACCAGGATGAGCCAAATGAAAGGCACGAACCAGATCGGAAGCATGAACATCAGAGGCAAGGACCCAGGAATTATCTTCCTGACCATAACCCTTCCACTTAACCAGGTACTGGAGTTTCCGTCTCGAAATACGAGAATCCAAAATCTTCTCCACTATATACTCCAACTCCCCCTCAACCAAAACCGGGGCAGGAGGATCAACGGATGGAACCACAGGTGCCACGTATCTCCGCAACAATGACCTATGGAATACATTATTGATGGAAAAAGACGCTGGAAGGGTCAAACAAAAACACAGGATTAAGAACCTCAGAAATCCTATACGGACCAATGAAACGAGGCTTAAACTTAGGAGAGGAAACTTTCATAGGAATATAACGAGACGACAACCAAACCAAATCCCCAACACAAAGTCGGGGACCCACACAGCGCCTGCGGTTAGCGAAACGTTGAGCCTTCTCCTGGGAGAATGTCAAATTGTCCACTACATGAGTCCAAATCTGCTGCAACCTATCCACCACAGTATCCACACCAGGACAGTCCGAAGACTCAACCTGCCCTGAAGAGAAACGAGGATGGAAACCAGAATTGCAGAAAAACGGCGAAACCAAAGTAGCCGAGCTGGCCTGATTATTAAGGGCGAACTCAGCCAAAGGCAAAAAGGACACCCAATCATCCTGATCGGCAGAAACAAAACATCTCAGATATGTTTCCAAGGTCTGATTGGTTCGTCAGTTTGGCCATTTGTCTGAGGATGGAAAGCCGAGGAAAAAGACAAATCAATACCCATCCTAGCACAAAGCGCTCGCCAAAACCTCGAAACAAACTGGGAACCTCTGTCAGAAACGATGTTCTCCGGAATGCCATGTAAACGAACCACATGCTGGAAAAACAATGGCACCAAATCAGAGGAGGAAGGCAATTTAGACAAGGGTACCAAATGGACCATCTTAGAGAAGCGATCACAAACCACCCAAATAACCGACATCTTTTGAGAGACGGGGAGATCCGAAATAAAATCCATAGAGATATGTGTCCAGGGCCTCTTTGGGACCGGCAAGGGCAAAAGCAACCCACTGGCACGAGAACAGCAGGGCTTAGCCCGAGCACAAATCCCACAGGACTGCACAAACGAACGCACATCCCGCGACAGAGACGGCCACCAAAAGGATCTAGCCACCAAATCTCTGGTACCAAAGATTCCAGGATGACCAGCCAACACCGAACAATGAACCTCAGAGATAACTCTACTCGTCCATTTATCAGGGACAAACAGTTTCTCCGCTGGGCAACGGTCAGGTCTATTAGCCTGAAATTTTTGCAGCACCCGCCGCAAATCAGGGGAGATGGAAGACAAAATTACCCCCTCTTTGAGAATACCCGCCGGCTCAGGCAAACCCGGAGAGTCGGGCACAAAACTCCTAGACAGGGCATCCGCCTTCACATTCTTAGAGCCCGGAAGGTACGAAACCACAAAGTCAAAATGGGAGAAAAACAGCGACCAACGAGCCTGTCTAGGATTCAACCGTTTGGCAGACTCGAGATAGGTCAAGTTCTTGTGATCAGTCAAGACCACCACGCGATGCTTAGCTCCTTCAAGCCAATGACGCCACTCCTCGAATGCCCACTTCATGGCCAGCAACTCTCGATTGCCAACATCATAATTACGCTCAGCAGGCGAAAACTTCCTGGAAAAGAAGGCACATGGTTTCATCACCGAGCCATCAGAACTTCTTTGCGACAAAACAGCCCCTGCTCCAATTTCAGAAGCATCCACCTCGACCTGGAACGGGAGCGAAACATCTGGCTGGCACAACACAGGGGCAGAAGAAAAACGACGCTTCAACTCCTGAAAAGCTTCCACAGCAGCAGAAGACCAATTGGCCACATCAGCACCCTTCTTGGTTAAATCAGTCAACGGTTTAGCAATACTAGAAAAATTATTGATGAAGCGACGATAAAAATTAGCAAAGCCCAGGAACTTTTGCAGACTCTTCAGAGATGTCGGCTGAGTCCAATCATAAATGGCCTGAACTTTAACAGGGTCCATCTCGATAGTAGAAGGGGAAAAAATGAAACCCAAAAATGAAACCTTCTGAACACCAAAGAGACACTTTGACCCCTTCACAAACAAAGAATTCGCACGCAGGACCTGGAACACCATTCTAACCTGCTTCACGTGAGACTCCCAATCATCCGAGAAGACCAAAATATCATCCAAGTATACAATCAGGAATTTATCCAGGTACTCTCGGAAGATGTCATGCATAAAGGACTGAAATACTGATGGAGCATTGGAAAGCCCGAATGGCATAACCAGGTACTCAAAATGGCCCTCGGGCGTATTAAATGCTGTTTTCCATTCATCGCCCTGTTTAATACGCACAAGATTATACGCACCACGAAGATCTATCTTGGTGAACCAACTAGCCCCCTTAATCCGAGCAAACAAATCAGACAGCAGCGGCAAGGGGTACTGAAATTTGACTGTGATTTTATTCAGAAGGCGGTAATCGATACAAGGTCTCAACGAACCATCCTTCTTGGCCACAAAAAAGAACCCTGCTCCCAATGGCGACGACGACGGGCGAATATGACCCTTCTCCAAGGATTCCTTTACGTAACTCCGCATAGCGGCGTGCTCTGGCACAGATAAATTAAACAGTCAACCTTTAGGAAACTTACTACCAGGAATCAAATCGATAGCACAATCGCAATCCCTATGCGGAGGTAGGGCACTGGACTTGGGCTCATCAAATACATCCCGGTAATCCGACAAGAACTCTGGGACCTCAGAAGGGGTGGATGATGAAATAGACAGGAATGGAACATCACCATGTACCCCCTGACAACCCCAGCTGGACACAGACATAGATTTCCAATCCAATACTGGGTTATGGACTTGTAGCCATGGCAACCCCAACACGACCACATCATGCAGATTATGCAACACCAAAAAGCGAATATCCTCCTGATGCGCAGGAGCCATGCACATGGTCAGTTGGGTCCAGTATTGAGGCTTATTCTTGGCCAAAGGCGTAGCATCAATTCCTCTCAATGGAATAGGATATTGCAAGGGCTCCAAGAAAAACCCACAGCGCTTAGCAAACTCCAAGTCCATCAAATTCAGGGCAGTGCCTGAATCCACAAATGCCATGACAGAATAGGATGACAAAGAGCAGATCAAAGTAACGGACAAAAGAAATTTCGACTGTACCGTACCAATGGTAGCAGACCTAGCGAACCGCTTAGTGCGCTTAGGACAATCGGAGATAGCATGAGTGGAATCACCACAGTAAAAACACAGCCCATTCCGACGTCTGTGTTCTTGCCGTTCAGCTCTGGTCAAAGTCCTATCACATTGCATAGGCTCAGGTTTATGCTTAGATAATACCGCCAAATGGTGCACAGTTTTACGCTCACGCAAGCGTCGATCGATCTGAATGGCCAAAGACATAGACTCATTCAGACCAGCAGGCATAGGAAATCCCACCATGACATCCTTAAGGGCTTCAGAGAGACCCTTTCTGAAAATTGCTGCCAGCGCACATTCATTCCATTGAGTGAGCACAGACCACTTCCTAAACTTCTGACAATATATCTCTACCTCATCCTGACCCTGACACAGAGCCAGCAAATTTTTCTCTGCCTGATCCACTGAATTAGGTTCATCATAAAGCAATCCGAGCGCCAGAAAAAACGCATCAATATTACATAATGCAGGATCTCCTGGCGCAAGGGAAAATGCCCAGTCTTGAGGGTCGCCACGTAATAAAGAAATAATGATCTTAACTTGTTGAACTGGGTCACCAGAGGAGTGGGGTTTCAAAGCCAGAAACAGTTTACAATTATTTTTGAAACTCAGAAACTTAGCTCTATCTCCAGAAAACAAATCAGGAATAGGAATTCTAGGTTCTAACATAGAATTCTGAACCACAAAGTCTTGAATATTTTGTACTCTTGCAGTGAGATGATCCACACAAGAAGACAGACCTTTAATGTCCATCACTACACCTGTGTCCTGAACCACCCAAATGTCTAGGGGAAAAGAAAGACAAAACACAGTGCAGAGAAAAAAAAATGGTCTCAGAACTTCTCTTTTCCCTCTATTGAGAAGCATTAGTACTTTGGGCCTCCAGTACTGTTATGAACTGGTGATTCAGAACCACAATGGACCTGGTGGTTAAGAGCACAGAAAATGACCTGATAGTTACTAATCACATAGTACGAGCTCTGAGACGTGGGAACTCTGCTGACCGCAATTCCTAATCCTATCACACCACACTAGAGGTAGCCGTGGAGCGCTCCTGACCAGACCTAGGCGCCTCGGGCACAGCCTGAGAAACTAGCTAGCCCTGAAGATAGAAAAATAAGCCTACCTTGTCTCAGAGAAATTCCCCAAAGGAAAAGGCAGCCCCCCACATATAATGACTGTGAGTAAAGATGAAAATACAAACACAGAGATGAAATAGATTTTAGCAAAGTGAGGCCCGACTTACTGAATAGACCGAGGATAGGAAAGATAGCTTTGCAGTCAGCACAAAAACCTACAAACAACCACGCAGAGGGCGCAAAAAGACCCTCCGCACCGACTAACGGTACGGAGGTGCTCCCTCTGCGTCCCAGAGCTTCCAGCAAGCAAGACAAACCAATATAGCAAGCTGGACAGAAAAAATAGCAAACAAAAGTAACACAAGCAGAACTTAGCTTATGCAGGGCAGACAGGCCACAAGAACGATCCAGGAGAGAGCAAGACCAATACTGGAACATTGACTGGAGGCCAGGAACAAAGAACTAGGTGGAGTTAAATAGAGCAGCACCTAACGACTTAACCTCGTCACCTGAGGAAGGGAACTCAGAAGCCGCAGCCCCACTCACATCCACCAGAGGAAGCTCATGGACAGAACCAGCCGAAGTACCACTCATGACCACAGGAGGGAGCTTGACCACAGAATTCACAACAGTTTTCTATGACACAAAGTGAACAGCTTGTTACCATAGTGATCAGGTTGGCCACCAGATCTTGGATGAATGTGTACACTAGTTATATTCCAGGAAAGGAGTTAACTCCTAACATCCTAGTCAGCTCTCTCAAGTCAGTTGATTTCTATAAAACAGTAGCTGCTCAACTCCCTCTCAACTCCTGACAGGGCTCTCATCAGTGATGAATAATTACAATCCCTCAACACTCAACATTGGCTGCTTGCAGAACAGTTCTCCTAATGACAGCTCCCATTTTCCTGAGCTGTGTGCTTTTTCAGAGGTCTTGTTATCTCAATATGTATATATAGTGATAGCAGTGTAGTCTCAGAACAAACATTGTCGGATCAGTAATGTCTAGCAGCAGGATCAGAACTGTCATTCAAGGAGGATTGTCCTCCTCTCAAGCAACAAGGAAGTTAGGAGACTGAAGTGCTGTGAGCAGCTCAGGAGACAACTTGAGAATACCCACTTAACATTATAGAATTGGCATTGTTTTACTAAAATTAAAATAACTGGAGCTATTTAAAACTATTGCCGTCATTCATGTTCCCAAAGTGTATTGTAGAAAGATCTCGGTGTTATTCCTTCTGGTCAATGTCATTTTCTTCCTTTTTTTATGACTTTGTGCAAGTTAAGAAAGAAAGGCTTTATAAAATGAAAAGGAGTAGTTTACAAATAGACCTGCTCACCCGTGCCACTTTGATCAATGCCCGGCATTAGAATGCTCAGTTTCCAGCTGCACCTCATGGCACACAATTCATCACCACTAAAAGCATTTTAATGGGTTCTAGAACTAATGA
The DNA here is from genome assembly GCF_032444005.1 of Ranitomeya imitator. NCBI lineage: Eukaryota > Metazoa > Chordata > Amphibia > Anura > Dendrobatidae > Ranitomeya > Ranitomeya imitator. Next base: position 94,818,792 of record NC_091282.1, read on the forward strand.
ATCTAAGTGACAATGAACTAAAAAATGAACTGGAAATAAACATGTCCCCTCCTCTAAAGACCCAGAGTTCAGAAAAAAAAAAGGAAAATCTGTTTGCAAGGACATGAATAGATGGAGTTTCGGATAGATGGGCAAACATACTGTATAAAGTATCTAGTGACGGGTATTGTAACCTAGCAGACAGAACCTGGACACAGACAGAAGAGGGCTCCTGTGGTGCAAAAACAGTCTTTGGGCCCTTATTCAGCATGATAGTTCATCAAAATGCACAATTTCACCTGATTTGGAAGAAGTATGCCCTCTTACCTCTTGGGCGGCTGCAAAGGTTGCATCAATGGCATGTCCGCTCCTCGCTTTCAACTTTGTGACCACTTTACCTATCCTGACACATTTCCTTTAATTGCTATGGAGCGACAGACATTACAAAAATGTAATGGAGCCTATTTACACAGTTCATTTGCATAACATGTGATAAACCCTGGAAAAATGAACCCCTCCACCCATCTCCTCACCATTGTAAAGAAGGCCCAGTTTTCTATCTTTTGGGAATTGTCTAGGACCCAGGGCACTAAAAGGTTCAGTGGAAACACAGGCCCAGATGGAGGAAACATGCTGACTGTTCTTGTATGTGCACTTATATATTATTCAGAGTTTTTTATCGAGACGGTCATCTCAGGCCAAGACTGTATCCTTACTGCGCAGAAGACTGTGTGCCATATTTCTTCAAGCAACCATGTAATATCTGACAGCACAAACACATTAATTATTGAACAGACTGTTTCATTTTTAATTATCTGAAATGAATAAATGGTTCACAAGATGGAAAAACAAAGAACCTGTTCCTGGCACCAGTAGTACTAACCTACTTTACCTGTTTTCACCAGATAACACATTGATCACCTATGCACAGGTCATGTTATTGATCGTAGGGGTCCGACCACCTAAACCCACAAAGAAGAACATGGAATTTTAACCACAAACAGGACCGTTTAACCCCATTATAAAATAAAGTGGCTTTCATTCTCTATAGGGTTGCCAGAAAAAGCCGAGCACAGAGCTCATAAGGAATGAATGGAGCGGTGCTGGAGGACATGCACTACCGCTCCATTCTGATGGGGATAAAAGTTCCCCATTTTGCCAATAAATGCTGGTTTCACAGATTAAATACACAGAAAATGTAATTCTGAAAATCACACGATGGATAGACATGCTAATTATATGCCAATATTTAAAATTTAATTATTATCTAATTTAACACAATGGAAACCAAATTTCAAAAACATCCCGATTTATTCATTGTTGAGTATGAGCTCCACTCATAGAAAGGCCCGCACTTATACACTTTTGACTGCTATCAGTGAGGATATTAATGGTTGTCTGAGGAATGTTCTGCCACGCACAAGTCATCAAGATCCGCTGCTGGCAGCTTCTTTTGCAATTGTCAACCAATGATGACCTAGATGTGCGGGATGGGAGACAGGTCCAGAAACACTGCAGGTGATGGTGGCCCATTTAGTTTACACAGGCTGCTCACAGTAGCACCAGCAACATGCTGGCATTGTCGTGATCAAAAATGACTCCTAGGACACTTTGGAAATGATTCTCTGTCCAATGTAACGCCGAGCTGTTAATGTACTGGAACGAAGACTAGAAGAGTCACTATGCCACCTCCCCATCATAATCCCGAGAGTTGGAGCGGTGTGTCGTTCAGCCATGAAGACTTCTTCGTGTTTCCATATCATTAAATGTCCATGACTTTTCCTTCTTGGTGTTGTAATGTCAATGTTGAGGAGTGTATATACAAAGCTAATGGCTCAGCTTTTCTTTTTCTTTTCTGCTCTATTCCCCTAGAAATGGAGGCCATTGTTTATTATGGTCCTATCTAAGGTGACCTAATAGACCTTCTAGCATATAACAAGATGGCAATATTATTAATGCTACATGGTAAGTTGGGGGCCCTATTTCACATTTTGTATGAGAGCCCAGGACATTCGAGTGACACCCCTGGTTCTGGTTTTGACTCACACATACAAAGTATTGCCAAATATTAGAAGTTAGAATCAATTATCCATCACACGATGCGGTGAAAGCATATGTGAGCTGTGCACCTCCTTATCGTATACGGTCTTATCTCTAGACTCCATTATCAGGATTATTGCTCAGCCAAGGTAAATCTTGTCTCCTTTCACATGAACGCATTGTTCCCAAGGTTCTGTGTTCAGAGCGTGCGTACAGGCGACAACAATAATGTGCCTCAGGACTAACCTGTGACAAGAGCCTATGGCTGATGGAAGCTACGACTGTGCGATTCGAGGCCATGATGTATAATGTTCTACATCTGTAAATTCATCAGATCCAGAGAAGCTGAAAACACAGAGTATATGCAAAAGGCTTTGGGTCTGGGACCTGCAGTCGGCCATATATGAATGTCGCTGTGAGAGCTTCTGCGGCTCAACCTTGTCCCGTTCAGCAGGCTAAGCTGCAGTACCAGATATAGCCACAGATATAAGGGGGGCGCTACTGTTCCAATTCATATTTTCCCCCAAAACACCGATTATCACAACTGTTTGCATTGAAAAAATAAAACAAAAAAATTGTATTACATCAATTTCAATTTTGGTAAAAATCTCATATTAAAAAAGGAACTCGAGATCCATATTGGTGTGTCTCAAATTCTATTTTATGTGTGATTTTTTTTACTGAGATGGAAATAAAATATATATTTTTATTTTTAGAATTTATGCGGGATTTACATTTTTTCAATCCTATTATTTATTGTTCACTTGTGGAGACGAGTGTGGAGATGTCCGAGCATCAATGGGTATACTTTGAATTGCGTTTCTCTGGACAGGTAGCAACCTCATGGTCGGTGCGCCACGGCATAAAGCCCTTTGACTGTCTTGGTACCAAGGGCCGCGATATAACAACCAAAGGGCTGAATTTTGCCCAAATCTACTATAGAGACTGTGGCACCGAATCGTCAAGACTGGCGATTTTCCTCTAAAACAGACGTGAAAATTCCAAACGTTGCAATCTCTGAGTTGCGCCCAATTTTTTTCAACTTTTCAAAACCTTTTCAGCACTTTTTTGGAGTAAAATCTTTGATTAATCGAGGCCGAGATCCAGTATATATCCATGGATGGCAAATGTTCAGTGACTCTATAATTTCAGGAAAATAGAAAGCAAATACTACTGTAAAAAAATCCTTTCTGGAAATGTATTAATGAGGACTTGTTAATCATGTGGCGAGTGCAGTAAAGTCTCCGCTGTGTGGTCGTTCTAGAATAATTGCTCGGTAAATGCTTGCCAATGGGGTAATACTTCATTACTGCATCATTAGTTCGGCTTTAGAGTAGAGATACTTGGCTTAAGCTAAATGTATGAAAAATGAAAATTTGATTAAAATGACGGCAATCAAAATTCTGATAATGTAGTCACAGGCCAAGTAGATTAATTGTTGCCAAAGACTAAATTCTGCTAAATGCAGATATGTTAGAAAAAGATTTAATTAGTGAAACTCTGCCAAATCCACAACTCTAATACAGGAGTAATGCACTTAAGTATTGGGAGCTGCCAAAGACTCATTATATCACGCACTTGAAGTCTAGTTATTTCTATCAATTGTATATGGTCTAGGATGTCAGGCGTCAGGGCCACCTGCTGATCATCCCCTTTAAGGTCTCTGCAGATTAGCACACTTAAAGGGAACCTGTCACATTGTACTTATAGTCTGATCTGAGGACAGCACAGTATAGAGAAGGAGAAGCTGAGCAGATTGATATATAGATTTGTTGGAAAATATTCAGTATAACCTGTATTTTATTCATTGGGCGGTCCTACTAGTGATTGACAGCTAACTTCTGCATGCACGGTCATACAGGAAAGTCTGTCAGTCACTGAGTAAGACCGTCCACTGGCCTCATGCATACAAACATCAGGGATTTCAATGAATAAAATGTAAGTTTTACTGAAACTTTTCAGAGAAAAATGTATGTCTACCTGATCGTCTCCTCCGGTTGTATAACACTCTGTCTGCAGATCGGATGCCATAATCAACATGACAGGTTCCCTTTAACAATTTACTGTTGGTATAATAGGAACCTATAATTGCCATACCTGACCTAACCTGAAAATGCCAAAACCTAAAACATTTCCGCTAGTGATGAGTGAGTGTACTCGTTGCTCAGGTTTTCTTCAGCACGCTCGGGTGACCTCCGAGTTTTTATGACTGCTCGGAGATTTAGTTTTCTTCTCGGCAGATGAATGATTTACAGCTACTAGCCAGGCTGAGTACATGTGGGGGTCACCCGAGCAACAAGTACACTCACTCATCACTAATTGCCACCCATTATAGGCAGGGTTTATGTAACATATATTGCCGGCGTCCCTTGTGGTTCCCCTGCACTCTCCCTGTGGGGAAGCCAACATACTCAGAGCCCTGGCAGCGACCTCGTGCTTCTACTTCCCCTTTGCACGCTGCACTGTCTTCCGGCGGCGCGCCTACTGTACGCGCTCCCCTGCTCTTAAAGACACAGCTCATGCACCTGCAAAGATTCCCCCAGCCAATAGATGGGAAGCATCGTGTTTTTAAGGCACCCTCCCCAATAGGAAGGTGCCAGAGCAACTCCTATAGTTAGTTTGTAATGGTAGTGTGTGCAACTGTATATTGCCCAGTCCCTCATCCTTAGTTTGTTAACAGTATTCCCCTGTGGCTGCTCCAGAGTGCTGAACACTGAAACCATGTCTGAGGTACCTGTGCTGTTTCCCAATAAACTGCATGTCTCAACATGAACCCATCTAGACTGTCCGTGATTCTCCGAATCCTGTTCACCAGTGAACCCGACCCCTTGGGATCAGCAGCTGTGGTACAGGGGACAACCTGGGATTGGTACCTGGTTACCTGCAGCCCAAGCCTGATTCCACGTTCAGGAGGTCCAGTGAACACCAGGTAGCTGCTCAGCCATGCCCCTCCTAGGCAAGCCTGATCCCATGGCACAGTGGGTTCACGAAGCATGTGTGCCTCCTGCGAGAGTGACAGTTTACATAAATCACACTCCTTTTCCCGAACGGTACAACCCTACATTTTCTAGGACGGTTCCTGAAGAATGTAAACCTTTCTGAAGGATTTGAGAAGGCTGGTACTTATGCAGGAACATTATAGAAAAAACATTGGTTACAATGTGGTGTCTTCATCTAATAACATCGGTCATAATAGACATACGGTAGTTTAGTATTAACTTTTAAAGATGAGCACATCTCCCAAAATTAGTTTTCTGTAAATTCCATCGATTCAACCAGCAGATCCACATTGGTTTTTGGATCTTCCAATTCTTCAGCTTATGGTGGACCTCAGGAGATCACGTCATTGTGCCCCATGTCGGCACGTTTTGCAGGATTCTTGTTTATCAAATCTCTAAAATTTGGTATTTTCCAGAATCTGAAATATTTGGGTAATTCTTAAGAATTTGATTTGTTTTGAGTCTCCTCTGTACACTACCGTAATGTCAGCACAGGCAGTAGTAAGGCATAGTAACTTGTCTTAAAGGGGTTTTCTGGAATTTTACAAAATCTAGAGTGACTTTTGCTTATATGTTTTTTAAAAGTTGAGTCCTTGCAGGTCCGCACATGTACTAAACCAAAGGGCCAGGATATGTAGCCCTTTAAGTAAAATAATGCTCACATTATTGGTATTAATGATGGAGCGTACTTGAAGAGGATGGGGGGCAGGCATGCGATTTTGTCTGGTGTGGAGATTGAGAAGGGTCTCTGTATATCGAGGCTCAGAAGTTTCCACCATCTTTGCCGGAATAGCTCCTACCCTCCCTCCACCAGTGGTTTTGAGTTGGCATATCTTCGTTTTCTCAGCGTCATAGACGTGATAGAACATAATCCTAATTCACAAGGGAGTGATCACTAGATGGAGCAATTGTATCTTCTCCTAGAGCAACATCTGCATGAAATCTGTTCTGCCCGAGGAAGGATTTCTTCCCACGTTTCATCAAAACCAGTCTGATACATTTAGTGGTTTCTTATTAAATTGGTCTGTGTGTGCATCTTATGAAGGAAATTAGACTGTGGGTGTTAATGATGGCAATCTTTATACAGCCCGGCAACATATGTTGGAGCTAATGCTGTGTTCTCCTGCCCAGTAGTGATCAGTTAGAACTGATCCAGTAGCAATTTGATGTGTTGTGCTACTTTTTAGTCAGTTTTTAAATAATCGATCTCTGCTGGATCTGTTTTTTTTTTAACATTGAAGTCTATGGAAAACAGATCCGTTAATTAGCCATATGTTATTCTTTCATTTGTAACTGATCCGTTTTTTTGCTTACTGAATCCAGTAAGCAAAAACGGAACCACTACAAATATAAAAAAAAAAACGGATGGCTAATTAACGGATCCGTTTTCCATGGACCTCAATGTTAAAAAAACGAATGCAGCAGAGATCAGTTATGTAAAAAGAGACTTAAATGTTTTTGCTGATTGATTACTACTGGGTATGAGAACACAGCCTTAATATCAATGGTCATATAAGTATATATATATATATATATATACATATATATATGTATATATATATATATATATATATATATAGTGTGACACATACCTCTCTGTGTTCATCATCTCATTAAATACATTTACATTTGACCAGCTTGATTTTCCTGAAATTGCCTGCGCCCCCCGACGAACCAATGTGCGAAAATTTCGCATGGGCCAACTAGTATATTGTGTATTCACGTACTGTGGATATCCTGCAGATTTTCCACTTGCTGATGGATTTTGATGTGGCTTTGCTGCTGATTGTGAGACCCAAATCAGCTCACAGTAACACATAAGTCCCTATATGGATCAACACTGACCATTTTTGAAAAAGACAGTGGCAGACACAGTGAAACATGAGCATCTGCTGCGCCTCTTGTCTCCCTTCTGTGGTTTAGGGTTTATTCCCAAAATAAGAAGTTTGCTGAGGGTCGGACCATTCATGAGATCCAGGCTTTGGAACACTGAAACGCAGAGTTCGCACATTTTGTCTTTAATGAAGCCAAGGTGCATATGCTCGACCTCCACTCCATTCATTGTCGGTGAGACTGCCAGAGAAAGCCAAGTACAGTTCTCTGCTTTCACCTGCAGTTCCATAGGCAATTACTAGAGCGGTGGTGGAGTTTGTGCACCCCCATTCCATTCAAGGTAGGAGCAGAACCTCGTACTTGTGGTTCTAGCCCCCCAAACTCGGGATTGCTGATGGTTCCAGCAGTCAGACCACTAGCGATCAACAAATTATTCACTATCCTATTGATAGGGGATTAATTGATATTTTGGAAATAACCATCTAAAGGCAATCTGTTTTTGCTATGTAATCTAAAATCATGATGCCAGAGGGGTTGGGAGCCTGATTCCTGTGATTTGTGTCACTTAAATGGCTGTGTTTTGCAGTTTCAATAAAATCAGTGTTTTATCAGCAGGAGATTATGACTACATGACTAGGTGTCCAGTGCTTTCTGGTCCAGCCAGGCCTTGACCAATGATTGGAGGCTTTTTGTTTACATTATCAGAAAGCTGCCAATCAGTGCTGTGGGTGGAGTTATACAGAGCTCAGCATTCTAGTAGAGAAAACTGTGATTCTGTCACAACTGCTGCACCTAGTAAACTGAGTGATACATTGCTGAAATCAGGGTCTCGGTCCCTACATCATGCTGCTGTCAGATTACTTAGCAAAAACCATGTTGACATCAAGTCATCTTTTTTTGGCAATCACCTACTATTAGATCACCACTGCTGAGCAGTATTGTGTACACTAGACCCTGGCACAACGAGCGGTATATATACACTGTATATATATACACTATCTATCTGCTACGTAAACGGCCATTATGATATACTAGATGGTGGCCCGATTCTAACGCATCGGGTATTCTAGAATATGCATGTCCACATAGTATATTGCCCAGTCATGTAGTATATTGCCCAGTGACGTAGTATACAGTACAGAGCCACGTAGTATATTGCCCAGTGATGTAGTATATTGCCCAGCCACGTAGTATATTGCCCAGTGATGTAGTATATTGCCCAGCCACGTAGTATATTGCCCAGCCACGTAGTATATTGCCCAGTGACATAGTATACAGCACATAGCCACGTAGTATATTGCACAGCGACGTAGTATACAGCACAGAGCCACGTAGTATATTGCCTAGCCACGTATGTGACAGGTTAAAAAATACAAAATAAACATATACTCACCTTCCGAGGGAGCCCTTGTAGTCATGTCGCCTGTGTGCGGTGCACTCGGCAGCTTCCGGTCCCAGGGTTGGTAGCGCAGGACTCGTGATGACGTCTCGGTCACATGACCGTGACGTCATGGCAGGTCCTTCTCGCGCAGGCGCGCAGGACCTGTGATGAGGTCGCAGTCACATGACCGTGACGTCATGGCAGGTCCTTGTTGCATACCATCCTTGCCACCGGAACCTGCCGCTTGCATGGAGCAGTTACCGGAGACTAGATGGTGGCCCGATTCTAACGCATCGGGAATTCTAGAATATGCATGACCACGTAGTATATTGCACAGCCCATGTAGTATATTGCCCAACCACGTAGTATATTGCCCAGCCACGTAGTATATTGCCCAGTCACGTAGTATATTGCTAGGCCACGTAGTATATTGCCCAGTCACGTAGTATATTGCCCAGTCACGTAGTATATTGCCCAGCCATGTAGTATATTGCCCAGTCACGTAGTATATTGCCCAGCCACATAGTATATTGCCCAGCCACGTAGTATATTGCCCAGCCACGTAGTATATTGCTAGGCCATGTAGTATATTGCCCAGTCACGTAGTATATTGCCCAGCCACATAGTATATTGCCCAGCCACGTAGTATATTGCTAGGCCATGTAGTATATTGCCCAGTCACGTAGCATATTGCCCAGTCATGTAGTATATTGCCCAGTCACGTAGTATATTGCCCAGACACATAGTATATTGCCCAGTCACGTAGTATATTGCCCAGCCACGTAGTATATTGCTAGGCCATGTAGTATATTGCCCAGTCACGTAGTATATTGCCCAGTGACGTAGTATATTGCCCAGTCACGTAGTATATTGCCCAGTTACGTAGTATATTGCCCAGTGACGTAGTATACAGTACAGAGCCACGTAGTATATTGCCCAGTGATGTAGTATATTGCCCAGCCACGTAGTATATTGCCCAGCCACGTAGTATATTGCCCAGTGACATAGTATACAGCACAGAGCCACGTAGTATATTGCACAGCACAGAGCCACGTAGTATATTGCCCAGCTACGTATGTGACAGGTTAAAAAATAAACATATACTCACCTTCCGAGGGAGCCCTTGTAGTCATGTCGTGTGTGTACGGTGCACTCGGCAGCTTCCAGTCCCAGGGTTGGTAGCGCAGGACCCATGATGACGTCGCGGTCACATGACCATGGCATCATGGCAGGTCCTTGTCGCGCAGGCGCGCAGGACCTGCGATGAGGTCGCAGTCACATGACCCTGACGTCACGGCAGGTCCTTGTCGCATACCATCCTTGCCACCAGAACCTTCCGCTTGCATGGAGTGGTTACCGGAGCGACGCGAGGAGTGGGAAAGGCGGCGGAAGGTGAGTATATAATGATTTTTTTATTTTTTTATTTTTAACATTAGATCCTTTTACTATTGACGCTGCATAGGCAGCATCAATAGTAAAAAGTTGGGGACACACAGGGTTAATAGCGGCGGTAACGGAGTGAGCTACCCGCGGCATAACGCGGTCCGTTACCGCTGGCATTTACCCTGTGTGAGCGGTGACTGCGGGGAGTATGGAGCGGGCGCCGGGCACTGACTGCAGGGGAGTAGGGAGGGACTAATCGGACTGTGGCCATCGCTGACTGGTCGTGGCAGCCATGACAGGCAGCTGGTGAGACCAATCAGCGACTGGATTTCTATGACAGACAGAGGCCGTGACCAATGAATATCCGTGACAGACAGACAGAAAGACAGAAGTGACACTTAGATAATTATATAGTAGATTTGATGATATTTTATCACAAGTAATTCAGTTCTGCTGCGTCTGTGTATTCTTCTCAGGTTATTACTGATATTGGTGATCAGACAAGTTGGTTGCCGTCACAGTAGTGGTAGGCTGTTAACCTTTGCTACAATAAGCCGTTCCCGATCATTAGCAGACATACCTTTACGCCAGTGACATAAAAGAGATTGTCATGGACATTACCAGGGTGACTTTTGCAGATGTAATGTAAACCAATTTCAAAGTTCAGTCCGTGATTCTGAACAGATGGTCTATTACTATAACTAGGTCTACAATTAGCTTCTCACATTCCCAGGATGCTTGGCTTAAAAACTGGCAAGAACTGAATGACTCTGTGCCTGTGTGACTTCCAGCAGGCTCTGAAGCATTGGCGGACGCACAATCCAGGTTCAGACAAATGTCTGGCATGACACACGGGCAATGGCGAGGGGCAGGCACAAAGTCATTCCAGATCGAAATAAACAGCGTCACATCACGGATCACATTTCGTTCTTTTATTGAATGACTATTAGAGGTTTTGCATAGAACTAGTGCCACTAAGACCAAAGCAATTCAGTTATAGACCATGGGGTATATTACTCTTGTAGCAGAGTTTAGCGTGTGATATTGGAATAAAATTTGTGATATCTGCTTCATCGATATTCATTCAGCCAAATACTGCAGATTATCCATCCAAAAAGCCTAATATGAAGGTATGACATTCTGCGAATATGTGGAAGGATGAGGCTGCAAACACAGGGGGGTTAAAAAAGGTCACAGAAATGTATAATTCTAACTCATAATAGAGGATACATTAGTCCCTATAACTGATCCCTCTGCTGAAACAGAACCTCTATAAATCAGGTGAATGTTCTTTAAAATGAGTCCTTTAGCTGTTGAAATGTCCATTATAGAGCCAGGCCTGTCTCTCCCCATAACAGAAAAGGTCACCAATGTCTCCCTAATGTGATCCATAGTGTCATCTACGGTTTCGCATCAATGTCAGTCACAATGCGCCTATACAGTGCCAATCACATATTCCCCCTACATTACTGCCAAATGCAGGGCCTACATACTGTGGCCATCGCAGAGGTCCCACAGTCCTACTTACCAGCATTCAAGAAAGCAAATATAAGTCATGATGCTTGGTAGCTCCCCAAAATGGCCAATTTTGGGTGTGGATTTACTAAAACCTGACCTCGATGGGGTCCAGTTGGCAAGATAGTCCAAGCAAAATCAGAACTCTTGTCAAATATGCACGGTGCCTTAAAAGGTGTCCACTATAATGCCCCTTAGGGTGCCTTCACACTGCATTCCGGCACCTGTTCAGTCTCTCTCTCAGGACTTGCGTCCGAACCCCAGATAAAACAAAATTCGGGCATATGTGCCATCGAGCCATACACTTTAATGGTGTCAACAAAGCGACTGTGCACGCTGATGTGCATCATTTTCGGGCATGTACACCCTTAGGCCTCCTTCATATGTCCGTGGTTAAACATGAACATAAAAAACTGATACTGGTGCCATCATTGTGCCACCAATGTTTTTCTGGTATGGATAAACAAAGAATTAAATTACAAAGCTTCGCCAATACTTTACAATGTTAAACACGTAAAGCACATAGAAGCCATCCGTGTGCTGTACGTGTTTCTGCTCGACCCACAGACTTGTATTGGCCCTTGTCATCTGTGCTGATAGAACAAAAATGGAAGTCTCCATGTGTTTTTAATGGAAACACATTCCATGCAAAAATACAGATATGTGCACAGCACCATAGGTTATTACTAGCGATGAGCGAGTGTGCTCGTTAGTCGAGATTTCTGAGCATGCTCTGGTCTTTTCCGAGTATTTTGGGCGTGCTCGGAGATTATGTTTGTGTCCCTGCAGCTGCATGATTTGCGGCTGTTAAACAGCCTGAACACATCCAGGGAAGGCCTGTTTGTTAGGGAATCTCCACTTGTATTCAGGCTGTCTAGCAGACACAAATCATGCAACTGCAGGGACACAAACATAATCTCCGAGCACGCCCAAAATACGCGGAGAACACCTGAGCATGCTCGGCAAATCTCGAGCAGCGAGCACACTTGCAGAATAAGTTATACAGGGTTTGGATAGGGGAAAATCAACACAGGAATAACAAAGAAAGTCGTTCTCAAAGAAGTCACTTATCCATCGTGCGTCTTCCTGACAGAAATGGTCCCAGAGTAGATAATGGTGCCAACAGCCATCGGCACGACGTGGATCCAGTGTGGTATTGAAGAAGGCGATGATACGTTCCCAGCTGGAAACGTTGAGTCTTTGAAACTTCCCGTGGAGTCCTCAGTAAGGAGACTCCGGTGACCGGCAATGTATAGGCCACAGTCCTGTCAAAATTATGCGAAGCTCGATGAATATGCACAGTGGATTCAGAAAGCGGTACCCGGTACACGTCTCAATCTCTGTCAGGCGGCACACGCGCAGCACTGACCGTTATAGAGCGATTGGCACCTCGATGTCTGAGAGCCAACCTGCACACAGCGGGCTTATCGTCAGAGTCTCTGCAGTAGGTTTCTCACGGCCAGGCACGCATCTCCACTGCTAACGGTCCCTGAAACAGGAGCTCTCACTCTCCTCAGCCGAGAGCTGTGCCTTCCCGCCAACTCTGTCAGCCAGTGCAAAGATCGGTCCAGTTGCCTAAACTTTCCCCCGAACAACAGAGGAGACAGCCCTGACAGTTCAAGACCCAGCACAAGAAAGACGCCCCCAGCCCGGTTTCTCTTCTTACATGTTCCCTTCCGGCTATCATTTTCTATGTAGTAGGTGAGTAAGGGGCTGTTCTCATGTAATCTTATTTTTTTGTGTATTGCAGAGACCGCTCCTGCAATTGCTTTGGGACAACTGGAAAGAAGGGACCCCTTTCTCGTTGGTCTAGTAGCCAATTTCATATGTGATGAGAGCCCACAAAAGGATGCTGTTCCCACAAATCTTGCAGGGAAACGGTGGCATCTTTTTTTTTAAATGCAGTCGGGGAAAATGTCCATTCCAAGGGGTTGGGGTATTGTCAAGACGAACCTAAAAGGGGTCTGATTTTATCCCTGTTGTGGGGCCTTCTGTCAGCTATCTACGCTGCTGAATGTGGCTACCTTTTCCTGTCCATATGTGGACAGTCCCGAAAGTTTGTTGAGGAGCTAAAAAACGGCTTCAAGCAGCAACCATTCCACAATATGCATCTCTTTTGGAGAGTTTTTGGAAGTTTTTTTTTTCTCATAAATAGTGATGAGTGAGTGTACTCGTTGCTCTGGTTTTCCAGAGCACGCTCGGGTGGTCTCCGAGTATTTATTACTGCTCGGAGATTTAGTTTTCCTTACCGCAGCTGGATGATTTGAGGCTACTAGACAGCTTGATTACATGTCGGGATTCCCTAGCAACCAGGCAACCCTCACATCTATTCAGGCTGCCTAGCAGCCGTAAATCATCCAGCTGCGGCAAGGAAAACTAAATCTCCGAGCAGTCATAAATACTCGGAGGTCACCCAAGCGTGCTCGGGAAAACCTGAACAACGAGTATACTTGCTCATCACCACTCATAAAGCATTTTTTGCAGCATATTGATAGGACAGAGCCTAGTTTTGAAGTGGATTCCATCAGGATCCATTTCAAACAAGAATCATGCACTTTTTTTTCCACCAAGAGTTTTTTAAAACCTTGTCAGGTAAAAAAACACTCAAAAGCTTCTCATATGAAAAGCAAAGTGGATTTCACATAGAAATGAATAGAAAGTGTTTTACGAGAGTTTTTAAAGAGGATTTCAGAATGGACCTACTCCCTTAAAATGCCTGGAAGACTCAATGTGTTCTTGGTGTAAGCAGTGCTATGTTTAAAGGAAACCGGTTATGTTCCCAAATAATATTAACCTGCACACATGAGGTTAATCTGCAGGTTAATAGCGCTCTAAAGTAATATGTCTGCCGTACTGAAAGCCCTGCTTCAGATAAGAAATTAACTTAAGTCCTCCCAGCAGCCTCCGGCTTTCAGTCATAGAGGTGTGGCTTCAGTCACAACTCAGTGCATAGCGAACAGCAGCGGTAACTATGCCCGGGCACTGACTGACAGCCAGCTCAGCAGCGCATCAGTACAGAGTCGGATGGCAGTCAGTACTGGGGCATGGTTACAGACATTGCTCACTATATATATGTGCCTATGACTGAAAGCCAAAGGCTGCCAGTAGGAATAAACTTAATTTCTTCCAGTAGCCAGGCTTTCAGTGTGGCAGCCACACAGTTTAAGAACGCTATTATACTGCAGATTAACCCCATATCTACAGTATAATAGTGTTTGGGGATGTGACAGGTTCCCTTTAAATGTACATATCTAAGGAGCCCTGATATATAGTGTGCATCTATGCTCATTTATCAGTTATTTTTGGGACTTATTTGTTTTTTTTCTACTAAATGTATCCTATAAAGTAAAGCTACAATGTAACACAATAATGGGAGATCCTTTCTTTCCATTTCCGCATTATATATCCCCATCAAGGACGAGGGTGCAGTGCTTGGAAACATTCATTAACATGCACAGTGCATGAACGTACAGTTTGGCAGATGTTTTGTGCTTCTAAAATATAATGCCCTGTACCCAGGGTGCCAACTAATTAACCGAGGTTTGGTAATACAATTTATAACCTTGCCATCGACAACTAATATATTTCACACAGTTCCCAACCTGGCGCCTTCTGGAGAACAGAATAAATAATACATTTAGAAGTGCTGAATCAATTGTTGCAATGAGGCTCCAATATAAATTATCCTGGTGTCATAATAAATTATCAGCCTGCAGTACTCTCCGCATTATTCCCAGATGTTCCCGGAGTATTTATATGACACACAGTCCAATTAGTACCCTATTTAATCATAGGCTTGATTAATAGAGTAAAGACTGCAATGCATGGCCGACTGCAAACAATAACACAGCCCAGATGGAGAGCGGAGAGATATTTCTCAGTACATATATGAAATTATCAGCCATCACACCAATGGAAAGAAGAGCAACAATTGTAATGTGCTATACATTAATAAGTAATTGCATTCTTCATTTCATGCTGTCCTAACCTTAACATTATATGTCTGGAGGACCAAAGACTATTAGAAAGCTGAAAAACAGGAGACCTGTGATAACAGAAGCAGATCAGTATGTTTTATAACATATTATTTAACCAGACAACTAACTTCAAAGCCCAAATAAAGCACCAATGTTAGGCCGGGGTCACATCATCATATTATCTGTCATCTGAGAGAATTGGGACGGTTATGGAAATCACACTCTGGTTAAACTCTGATCAATGGGAGAAGTGGCCACTGTGTGAGATCTTGCCATCGTATCCCCACCTGGGTCTCTCCCAATTTAGTATAGAGACTTGCACAATGACGAGCCAGATGGGACAGCCCAGTGACCACTTCTTCCCACGTTCTTTGCTTTCTCAGGAAGCCTTTTGCTTCTTCATCCCACCGGTGGTTAGGGAGGAAACAAACAGCTGACGGTCTCCCTTTAAGGATGCAGTAAGAATTTTTTATAATTGATTTTTTTATTTTTCCAATTTATCTGATTGAAGTTGTATGAAAAATGCCATTAAATTAAAAATGCTGGTCACCGGTATCGTCATCTCTTGCCTGAAGAGATGGAACCTTAGCTCTTGGCCCACACAGGCAAGTTTTCATTTTTAGCTGGACGATCCATCAGTAGCGCCATACTTGACGCCACTCGATCCCTTAGTCTTCCAGTAGAGAGTAGCTCAGAACTTACATATAATTTGTGCTTTTGTTTGATGTGTTTGACAAAGTAGGCATTCAGTCAGTGGCATAGATATAAGAGAGGGGGCAACATTACAATGGGCCACCCGTTATGAACCTGAATTGTCTACTTACAACAGAAAGACCTAGTGTATATTTTATGACACAGTTATTTTTTAACTATTCAGTTCAGAAGAGAATCCTGTACAGGTTATTACCCAACACAACAGGACCAGCCAGTGGGCTCCTCAGGAGCCACAAGGTCTGATTCTGTTATGGATGTTCTCATGTTCAGCAGATTTCAGGTTCTCTAGAACAGGGTTCAAAACCTTTTTTGGTCTGAGGACCATGACAGATTTAACCAACCCCATGGGTAGAAATAAACATCATAACATAAATATCTAAGGGTATGTTCACACGTTCAGGATTTCCATCCTTTTTTTTTCAGGACAGTTTTTTTAAAAAACTGCAGCTCTTGGCAGAAAACGCAGGTCCTTTTTTTGTCCTTTTTTGATGCGTTTTTGATGCGTTTTTTGATGCGTTTTTTGATGCGTTTTTTTATCCTTTTTTTACTGTGTGTTTCCTAGGAAGCTTTTTAGGGCTAAAATGGCTGAAAATACCCTACCCCTACCCCTACCCCTACCCCTAACCCTACCCCTAACCCTACCCCTAACCCTACCCCTACCCCTAACCCTACCCCTACCCTTAACCCTACCCCTAACCCTACCCCTAACCCTAACCCTACCCCTACCCCTAACCCTACCCCTAACCCTAACCCTAACCCTACCCCTAACCCTACCCCTAACCCTAACCCTAACCCTACCCCTAACCCTACCCCTACCCCTAACCCTACCCCTACCCCTAACCCTACCCCTAACCCTACCCCTAACCCTAACCCTAACCCTACCCCTACCCCTAACCCTACCCCTAACCCTAACCCTAACCCTACCCCTAACCCTACCCCTAACCCTACCCCTAACCCTACCCCTAACCCTACCCCTAACCCTAACCCTATTCTAACCTTAGTGAAAAAAAAAAAAAAATTCTTAATTTTTTTATTGTCCCTACCAATGGGGGTGACAAAGTGGGGGGGGTGTCATTTACTATTTTTTTATTTTGATCACTGAGATAGGTTATATCTCAGTGATCAAAATGCACTTTGGAGCGAATCTGCCGGCCGGCAGATTCGGCGGGCGCACTGCGCATGCGCCCGCCATTTTGCAAGATGGCGGCGCCCAGGGAGAAGACGGCCGGACGGACACCGGGACGCCGGGTAAGTATAAGGGGGGGAGATTAGGGCACGGGGGGGGCATCGGAGCACTGGGGGGGGCATCGGAGCACGGGGGGGGGGCATCGGAGCACGGGGGGGCGGGATCGGAGCACGGGGGGGCAGCCACACTCCGCCCACGCACTTCCGCCCGCTCCCCCGCACTTCCTGCTGCAGCGGTTCTGCACATCAAATCGCAGTAAAACCCGCAGATATATTTTTGATCTGCGGGTTTTACTGCGATTTTGACCTCACAATGGAGGTCTATGGGTGCAGAACCGCTGCGGTTCAGGAAGAAGAATTGACATGCTCCTTCTTTTTTCCGGGAGCTATTCTGCGCGGCTTTTTTTTTACAATTTCCGGACCATGTGCACAGTGTGTCCTGTTTTCCATAGGGTACAGTGTACTGCACCCTGCATGGAAAACAGCTGCGGAACCGCAGCGGCAAAACCGCCGCGGTTCCGCGGTAAAAAACGCACTGTGTGAACATGGCCTTATAAGGGCTGATTTCGTTTTTAGGACTTCCACCAATCAGTGGGATGGAGGTCTTCCCTTCCTGAGCAAAATTCAAAAATGCCAAGACCATAGATTAGGCTTTCTCCATTGCAGTTTATGTTAGACTCTGACACAGTCGAGTGTTTCCTTTGTACCATAAACTATAATTATTATGGCAGCTCTCATGTGTGGCTACTTCTTTACCTCATCTTCTCCTTTCATAGATGATGACATGGTCACCCAGTGCACCACTAATAGTTACCCATCCTTATGATGCCGACGGACTCTGCTCTACTTGCTAACATGGAAAATACATGAGCACCCGCCAGATACTGTCAGGTATATATGTAACCATAAAGTTGAGCACCAAACAAAGTCATTGAGGTCGTAGGTTGTGCACCCCTGCTCGAGAACGAAACCAACTATTGGTTAGTACATTGGTCCATTCTTGGACTACTATGTCAATTCAATGGTCCTCTAGAAGGATCCCTTTGAAGGAAACCACCTTTCAGTATTAACATCATTGGTTCATTTTTAGAAATCCAACTACCAATCCAAGATCCTACTCGATCTCTCCTGCTTACAGTCTATACCTTTAAGCCAGGGGTGGGAAATCTATTTTCTGCCAAGGGCCATGTGGATATTTATACCATCCTTCGGGGGCCGTACAAATTCCACCCACAAAGTACATCCTGACTCTGGCACTGGTGTCAGGATGTAATCTGTCATTGCATGCCCTGCAGTGGTCAGTAGTGAACACTGTGTGTGTGTGCTAAAAGAGCAAGAAGAAATTAATGAGCTGGTGGCAATCAAAATGTAGCTCCCTGCCCAAGCACTGCGGACCCCGAGAATCTGCCCGGGGGCCGGATAAAAGGTCATCGAGGACTGTAAATGGCCCAGAGGCCAGAGGTTCCCCACACCTGCTTTAAGCTATATACGACCTAATATTTTACAACGTGTTCTTCTGTGCTCACGAGCTGCGGTCGTTGATTTCTAATGCAATCTCCTCCTGTCCTTGACTACTTGGACTCAGCTTTGTTTGATTTGTGGTAATATTTTTGACTTTGTAAGGAAGGAGAAAACTTTGAGCCATTACTCATTATTCCGCACCCTGTCTGCTCTTTGACAGCTAAAAATTGCCATCGCTCGCCTCCTCTCCGCACCAAAATATCTTAAAGGACAAACTATAGGACAAGTTACTAAATCGTCAAGTTGATTTTCATTCTGTTACTCTTTTGTAAAAAAAAAAAAAAACACAAAATTCAGAGACACCTGCAGGGTTTCTTCCACTTTATGGAGAATGAACAAATACTTTTGGATGATAAATGTATGACTGCTGGAGTTGTCGGCTGATGAGACCCCCACTCATCACAAGAATGACGGTCTAAAAATCCAATGTGTGAAAGCAGTGATGATGAGCATGTGCGGCCGCTGATCTATTCCAGCTGTGGACGCACATGCTCATTACTGCTCCATTAACAAGGGGGGCTTTGTGATCGCAATTCTCAGAATCGATGAGGGTCTACCATCTATCTGTTTATGGGCAACCTCTTCAAGGCCTGAAGCACACAACAAAGCCATGTGTAAAGAGACATATGGCTCCACAAAAGACCTATTCAGGGCCGCACTGCATCACGATAGAGACTCTATTTGTGTCATGTGTATAGAGCTATTTGGAAAAGTAATGATTCTTCCTATATAGGATGTGACTTTTTTTTTCCTTGTCAGATTCATATGAAAGGGGGTTTGTGCACTACAGGACAACCCCTGCTTAATCAACTTAGGACCCCACTTAAAATAAAAACAATGGACACTCCCCTCCAGCAGCGGCATCATTTCAGGGGTGTAGCTGACGCTATTTCCAGATTGTGACGTGAAAATGTTGTGTCATGTGCCTGCTGCAGTCAATGAGTGTCTGCTGTTTGGCTGCAGGTCATCAACTTTCCAGGATGAAATAGTAAACACTGACGTGACACAACGCTGTCACGACACTCACCCCTACAGGAAGAGCAGCATCGACATTGCAGAAGCCACACCGGTGCAGGAGGTGACTGTTTTTATTTTAAGTGTAGTCCTGAATTGCGTAAGTTTGTTGCTTTTTTTTCACCATTGTCGGGTTTTCTGATGTCAGCAAAGTGAATGAGAATACTAAAGATTCATGCACACACTGCTTATTTTTGGCTTGTAGATTTGGTGCAGATTTAAATCGGCAGCATGTCAATTTTTGGGGGTCAAAAACACTGCCGATTTCACCCATACTAATAAAATATGCAACAAAAATGCACTTATTTTACACAACGTTTTTCCTGCCAAGTGAAGAAGACATGGTGTAGAAATTTCAGCAACAAACGCTTAACATGTGCACATACCATTAAGGTCCCATGCACCCTCATGGGTGCCCCATAAAAACTTCATATAAAATTTTGCATAATCATAGATAGTCCTAGATATCTAATGGTCAAGCACAGATTTTTATAGTCATAGGAATAAAGGGATAGAAGTTGCCAGATAACTCAGCTCAGACATGGTCAAATCCTTCACGCTAACCCTTGTTTTCTGTGACGGGAGATACCAGGCGGCTCTCATACCTATTAGATTGTTGTCAGATCCTATTAACATCAGCAGGATCTGCCAACAAGTATTATCTACATTTTAGGTGTAGGGTAAAATATCTACACATTATATGACACTACTAAATTGTTTTGCCCAGGGGTCTCCACCAACCTTGACCCATCCCTGGTTGTCATATTGAGGACACAACGGAGTGATTACTGAACCATGGAGCTGACAATGTAGGAATGGGCTCAACGAGGGATCTGAAAATGCAATGAGTAATGGTAATAGATTATTGCAAATGAGAAAATTGTATAAAATCCGAACGTATTAGTAGTTTAGAATAAAACGATCTCTTCCTCCAGCCTGTGTGACCTCCATGTCACCTTACTGTGTGTCTGACAGAAGCCGCTGACGCTCCGGCCGCCCTCCCTTCCAAGCTGTCAACCCGTTATTTTTTTTTGCCAGTCCCAAAATTAATTCACAGAATTTTTCCACTCTTCTGACATTTATAATATAAGGAGTTTATTGATTCACATAGATTTCTTTGAGGATGACTTTGCTATATGTCTATTCAGGAAAAAACACGACCGCTCTCAGGTCAGGATAAATTAACAGAATCCACTTATAACCAGCAGTTCATAAAGAAGAAAACTCTTTTATTGTGTAAGACTCAGATCCGGCCTCATACAGGGACGTCCTTTACATATTTATTAGCGCTCTAAAAAGGCTTCTACAATCCTGCAATGTATTCCAGCCTACTGGAAGCGTTCTGTAGCTCTGGGGAGGATTATATTAATATTTATAATTTTGGGCTAAGTGCATATCGTATATTTTATTAATATTGGCAGGTTGCACAGAGCACACTTCTGACTTTAATGTGTCCGTGCTGCGGACTTCTTGGGCCCGGGAGATAATACGTACAACAAGTGATGTCAAAACGCAAGGACGAGTGGTCCACAAAATATAACTGGCTTATTACAGAGGAAAAAATGATGCGTGTGATAATTTATCTCATCAGTCACTAAGATTTTATTTTGCATGAAAATAAACAACTTTGTAATATATTTCATCTGCTTCTTTTTCCACCAGGACTAATAATTCATTTTCAAAATTATCAATTCCCAGGGAAAAAAAACTATATTCAGAGAAGACAGATAAAAGATGGCAGTTGGTACTTATAAAATTCTATGCATAGGGAGGAGCTGTCTCTAGCCCCACCCCCTTCCCAATACATAGAATCTGTAATCTCCTATCTCAGTAATGTAAAAATCTGTCTTCCCTGAATACCGATTTTACCTGGGAATTGATCATTTTCAGCGTGAATGATTATTCCAGGAGGACAAAGAAACAGATTTCTCTGATAAGATATATTACAAAATTTCTTATTTTTATGTGTAAAATGATGGTTACTCTTTAAGGGGCTTTCTCAAGTCTCCTTTTTGAGAGCAGCACAGGATAGAGAGGAAGATTCTGAACTTGGGGACATATAGTTTTCTAGGATTTAATTAGGTATTTTCATATTTGATGCTATTTGAAATAGATTTTGTATGCCAGGAACAATAGAGAAAGCATGTGAGTCGCTTTGTGGGCGGGGGAAGCAGGACTCGCAGGGTAATAAATTGCGTTTTTACATGAAATACTGAGTGAATGAATAAAAAAGTATACATCACTACGCTCACTGTCTCCTTCTCTATCATATGTTGCTCTTACATAGGAGAGATCTCTAGTAGAATGACATCATCAGTTTCTACCCTCCTATTCTACTGAGAAGACTGTGAAATAGAGATAATGGAAATACTACAAGGAGGTTTGAAAAGTGATTTTTAAATAAAGGGTTCCATTACCATTCGGTATTTGAAAAAGCTGAAAGATGAGACCAACTTAGGAACTAACTTCAACCAAAAACAACTATATTTAAACCCTTCCAAACAAATGATGTACAGTTACGTCATATGTTGGGTCCCTGACTTTAATTCAGACTTGGCTTTCCAGCATATGATGGCTGATTTAATATTTCCCTCACCTCCCCAGCCTAAAAATAGCAGCCCGCAGCAGCCCAAAAAAGGCGTATCTATTAGATGTGCTAATTCTGGTGCTTTGCCCAGCTCTTCCCATTTGCCTGTAGCAGTGGAAAGCGGGGTTATTTGTGGGGTTGATGTCACCTTTGTATTGTCAGGTGACATCAAGCCCACGGCTTAGTAGTGGAGAGATAGATTATAAAAGTACATGGCATTTCTCAAACTAAAAATGCTTTCTAAATCTATTGTGGCTTCCAAAGTTTGTCATGACTGAAGGTATTCCCAAAATTCTGAAGTGTGAGGATCAAAGGCTTCCCAGAAAGGGTGACATTTTAAGAATTTTCCAACTACGGTATTCTATCAAAATAATAAATGTGATGCAAGGGGTTTAACATTATAATTTCAGCCCTCAAGGAACGAACTGTATGAATCCTGTATAGAATAAATGTACTGTGGACCTAGATACCCAGAGACAAAGCACTAACGTTTAGAATGCAGCTTAATGGAGATTGCATAGTAGGACTGAAAAACTAATTTTATCAAATTTTCTGCTTTGGACATTCCTTTTTTTTTTTAGATGTCAACTTCATAGTCTACCTCTGCTGCGACCTCAAATGATCACCTCTAATCTCTGGGGAGATCACTTAGCATCAGTTTTCCTGCAGTATGTCCACAGGAGAAATGAAACATGAGTCCTACAGAGACGGTGATGCTATTTGAAAACACATCCTCCACTTGGGCTAATAGGTGGGCCTCCAAAATGTGGACCAGCCATCTATTAATTCAGAAGATGTGACAGAGGGGGTGAAGTTTTAAGGTCTGATGGATGAGGGAAAAGAAAATGTGCTTAAGGCCCTTCACACGTCAGTGTCTACGGTACATGTGGTGACAGTTTCGATACGTACTGGAGAAACTTACACACGTAGACCCATTCAAGTGAATGGGTCCGACCACATATCAGTGTGTTTTCACAAACTGTGTGTCCGTGGGCAAAACACGCTGACATGTCTGTTTTGTATCAGCAGCATGGGCTTCAAAATGTCCAGCACACATGCACACGGATGTCATCGGCACCTGGGAATCAGCTGTTGTGTGCGCGCTCATCACCGGCCCGGGTGCTGGAGGCAGCTCTCATCAATGTTCCCTGCTTGCACTGAGATTATCGCAAGCAGCGGACAATGTTGAGAGTTGTATTCAGCCCATGCTGTCTACATCAAGTGTATAATTAATAAAATAAAAAAAACATATTATACTCACCTTAACAACAAATCCCCTGAAGCCACTGTTCCCTATAAGAAAACAAAAATAAAAAACAACAATTTCCCTGACCTATTCTAAGTTGAAAGAATACATAGGCGTAATCCAGGGGAGAATGAATTGCTGCAGCTAGAGCGGACCCATGAACTGTGCTGACCTCAGTGAGATCATCGCAGTTCACCGTCAGAAATCTCGTAGTTATTCTCCGCTGCATCTTAAGCATGAGCAGTCACCTCAGGACTTCGTTAAAGCTGATGAGCAAATGTCGCATAGATGGATTACGGCGTTGGACACTATGGAAGTCACATAATTAGTAAATTGAGCCCAGCTATGTGTATTTTCTCAGTATAACTACATCTGTTCTTTGTAGGCCTCAGAGATTTCTTTGAGAATATTAGGGATCAATTTGCATCACCAAAACCAAGGAACACACCAGACAGGTCAGGGATAAAGTTGTGGAGAAGAGTAAAGCAGGGCTAGGTGATAAAATCATACCTCAAACTCTGAGCATCTCACGGAAAAAAGTTCAATCCATCATTCAAAAAATGGAAGTAGTATGGCACTATTGTATACCTACCAAGATATGGTTGTCCACCTAAACTGATATCCCAAGCAATGAGAGCACTAATTAAAGCAGGTAAAACGCCAATGGAGAAGGTGCAGAGATCCATATGTCAGGTGGGAGCATCTGTCCAAAGGAAAACTATACATTTTATTCTTCATAAATCTGGCCTCAACAGAAGAGTGGCAAGAAAAAAGCCATTTTTGAAAGAAAGCTATAAGCAGTCCCGTTTAAATTTTGCAAAAACCATGTAGGGGACTGAGCAGACATGTGGAAGAAGGTGATCTGGTCATATTAGACTAAAGTATAACTTTTGGGGCTAAATGCAAAACGTGATGTGTGGTGGAAAACTAACACCGTACATCACCCTGAAAATACCATCCCCACCATCAAACATGGTGGTGGCAGCATCATGCTGTGGGGATGCTGTTTTTCACCAACGACAGGGAAGCATGTCAGAGTTGATGGAAAGATGGATTGAACTAAATGTAGGGCAATGCTGGAGGAAAAGCTATTAAAGACAGAAAAAGACTTGAGACTGTGTCATTGGTTCACCCTAAACATCCTGCCAGAGCTACAATGGTGGTTTATATCAAATCATATTCATGTGTGTGAATGGTTCAGTCACAGTCCAGCTCTAAATGCCACTGAAAATCTGTGGCAAAACTTTTTGTTCACAGATGCCTCCAATCTCACTGAGCTAAAGGTAGTTTGCAAAGAAGAATTGTAAAAAATGCTATCCTATAGATGTGAATAGCTATTAGAGACATACCTCAAAAGACTTGCAGCAGTAATGCAGCTAAAAAGGTGGTCCTACAAAGTATTGACTCGGGGGCTGAATACAAATGCATGTCAAAATTTTCAGATTTGTTTTTAAAATAATTGGAAAACTGTGTAGCATTTCCTTTACACTACCCAAATAATTGTTACTTAGTGTTGGTATATCATGGAAAAGCCCAATAAAATACATTTAAGTTTGAGGGTGCAATGTGAAAAAATGTGGAAGTACATGGGGTATGAATACTTTTTGAAAGCTCTTGCCTGACACACATTTAGGCCAGTCTCACACGTCCAGATAATTCCGGTACCGGAAAAATCGGTACCAGAATTATCCGTGTCCGTGTGTCCGTGTGCTTACGTTGAACATTAGTGTGGCACACGTGCGGCAGCCGTGTGCCGCCCGTGTGCCGACTGAGGACCACACGGACTGTGCAGGAGACAGCGCTAGAGTTAAGCGCTGTCCCCTGCGTGCGGTGCTGAAGCCGGTATTCATCCCTTCTTCCCAGCAGCACTCGCTGGAAAGAAGGAATGAATAATCTTTTTTTCTAATTTATTTTTGTTTTTAAAATAAAGTTGCCGGTAATCTGCCCCCTCCCACCCCCTGTGCGCCCCCCGCTGGCATTAAAATACTTACCCAGCTCCCTCGGCGCTTACATCCTCTCAGCATCGCAGCTCTTCCTGTATGAGCGGTCACGTGGTGCCGCTTATTACAGTAATGAATATGCGGCTCCACCCCTATGGGTGGCAGATTACCGGCAACTTTATTTTAAAAACAAAAATAAATTTTAAAAAAAGATAATTCATTCCTTCTTTCCAGCAAACGCTGCTGGAGAGAAAAAATGAAAAGCGGCTTCAGCACCATGCTGGGGGGACAGCGCTTACAGTTGCGCTGTCTCCTGCACGGCACACGGACTGCACACGGACAACATCCATGTGCGGTACGTGTTTTACACGGACCCATTGACTTTAATGGGTCCGTGTAATCCGTGCGCTCCCACGAACACTGACATGTCTCCTTGTTTTCCAAACGGACACACGGTCCGTGCAGAGACACATTGATTTTAATGGGTCTACGTGTGTCAGTGTCTCCGGTACGTGAGGAAACTGTCACCTCACGTACCGGAGCCAGTGACGTGTGAAATCGGCCTTAGGGATATGTAAAGCCAAGTGGAAAGGCAAATAAATCTTGTAAAAGCAAAAAAAAAAGCTGAACTAAACAAAAATCAAAAGGACATAAAGCTGGACACGGCATAGTCTTTAGCGAATAATACTTCTTTATCTCTGGTAAAGATGAACGCACATTCCATACCTCCACGTGCGAGTGATCGCCAGTCCGTTTATTTTGGAATGATATTATACTGCACCCAGGTGGTTTCTATTCTCTGTTCCACTCATGTTTTGTGCTGTAACATCGAAATCCACAAGTGGTGATTTAAAAACCATTTGTGAGTGATCCCGCTGTACTAAGGATATGAGTTATCCACAGGGTGTAAATTAAAGCCACATTTCATTTTTGGGGGAAAATCAACATCCAGCTTATGTTATGTTCAATGATCCAGGCTATTTAAAGATTATTTTATTTGGAAAAATATCTTTATACAGACTTATCAAAGTGTTTTGTGTGCGCCACGCAAGGATGAGCAGTTAATTCCACTGACGTCAAAGAATGTGAGTTGTAAAGTATTGTAAAAAAAAGGCAACCAAGAAAAAAAATTCTATAAAACAGGGAGGATATTGGGACATTACATCCTAGTAGAAGGCCCATCCTTAGCAAACCTTTATATAAAAAATGTTTCACTGTTTAGAATTTCAGGTGTCCACACCCAAACCATCCTCCAGTAATGTGTCTACCCTTACATAAACGTTCCTCCAATTTCGCACAATCTCAACCCTTGTTGGGCCACAATCCTCATCACAACAGCTTAATGTCCGCATATAGACAAATATAACATAAACATCTCCCTACAGAGTATCAGGTAAAAATGTTTGTTTGTTTTTTTTGCAAAGCTGGTCATATTTTGCACTACATATTTTAACCCCTTTACCCCCAAGGGTGGTTTGCACGTTAATGACCAGGCCAATTTTTACAATTCTGACCACTGTCCCTTTATGAGGTTATAACTCCGAAACACTTCAACGGATCCTGGTGATTCTGACACTGTTTTCTCGTGACATATTGTACTTCATGATAGTGGTAAAATTTCTTTGATAGTACCTGCGTTTATTTGTGAAAAAAACGGAAATTTGGCGAAAATTTTGAAAATTTCGCAATTTTCAAACTTTGAATTTTTATGCAATTAAATCACAGAGATATGTCACACAAAATACTTAATAAGTAACATTTCCCACATGTCTCCTTTACATCAGCATAATTTTGGAACCAATTTTTTTTTTTGTTAGGGAGTTATAAGGGTTAAAAGTTGACCAGCAATTTCTCATTTTTACAACACCATTTTTTTTTAGGGACCACGTCTCATTTGAAGTCATTTTGAAGGGTCTATATGATAGAAAATGCCCAAGTGTGACACCATTCTAAAAACTGCACCCCTCAAGGTGCTCAAAACCACATTCAAGAAGTTTATTAACCCTTCAGGTGTTTAATAGGAATTTTTGGAATGTTTAAATAAAAATGAACATTTAACTTTTTTACACAAAAAATTTACTTCAGCTCCAATTTGTTTTATTTTACCAAGGGTAACAGGAGAAATTGGACCCAAAAAGTTGTTGTCCAATTTGTCCTGAGTATGCTGATACCCCATATGTGGCAGTAAACCACTGTTTGGGCGCATGGGAGAGCTCGGAAGGGAAGGAGCGCTATTTGACTTTTCAATGCAAAATTGACAGGAATTGAGATGGGACGCCATGTTGCGTTTGGAGAGCCACTGATGTGCCTAAACATTGAAACCCCCCACAAGTGACACCATTTTGGAAAGTAGACCCCCTAAGGAACTTATCTGGATGTGCGGTGAGCACTTTGACCCACCAAGTGCTTCACAGAAGTTTATAATGCAGAACCGTAAAAATAAAAAATCATATTTTTTCACAAAAATTATATTTTTGCCCCCAATTTTTTATTTTTCCAAGGGTAAGAGAAGAAATTGGACCTCAAAAGTTGTTGTCCAATTTGTCCTGAGTACGCTGATACCCCATATGTGGCAGTAAACCACTGTTTGGGCGCATGGGAGAGCTCGGAAGGGAAGGAGCGCAGTTTGACTTTTCAATGCAAAATTGACAGAAATTGAGATGGGACGCCATGTTGCGTTTGGAGAGCCACTGATGTGCCTAAACATTGAAACCCCCCACAAGTGACACCATTTTGGAAAGTAGACCCCCTAAGGAACTTATCTAGAGGTGTGGTGAGCACTTTGACCCACCAAGTGCTTCACAGAAGTTTATAATGCAGAACCGTAAAAATAAAAAATCATATTTTTTCACAAAAATTATATTTTTGCCCCCAATTTTTTTATTTTTCCAAGGGTAAGAGAAGAAATTGGACCTCAAAAGTTGTTGTCCAATTTGTCCCGAGTACGCTGATACCCCATATGTGGCAGTAAACCACTGTTTGGGCGCATGGGAGAGCTCGGAAGGGAAGGAGCGCCGTTTGACTTTTCAATGCAAAATTGACAGGAATTGAGATGGGACGCCATGTTGCGTTTGGAGAGCCACTGATGTGCCTAAACATTGAAACCCCCCACAAGTGACACCATTTTGGAAAGTAGACCCCCTAAGGAACTTATCTGGATGTGTGGTGAGCACTTTGACCCACCAAGGGCTTCACAGAAGTTTATAATGCAGAGCCATAAAAATAAAACAAAATTTTTTTCCCACAAAAATTATTTTTTAGCCCCCAGTTTTGTATTTTCCCTAGGGTAACAGGAGAAATTGGACCCCAAAAGTTGTTGTCCAATTTGTCCTGAGTACGCTGATACCCCATATGTGGGGGGGAACCACCGTTTGGGCGCATGGGAGGGTTCGGAAGGGAAGGAGCGCCATTTGGAATGCAGACTTAGATGGAATGGTCTGCAGGCGTCACATTGCGTTTGCAGAGCCCCTAATGTACCTAAACAGTAGAAACCCCCCACAAGTGACACCATTTTGGAAAGTAGACCCCCTAAGGAACTCATCTTGATGTGTTGTGAGAGCTTTGAACCCCCAAGTATTTCACTACAGTTTATAACGCAGAGCCATGCAAATAAAAAATATTTTTTTTTCCACAAAAATTATATTTTAGCCCCCAGTTTTGTATTTTTCCAAGGTTAGCAGGAGAAATTGGACCCTAAATGTTGTTGTCCAATTTGTCCTGAGTACGCTGATACCCGATATGTGGGGGGGAACCACCGTTTGGGCGCATGGGAGGGCTCGGAAGGGAAGGAGCATCATTTGGAATGCAGACTTAGATGGATTGGTCTGCAGGCGTCACATTGCGTTTGCAGAGCCCCTAATGTACCTAAACAGTAGAAACCCCCCACAAGTGACCCCATATTGGAAACTAGACCCCTCAATGAACTTATCTAGATGTGTTGTGAGAACTTTGAACCCCCAAGTGTTTCACTACAGTTTATAACGCAGAGCTGTGAAAATAAAAAATCTTTTTGTTTTCCCACAAAAATTATTTTTTAGCCCCCAGTTTTGTATTTTCCCAAGGGTAACAGGAGAAATTGGTCCACAAAAGTTGTTGTCCAATTTGTCCTGAGTACGCTGATACCCCATATGTTGGGGTAAACCCCTGTTTGGGCACACAGGAGAGCTCGGAAGGGAAGGAGCACTGTTTTACTTTTTCAACGCAGAATTGGCTGGAATTGAGATCGGACGCCATGTCGTGTTTGGAGAGCCCCTGATGTGCCGAAACAGTGGAAACCCCCCAATTATAACTGAAACCCTAATCTAAACACACCCCTAACCCTAATTCCAACGGTAACCCTAACCACACCTCTAACCCTGACACACCCCTAACCCTAATCCCAACCCTATTCCCAACTGTAAATGTAATCTAAACCCTAACCCTAACTTTAGCCCCAACCCTAACTGTAGCCCCAACCCTAACCCTAACCCTAGCCCTAACCCTAGCCCTAACCCTAGCCCTAACCCTAACCCTAGCCCTAACCCTAGCCCTAACCCTAGCCCTAACCCTAGCCCTAACCCTAACCCTAGCCCTAACCCTAGCCCTAACCCTAGCCCTAACCCTAACCCTAGCCCTAGCCCTAACCCTAGCCCTAACCCTAACCCTAGCCCTAACCCTAGCCCTAACCCTAGCCCTAACCCTAACCCTAGCCCTAGCCCTAACCCTAGCCCTAACCCTAGCCCTAGCCCTAACCCTAGCCCTAACCCTAGCCCTAACCCTAGCCCTAATGGGAAAATGGAAATAAATACATTTTTTTTATTTTTCCCTAACTAAGGGGGTGATGAAGGGGGGTTTGATTTACTTTTATAGCGAGTTTTTTAGCGGATTTTTATGATTGGCAGCCGTCACACACTGAAAGACCCTTTTTATTGCAAAAAATATTTTTTGCAATACCACATTTTGAGAGCTATAATTTTTCCATATTTTGGTCCACAGAGTCATGTGAGGTCTTGTTTTTTGCGGGACGAGTTGACGTTTTTATTGAAAACATTTTTGGGCACGTGACTTTTTTTATCGCTTTTTATTCCGATTTTTGTGAGGAAGAATGACCAAAAGCCAGCTATTCATGAATTTCTATTGGGGGAGGCGTTTATACCGTTCCGCGTTTGGTAAAATTGATAAATCAGTTTTATTCTTCGGGTCAGTACGATTACAGCGATACCTCATTTATATCATTTTTTTATGGTTTGGTGCTTTTATACGATAAAAACTATTTTACAGAAAAAATAATTATTTTTGCATCACTTTATTCTCAGGACTATAACTTTTTTATTTTTTTGCTGATGATGCTGTATGGCGGCTCTTTTTTTGCGGGACAATATGACGCTTTCAGCGGTACCATGGTTATTTATATCTGTCCTTTTGATCGCGTGTTATTCCACTTTTTGTTCGGCGGTATGATAATAAAGCGTTGTTTTTTGCCTCGTTTTTTTTTTTTTTTTCTTACGGTGTTTACTGAAGGGGTTAACTAGTGGGACAGTTTTATAGGTCGGGTCGTTACGGACGCGGCAATACTAAATATGTGTACTTTTATTGTTTGTTTTTTTTATTTAGATGAAGAAATGTATTTATGGGAATAATATTTTTTTTTTTTTTCATTATTTTGGAATATTTTTTTTTATTTTTTTTACACATTTGGAAAATTTTTTTTTTACTTTTTTACTTTGTCCCGGGGGGGACATCACAGATCAGTGATCTGACAGTTTGCACAGCACTCTGTCAGATCACTGATCTGACATGCAGCGCTGCAGCCTTCACAGTGCCTGCTCTAAGCAGGCTCTGTGAAGCCACCTCCCTCCCTGCAGGACCCGGATCCGCGGCCATCTTGGATCCGGGGCTCGAGCAGGGAGGGAGGTGAGGAGACCCTCGCAGCAACGCGATCACTCGCGTTGCTGCGGGGGGCTCAGGGAAGCCCGCAGGGAGCCCCCTCCCTGCGCGGTGCTTCCCTGCACCGCCGGCACATCGCGATCATCTTTGATCGCGGTGTGCCAGGGGTTAATGTGCCGGGGGCGGTCCGTGACCGCTCCTGGCACATAGTGCCGGATGTCAGCTGCGATAAGCAGCTGACACCCGGCCGCGATCGGCCGCGCTCCCCCCGTGAGCGCGGCCGATCGGCTATGACGTACTATCCCGTCCAGGGTCAGATAAGCCCAGGGCACCTCGACGGGATAGTACGTCTAAGGTCACAGAGGGGTTAAGACATTTTGATTCAATAGAAAAGGTAAGGGCAGAGACAGACTGCCGTATAACTCGTGCGATGATCACATCGCACTGCACGGACTGGCCGGCACCTCTCCTGACCGGAACATGACAGCGTGATCTATTTCTATGCAGCTGTCAAGCTCAGGTCTGGAGAGCAGACAGCCAGTATGAGGTTACAATGTGATTATCGCACGAGAGTTATACGACAGTCTGTCTCTAAGCAGGACACATCTCAGATCTAACGACAAAGGTCTCTGTGCACAGGTGGAGAAACCTTATGTGGACTGAATGTAGGTAAGGTTTCAATCCAACTACAAATTGTCTCTTCAGAGAGGAAAAGGTCTAGAACTCTAGTGCCACCTATTGGAAGTAGCAATCCTAACAGTCAATGTCGACCCTTTAACGAGCCTTGTCACATGACTTAGGATAATAGCCAAACCAGAATCTCAATTTGCAGACACTGTGTTTCGGGGTACTGCCTCTCGTCAGTGTTTGGCTATTATCCTAAGTCATGTGACAAGGCTCGTTAAAGGGTCGACATTGACTGTTAGGATTGCTACTTCCAATATCAAATCTTTGTAGAGGATGAAGATGGCACACCTAAGGATGAAGCAATACCAGCAAGCAAAAAAGAAAAGGGCACACAGCAACAAGTGACAGCAAAAAGTACAGCCAAGAAGCAACGAAGAGTGGTGGTGGTGGGAGACTCACTCCTGAGAGGCACAGAAGCAGCCATCTGCAGACCGGACATAACTGCAAGAGAAGTATGCTGCCTTCCAGGTGCGATGATCAAGGATGTGACCGATAGGATACCAAAGCTCTTCAACTCCAAGGACGTCCACCCATTTCTTCTGATACATGTTGGCACCAATGACACGGCAAGGAAGGACCTACCGACAATCTGCAAAGACTTTGAAGAGTTGGGGAAGAAAGTAAAGGAACTGGATGCACAGGTAGTTTTTTCTTCTATCCTTCCAGTAGACGGGCATGGCACCAGGAGATGGAACAGGATCCTTGATGCAAACAACTGGCTAAGACGATGGTGCAGACAACAAGGATTCGGATTCCTGGACCACGGTGTGAATTACTTGTACGATGGACTCCTCGCCAGAGACGGACTACACCTCAACAAACCTGGGAAACACACATTCGCCAGAAGACTCGCTACACTCATCAGGAGGGCGTTAAACTAGAAGAAGAGGGGACGGGAAGAAAAACATTAGACTTGAACAAAGAAGATCCAGGAAAACATACTCAGAAGGGCGGTAAGAACATTTCTAAAACAATCCACAGCGAGGAGATTGGAACAAAACAAAATCCTCTAAACTGCATGCTTGCAAACGCCAGAAGCCTGACAAACAAGATGGAAGAACTAGAAGCAGAAATATCTACAGGTAACTTTGACATAGTGGGAATAACCGAGACATGGTTAGATGAAAGCTATGACTGGGCAGTTAACTTACAGGGTTACAGTCTGTTTAGAAAGGATCGTAAAAATCGGAGAGGAGGAGGGGTTTGTCTCTATGTAAAGTCTTGTCTAAAGTCCACTTTAAGGGAGGATATTAGCGAAGGAAATGAGGATGTCGAGTCCATATGGGTCGAAATTCATGGAGGGAAAAATGGTAACAAAATTCTCATTGGGGTCTGTTACAAACCCCCAAATATAACAGAAACCATGGAAAGTCTACTTCTAAAGCAGATAGATGAAGCTGCAACCCATAATGAGGTCCTGGTTATGGGGGACTTTAACTACCCGGATATTAACTGGGAAACAGAAACCTGTGAAACCCATAAAGGCAACAGGTTTCTGCTAATAACCAAGAAAAATTATCTTTCACAATTGGTGCAGAATCCAACCAGAGGAGCAGCACTTTTAGACCTAATACTATCTAATAGACCTGACAGAATAACAAATCTGCAGGTGGTCGGGCATCTAGGAAATAGCGACCACAATATTGTACAGTTTCACCTGTCTTTCACTAGGGGGACTTGTCAGGGAGTCACAAAAACACTGAACTTTAGGAAGGCAAAGTTTGACCAGCTTAGAGATGCCCTTAATCTGGTAGACTGGGACAATATCCTCAGAAATAAGAATACAGATAATAAATGGGAAATGTTTAAGAACATCCTAAATAGGCAGTGTAAGCGGTTTATACCTTGTGGGAATAAAAGGACTAGAAATAGGAAAAACCCAATGTGGCTAAACAAAGAAGTAAGACAGGCAATTAACAGTAAAAAGAAAGCATTTGCACTACTAAAGCAGGATGGCACCATTGAAGCTCTAAAAAACTATAGGGAGAAAAATACTTTATCTAAAAAACTAATTAAAGCTGCCAAAAAGGAAACAGAGAAGCACATTGCTAAGGAGAGTAAAACTAATCCCAAACTGTTCTTCAACTATATCAATAGTAAAAGAATAAAAACTGAAAATGTAGGCCCCTTAAAAAATAGTGAGGAAAGAATGGTTGTAGATTATGAGGAAAAAGCTAACATATTAAACACCTTCTTCTCCACGGTATTCACGGTGGAAAATGAAATGCTAGGTGAAATCCCAAGAAACAATGAAAACCCTATATTAAGGGTCACCAATCTAACCCAAGAAGAGGTGCGAAACCGGCTAAATAAGATTAAAATAGATAAATCTCCGGGTCCGGATGGCATACATCCACGAGTACTAAGAGAACTAAGTAATGTAATAGATAAACCATTATTTCTTATTTTTAGGGACTCTATAGCGACAGGGTCTGTTCCGCAGGATTGGCGCATAGCAAATGTGGTGCCAATATTCAAAAAGGGCTCTAAAAGTGAACCTGGAAATTATAGGCCAGTAAGTCTAACCTCTATTGTTGGTAAAATATTTGAAGGGTTTCTGAGGGATGTTATTCTGGATTATCTCAATGAGAATAACTGTTTAACTCCATATCAGCATGGGTTTATGAGAAATCGCTCCTGTCAAACCAATCTAATCAGCTTTTATGAAGAGGTAAGCTATAGGCTGGACCACGGTGAGTCATTGGACGTGGTATATCTCGATTTTTCCAAAGCGTTTGATACCGTGCCGCACAAGAGGTTGGTACACAAAATGAGAATGCTTGGTCTGGGGGAAATTGTGTGTAAATGGGTTAGTAACTGGCTTAGTGATAGAAAGCAGAGGGTGGTTATAAATGGTATAGTCTCTAACTGGGTCGCTGTGACCAGTGGGGTACCGCAGGGGTCAGTATTGGGACCTGTTCTCTTCAACATATTCATTAATGATCTGGTAGAAGGTTTACACAGTAAAATATCGATATTTGCAGATGATACAAAACTATGTAAAGCAGTTAATACAAGAGAAGATAGTATTCTGCTACAGATGGATCTGGATAAGTTGGAAACTTGGGCTGAAAGGTGGCAGATGAGGTTTAACAATGATAAATGTAAGGTTATACACATGGGAAGAAGGAATCAATGTCACCATTACACACTGAATGGGAAACCACTGGGTAAATCTGACAGGGAGAAGGACTTGGGGATCCTAGTTAATGATAAACTTACCTGGAGCAGCCAGTGCCAGGCAGCAGCTGCCAAGGCAAACAGGATCATGGGGTGCATTAAAAGAGGTCTGGATACACATGATGAGAGCATTATACTGCCTCTGTACAAATCCCTAGTTAGACCGCACATGGAGTACTGTGTCCAGTTTTGGGCACCGGTGCTCAGGAAGGATATAATGGAACTAGAGAGAGTACAAAGGAGGGCAACAAAATTAATAAAGGGGATGGGAGAACTACAATACCCAGATAGATTAGCGAAATTAGGATTATTTAGTCTAGAAAAAAGACGACTGAGGGGCGATCTAATAACCATGTATAAGTATATAAGGGGACAATACAAATATCTCGCTGAGGATCTGTTTATACCAAGGAAGGTGACGGGCACAAGGGGGCATTCTTTGCGTCTGGAGGAGAGAAGGTTTTTCCACCAACATAGAAGAGGATTCTTTACTGTTAGGGCAGTGAGAATCTGGAATTGCTTGCCTGAGGAGGTGGTGATGGCGAACTCAGTCGAGGGGTTCAAGAGAGGCCTGGATGTCTTCCTGGAGCAGAACAATATTGTATCATACAATTAGGTTCTGTAGAAGGACGTAGATCTGGGAATTTATTGTGATGGAATGTGGGCTGAACTGGATGGACAAATGTCTTTTTTCGGCCTTACTAACTATGTTACTATGTTACTATGTATGTAATAGGTGGCACTAGAGTTCTAGTCCTCGTCCTCTCTGAAGAGACAATTTGCATATTTCCCAGAGGAGCATTTCGGCTTCAAGTCTCCTCACCTCGACATGCTTATCATGTCACTCTCCGCAAGGAGAAATGATACTTCTTGGATCCCAAAAATGGCAAAATGTATAAAGGCTACAAAATAAAAAAAACAACAAGAAAATACCGGAAAATACATTTGGGGCATAATCCAAGTCAAAGAGTAGAAGTTAAAGCTGGAGTGTATAAGAAAAGCTAGATGACTTCTAAATGCCATAACGGCGACCATAAAAGTGGCACTTACTTCTTGATCATAAATATACAAACATTTATAAACGTTTTTAAAGGAAATATGTCCTCAGGTTTTTGCTACCTCATTTGAGAGCTGCAAATGATGTAAGGACAGAGACCCCGATTCGAGTGATGTGTTACTTACTGAGCTGATTGCTGTCATCTTGATAAAATCACTGTTTTATCTGCTGCACATCTAGCAGTTCTCTAAATGCTGAGCTCTATATAACCCCGCCCACATCTCTGATTGGCTGCTTTCTGCCCATGCACAGTGTACATAGAAAGCTGCCAATCAGTGGTGGGGGTGGGGTTATTCAGATTTCTTGAATATGGAGGACTACATGGCAGCAGGCCAACTAGTCCTCTAGTGATAATCATCTGCTGATAAAATAGTGATTTTATCAAAATTACACGAAGCAGCCCAATAAAAGACACATCACTGGACTCAGAGTCTCTTTCTCTAGAAAATGCCATTCTCAGATTCGGTGGCAAAACCTGGTGACAGACTCCCTTTAAGGAGCAAATATATAAAACTTAAAGCAATGGAACAAGTAGTATGATCTAATGATTCACCATGTATGTTACAGCTAGGAGGAAAGTGAAAAGAATTAGCACGGATTGCCATATCTGCAGCCAACATGCTGCAAGACCTACAACTGAATGGGAAATTTTATAATTGATTTCAGATCTTCTGCAGACAGTAATGGATCACTGTATTCCTGACCACATCCTGACTGTGCCCTTAGGTATTTTCCTTTAGGGACAGGGATGTTCTTTTTTTTAAGTTTTATAGTTATGAATAAGAACCTGTAAGAGAGTGCTATATGTTATTGCCCAACGGTTCGAAAAGGTCTACCATAGAGAGGCTTTACTGTGGCTGCCCTGGCCTTCATACTTTATCCCCCTGTACAGGAATGTGGACTTACACAGGGGTCCCTAGGGTGAGGACTTAGAGTAGTGGCTGGCCGGGGGTGCACAGTAGCAGGAATTGTCAGGTTGCTGGGATAGAACCAGGAAGGCATACAAGGTACAAAACCGAAAGATGGTCGGGAACCTGGCTGAGGTCAGGACAGGAAAGACACAGGCTGAATACAAGCAAAACACCCTGCAGTAGAGATAGCATTCACTGTAACTGACAGAGGAAACTAATACTCAAGAGTTTAAGTAGCAAGCATCCCCCCCCCAGCAATACTAATTAGCCAGGAATTACCCCCAAGCTTACAGGCTGGGCGGAACCACAAGTATCAGTAAAGCAGGGCTACTGTATAGTCACCCAACAACCAAAGCGGAAATAAAAAGACCAGGCACCGGCACCGGTGTTACCGAACCATGTTTTATATTTGACATTTCCGACAGGTGTATATTTCTTGTGGTACACGGCAGCTGAAATGTGAGTCCCATGTATCAAGATGCACATGCCTCTTAAAGAAATGTGCGCTTCTTCCTCCAGGAGACTCTTCATCAGGACTGGCCTTGTGGAATCGAGCCCTTCATTTCTGCTACGGTTGTGCTGCAAAGAAACTAAACCATTGCTTCCATGTTTCCACTCTGAATACAGTTGATGAATAGTGGTTCAAGTATCGAGACACTCTGATCGACTTTTTCTTTGTGGGTTTAACTCTATAAAAAATTTTAATAACGCTTTATAACAAGTAAATAAACTAAATAAGAGTGTACAAAATTCAAAAAGTACCAAATGAAAGGCTGGAATCCTGCACTATATACTCTCGGGCTCTGTACCAGGAACAAACATAACAAATGTGTATTCATTCCTTAGGAGCATTCTTTAAAAAGACATACGATTTTATAGTCTACAGTGTTAAAGCCCTTCCTTCTCCTTTTTGGTATTTCACATATGGTCCAAATATGCCACACAAAGCAATAAAAAGCACATATTCACACACATGGACAGAAGAGGACCTTGTGCAGGAACAATATATGGACCCAATAGCTCATCAAAATACACAATACCACCTGCTTTAGAGGTGGATGTGGCCCCCTTACTACTCGGGTCCTTCTGCAATTGTAGCAATGGTATGACTGCCCTTGTTCTCATTGATGCATATGGACAAACATTGAAGATCATTTTTCAAAAAAATCTTTCATTACGACTTATTTAAAAGGGGTTTCTATCCCATTTTACATACGGTCTGGGTGTCCTATAAAAGTAATATAGCACACGCAGACTGAGAAGGGTAAAGGTGAAGGGACAGAGATAGTTACTCATTACTCGAGATTTCCCGAGCACGCTCAGGGGTCCTCCGAGTATTTCTTAGTGCTCGGAGATTTAGTTTTCAGTGCCGCAGCTGAATGATTTACATCTGTTAGTCAGCATAAGTACATGTGGGGGTTGCCTGGTTGCTAGGGAATCCCCACATGTAATCAAGCTGTCTAAGAGATGTAAATCATGCAGCTGCGGTGCTGAAAACTAAATCTCCGAGTACTTACAAATACTCGGAGGATACCCGAGCGTGCTTGAAAAATCTCGAGTAACGAGTATATTCGCTCATCACTGATCGTTTCCTGTCAGGGAGTCAGATAGGGCCCAGTGTGTGCCTGAAGTAGACCTAACCCCCTGTGAGGGGAGATCAACATGGTGGTTAGTGTGAACCGAGGCAAAGAGGACAGGGGAACAGATGGAAGGACAGAGTGGTTAATCAGAGACAGGTCGCAGGAGAGGATGCCTAGCAGTAGGCCCAGAGTTTATAACTCCAAGATGGGACAGAGTATATGAGATGAAGAGAGTGCCCGGGTGGGAGTTCCAAGGCCTCGGTGACAGAGAAGATAAGTACCGGCCATAGTGGCAACATCGTCGCCTTGGGGTGAAAGAAAATGTGGAAGCGCAGGTTGATACTAGGACTCTCAGTACTAAGCAGTGGTCAAGTAAAGTGAAACAGTGGAGAAAGAACAAGTGAGTAAAAAGAAAGAGAATAGAGACTGTGTATGGAAAATGCTCCGTGTTGTAAAGGACACACTCATAAAGCTCCCGCTACCTTCCGTACATAATCCCCACCAAGTTATCACTTAGAAAAAAGTTTCATTTTGACTGGTGGTCTCAATAATTGAACTGCTTAACATCTGGTCCGGCCAACCAAAGTCATCGGTTACATGAGGCATGCAGGGGTGTAACAAACGCCCCATAACACAGTTCTAACCAGGACCCCCATCTTTATGTAATGTGTCAGGGCACAAGGGACGAGTACCTCGCCCATAGCTACCGCCATGCGCCACGTTACACATATATACACTTCTCCCCCTCCTCCTCTTTTGGCATTGCTAGCACATGACCACCACAGAGGTGACCATAGAGAGCAGACTGGCAGGAGACCTCACACAGGAAGAATGGGGATCGGTAGATGGGCATGTGTTATATATGTAGCACAGCCAGCCATATGTAGAATAAAAGAGGGGTATGTAGCCCCCTTTAAAATGCATTGGACAAGTTGGAAACATACGGTGTATTTTTTTTATGTGTATGGGTTGTGTTTGCTATTGCAATGCAGCAGTATTCAAGTAAATAGAGTAGGATTGCAATACCAGACACAGCCAATGGACAAAAGTGGCGCTGTTTCTAAAAAATAAAAAAACAGCACACCATTACGTTATTTGTGATTCATCACTCTAGAATTAGTCTGCTGCACATATATAGTATAGTATTTCCATTAATGTAGACGTGTAAAACGCTCCTAGCAATGTATCATCATTATGTAAGAGCGCCGCCATCATTAATTCGAAGGACAATTTATAAAACAGGCCATTTGTAATGTTTTACTGAAGTGCTGGAAAGCGTTCTGCAAATAACAGCGTTTAATAACCTTACAACCACTATCATTCATCCTAAATCCGCCATGATGAGTCTCAGACAGCAGACATCGCTGTGTACACGGTGATATTTTCTCTCCCCGTGATGGAGCGGTGTGCGAGTGTCTCCTTCATACAATGTGCTCATTATTTCAGATGCCAATGGCTCCTATTCAATTGTACAGTTTCTGCATTCGGCTTCATCAGTGCCCCTGTAATGGCATTTTCCAGCATTGTGAGTGGTGAGTCACATACTCCAGACCCGGTTATGGAAAGGGACAAAGAGAGAAATAACACTTCAATATCGAAATGTCCGTCACCCGACACAATTCCCCTCTACGAATAGATCCACTCTATTTCTCATGCAGAAGCAGCTCGCTTAGCGGGGAAACAATCTATGTGGTGTGGTGCAAGGATAAAGCAGTCCCTTTAGAGAAAACCTGGAGAAAACTATGGTTTATAGCCCTCACCACTACAACGCGCTAAACTGCTTCTATTACCAGTTTAAAATGTCCAGAAACTTCATATTCTACATCCACTACTTATCACCGTGTGGTTCCCCTTCATCAACATTCTGCCAGTATTGTAGGTGCAGGAACCTCCTTTCTCTCACTTCCCAAATGCAATATTTCTCCAATTGATTGATGTCATGCCTGACCTGAACTGAAAACCTGCCTCTTTGTTATGCCTGTATGCAGACTGACAGACAGAAGAACAGGAGGAGAAGAATAGACCTGTAATTCAGCTCCATTTCTTTACAGCTAGAGATGGATTGCACCTGACAACAGGCAGCGGACAGTAAGCTAGAAAGAAGGAAGATGCACAGTGGTCGGCACTTTGAAGTATTTTTCATGGATAAGGCAACATGACTGTTAGGCTAAGTATTAGGGATGGAAGTCCTGGTTCTGGTACCCCATCATACTTTAGTCCAAAGTTTGGTTCGGGTATCAGCACTGTACCCAAACCGGAACCTAAACCCTATGGAAATCAATGGGGAACCGAATTTTAGAGCTGTAAAATCTCTCCCTCACTCTCAGGTTTGCTCATCTCTACTATG
Organism: Ranitomeya imitator; assembly: GCF_032444005.1. NCBI lineage: Eukaryota > Metazoa > Chordata > Amphibia > Anura > Dendrobatidae > Ranitomeya > Ranitomeya imitator. The sequence goes on from NC_091282.1 coordinate 94,859,733, forward strand.
GAGTATAAGAACCAACACAATGGATGACCATAAAATGCCAAGCAAGGTAATACTGATAAAAAATATGCCCTTATTAATATATATAGCAGTAGAAATATAAATTAAAATGTGCACACAACATAGAACATTTTAGATATACAGTACAGACCAAAAGTTTGGACACACCTCATTTGAAGATTTTTCTTTATTTTCATGACTATGAAAATTGTACATTCACACTGAAGGCATCAAAACTATGAAATAACACATGTGGAATTAAATACTTAACAAAAAAGTGTGAAACAACTGAAAATATGTCTTATATTCTAGGTTCTTCAAAGTAGCCACCTTTTGCTTTGATGACTGCTTTGCACACTCTTGGCATTCTCTTGATGAGCTTCAAGAGGTAGTCCCTGGGAATGGTCTTCCAACAATCTTGAAGGAGTTCCCAGAGATGCTTAGCACTTGTTGGCCCTTTTTGCCTTCACTCTGCGGTCCAGCTCACCCCAAATCATCTCGATTGGGTTCAGGTCTGGTGACTGTGGAGGCCAGGTCATCTGGCGTAGCACACCATCACTCTCCTTCTTGGTCAAATAGCCCTGGAGGTGTGTTTGGGGTCAGAGTTAGGAGAGTATATTAAAATGTCTTCTTTTTTGCCTTGCAGCTCTTCAGCATGCTCGAATAATATTTTTGAGTCCCTGTACCTGCATATCTGGCGGATGTTCGACAGGCACAACACATGAAGGGATTGCCTGTTTGTTAGACAATCCCTGCATAAGTTGTGACTGTTGAACAGCCGCCAGACATTTAGGTGCGGGGACGCAAATATATTATTGGAACATGCTGAAGACACTCGGATAGCACACGAGGATGAGCGGATGACACATTCTCCTTACACGTTCGCTCATCCCTAATGGCTGGCCATTCGTCTACATTTAAAATGATGGTCTATTACCAAAGTTTATTAATAGCTGGAAACATGTGGGCACGGGAGAGAAAATCTTTGAGATTTGTGTAAGCCATGTATGAAGTGCTCTTCCAGATTCCTACTTATCTAGGTCATAGTTCTAATAAATAAATTATGATTTGCATTAATAATTCATCCGGCAACATTTTACCCCACCCCATCTAGTCCTTAACAAGACTAAAATCAACATCTAAAATAAAACAATTTTCTACATTTTACTTGTCAAATGCAATAAGTAAAAGAAAATGAAGCAAAGGCCTGGGCCGGAGGTGAATATCACGTCACGTCACGTAAGTCTTCATGTGAAGGAAAAACATCTGTTTCTAGGTACAAAAGCTTAAAAATAGATTTCAGTTTGAAAATCCAAATTAAACGAATGATCCACAATACATTAAAGTTTGTGTTTGAAGCTTTTATCACATCTGTGCTATGGTTTCTGTTCATACAGACTCAATAGTTCTGAGCGGAGCTCAAAGGACACCACCGAGTTATAACAGGATCCGGTGGAGTTTTCATTGTCACCTTTACAGCATATTAAGATTTGCATGATATCCTAATCTTGCTATCAAAGGTGACAGAAGCTTTGACCACTTCCAACAGAAGCTTTGACCATTCCAGACAGAAGCTTTGACCATTCCCGACAGCAGCTTTGACCATTCCCAACAGAAGCTTTGACCTTTCCCGACAGAAGCTTTGACCATTCCCGACCGAAGCTTTGACCATTCCCGACTGAAGCTTTGACCATTCCCGACTGAAGCTTTGACCATTCCCGACCGAAGCTTTGACCATTCCCGACCGAAGCTTTGACCATTCCCGACAGAAGCTCTGACCAATCCCGACAGAAGCTTTGCTCATTCCCGACAGAAGCTTTGACCATTCCGGACAGAAGCTTTGACCATTCCCGAGAGCTTTGACCATTCCAGACAGAAGCTTTGACCATTCCTGACAGAAGCTTTGACTATTCCTGACAGAAGCTTTGATCATTCCAGACAGAAGCTTTGACCATTCCCGAGAGAAGTTTGGTCATTCCCGACAGAAGCTTTGACCATTCCCACTCACTTCCAACCACAGGAAATGACAAAAAAAACATACAGATGTAGCAAAAGTTATAATGACTCTGAATGCGTCATCTCAAGAACTTGTCACAAGAGGTTATCTCACTTATGAGAATTAAGATAACATAGCACAAGCCATTGCCCGATATCCTGGTGCCAATTTACACTTGATGTCCCAGTGTTGTTTTCTATGTGTCAATTTAACCTTTGCCAGACAGGTAGCCATTTCAAAAGCAAAATGTAAACAAAAAAACCCTTTGATCTTGGCTCAATTATTCATAGATGTGTGGAGCAAAATTATTTAATTGATACTCCTTTGGGAGTATACCCTAATATGTCCATTCAGAGGAAGGCAAAAAACCCTACGAGAAAGGTGTTAATTGCCCCATATTAGGGAAAAAAATCCACATACGGCAATCAGACTAGTTCCCCGGATCAATGTCCCATCATAGAATCTAATGCCCATAACCTGTAATGTATTTTTACAAGAAAGGCATCCAGACCCTGCTTGAACTTTTTTTTAGTGAATTGACCATGAGAATACTGTATCACATGGTAGAGAGTTCCATAGTCTCTCTGCGCTTACAGCAAAGAATCTATAAAATCACTGCTCCCAGTAAAAAAAATCTGTAGACTCACTGCTCTTGCAGTAAAGAATCCATAATCTCACAGTAAAAAATTCCATAACATCACTGCTCTTATTGTAAAGAATCCATTGTCTCACTGTTCTCAGTAAAAATCCATAAAATCACTCCTCTTACAATAAACAATCCACGCCACTGCTCTCACAATAAAAAAATCCATAAAATCACTGCTCTTACAGTAAATAATCCATAATCTCACTGATCTCAAAGTAAAAAAATCCATAAAATCACTGCTCTCATAGTAAAGAATTACTATCTATGATTCTCAAATTGCATTCAGTTTTTCAACGTTGGAAATTTTTGTTAATCTGAGATTTGACTGCAACTATGGAGAGATTACGGTAGGTTTCCTCCACTTTAGGGCTATATAGATTCTGGCAGCTGTCATCAAGTATTATAACTTGTGGAGATCTTTGGTGCAAATAATAGGTTTAGAGTAAGTACTACTTGGATTCCCAATACAGCCCAAGCCAATCTTGTCACATCCCCCCAGAATCGCCCAGCTATTCAACAAGACCACCATGGCTAGAAAGAAACGTATACCCTCCAACCCACAGATTCTGAAACACAAATTGGACACATTGGGGTAAATAGCATGTAATCTCATTAGAATAAAAAAATGAATTTTTTGTGCACTTTTAAAGATTCTAGCAGAGGCAGGGGAGTTACATTAGTTTTCCAAATTACACTTTTTTTATAACTTGAATGGTTGAAAAGTTGTGAGATAGAATACTGTATTCTAGAAAATAATTAAAAAAGTGAAAATAGCTCTGCCCCATAAACCTCCCTAAAAATAAATGCGTTATATCGTAAAAATAAACGATGAGCTGCATGTACGTAATCGGCTCTGAAATAGTCACAAATGGCAAATACAAAGAAGATGGATTTCATGGGGTGCACGACAGGCAATTGAACAGTTTTATTAATCTTTCTATGACCTGGGTTGATATTACTGACGCACGAATCCCATCACATTCAGAGCTGTGTGAAATTCACACCACTAGAGTTAACAAAACCTGATTACCTATTAATACAGCAAACACTGGGTAACTGATCGACGACTATTCAAATATTTGGCCTTTTTCCAAGGTGAAAATTTCACATAAAAACTCAAAAGAATCTTCCTGATATAATGCAGCTTTGATACAAAGGAAAAACTTACGCTCGTCAGCAGTAATAACAGAGTCGTCTATAGCGCCCCTAAAAGAAATCCATCCGTAGGAAATGCCGTGCCCTCCACAAACATCACCAGCTTGTGTAATAGTGCCCCACCATTGCCCATAATATTCATGGCTACAATTCCCAAAACCCTTCCGGCAAGTGTCCCAAAAATAACACCCACATATAAATAACATTAAAAGCTACCATGACTCATAGGACCACAAAAACCGTGAGTGCCGACCCGAGCCTGCAGAATATCTGCCTTCCAGAGCCAACATGGCGGCTACATTACCTATTTCACTCCCCACTCTGGTCTATTCCTGCTCCGCTTCTCATAAACTTCAATAATAAACTTCAATAATAATACAGATGCACTTTAACAGGACATTCACTGCATCGTGGAATGTAATTCATTCTCAAGTTGAAGGGGTTGTCTGCCCATTAGACTTATTTTTTTTTTTAAGTTATGACAGACTTGGATATCAGATCTTAAGGATCTGAAGATAATCAGGTTTCTTGGAGCCGAACAGTATCCGGTCATTATATGGTTGATAGAGCTACGCTTTTACTGCTCTGTACGCTGTGGACATCTGTCTGCCAGTGCTACAAACAGCTGATCATGGAGGTGCTGTGGTGTTAAAATTTAAGTAGTGGACAACCCCTTTAAAGTTCACATCTGTAAGTTAATGGAAAACACCTCTGACAGCTGCTTATTGCCAGTGAGAATGAAGAGTTGAACATCTCACAGCATGATTTTCCGCAAGTCAATTCCACAGGATGTCCCCAATACACATTGCCCAATCTAGTCAAATTTCATTGGTTGAGACAAGTTTCGGCTAATGTGTAAGACCACCTTTTAGTCCTTATCTAATATATAAAGCTGAATGTGTGTGTGTGTGTGTATGTCCGGGATTGGCATCTGCACCGTCGCAGCTACAGCCACAAAATGTTGCACAGTCACACGTCTGGACTCCGAGAGCGTCATAGCCTATGTTGTGAGGCGAAATTTTAACCCTGTGCTTTCCAATTCACCAAACAATTTTGCCCCTATCTACATAATGGGGAAAAAGTGAAAGGAAAAGTGTTGGAGGCAAATTGACAGCTGCCAGATGTGAACAAGGGGGACTTAAAGAATGAGAGCGATGGCGCCAAAGAGTATATACTGTGCAGTTGCTAAGGTGGGGCCCCAACATGGGATACTCACCACACACGGGGATATGAACACACACACACAAAATGCGCCACACACTACCACGTGCTTGAACACATATACCACCCTCAGCACACATTTCACCACACATACACCAACCTCGCCACATACAGTCATGGCCAAAAGTATTGACACCCCCGCAATTCTGTCAGATAATACTCAGTTTCTTCCTGAAAATGATTGCAATCACAAATTCTTTGTTATTATCATCTTCATTTAATTTGTCTTAAATGAAAAAAAGACAAAAAGAATTGTCCTAAAGCCAAATTGAATATAATTCCACAACAAACATAAAAAAGGGGGTGGACAAAAGTATTGGCACTGATCGAAAAATCATGTGATGCTTCTCTAATTTGTGTAATTAACAGCACCTGTAACTTACCTGTGGCACCTAACAGGTGTTGACAATAACTAAATCACACTTGCAGCCAGTTGACATGGATTAAAGTTGACTCAACCTCTGTCCTGTGTCCTTGTGTGTACCACATTGAGCATGGAGAAAAGAAAGAAGACCAAAGAACTGTCTGAGGACTGGAGAAACCAAATTGCGAGGAAGCATGAGCAATCTCAAGGCTACAAGTCCATCTCCAAAGACCTGAATGTTCCTGTGTCTACCGTGAGCAGTGTCATCAAGAAGTTTAAAGCCCATGGCACTGTGGCTAACCTTCCTAGATGTGGACGGAAAAAAAAAATTGACAAAAGATTTCAACGCAAGATTGTGTGGATGTTGGATAAAGAACCTCGACTAACATCCAAACAAGTTCAATCTGCCCTGCAGTCCGAAGGTACAACAGTGTCAACCCGTACTATCCGTCGGCGTCTGAATGAAAATGGACTGTATGGTAGGAAACCCAGGAAGACCCCACTTCTTACCCCGAGACATAAAAAAGCCAGGCTGGAATTTGCCAAAACTTACCTGAAAAAGCCTAAAACGTTTTGGAAGAATGTTCTCTGGTCAGATGAGACAAAAGTAGAGCTTTTTGGGCAAAGGCTTCAACATAGAGTTTACAGGAGAAAAAAAGAGGCATTCAAAGAAAAGAACACGGTCCCTACAGTCAAACATGGCGGAGGTTCCCTGATGTTTTGGGGTTGCTTTGCTGCCTCTGGCACTGGACTGCTTGACCGTGTGCATGGCATTATGAAGTCTGAAGTCCCTCAGAGGTCATGGGTCTTCCAGCAGGACAATGACCCAAAACACACTTCAAAAAGCACTAGAAGATGGTTTGAGAGAAAGCACTGGAGACTTCTAAGGTGGCCAGCAATGAGTCCAGACCTGAATCCCATAGAACACCTGTGGAGAGATCTAAAAATGGCAGTTTGGAGAAGGCACCCTTCAAATATCAGGGACCTGCAGCAGTTTGCCAAAGAAGAAAGGTCTAAAATTCCAGCAGAGCATTGTAAGAAACTCATTGATGGTTACCGGAAGCGGTTGGTCGCAGTTATTTTGGCTAAAGGTTGTGCAACCAAGTATTAGGCTGAGGGTGCCAATACTTTTGACTGGCCCATTTTTGGAGTTTTGTGTGAAATGATCAATGTTTTGCTTTTTGCTTCATTCTCTTTTGTGTTTTTTCATTTAAGACAAATTAAATGAAGATAATAATACCAAAGAATTTGTGTTTGCCATCATTTTCAGGAAGAAAATGAGTATTATCTGTCAGAATTGCAGGGGTGTCAATACTTTTGGCCATGACTGTAAAAGTTGAAACACAATAGTCACCACTCCAAACTCGCTACGCGCAAAACTCACCACATGCAAAACTAGGCTCACGCAAAACTCGCCACACGTGCAAAACTCACTTCATGGAAAACTCGCCACACGCAAAACTTGCACATGCGGAAAAATTGCCACATGCACAAAAGTTGCAACACATGCAAAAGTTGCCTCACACAAAACTTGCACATACTCAAAACGCACCACACATAAAACTCGCCACGCGCAAAACTCGCCATGCGCAAAACTAACCTGTCACATGCAACTCGACACACAAAAAGTTGCTACACCCATGTCGCCACACAAAACTCATCTCATTAAAGTCGCTACATGCATGTCGCCAAACGCAACTCAACACACACAACTTGACACATGAAACTCGCCCTAAAACACACACAAGTCTGGTATTATCCTTCAAAAATAAAAATTTGATTAATAAGCAAACAAACTACAAGAGCAACAAATGTACCATATAAGAAATCTGGCAGCTGTCAGTCACATGACCTGTCTATTATGTGTATGTGTGAGCTAATATATATTGCCAGGGGGGAGAGCTTCCTGTTGGCTGGGGATTTATCAGGCTGTCAATTTAGCTTTCAAATATTGAGGTAAAAATACTGACCAAATAATGTGTGAACGAGGTCTAATACAGGAGGAGATGACATACAGGTACATACTATATACAGGGGAGATGAAACACAGGTATATATATATATACAGGAGCAGATGACACACAGGTATATACTATATACAGGAGATGACTTACAGGTATATACTATATACAGAAGGAGATGACAGATAGGTATATAATATATATAGGAGGAGATGACACAGGTATATACTATATACAGAAGGAGATGACACATGTATATACTATATACAGGAGGAGATGACATACGTATATACTATATACAGGAGCAGATGACACACAGGTATCTACTATATACAGGAGGAGATGACTTACAGGTATATACTATATACAGAAGGAGATGACATACAGGTATATACTATATATAGGAGGAGATGACACAGGTATATACTATATACAGGAGGAGATGACACAGGTATATACTATATGTAGGGGAGATGACACACAGATATATACTATATACAGGAGGATATGACATACAGGTATATACTATATACAGGAGGAGATGACATACAGGTATATACTATATATAGGAGGAGATGACACAGGTGTATACTATATACAGGAGGAGATGACACAGGTATATACTATATACAGGGGAGATGACACACAGATATATACTATATACAGGAGGAGATGACACAGGTATATACTATATACAGGAGGAGATGACATACAGGTATATACTATATACAGGGGAGATTACATACAGGTATATACTATATACAGGAGATGACATACAGGCATATACTATCTATCTATCTATATATATCTAGCCTGAGAGATGTCTGGAAGAGGCCATCTCATAGAGAACACAGATCAACGTTGAGAGAGCGAAATCTCCTATGCATTGAAAAGGCATCTTTCGTCCGACAGCTATGTCTAAAATATGGGGGGCTTAAATGGAACCTGTCATATAAAAAATCACTATTAACTTGCAGCATGACATTATATTGTGGTCTCAGGAAAAACTATATAGCTGTCACTCGAACAGACCGCTACCTCTCCGCCATACACATCAGCGTTCAGCTCAAGGAAAGCGGAGACACCTCTGGCAGCGGCTAATCTCCCCTGGAAAGAAAAGGACCAGCAGTTGTAAATCCAAAGGCCAAATCCTGCTCTCCCTGACATCTGTTGGGGTATAGTTGGGGGCCCAAAATACACACCTCCTGTCAGGGGTGCTTCCTTCTTATGTCAGGGGACAGGGGTGCCTCCTCCTCATGTCAGGGGTCCTTCCTCCTTATGTTAGGGGTGGCTCCTTCTTATATCAGGGGTGCCTCCTCCTTATCTCAAGGGCATCTTCTCCTCATGTCAGAGGCACCTCCTCCTTATATCAGGGGTGCTCTGGACCCTCCTTATATCAGGGGTGCCTCCTCATGTCAGGGATGCCTCCTCCTCATGTCAGGATTGCCTCCTCCTTAAATCAGAGATGCCTCCTCCTCATGTCAGGGATGCCTCCTCCTCATATCAGGGGTGCCTCTTCCTCGTGTCAGGAGTGCCTCCTCCTTATATCAGGAGTGCCTCCTCCTAATATCAGGGGTGCCTCCTCATGTCAGGGATGCCTCCTCCTTGTGTCAGGATTCCCTCCTCCTTAAATCAAGAGTGCCTCCTCCTAATGTCAGGGGTGTCTCCTCCTTATTTCAGAAGTGCCCTTCCTTTTGTCTGGCATGCCTCCTCTTTATGTCAGGGGCGTCTCCTCCTTATGTCAAGGGCGCCTCCTCCTCATGTCAGGGGTGCCTCCTCCTCATGCCAGGGGTGCCCGCTCCTCATGCCAGGGGTGCCTCCTCCTTATATCAGGGGTGCCTCCTCCTTATGTCAGGGGTGCCTCCTCCTTATGTCAGGGGTGCCTCCTCCTTATGTCAGGGGTGCCTCCTCCTCATGTCAGGGGTGCCTCCTCCTCATGTCAGGGGTGTCTCCTCCTTATGTCAGAGGTGTCTCCTCCTTATGTCAGGGGTATCTCCTCCTCATGTCAGGGGTGCCTCCTCCTCATGTCAGGTGTGCCTCCTCCTCATGTCAGGGGTATCTCCTCCTCATGTCAGAGGTGCCTCCTCCTCATGTCAGAGGTGCCTCCTCCTCATGTCAGAGGTGCCTCCTCATGTCAGGGGTGCCTTCTCATGTCAGGGGTGCCCCCTCCTCATGTCAGGTGTGCCTCCTCCTCATGTCAGGGGTGTCTCCTCCTTATGTCAGGTGTGCCTCCTCCTGTCAGGGGTGCCTCCTCCTCCTGTCAGGGGTGCCTCCTCCTCCTGTCAGGGGTGCCTCCTCCTCATGTCAGGGGTGCCTCCTCCTCATGTCAGGGGTGCCTCCTCCTCATGTCAGGAGTGTCTCCTCCTTATGTCAGGTGTGCCTCCTCCTGTCAGGGGTGCCTCCTCCTTATGTCAGGGGTGCCTCTTCCTCATGTCAGGGGTGCCTCCTCCTCATGTCAGGGGTGTCTCCTCCTTATGTCAGAGGTGTCTCCTCCTTATGTCAGGGGTATCTCCTCCTCATGTCAGGGGTGCCTCCTCCTCATGTCAGGGGTGCCTTCTCATGTCAAGGGTGCCTCCTTCTCATGTCAGAGGTGCCTCCTCATGTCAGGGGTGCCTCCTCCTCATGTCAGAGGTGCCTCCTCATGTCAGGGGTGCCTTCTCATGTCAGGGGTGCCCCCTCCTCATGTCAGGTGTGCCTCCTCCTCATGTCAGGGGTGTCTCCTCCTTATGTCAGGTGTGCCTCCTCCTGTCAGGGGTGCCTCCTCCTCCTGAAAGGGGTGCCTCCTCCTCCTGTCAGGGGTTCCTCCTCCTCATGTCAGGGGTGCCTCCTCCTCATGTCAGGGGTGCCTCCTCCTCATGTCAGGAGTGTCTCCTCCTTATGTCAGGTGTGCCTCCTCCTGTCAGGGGTGCCTCCTCCTCATGTCAGGGGTGCTTCCTCCTCATGTCAGGGGTGCCTCCTCCTTATGTCAGGGGTGTCTCCTCCTTATGTCAGGGGTGCCTTCTCATGTCAAGGGTGCCTCCTTCTCATGTCAGAGGTGCCTCCTCATGTCAGGGGTGCCTCCTCCTCATGTCAGAGGTGCCTCCTCATGTCAGGGGTGCCTTCTCATGTCAGGGGTGCCCCCTCCTCATGTCAGGTGTGCCTCCTCCTCATGTCAGGGGTGTCTCCTCCTTATGTCAGGTGTGCCTCCTCCTGTCAGGGGTGCCTCCTCCTCCTGAAAGGGGTGCCTCCTCCTCCTGTCAGGGGTTCCTCCTCCTCATGTCAGGGGTGCCTCCTCCTGTCAGGGGTGCCTCCTCCTCATGTCAGGGGTGCTTCCTCCTCATGTCAGGGGTGCCTCCTCCTTATGTCAGGGGTGTCTCCTCCTTATGTCAGGGGTGCCTCCTCCTCATGCCAGGGGTGCTTTCTCCTCATGTCAGGGGTGCCTCCTCCTCATGTCAGGGGTGTCTCCTCCTCATGTCAGGGGTGCCTCCTTCTCATGACAGGGGTGCCTCCTCCTGTCAGGGGTGCCTCCTCCTCATGTCAGGGGTGCCTCCTCCTCATGCCAGGGGTGCCTCCTCCTCATGCCAGGGGTGCCTTCTTCTCGTGTCAAGGGTGCCTTCTCCTCATGTCAGGGGTGTCTCCTCCTTATGTCAGGGGTGGGTTCTTCAGTTGCTTCTCAGGAGTACGGTAATTTTCTAGATCAATACCACCATAACTAAAAAAAAATAACCCTTATTAAATAAAAAATAATGTAAAAATAGGGAATAAGTGGAAAAATAGGAAAGCATGTCTTTGTTGCCCATAGCAACCATTTATAGAGCAGGCTTTCAAATCTTAACCTGCTCTTCTAAAATAAAAGCTGTGTTGTGATTGGTTGCTGTGGGCCATAAAGACTTTATATTAGACAGTTTTAATATATTGGTCAATATGATTCAGTCATCACTATTTTATTTTCTTTACTGGGATCGCTGACACCAGTATGATACCGTTCTAGACTCCTGATTGAAAAATTGGCTTAGTTGGGGATGTTTACACTCTGTCTTTTTCTGCCATTTTTAAAAGCGCCTGATAATGCTCTCACAAAACCCTAAAAATAAAAATCCTATTCATTTCTATGGAAAAACTAATTGCTGCGGAAAAACTTCATATGTTCAGACATCCTTTAAATTGTTCAAGCTTTCACCACCGCCTATAAACTAAGCACTGTCCAATCAAAAGGCTGCAAAAGAAAACGATTCTGGTAAAAATAAAACAACAAAAATGCTTGAAAAACTCTTCAAAATCATTTCAGGAAACAAGAAACTCCTCCAAAAACTTCCCAAAGAAAGAGTATTTCCTGAAGCGGTTTCCTCTAGAAAACTTGTGGTTTTTTAACCCGTGGGAATAAATCAGAGTGAACACGGCTTTACGCAGTGTTCCATCAAAGTTCTAGTATGGGGCCATAAATGGGAAAATTTACCATTCAGGAGTTTAAAGGTACCTTCACACTGAGCGACTTTAGAACGATAATGATAGCGATCCGTGACGTTGCAGCGTCCTGGATAGCGATATCGTTGTGTTTGACACGCAGCAGCGATCTGGATCCTGCTGTGAGATCGCTGGTCGGAGCTAGAAGGCCAGAACTTTATTTCGTCGCTGGACGTCCCGCTGACATCGCTGAATCGGCATGTGTGACGCCGATTCAGCGATGTCTTCACTTGTAACCAGGGTAAACATCGGGTTACTAAGCGCAGGGCCGCGCTTAGTAACCCGATATTTACCCTGGTTACCTAAAAAAAAAAAATACTACATACTTACATTCCGGTGTCTGTCGCGTCCCTCGCAGTCAGCTTCCCGCACTGACTGTGAGCGCCAGCCGTAAAGTGTGACAACTCTCCAGCGACCACACAGCGACGCTGCAGCGATCGGCATCGTTGTCTATATCGCTGCAGCGTCGCTAAATGTGACGGTACCTTAAGAACATTGTGCCACAATCATCGTGTAAATAACATTTTAGGTGAAAGTAGGCCTCATACTTTTAGAAGAACTGTATTGTGTTTCTATATAACGGCAAGGATTTGTGGGTTCGTGTCTTTAATAACTGAGCAGATGTTTCAGTCTAGAAACCCGCAGGTCACCAGCCTCCTAGAATGCAAAGCAGTGAGTCCTCCATGTCTGACAGAAACATATTTTGCTCTGTGGGAGGTTTTATCACCGGATTTTATCATCTCCATGAAACAGAATCCCTGGTATCGCATAAAATGTCAAGGTTGTGTACTTGCTGCTGAAGTAGAATTTTCTGACAATGGGTTATATTTGCATCTTTTACAATTATCAATCAATGAAGATAGGAAAATTAAACACGCACTCCTCCTCCTATCAAAGTTTTTATCATCTTAATATATTCCAGTCATACAGTGGGGCAAAAAAGTATTTAGTCAGTCAGCAATAGTGCAAGTTCCACCACTTAAAAAGATGAGAGGCGTCTGCAATTTACATCATACACCAATACTTATTTTCCACCATAATATGCAAATAAAATGTTAAAAAAACAGACAATGTGATTTTCTGGATTTTTTTTTCTCAGTTTGTCTCCCATAGTTGAGGTCTACCTATGATGTAAATTACAGACGCCTCTCATCTTTTTAAGTGGTGGAACTTGCACTATTGCTGACTGACTAAATACTTTTTTGCCCCACTGTATTACACAGCACTGTGTACTTACAATTGCTCATTTTGACTTTCTACCCAGATAATTCTTCTCTTTTCCATTAGGTCTATGACTTCAGGTGATTCAAAACTGACCAGCTGAATCCTTCTAAGCGCTATGTAGAAACAGGAGGTCAATTTTCCCTGTATGAGTCAAAAGTCACTGCAAAAGTCCCTGGCAGGGGGAGAAGAAGAACAGCTGGGTCAGGAGGTGAAGATGGGAATGATAAATGCAGGGACAAAGAATGCAGTGATGAAGACGTAGGCTAGGGTCACACTTGCGAGAACAATGCAAGAAACTCGCATGAGTCTCTCTCATGAATACTGGCGAGTGCCGGAGACTCGTGCAAGTTTCTTGCATTGCACTCGCAAGTGTGACCCCGGCCTTACTGCTTCTACATACTGTAGAGCTGAGAAAAGAGAAGAATTTGCTGGGTAGAAAGGCAAAATGAGCACTTGTAAGTACACAGTACTATATAATATGATGATTGCAATATATTAAGAAACTTTGATGGGAGGAGGAGTGCTTCTTTAGAGGGATATTTTTACAAGAGATATCCATAGATTATGTCATATTCTATGGTACATAGGGGTCCCACCTCTAGGAACCAGTGGAGGATGTGAGACTTGGGGAACTCCTAAGGTGAACCTGCAGGACCGTGACAACAAACCTCCCAAGGGTGAGCTGACCTAGTAGGCCAACCCAATACAGGGAGCATCAGGGGCAGGCCCAAGGGAGACTATTGCCGCGGAAGCTGTTACCCGGGGACAGGAGGTAGGAGACACAAGCAAGGACAGACTAGGAACAGATGGCCGGGACAGGGAACCACAGGGACGGCTGCCGAATATCAGAAAGAGGACGACAGAGGACGAACACTCAGGAGGGACTGGAGACACGGAGACGGCAAGGAGCAGGCTGAGACTGACAGCACTAGGAGGGAAGACAAGGAGGACACAGAACAGGATGGCACAGGATACAGGGTAGAGCACGAGGCAAAACTGACAGGAAGGTAGACAAGAGAGCGCAGGGAAGCGTGGAGCCTGGATCAAACGTGAAACACAATTGACAGTCAGGCATAGAGCAAGTAGAGGGGCTACCTGAAATAAAGTGAAAAATGAGAAAAACAGAATGGCACTAAGAAAAACGTTTATACTCACTGGTGAAGAAGGTAATTTCTGAGTCAGCGTCACCTTGCCCGGTGAATCCACGGTAGTGGGTGTGCTTGCTTGGAGACACGTACAAAGATCCAAAGAAAAAAGAAAAAAAGCCGCACCACTCCAACTTTCCGTATAGTTAAAAAACCTTTGTCCTTTATTTCTTTCAGTGTGGTATGGACATGGTTATAGAGGGCAGTACATTTGCAGAAAATACTGGTAAATGCTTAAGCGTGTAATACGTGAAACGGCCGTAGTCCTCTCCCTGTATCAGCATTTTATGCAAATGTACTGTCCTCTGCCCTTTAACTATACGTAAAGTTGGAGTGGTGCGGCTTTTTTTCTTTTGATCTTTGCTACCTGAAATAGGGTGCGTGCGGCAGGAATTTAGGGTCAGGATCCTCCTGGATCATAGAGTGGAGGAACAGAGCAACCGCAGGCCAGACTGAGGAAGTGCACGTGCGCTGCTGAGGCTGCAGTGCGAGGTGCGCATGTGCACCCGACGAGACCCAGGAGCTGGCAGCAAAACAGGAAGAGTGGAGATCGGGTGACACGCGCACACTCCAGGAGCGTGTCGGGATGGGTAAGTATTTCGGGGATCAGAGGAAGGAGCAGCAGGTGCGTTGGCAGGAGGAGGCGAGGTGACAGAGGAATTCAAACATGAAGGCCCTTATGCAAAATTTCCAATACAGATCCCAACTATCACAGATCTTTATTAGTACTGGTCGTCTCATTTGAGCCAAAAGGATCTTTTGACCTTCCCTTGCAGAGCTTGGGTGCCACTGAAACCCCATGCACCCACTATAATTACACATTTACTGGTGACATTGAGTTGTCTGCATCCCCTGTACAAGCCTGTTGGTGGTCAACCATGGTAGAGCTGCCCGTGCATGGTTCTCTCTCTGTTACAAGCATGGCCAGCCTCCTCTACCCACTGGCACAATGACGCAAATACTTTTTCAATTTATTGAATGTTTTCTCAATGCTTCAGTATCTGAAATTTCATAAGGGTTTAAAAGGATTGACTTTGATTACCATTGATTGAAAGTGTCATAATGGTGTAAAGGTGAGACTCTTGGAGCATGCAGGGCTTGTTTAGAAGTGGGAAATAAGGCACAGGATTGGAGTTGAAAACTGGTATTCTGTTTATGTTTTTTTTACTAAAAAGGAGGGCAGTGAGAAGCATGGCAGTTCATAACAGGTTACAGTCAAAAAGTGGCTTAAAATAAGAACACTAAAAATAGTCACGTGATGGCTCCTACTATGTGCAGGCAATCTGTAGTCTATCACTGATTATTGTGATTAGCCTTACCACTGTATGGTCACAGTCGCAAGATTCTCTCATTGACTGCAGACTGCTGCTGGTCATTGCTGTTGCAATGTCCCATTGTGGTTCTGCCGCACCATAGATTTTCTGCCCTTCACAGGCGACTATTTAATTACGGACCCCTACTAGGACAGTTGTGTCTGTCATCTGAATAACGTGGCTAGAGACCACTCCTGTCTGAGATGGCTAAGGAAGAGGACTACAAATGGACTTTACATAAATCATACGATATATGTGGTCAACAAAACATAAAGACCTCAACAATGCAATAAAACAACTGCCTACATCAAGAGCAGTAGCCCCAAATGTGGGTTATTTTTCACTCCTTACAATGGTATAAAGAAAGTAATTCTAACTAACTCTTCTACACCCTTTCAGACATATCCTGGTCTCCTGTCAGTCT
Source organism: Ranitomeya imitator (assembly GCF_032444005.1). Classification (NCBI taxonomy): domain Eukaryota; kingdom Metazoa; phylum Chordata; class Amphibia; order Anura; family Dendrobatidae; genus Ranitomeya; species Ranitomeya imitator. The sequence goes on from NC_091282.1 coordinate 94,875,622, forward strand.
CTACATCCTGGTGACTCTCAAAGACAGGAAATTACCTTGAAGCCAATCACTGGCCCCATCAGTGACCAGCCTCAGACACTTATTGTTTGCAGAGGTAACTTGTCCGTGGGCCGTGACATCATCTAAGCAGATTTACTCCTTTAGCATCAGTACAGTAGAGACTGTTAAGCCAAGTTCACGCTTGAGTTTTTTTGGGGGGAGGTCCACTTTAGGAAATGGGCATTTTTTCTTCCTAAAGCAATTTTTAGAAGTTTCTTTTCAAACTGCGTTTTCCAGTCAGTTGACTACGCACCTTCAAGTTTGGAACGGATTTCATGAGGAACATGAGCCATCACTTCTTTCTTCCCCACAGCCAGATTTTTGAAAATCTTGGAAGAATAAAAAAGCTAAACAACTCGTATGAATAGCAAAGGGGATTTTAATTTGAATTGCAAAAGAGTTTTTGAGAAGTGTTTTGGAATAGATCCACTTAAATCCTCCTAAAAAAACCCTTGTGTGAACCTATCCTAAGGGGACGTTCAGACTGAATCTGTTTAATGAGTTTTTTTGGAGCAGAAAAACTCTCCAATATCCTCCTCAAATATTCAAAACTCATCAAAAGTTGGAGTTTCCGCTCAGTTTTGGGAAAAAAAACTGACTGCATTTGCATGAATGTTCAGATGATGAATAATTTTCACGAATGTCCGTGTGAAAAAAATGACAACATGCTCTAGTTTTTTCTGTATTTCGGATAGGAATCGGCTACTTGAATCTATGAATGCGCAAAAAAAAAATCTGACTCCATATGGATCATCTGTACAGCATCCGATTTTTATGGGTATGCTGTAATTCTTGAACATAAGAAACTGCCTTTGTACTTGTAAATTTTAGTAACTGCTGACACATAAAAACAAATAGTCCACAGATGGCAATAAAGATGAAAAACTGGTGGGAATTTTATGGATTGAAATCAGATAATTTTTTATACACTCATGTTTCTTAGCCTAAGGGACCATTCACACTTCAGTTTTTCATGTATGAGTGCGATCCATTTTTTTTCATTGGGAGTGCTGGTATCTATGGGGTAGTTCACATGTCAGAATATTTTCTTCGGACCAAGAGGTCTGTGCAAAATCACGGAGACATCTCCGACATTCATCCGAGTGTTGGATAAAAGTAAGCAAAGCGAGTCTATGGGACAGTGATAAAATCTGACAGCACCCGGATGCCATATATGTGATGTCCGTTTTTCCCTGACAGATGGGAAAAGGTGGAAAAACTTTTTCCTTTCTCATTAGTGACAAAAACTGATCAAATTCTGATGACACTCTGATGGTTTGTTAAAAAACGGAAGTCTGAATGAGCCCTTACAGCGCTGTCAGACGGCCATATACAGGTCCTTCTCAAAAAATTAGCATATAGTGTTAAATTTCATTATTTACCATAATGTAATGATTACAATTAAACTTTCATATATTATAGATTCATTATCCACCAACTGAAATTTGTCAGGTCTTTTATTGTTTTAATACTGATGATTTTGGCATACAACTCCTGATAACCCAAAAAACCTGTCTCAATAAATTAGCATATTTCACTCATCCAATCAAATAAAGGTGTTTTTTAATAACAAACCAAAAAACCATCAAATAATAATGTTCAGTTATGCACTCAATACTTGGTCGGGAGTCCTTTTGCAGAAATGACTGCTTCAATGCGGCGTGGCATGGAGGCAATCAGCCTGTGACACTGCTGAGATGTTATGGAGGCCCAGGATGCTTCAATAGCGGCCTTAAGCTCATCCAGAGTGTTGGGTCTTGCGTCTCTCAACTTTCTCTTCACAATATCCCACAGATTCTCTATGGGGTTCAGGTCAGGAGAGTTGGCAGGCCAATTGAGCACAGTAATACCATGGTCAGTAAACCATTTACCAGTGGTTTTGGCACTGTGAGCAGGTGCCAGGTCGTGCTGAAAAATGAAATCTTCATCTCCATAAAGCATTTCAGCCGATGGAAGCATGAAGTGCTCCAAAATCTCCTGATAGCTAGCTGCATTGACCCTGCCCTTGATGAAACACAGTGGACCAACACCAGCAGCTGACATGGCACCCCACACCATCACTGACTGTGGGTACTTGACACTGGACTTCAGGCATTTTGGCATTTCCTTCTCCCCAGTCTTCCTCCAGACTCTGGCACCTTGATTTCCGAATGACATGCAAAATTTGCTTTCATCAGAAAAAAGTACTTGGGACCACTTAGCAACAGTCCAGTGCTGCTTCTCTGTAGCCCAGGTCAGGCGCCTCTGCCGCTGTTTATGGTTCAAAAGTGGCTTTACCTGGGGAATGCGGCACCTGTAGCCCATTTCCTGCACACGCCTGTGCACGGTGGCTATGGATGTTTCCACACCAGACTCAGTCCACTGCTTCCTCAGGTTCCCCAAGGTCTGGAATCGGTCCTTCTCCACAATCTTCCTCAGGGTCCGGTCTCCTCTTCTCGTTGTACAGCGTTTTCTGCCACATTGTTTCCTTCCAACAGACTTACCATTGAGGTGCCTTGATACAGCACTCTGGGAACAGCCTATTTGTTGAGAAATTTCTTTCTGGGTCTTACCCTCTTGCTTGAGGGTGTCAATGATGGCCTTCTTGACATCTGTCAGGTCGCTAGTCTTACCCATGATGGGGGTTTTGAGTAATGAACCAGGCAGGGAGTTTATAAAAGCCTCAGGCATCTTTTGCATGTGTTTAGAGTTAATTAGTTGATTCAGAAGATTAGGGTAATAGGTCGTTTAGAGAACCTTTTCTTGATATGCTAATTTATTGAGACAGGTTTTTTGGGTTATCAGGAGTTGTATGCCAAAATCATCAGTATTAAAACAATAAAAGACCTGACAAATTTCATTTGGTGGATAATGAATCTATAATATATGAAAGTTTAATTGTAATCATTACATTATGGTAAATAATGAAATTTAACACTATATGCTAATTTTTTGAGAAGGACCTGTACATCTAATCAGTTTCCAGACTGGCCGGCGGCTCTCAAGACCCATATATTTCTATGCAGCTGCCACTCTCCGATGGGCAAGGCAACCATCCAGTCCGTGCACTGCGTTCTGATCTAGGTCCCATTTATACGGCTGTCTGCACCCTTAAGGCTCGCTCACACTGACGTATAGCACGGCTGAGAACTATCCAATGTTTATCGGATAGCATTCGGCACAATACTATGGGGCAGCGCAGTAATTATATTCTCATGCCAATTCGGCACAAAACAATTGCGGCATGCTGTGCTTGGCTCTGATATTCTGATCACGCACACCCATACAACTCTATGGACGTAAATAAAACATCGGACTGCACTCGGATGACATCCGATATACTCACACAGAATCAATGGAGAGGAGGGACAAATTAAGTCCAGTCTTCTTCACATTTATACATGTTCATATGCGAGAGAATCGGATCACACTCAGATCACACTCTGACAGTTTGAGCAGAGTGTCATTAGCATAATCGGCCCGATTCTCTCGCATGATAGAATATATGCCAGTGTGAATACACCCCTAAGAGTGAAACACTAGGAGGTCTCTGGAGGTAGCCCTCTCAATAGGGATTTAAAAATGTGTTGAACTTATTTTGTCCAAAAAATACAATATTGCCGTACTATACGCTGCTCATTTTTGAGCGCAGCACATTTTCGTCTCTCGGCTTCACTAGAATCTCTGTATAGTCCATGCTGCTGTTAATAACCCTCAAGTGTTACAACATACAAAGCGATAATGTGACTGAATGTCAGGAAAACAATATGTGCCGCCTCGATATGGCAGGAAAACACAAGGAAGCCCAACTAGATAACTCCTGGAGGCTACAATAAGTAAAGTACAGCACCTTTATTATCAGGGCTGAGAATTTGTCAGGAATTTCCTTTACTCTCCTTATCAGCTCACAGAGCCCAATGATGGCAGTCAGCAAAGGTCATGAGTTGTTTATAGTAACCCAAAAAGATTAATCAGGCAAAGTTCATCCTGCAGAAAAACTTGCAGAACTTGATCCTACAAGGCTAAAGGCTCAATGCACCCATACACATTAGGCCAATGTCAGCCGACCTAGTGATTGTAGCAAGGTAGGCCAACCATGTACTGTGTATGGGAGTCACCAGACTCTCCCCTAGCAGCAGAATTTGGGGAGAGAGAGTCCCATGATGCACAGCGTCCTCTTCTGAACTTGGCAGCTGACGTCTGCGTGCAAGCGACGGACAGCACATGATGTCACTGCCATGTGCAGCCTGTGTCTGGCTCGCCAACGTCAGCTCCTGGCCTCAGATTGGTGGCCGGCACATCTCTGCACAGAAATACACTTCAGCTGAATGTGTGTTCTCAGATGCACATCCAGCTGAAGTGTGCGCTGGCGTTGGTGGGCTCATCTCTCGCACGGGCTCGGACCTCTGCAATCACGATCGTTTGGTGCTTGGTGGGTGGTACTGCTGGTGGAAGAGACGTAGGAACCAGAAGCCCAGGGTAGAGCAGGCTCTGTCCAGCCACTAAGTTTAGGGTGGCTGGAACCTGCAGTGCCGTCCAGTCTGGCAGTATTGGCATGTGGAGTAATCAGCTACCTTCTGGGCCAATCGGAGAGAACCACACCCTACTGAAGCTTCCAGCTGCTGGAAGTTGCCACATATATCCTTGTGCTCATCTGGTTAGGTCCTGTGTGTCCAACTTCTGGCTAGCGTATTTGTTTTCCGTTTTGACCTCTGCTTGTATTACTGACTAGAACTACCCTTGTGTCTTCTGATTTTGTACCTCAGCTGTCCTCTTGGTTCTGATTTGGCTACCTGACTACTCCTGCCAGCCTGCACTACATAACACCAGCTGACTCCATGGCCCCATTCCAAGGGCCCTGTGTAAGTCCAGATCCCTGTACAGAGGTTAGCGGGTGAAGGCCAAGGCAACCTTAAGCCTGTCATTAGTAGCCATTTTTAGAGCTGCTAGGCGACAACTGACAGTGCCTTGTTACACTTACTTCAATATTTCCATATCATTTACAATATGCTGAAATTATAAAACTGCTCGGACTGTCCAAGTATCTCCTGCACAATTATGTGACATCATTAAATGGTGTCATTTTACAGGGTTGTTCCATTTGGAATGTTCATCTATTTGCCCAGGTAGGGAATATAATGTTGAACAGTTGAAGTTCTCAGTCTAGCCATTACTTGAACCCAATTTATATCAATTGGCACGAGGGCCATATTTGTCAGTAGACACTGTAGGGACAGTGCCTAAGGTGGTATGCTCTCCCCTTGTTTTCATGGGTTTCCCCCTATACTCCAAAGGGAATTTAGATTATGAGCTCCAATGGGGACAGTAATGATGATGTCTGTAAAGCGCTGTAGAAATTAATGAGTAAAATAAACACTGAACACAATAGGAAACAGCAGAGTACAGCTGAGATATGTTGTTTCTGTAACTCCCATAGAAGTGACTGGTTAATGTGATGTCATAACAGTGGGGACAGCAGGGAACGTTAGAGGCATGGCGTTAGAACATAGAAAGACTCGGTGAGTATGAAATATTTTTTCCTTAATTTTCTGGCATTTCCTTGTCTAAAATAAGATTTTAAAATCTAAAAAAAAATAAAACCCTGTCAGGATTTGCTCACACTTTGTTTATATGTAGATTTTTATTCAGCAAAATCTATATGTGTTAAAGTCAACCTGTCAGCAGGATTTTGCTAAGTAAACTACCTGCATTGTCAGGTTGTCACTGTTACACTGATTAAAATGATACTTGGGGTGAAGAAATCTGTCTTGTGGTTCTTGTGTAATCAGTGTTAGATGTTTTCAGTTAATGAGATGCCCATGCTCCAAGGCGGGACTGCAGGCAGAGTCTTATCTTCCTAGTCTAGGCCTGAAGAACCAAGGAGTGACCTTTCCACAGGCCGCATCGAAGCACAAACAGTCTTTTTCACTCTCTGTCTCTATGATGAGGAACATGTTTGTGCTTCGGGGCGGCCTGTGGGCAGCTCTTTCCTTGGTTTCTTTGGCTTAGAGCCTCCAGTCCCACCCTGGAGCACGGGTATTTCATTAACTAACACTGATTACACAAGAACCACAAGACAGATTTCTTCACCCCAGGTATCATTTTAATCAGTGTTGCAACACCAACCTGACAATGCCTGTAATTTACTTAGCAAAATCCTTCTGACAGATTCGCTTTAAATGCAGACTTTGACAAAAATGTTCCTTCTTCCATTGCAAGGGGTGAAATATGAGCTGAATGCCCCCAAATTGACACGCTGAAGATTTTATAAATCAGCAATTCTTGTCAATTTCTGTCCTGAAATTTTCAGCAACACGCAGATGAGATTTGTTGACACTTAGTAGGCTTTACACTAAGGATTTTCTTCATGCAAATCTGTACTAAATCTGAAACATGTGAATTTAGTCTAAGTATTTGGCCGATGGCCGTAATAACACAAAGAGAGACCATCACAATTACACATGACTAACTGTAAAGTGTCTTTGAAGGAACTGTAGTCATCATGGTCAACAAGTTAACGATCTGTAACGTTCTTTTCTCATCTGCAACATTACTGACACTGCGTGAGATAAACCTTTTAGGGAAGGATTGTGATGAGCTATTCAATATTAATTATAATTACTGGGCAGGATCCTAAGTCAGTGGTGTTCTGCAGACAGGATTTGGACCTCTTCCGTCCCTTGCATCGCCCGTATATTAATTCCTTTGGTAATAACGTTAGTTAGGAGGCGGCGAGGCTATGCAGTCACTGCGGCCATCCTGTCTGGATGTGGCAGCTTGCTCAGCAGTATGTTAATGCTCAAGAAGATTCACCTTGGTGTAACCTTCAAACACCTACTAATTGCAAGAAAGTAATCTATAAATCATCTGCTTTTTTTCTGGCTTGAATATTTTACCACCAAAAACAACCTCAGTTTATATTTGTTGCCTTTAGGTACAAATGAGTTCAGACCAGGGAATATTGTATTTCCCCCCACGACACATGTCGTGGGTCCATAACCGTTAATCAAACACAATCAATTGTTATTGTGATGTTCAAGCATATTTAGGTTCATTACAAAATTCTGCCTCTTAATGCTTCATTTGTTGCTTTGTGGTGCGAAAAACAGACAAGATAAAGGTGTATCAACAAATGCCTCTCCTCATTTTTTTTTACTTTACAACCGTTTTCATATTTTTTGCTTAATTTTTTTTAATAGTTTTCTGATGTTACTAAGATTCTGAAGGTATTTTTCTTATTGCTGTCGACAATTGTTCCTTGTGTCTATGGCTCCGTTTACACTTGCATCATAGTTTCTGTTGATAATGAAAACCATCATACAATACCGGATCCGTTTTACAGTAGATGCTCAGCAAACCCCTTAGGAACTGTTCACATTGGGTTTTATTCTTCCCTTTATTGGCTTTATTAAATGTATACATCAAAGTACAATTTAAAACATATTTTACTGAATTGTCCAAAGGTAAGGTTTTCTTTTCATTGACCAGAATAAACATACTGAAATGCATTGCTTTACATCTTATTATCTTTTCCATAGACAATAATGTTAAAAAAAGATAAGTCTAGTATCCATTTTGGTATCCATGCTGCGCTGTTCTGTATGTTAAAAAAAAAAAACACAGAAAGAAAAGTAAAGATGATATAATATAGTCAAAACTATGTGTTAGGGCTAGCGGAACGCACCAAATAATAAGACTGATGGTGTACGGTGCGTTCGTAGCCCGGGGTCCACCGTGCAGAGATGGAACCTGCTGCTGAGTAATGACGGACTATATGGCGGTACTCATAAGTATACTCGCGTGGGTTAAACTTCACCCAACGTGAAGGAAGCGATCCTGTTGCGTCACAGGGTCGCGGTACCGCACATAGAAGGCGAGCAAGCAGTCAGCGAACTTAACCCCAACTAGGATTGAAGTCCGATTAGACCACTTGCTGGCACAACACCGCAACAGGGTGTGTTAGGCAACTCTTATAATTAGAGCACCGAAGTGCGAACTGTGCCGTGCTGGCAGGCACCACTAAGCACCCAGACGTGGGTCAGGAAGCGCACTACTGGCGCGTGGCGCCGCACTGGCGGTCACAGCAATAGACGCTGATACGTGTGTGACACGTTGAGTGATTTGTCGGGCGCTAGATAGCAGCCATACTCCATACGCGAACAGTCATACAATAGGGTAGGGGTATTTAATGAACGACTTGCACTCACAACAAACACACGTATTCAATTGTACACTAGCGCATGGCCGTGCGGTCATGCGCAGTTTATATAATTGCAGGACAGGAAGTGGCCACAGAAACTTTGCCCTTCCAGGGCCTGCCAAGAGGACCAATGGAATGTGCTGCAGAGCCAGAGCACATGACCCTCGATCTCCAACGGGAGATCTTGCTCTGGGCATGCTCAGTGTGCGCAAACAAGGACTTAGTCCCAGGGAAGTCCGCTCGCCGCTGACCAGCACTGACTTTAATGGCAGGAGCTGAAGAAGCAGCAGTAACTCTCTGTACAGAGTGAGAGCGAGCAAGATGCTGGGACCGACGTCCCTGCTGAGCAGACTCCACTGCGGCTGGAGGAGAATGGGAGACCGCAGCGGAGACGGATCGAAATTCCCCCTGTGCAGCAGAGGAAACTCGACTCCTAACATTATGCACCTCCATTTTGCATTTCTTTTTTTTTTCTGATCCACTTTTAAAAACTGAAGGAGGTAAAATGAAAGCTCTTTTGACACTTAACAATGGATGCATTCAAAATGGTTGAAAATGGATTTATTCCTACTTTTTAAGTTTTTAAGAGATGGCAGTGGGCAACTGTGATCTGCAGAAACAGATCAAAGTAGGACATGCACTGGGTTTAACGGAACAGACACACATCTGTTAAAAAAATGGATCTGTGAATACTTCCATTAAACTTTATGGTCCATGCACTGTCGTATTTAAGTTCAAAGTAGACAGCACATAGATGGGAAAACCTAATGTGTGAATGTACTCTTAAAGATGCATCTGTCAGCTTTGATCTTGGTGGCTGACATTTTGACAGAAGAATAGCTTCTACGATGGAGGTTCCATATTCAGATGTGAACATGGACTAATAACTTTGACGAGTTGAGAGAATCTAACAACTTTAATATTGTAAGACTCCGCGTTTTCAGTATTTCTTTATTGCCCCTCTTCAACCACATGAGATCCCTGTTTAGTAGGGGGTCACAGGACTATCCTGAGGGGACAGTGAAGAATTGACCTTACTGGATAAGGGACTCAATACACAACTGACGTACTGCTAGCCAAACAGAGTAGATTGGGACACTGAATCCTATGTAGGTAGTACACACATGGTCAAAATTGTTGGTACCCCTCGTTTAATGACAAAAACCCACAATTGTCACAGAAATAACTTGAATCTGACAAAAGTAATAATAAATAAAAGATCTATGGAAATGAACAAATGAAAGTCAGACATTGCTATTCAACCATGCTTCCACAGAATAAAAAAAAAATAAAACTCATGAAATAGGCCTGGACAGAAATGATGGTACCCCTGAAAATAATGTGACAAAAGGGACATGTGTGTCCACTAACTAGCATCACAGGTGTCTACAATCTTGGAATCAGTGAGTGGCCTGTGTATAGGGCTACAGATACTCACTGTGCTGTTTGGTGACATGGTGTGTATCACACTCAACATGGACCAGAGGAAGCAAAGGAAAGAGTTGTCTCAGGAGATTAGAAAGAAAATTATAGACAAACGTGTTAAAGGTAAATGTTATAAGACCATCTCCAAGCAGCTTGATGTTCCTGTGACTACAGTTGCACTTATTATTCAGAAATTTAAAATCCATGGGACTGTAGCCAACCTCCCCGGACGTGGCTACAGGAGGAAAATTGATGACAAGTCAAAGAGACGGATAATATGAATAGTAACAAAAGAGCCCAGAAAAACTTCTAAACATGTGAACTTCAAGCTTAAGGAACATCAGTGTCAGATCGCACCATCCATCGTTGTATGAGCCAAAGTGGACTTCATGGGAGACGACCAAGGAGGACACCATTGTTAAAATGTTTAAAAAAAAAATCAGAAAAAAGGCAGACTGGAATTTGCCAAGCTATATGTTGACAAGCCACAAAGTTTCTGGGAGAATGTCCTATGGATAGATGAGACAAAAATGGAACTTTTTGGCAAGGCACATCAGCTCTATGTTCACAGATGGAAAAATGAAGTATATGAAGAAAAGAACACTGTCCCTACTGTGAAACATGGAGGAGGCTCTGTTATGTTCTGGGGCTGCTTTGCTTTATCTGGCATAGGGTGTCTAGAATCTGTGCAGGGTACAATGAAATCTCAAGACTATCAAGGGATTCTAGAGAGAAATGTGCAGCCCAGTGTCAGAAAACTTGGTCTCAGTTGCAGGTCGTGGGTCTTGCAACAGGATAATGACCCAAAACACTCAGCTAAAAACACCCACGAATGGCTAAGAGGAAATATTGGACTATGAGCCCTGACCTAAATCCTACTGAGCATCGTTGGAAAGAGCTGAAACATGCTGTCTGGAAAAGGCAACCTTCAAACACGAGACAACTGGAGCAGCTTGCTCTTGAGGAGTGGCCCTAAATACCTGTTCAAGAGGTGCAGGCGTCTCATTGACAGTTACAGGAATCGTTTGATTGCAGTGATTCCCTCAAAAGGTTGTGCAACAAAATATTAAGTTAAGGGTACCATCATTTCTGACTGACCAGGACTATTTCATGAGTTTTATTTTTTTAAATTCTGTGGAAGCATGGTTAAAATGCAATGTCTGACTTTCATTTGTTCATTTTCATAGATCTTATACTTATTATGACTTTTGTCAGATTCAAGTTATTTCTGTGACCATTGTGTTTTTTTCTGTCATTAAACAAGGGGTACCGACAATTTTGACCGTGTGTAGGTTGACAACCCTGCCTCCCATTTTACCAATGTCAGGTCACATCTTCCACAATCCATATCACTGCCCTTGTAGAAGAGAAGTGCCCAGTGATTCACAAGGTTCAACCTCTTGTCGTCATTAACTTTTTGCTTTTCTTAGACATCTACATGAACAGCCAACACCTATAGGGAGGCCTACAGAATATAGTACATACATTCTGCCAGATAACCTTGACAAAATTTGTCTAGAAAATGTCAGTGTAGAGAAACTTCTGCAAAAACGTTCATCCAGATAAATTCCCTAAAGATAGAATTGGAGACATTCTGTATAATCAATATAAATGTAGCATTCAATAAGTATCCACCATAAAGTTATCTCATATGCCATATATCCAGCTCTGTGTATAAGAGTCTATTACACTCTCTCACTAGGATGTCTCAAGTTCTCCACGTTGAGCCATAAAGTAACTGTAGTAGCTCGAGATCCCGGATATAAATCTTAATGTGGAGTCTATGGTGGAAAAACTCAGAAATCCAATCTGAGCTGAAGCAGGTCACTGTTCCTGGAACAAGGCAGTTTGGTTTGGGATGTAATTATCTCGTCATCTAATTAGCTCAGGACAGACGAGGCAGCAGAGCTGAAAACGCTTTCGTGTTTTGGACCCAGCTGAATTTACTGTGTGTGATACATCATCTCGTCCTCTGTGTGATGAACCTCGCTGGCTGCCAACATTTCACAAAATCGTATTACTCATCATCCTATCGAAACGCTCAATGACTGAATGAATAGCACGAAATTGGTTTTTGCACCCGCTATTTAATCAATAATTTGATAAGTGCCAGAAGACCTGGAACACAATAGCGCTGAATAATGGTCAGTACCTTGCTCCTCTGCCATACACCCACCAATAGATTACTAACGAAGATACCAAGCTATAGCATTGTGTTCCAAAATCCTTCTCAACTGAGCAGAAATTGTATAGAGTAACTGAAGATTGGATGCATTTTCCCATCTGATTTAGTAGTTTAGACTTTCTTTTCAGAGCCAGTCAGACCACTCCAGGAGCTCACAAGTTTTCATTCAGTAGGAAAACAATAGAAACCCATATCGCCATCTACAGAAACTACCTAAAGAGTTAAATCGGCCATAGATAACTGTCTGCTGACTGATACTTTGGCAGATCTTTCAGCCTGCTGCCTTCTCGCCCGTCTCCCCGATACACAGGAGTGCTTGATCGGCCAAACACTCCTGTGTTCTCTAAGAGAAAGCCAACGACAGAAATGACTGGTAGAGTCCTATCTCCAGGAGAACAAAGCGATCAGCAGCCCGAAATTAGACTTGTCTGACAGATATCTTCCCCAACAATCAGTTGGTTGACGTCCCAATACACATTAGACTGCCTTCCGAACCTGTTGATATTGACAGGTTTGGCCCATATTCTTTTATTGAGTATGGGGGATTTCGGACGTTTCTTTGAACAAGTGGGGAATTTTATGAAGATTGGGGAGAAAGGTGGAGTCACTCATAAGATGCGCCAAAATCATTAGAAGACGTGCGCCTCTTGCTGATCAAGAAAATGGAGCATATGAATTTCAACGGCTGAATCCTTATGCCCCGACAGACTGTGAGAGCACAGCCAGGAGGCCAACATACAGATGGTGGCGATCAGATGACTTTTATACAATTTGTATTGGGCCAGGAGCCCTGCCATACAGGAGAAAAGTTAAAGTGACAATGGTCTCTTCATTCTTTACAGGGGTCCCCGATGTCAGACCCCCATGATCATAAAGTTATGGCATATCCTGAATATATGCCATAACATTCTATATTTGGATTACCCCTAATGATATACCCATAATTTATGTTCACATTAAGAAATTAAGTCAAACACATCAAAGTGAGGCAAAGCTTTCATCACAACCATTTCCTAAACCACGAAGACCTACAACGATATCTGTCAGTACAGCAGTGATTACTGCTAGGTCATCCTGTAGTTTCACAGATGGATGCCCACATTGAGAACAGTGGATCAGTAATAAATGTTAATTTGCGTGGTCAATCACGCATAATCCACTGCCTACACAGAAATCGTTGGGCCTCATAGCAGCAGGCCTTCTTGAGATCCCCCCCACACAAAAAAAATAGTTGGGGTCACAGAACTTTGCTGTCCTTACAAAGCAATTTTCTTCCTATTGAAAGCAAGCCCCTAGATTTCTCTTTCTTTGCCCCTATAAAGTATGATGCCAACAAACGTGACCCCCAATATACAGAATGATAGCGACGCAATTAATTCCTCTACAGTATGGGCCACACTCACAGTATGAGGACCCTATTGTACCAACTTCCCCCAGCAAAGGATGGTGACCTCGACAGAGTATGATAGCCAAACTGTGACCCCAACACAGACCTCCACATAATATGATGGCACACCACACAGCCCTCCATACAGTATAATGGCTCTAGATAAAGTTAAACTGACCCCCTCACCACTCCAAACAGTATGATGGCCTCAACACATCTCTTCAAACAGAATGATGGCCCCAACACAACCCTCCACGCTGAATAATAGCCCCCACTAACCCTCCGAACAGCATATTGGCCCCCATACAACCTCCACACAGTATCATGGACCCCACACAAATCATCACACTGTATAATTGTTCGAATACAGTATAATGACACCTCAGTAGCCATCCAAACAGCATTTTGGCCTCACAAGGCCCTCCAAACAGTATAATGGTCCCATATAGCCTTGCAAACAGAATAATGGCCCTCTCATAGCTCTCCAAACAGTATAATGGTCTCTACATTGACCTGTAAACAGTATAATGGCCCCCACATAGCCCTCCAAACAGTATAATAATCTCTACATAGACCTGTAAACAGTATAATGGCCCCCACATAGCCCTCAAATCAGTACACTGGCCCCCACCTAGCCCTGCAAACAATATAATGGTCCTAACATTGCTCTCCAAACAGTATAGTGGCCCCTTACATAGCCCTACAAACAGTATAATCCCCCCCCCCCCCAAAAAGAATAAAATAAATTCTTCTCTCTGTTCCCCCAGCTGCTCTGCTCTCTACAGCATGTGGTCTGAAGTTCTGCACTTCTCGGCTCAGAAAGTGCAAACTAGTGACGTCACAATTCCTCTGGTCTGAGACGTCAGAGCTTAAAATGATGGAGTAAGGAGCTGCTGACTGCTTCCTGTTCCTTCATTGCTATCAACTATTTCAGCATCCAGGCACTGCCTAACCCCCCACTCCTGATTTACAGGCCCTATAGGGGCCCGTGGTCTCCATTATTGGCAGTACAACACTGCCTCACAATTCCTAGTTGTCTACCAATCCAGATCTAACAGTCTAACCTATCTAGTACATGCATGACAAATGTTATAACCAAATATTCACCACCTGCCGTCCCTCACCACAATGAATATCAAAGCGCACTATATAACTCACTGTGCGCTCCTTACGGAAGAAGACATGATTCACATCTGACATCCAGATGGAAAAATTGAGAAAACTTCCAGCTCTGCTTTACTGTCAAAAAAGGACACTCTCCATGTAAAGTGTACAGCTGACACTAACTGGTACTAGAAAGTTGTTAATATTCATTGCGTGTCAGCGCCAGGACTGACATAATTCAGAAAGTACTGTAAATGGATGTGACAATAAGACCTAATCAAATATTTCCTGCAATGTTCAGCAGAAAAGTCAGGAGTCACACAATAAAGCAAGGATTAAATTATCCGAGAAGCATGACATGTCTGCTGTCCAGCATCAATTTTTATCTTCCTCCTCCACTGTCAATCTCATTTTTTTCACCACATTTATCCATCTACTCACCTGTTATTTTTCCTGGTAATGGAACTACATATACCTGTCTATTTCTAATATCCATAATCAACGTATCTATCTATAATATTTAAATGATCTATCTACTAATCTATCTTTTTCTAATATCTATCTACTGTAACTCTAATATCTATCATCTATCGATCTACTATATAATTGTCTACGGGTCACTTCTGTCTGTCTGTCTGTCCTTCTGTCTTTCTGTCTGTCACAGATATTCATTGGTCGCGGCCTCTGTCTGTCATGGAAATCCAAGTCGCTGATTGGTCATGTCAAAACGCCCACGACCATTGCCACGACCAATCAGCAACAGGCGCAGTCCGGCAGCAACATGGCCGCTCCTTCCTCCCCGCAGTCAGTGCCCGCTCCGTACTCCCCTCCAGTCAGCGCTCACACAGGGTTAATGGACCGCGTTATGCCACGTTGTAACGCACTCCATTAACGCTACTATTAACCCTTTGTGACAAACTTTTTTACTATTGATGCTGCCTATGCAGCCTCAATAGTAAAAAGATCTAATGTTAAAAATAATAAAAAAAAATAAAAAATCATCATGTACTCACCTTCCGGCGCCTTTCCCGCTCCTCGCGATGCTCCGGTGACCGGTCCATGCATTGCGATCTCGCGAGATGATGACGTAGCACGCGAGGAGCGTCGGTAAAACCTTCCATTGGCCCCTGGATCCAGGAAGCGGAGTATATAACTATTTTTTATTTTAATTCTTTTTTTTTTAACAGGGATATGATGCCCACATTGCTGTATACTACGTGGGCTGGGCAATATACTACGCGGGCTGGCCAATATACTACGCGCGATGGGCAATATACTACGCGGGCTGTGCAATATACTACGCGGGTTGTGCAATATACTACGCGGGCTGTGCAATATACTACGCGGGTTGTGCAATATACTACGCGCGCTGGGCAATATACTACGCGGACTGTGCAATATACTACGCGGGTTGTGCAATATACTACGCGCGCTGTGCAATATACTACGCGGGCTGGGCAATATACTACGCGCGCTGGGCAATATACTACGCGGGCTGTGCAATATACTACGCGGGTTGTGCAATATACTACGCGGGCTGTGCAATATACTACGCGCGCTGTGCAATATACTACGTGGGCTGGGCAATGTACTACGCGGGCTGGGCAATATACTGCACGGGCTGTGCAATGTACTACGTGGGCTGGGCAATATACTACGCAGGCTGTGCAATATACTACGCGGGCTGTGCAATATACTACGCGGGCTGTGCAATATACTATGTGGGCTGGGCAATATACTACGCACGTTGGGCAATATACTACGTGGGCTGGGCAATATACTACGCGGGCTGTGCAATATACTACGTGGGCTGGGCAACATACTACGCGCGTTGGGCAATATACTACGTGGGCTGTGCAATATACTACGCAGGCTGTGCAATATACTACGTGACTGGGCAATATACTATGTGGCTGGGCAATATACTACGTGACTGGGCAATATACTACGTGGCTGGGCAATATACTACATGGGCTGTGCAATATACTACGTACCTGGGCAATATACTATGTGGCTGGGCAATATGGTACGTGACTGGGCAATATAGTACGTGGATGGGCAATATACTACGTGACTGGGCAATATAGTACGTGACTGGGCAATATACTACGTGGCTGGGCAATATACTACGTGGCTGGGCAATATGCTACGTGGACATGCATATTCTAGAATACCCGATGCATTAGAATCGGGCCACCATCTAGTCTACTATGCAATTGTCTAAGGGTCACTTCCGTCTGTCCTTCTGTCTTTCTGTCTGTCACGGATATTCATTGGTCGCGGCCTCTGTCTGTCATGGAATCCAAGTCGCTGATTGGTCGTGGCAAAACGCCCATGACCATTGCCACGACCAATCAGCGATGGCCACAGTCCGGCGGCAATATGGCCGCTCTTTCCTCCCCGCAGTCAGTGCCCGCTCCATACTCCCCTGCCGTCATCCAGTCAGCCCTCACACAGGGTTAATGCCAGCGTTAGTGGAGCGCGGTGTAATGAACTCCGGTAACGCAGCTATTAACCCTGTGTGACCAACTTTTTACTATTGATGTTGCGTATGCGGCATCAATAGTAAAAATATCTAATGTTACAAATAATAATAATAAAAAACCCGCTATTCTCACCCTCTGACGTGGCGCTGTCCTCGGCAGTGCAAGTGGCGGGTTCTGGTGCTAAGGATGCTATGCGAGAAGGACTTTCCATGACGTCACGGTCATGTGACCGCGACGTCATCACAGGTCCTGCGCTCATACCAACCCTGGGATCGGAAGCTGCCGCGTTGTTATGTTTGCTAATGACAGGTGTTATGAAGGCAATCCAGAAACACAGTGTGCTTAGCGATCAGAGCGCACACAGTGATCTGACAAATACCCAAAAATACAAGAACGAGCTCTGAGACGTGGAAACTCTGTAGACTGCACACCTGATCCTATCCTAAACACAACTAAAAGTGGCTGTGGATTGCGCCTAACAACTACCTAGGCAACTCGGCACAGCCTAAGAAACTAGCTAGCCTGAAGATAGAAAAATAGGCCTGACTTGCCCCAGAGAAATTCCCCAAAGGAAAAGGCAGCCCCCCACATATAATGACTGTGAGTAAGATGAAAAGACAAAACGTAGGGATGAAATAGATTCAGCAAAGTGGGGCCCGATATTCTAGGACAGAGCGAGGACAGTAAAGCGAACTTTGCAGTCTACAAAAAACCCTAAAGCAAAACCACGCAAAGGGGCAAAAAAAAACCACCGTGCCGAACTAACGGCACGGCGGTACACCCTTTGCGTCTCAGAGCTTCCAGCAAAACAAAAGACAAGCTGGACAGAAAAAAAGCAAAAAAAAAAACAAAAAGCACTTAGCTATACAGAGCAGCAGGTCACAGGAACAATCAGGAGAAGCTCAGATCCAACACTGAAACATTGACAAGGAGCAAGGATAGCAGCATCAGGCGGAGTTAAGTAATGAAGCAGTTAACGAGCTCACCAGAACACCTGAGGGAGGAAGCTCAGAAGCTGCAGTACCACTTGTGACCACAGGAGTGAATTCAGCCACAGAATTCACAACACCGCGTGCACCGCACACAGGCGACAGGACTACAATGGACCCTCGGATGATGAGTATATGTTTATTTTTTATTTTTTAACCTGTTTCATACGTGGCTGAGCAATATACTACATAGCTGGGCAATATACCATGTGACTGGCCAATATACTACGTGACTGGGCAATATACTACGTGACTGGGCAATATACAACGTGGCTCTGTGCTGTATACTACGTCGCTGTGCAATATACTACGTGGCTTAGCAATATACTACGTCACTGGGCAATATACAACGTCACTGGGCAATATACTACGTGGCTGGACGATATACTACGTGACTGGGCAATATACTACATTGCTGGGCAATATACTACGTGACTGGGCAATATACTACGTCGCTGGGCAATATACTACGTAGCTGGGCAATATACTATGTAGCTGGGCAATATACTACGTGGCTGGGCAATATACTACGTGGCTGGGCAATATACTACGTGGCTGGGCAATATACTACGTGGCTGGGCAATATACTACGTGGCTGGGCAATATACTACGTGGCTGGGCAATATACTACGTGGCTGGGCAATATACTACGTGGTTGGGCAATATACTACGTGGACATGCATATTCTAGAATACCCGATACGTTAGAATCGGGCCACCATCTAGTAATATATAATTACCTAATTCTATTTTACATCCATTTTAATATTGATCTAATTACTAAATAATTTTAGTACCTTTCTAATATGTATCTATCCATCTATCTATTATCTATCTAATATCTATCTATCCATATATATATATCTAATATCTATATATTATCTATCTAATATTTATCTATCTATCTAGCTATCAATCTAATATCTATCTATTATCTATTATCTATCTAATATCTATATATTATCCATCTAATATCTCTTTCTATCTATTATCTATCTAATATCTATCTAATATCTATTATCTATCTATCTATCTATCTATTTTCTATCTAATATCTATATATCTATCTATTTTCTACCATTTATCTAATGTCTATCTATCTAATATTTATCTAATTATCTATCTACTATCCATCTAATATCTATCTATATTCATCTATCTAACATCTATTATCTATCTATCTATCTATCAAATATCTATTATCTATCTAATATCTATAATTTATCTAATATCTATGTTATATCTATCTATCTAATATTTATCTATTATCTATCTATTATCTGTCTAATATCTATCTATTATCTACCTAATATATATATATATATATATATATATATATATATATATATATATATATATATATATATATATATTTTAGTAAAAACATAATGGCTGCCTTCTTCCAAAATAAGTATCACACCTGTCCATAGATTGTGGGAGTTATTGCAGTCCAGCTCCATTCACTTCAATAGAGCTACCCTACTACTCCAGACATGACCTATGGGCAGGTGTGGGTTGCACGGTTTCTGAAAGAAATGACTCTTTTTTACCCACATCATGCACATCCATGAATTTGCTAATGGTCCTGCAGCAGCATCCCCCTTCTTCCCCCCATTGTTTGAATTTTCTACAAATTCAATACACTATCTTAACATGGGAGCAGTCCCCCGATAGATCCCACATTATAACCACTGGGGGGACAGACACAAACACACAGCATACACATTTCATGATAGAGTAATGAAAAGTCATGTTTTTTTAAGCTGGTAGTCTCACATTTCACATCTTTAGATATGATGAGCTAAAGAGCAAATGTAATGAAGGACAAATCTGTACATGTCAGAGAAGCACGGTACTTCCAATAATAACACCATATTAGAAAATTACTAACATTGAAATCAGCTGTGGGTCCACATTTGGATAATTGTGCACGCTACTTTCCAACGTCATGCTCTAAAAAGTAGTTTTTAGACATATCATTCTATGAGGCAGTGTGACAGTATCCAAAATTACTTCTAAAGGGGTTGTTGCACCATTAAATATCATATTAATTTTGTAGATATATAAGACTATTTTCTATTTACATTTTGTTAAAATATCCAGTAAGGAGGTACGGCTTTTATGACTTACATGTTACAGCGTCACCTGCAGTTCAGATGTATGGTAATATGTGTTCCACTAATTAGCTGAGTGCAGGTAGTCACACATTCTCAATTAGTCCCTACAAAGCCAGGTCTCTGCATAGTGGTACAAAAAAAGATTTTTCCTGCTTACTTTAAAGGACGATACACAGTATATGCTGTCCTTACTCTGAATCCAACAATACATCTGCAGTGAAAGCAAGCAATGTCAGCTGCCAGAGGGGGAAGGAGACTGATTTTATTCAGTGACTGTTCCCAGCAGAACAGATGAGCAGAGAGTAGATCCAAAGAAACACACACAGGAGCGAAAAAAAAGAGAAATACATTTTTTTATTCTTGAAGCTCTACCAATTATTTTAATTGCTAGATGACCTATGACGTACATTTTCACCATAGGTCACTAAGCAAAGTATGAACTCAGCTCAGGAACTAAGTTTGCTTCACACCAAGCAAATACCGATTGTCTTATATAGCCGGTATCTGCCTGTAAGTGCAGCGACCTGAGCAGCCGGTATCTGCCTGTAAGTGCAGCGACCTGAGCAGCCGGTATCTGCCTGTAAGTGCAGCGACCTGAGCAGCCGGTATCTGCCTGTAAGTGCAGCGACCTGAGCAGCTGGTATCTGCCTGTAAGTGCAGTGACCTGAGCAGCCGGTATCTGCCTGTAAGTGCAGCGACCTGAGCAGCCGGTATCTGCCTGTAAGTGCAGCGACCTGAGCAGCCGGTATCTCCCTGTAAGTGCAGCGACCTGAGCAGCCGGTATCTGCCTGTAAGTGCAGCGACCTGAGCAGCCGGTATCTGCCTGTAAGTGCAGTGACCTGAGCAGCCGGTATCTGCCTGTAAGTGCAGCGACCTGAGCAGCCGGTATCTGCCTGTAAGTGCAGCGACCTGAGCAGCCGGTATCTGTCTGTAAGTGCAGCGACCTGAGCAGCCGGTATCTGCCTGTAAGTGCAGCGACCTGAGCAGCCGGTATCTGCCTGTAAGTGCAGCGACCTGAGCAGCCGGTATCTGCCTGTAAGTGCAGCGACCTGAGCAGCCGGTATCTGCCTGTAAGTGCAGCGACCTGAGCAGCCGGTATCTGCCTGTAAGTGCAGTGACCTGAGCAGCAGGTATCTGCCTGTAAGTGCAGTGACCTGAGCAGCAGGTATCTGCCTGTAAGTGCAGCGACCTGAGCAGCCGGTATCTGCCTGTAAGTGCAGCGACCTGAGCAGCCGGTATCTGCCTGTAAGTGCAGCGACCTGAGCAGCCGGTATCTGCCTGTAAGTGCAGCGACCTGAGCAGCCGGTATCTGCCTGTAAGTGCAGCGACCTGAGCAGCCGGTATCTGCCTGTAAGTGCAGCGACCTGAGCAGCCGGTATCTGCCTGTAAGTGCAGTGACCTGAGCAGCAGGTATCTGCCTGTAAGTGCAGCGACCTGAGCAGCTGGTATCTGCCTGTAAGTGCAGCAACCTGAGCAGCCGGTATCTGCCTGTAAGTGCAGCGACCTGAGCAGCCGGTATCTGCCTGTAAGTGCAGCGACCTGAGCAGCCGGTATCTGCCTGTAAGTGCAGCGACCTGAGCAGCCGGTATCTGCCTGTAAGTGCAGCGACCTGAGCAGCCGGTATCTGCCTGTAAATGCAGCGACCTGAGCAGCCGGTATCTGCCTGTAAGTGCAGCGACCTGAGCAGCTGGTATCTGCCTGTAAGTGCAGTGACCTGAGCAGCCGGTATCTGCCTGTAAATGCAGCGACCTGAGCAGCCGGTATCTGCCTGTAAGTGCAGCGACCTGAGCAGCCGGTATCTGCCTGTAAGTGCAGCGACCTGAGCAGCCGGTATCTGCCTGTAAGTGCAGCGACCTGAGCAGCCGGTATCTGCCTGTAAGTGCAGTGACCTGAGCAGCTGGTATCTGCCTGTAAGTGCAGTGACCTGAGCAGCCGGTATCTGCCTGTAAGTGCAGCGACCTGAGCAGCCGGTATCTGCCTGTAAGTGCAGCGACCTGAGCAGCCGGTATCTGCCTGTAAGTGCAGCGACCTGAGCAGCCGGTATCTGCCTGTAAGTGCAGCGACCTGAGCAGCCGGTATCTGCCTGTAAGTGCAGCGACCTGAGCAGCCGATATCTGCCTGTAAGTGCAGTGACCTGAGCAGCCGGTATCTGCCTGTAAGTGCAGCGACCTGAGCAGCCGGTATCTGCCTGTAAGTGCAGCGACCTGAGCAGCCGGTATCTGCCTGTAAGTGCAGCGACCTGAGCAGCCGGTATCTGCCTGTAAGTGCAGCGACCTGAGCAGCCGATATCTGCCTGTAAGTGCAGCGACCTGAGCAGCCGGTATCTGCCTGTAAGTGCAGTGACCTGAGCAGCTGGTATCTGCCTGTAAGTGCAGCGACCTGAGCAGCCGGTATCTGCCTGTAAGTGCAGCGACCTGAGCAGCCGGTATCTGCCTGTAAGTGCAGCGACCTGAGCAGCCGGTATCTGCCTGTAAGTGCAGCGACCTGAGCAGCCGGTATCTGCCTGTAAGTGCAGCGACCTGAGCAGCCGGTATCTGCCTGTAAGTGCAGCGACCTGAGCAGCCGGTATCTGCCTGTAAGTGCAGCGACCTGAGCAGCCGGTATCTGCCTGTAAGTGCAGCGACCTGAGCAGCCGGTATCTGCCTGTAAGTGCAGCGACCTGAGCAGCCGGTATCTGCCTGTAAGTGCAGCGACCTGAGCTTGCTCCCATTACTGCAGTTTAACCACTTACATGCCACTGTCCTTCTCTGACAACAACATGTAAATGACGGCTCCCATTAAAGTAACGCATTGACTCCCAACTAGTAACAACTAGCAATTTAAACGTTACATGTAAAAAAAGAAAAAAAATGTCAGAATTACAATTTTGTAATTGATGTATTTCCCCCTCCCCAAAAAATAAGAGTTGAAAACATATGTACCCCAAAATGGTATCAGTATAAACCTCAGCTTAGGGAAGAAAGAGCAAACTCTTACACAAATCCATAGATCGAAAAATAACAAATTTACAAGTCTCATAAAAAACTTTTTTTTTACAAATCTGAAATTTTGTCACCATGAAAATTATCAAAATAACGGGACAGGTGCAAATGTATTTTTATTGCAATTTCAGCGAGCTTCAAATTTTTTTTTCTATTTTCCAGTACATCGAATGGTGTCATTCAAAATTACAACTTGTCCCCCCCCAAAAAAATAGCCCTCATCTGACTATATTTACAGGAAAAATATAAAATATATGGCTTTTGAAACAAAGGAGGAGAAAAAAAATATGAAAGGTCAAAAACAAAATATTCCCCGGTCATTAAAAGGTTCCAACAGCTCTCAATAGATTTTCTGGACTTTTGATATGACAATTAGTCATGGCGTAACTCTCAGGGTAGATTTTTGGAAGCTGCAGTAGAAGCTATATGTACTTTTCAGTTTTTTAGTTGTTCCCCTGCAGTATTGTTTGTCAGTGTCATGGTCTATATGTAAAGAGTTGAGAACTGTCAGTAACTATACAGCCTTGAGATAAAGAAGTAACACGGGCCGGTGTTTCGTTAGCATTAATTACCGGGCGAGGAGTGTGCGTCTATTGGGCAACAATACAAAGTACAAAGTCATTACAACCAAAGGAGTTATTTCTGGTGCGGCCAGACGCCAGGAGCACTTATCACATCGAGGAGTTACGTATCACCCACTATTATTGTAAAATTCTCAAGATAAAATTTATGGCGTATTGACACAATCAGATCACAAAGAGAAGAAGGAGTATTCTACGTCAGACGTGTGTCACAGTCCCGGAGAACCCACTGTGAGAACCCACTGCAGCCACTGTGGAGTACAATACACATACTCGGTGGTACCAACAATGACAATAAACCAAAAACTGAAAAAAACAAAGTTATGGGGTTTCTAAAAATCACCTTCTACGAGCGCAGTCACACTGAATGTGTTTACGGAGGTAGTTAGAGTTTTGTTAAACCACAGTGATGTGATGTTAAACTTTATGGCACAGATCCGCAGAATGGGGCAGTGATGGTCTGGTGATGGTCTAGTGGTGGTCTAGTGAGCAACACAACCCATTAATGCATTTCCAAGCAAAATGCAACATGTATTTATGCCACCATGTCTGGTTTTACCGATGATCCAGCACATATCCTTCATCCATTGCCTGGAGATTTATTCATTAATAGATATCACCAATTATTAGATATTGGCGGGCTCATTAATGGAACCCCCGACCAATCCTGACAGCAGGATTCGGAAATAATCAGTAGAGCAGTAGAGTAGTATATCAGAAGAAGGTATTGGGCAGCACAGTGGCTCAGTGGTTAGCACTATTGGGGTCCGGGGGTTAAAATCTCAGCAAGGACAACATCTGCAAGGAGTTTGTATGTTCCCATGTTTGTGTGGGTTTCCTCCGGGTTCTCCGGTTTCCTCCCACACTCCAACAACAAACTGATAGGAAATCTAGATTGTGAGCCCCAATGGGGAAATCATAATAAATAAAATATTAGGATGGCATGGATCTCAAACATCACTAGAATACATACAGTATTGTGCTCCACATCTATGGGACTGCTGGAGATCGCCAAGTTCAGTGCTCAACTTTTTCCCCATAGAGGAGAACTGAAGCAGTATTATATATGTATTTAAAGGGACTGTTAGCACAGAATGACTGTTCAAACGAAGTACCATGGCGGGACCAATCATATTTAAATACACTTTCCCACCTGCTTGGTTTACATCAATCTCCTCCCTTCTCTGGCTCTGTGAAGACGGAGCTGTCAATCAAGTAATGGGGTGGAGATAGAGGGAAAATAAGCAGGTGAGAAGGTGTATGTAAATGACTGGCCCCACTATGAAGAACCAAGCGGCTGGACCTAGTTTGAACAGTCATCCTATGCTGACAATTGTAGACTTGAAAGAAAAGAGGCAGCACTCACCGTTCCGGGCGGTGATTATTTATTCACAAACAGGTAAAAACATTGCGGTGCGGGAGAAGAGGTGGAGAAAAAGTAGGACAAGTGTTGCAAGTGCTGCCTCTTTTCTTTCTGAACATTTACACTCTACTTTTGTCTTCCTGGCACCCTGTACAACGGGTTTCTCCATACCAATTGTTCCAGGAACTGCCTTGCTCAGGTGCTTTGGGACCGGCCTTCCTGCCTGATGCTGGGTCATATTCTGCCCTCTACCCATTGATCGAATTGTAGACTTGGCCACTGATTTTCATTGAAACCCCAGTGTCGGCGAGTCTCATTGATTCAGGTGTTATTAGCAATACTTTAATGTCTATCATGCCTGACAGACCATTCTGCATTAAGAAGCGGGCTTGTGACCAAAACAGGCCCATGATTCTCATCTTTCTTTGACAGGCCACATTCACCGTCAAGATTTGTTTACCGCAAAACTCAGAGTTAACACAATCACATGAACCTCCAACCTAACAAACATGCCTCCTAAAATAAGCTTTGGAGAATTTATAGAAAAATTCAGCCAGAGACTGTAGGCTAATCTACACCAAATAGAACATGTTTTGGCACAGATATGTTTGTGAATTTGGCCTTTGAGGACCTTGCACGGTCCTCCGAAGCTTGCTGTAGAACCCGGCTTCTTCCAAAAAGACCTGTGCAGTCGGTGATGGGACGAGATGTCAATAAAGTAGTCCAGGGTATACAGGGACCGGCAGAAGATCAAGGACAGGAGCCATAGAAGCACCAGAGGAGGTGAGTCGAATGCGGAGCTGTAAAGTTTTTTCAGGAGTTATATAATTTGCTGCGGATCCATGGATAATGGTCCCCATTAAAATCAATAGAGGAAATCTACAACACAAATTTCATGCTGTGGGTTTAGAATTGATGTTTTTTGTCACATGTGGATGGTATCATTTAATGTCATCCAATTACCGGTACTGTAATACTCTGTAAATTTTGCACCCAGAAAATCCAGATGCAAATTAGCAGTATAACCACCCTGTGTTAATACATTCCATCCTTTAATGTTAAAGGGGTTGTCTCATGTCCTTTGTTTAGAAGAGCACCGGCATCCTGCCTGCTGTAGGGTGCGGGTGATTGACAGTCCCAAAGATTGACAGGCCCAGACTGTGCACACTCCCTTCTACCACACAACTTTTCTGCTGTAATATCACACCAGCAAAGGGGGCACCGTAGTAAGCCGGAAACCGCCAGTTTCAGAGCAGCGCTTACAACTCTGAGCAAAGGCTTGTAAGCACTTTGCTCCTTGTGTAGGAAACCAGCCACTACTGATACACAGCATTGGTGGACGGGAACCTAAACAATAAGGAGTAAACTATAAAATCCAACTCATTTTTGAGATATTGCTTAATTTACAAGTACTTTTGCCAGTTTATCAAGATGAGATGACCCTTTTCATATTTTATTTCTTAATACCCCCATTTTTTTTAAAACCATCAATTTGTAGAAAGGGCTCTAGACTCCACACTCCAATATCATAATAGAGTGGTCAAACAGATTTCGATATTCTTAGTGATTACATTCCATTTTTTTGGATTTTACAAAGCAAATTATGCTCAAACCTCCAGTAACATAATATATACTGCAAACATTATAAATAGTCATAACCCCCTCTACATATATATGATGGCCGTTAAAAAAAAAAAACACGTTGGGAACTTAAAAGAATGATAACATATAAATGATAAGTTAACCCGACGTCACTGACATCTGCGCCTGTACAATGATTTCGACACGGGAATGTATTCCAAAAGGGATGAAGCCGACGTTCCCCTCATCTCTCTGCAGGACCGGCCTGCCTTATCTGATCATTTTCTGCAAATAACATTGCAGAGAAGCAGAACCAACACAGGTCACGGTGTAACGCGCTGATGAATTCACACAATACGTTCTTTACTTATCTTTTTTTTTTTAACCCAAAATGCAGACTTTTCGATTTTCCATTTTCTGAAATTTCTTTTCATTTCCCCCAAGGTTGCACATTTCCTAGTTTTCAATTGCTCAGTGTAACACAGCAGTAATACAAGACTTGACATTTCATTACATTCCCCCCCCCGCCCCCTGTATATTTTTATTTTTTCCTCCGACCAGCTGAAGGTTATATCAACTGCTTACCATATCCAAGAATGTCTCCGAAAAGGAAAATTATTGACGTGCATCATTTTCACAGGGCCTGCTACATTAACTTCCCAGATGTTCTGTTCCTTTCACAATTTCAATGGATTTAATCCAAAATCTAACAGCGACGCTGCCGGAGTCATAGGTTATTGCCAGTAATATATTCCATGAACACATCAATGTCCAGGAGGTGAAGAATAGATTATCACAGTGATTCACGGGCATCGGTCCATCCATTTATTCCCCAATGTTCAGTTTGGCAAACAAACAAAATTGCCCAAAATATATGTAAAAAAAGAAAAAAAGAAAAAGTTAAACGAAGCTCAGGCATTAATTAGCCTTGTGCGGTGATGAATAAACCTGTATTGCAGAAGATAGTTAGTCACATCGGTGATTTGGGTTGTGCAAACCTCACGGGAGTTACCAAAATTATCTCCCACTTGAAATTGCTTTGCCATATTGCCCGAGGAAATTTCTTTCCTCTTCTTGGTAAAATCCAAGCTCGTTTTCGTCCATGTAAACTATGTCTTTTTTTTTGTTTCTTGCAAGGTGGCAAACAGGCTATAAATATAGCTGGTGCTTCTTCGTAGGTTGCCTCTCCTTACAGATCCGGGTTCCTATGTCTTTCCTGTTGCTGTCATGTGCCCATTCCTATATGACGCTGGACCTCATAAAAGGCTGGATACTCCCCTGCAATAAAATGACTAAACTATTGATCTTCTTTGATCCTTGCGGTCATTTACATATCTCAGAGCCATATTAACGCCTTCTGATAAAACTGCAAGGTGGGGGATAAGATCATAGGTGCCAGTCACATGCCAATGTTAAATCCCATTCATGAATTCTGCTGCCAGGAGTCATTGTACTTGAAGATCTGACCTGAGCTCTTCGTAGGGTGCGATCCTTCGGAATAGTTGCCGAGTTCGAAGTTCTTGTTTTTTTTTTTTTAATTTTCCAGGTTCACCTTGCTGTATAGTTCCTTGATTGCAGCTCCGGACTCTTGCACACTCGATGGCACTGTACTCTTGCTCTGCAGCAGAATGGGCTCCAGCCTGCAGTGAGAGCTGCCTGATAGAGGATGAGCTAGCATCGAGGGGGTCCTCTAGGTGGGTTCCCAGCACTCCGCATATTCCAGTGCCCACGACAGAGAGAACGATAAAGCATCCTGGATGAGCGGAATATGAAAATTACTCAGTAAGAAAATAGGAAGTTATTTTCTTCCATCATTCATGTGTATACTTAACTCCTTCAAGCAGGATCACCCATAGCACCATACGGCTAATTTTTAGCCTGAAATCTATTCCAATTTTCTTTCCTGTGGAAATTATTCATGATTTATTTCGATTTTACCGAATTCAAAAGCTTAATGCAAATATCAGCCTCTCATCTCAGAAGACGCAGTGATAGACGTGGTCGCTGACTCTTCTTATTGCATCCAAAATAAGGAAGGAGAACGGGAGGGTGAAACTCAATTATATGGTGTAAGAATGAAGGTATATCTTATCCAAAAAAGCTGTGTGAGATAAAGGAACTGTGGAAACCAGGAAAACATTTTTTTTTTCTGTAAAAGCATATTTGCCAACTGGGAGGCTCCTGGAAAAATTGGAGACCCCCGTAAGAGTTGGCAAATCTCCCAGGTACTGATTAAACCCCTTATAATCTGTCAAAGGTGGTTTCAAGAGGCTTTGGTGCCAATCAAAGGCCCCCATACACATTAGATATCTGTTGGCCGAACACCAATCGTTCGGCCGACGGCCATCTCAGCCAACTTTTCCATATGCAGGTGACCTCCTATGTTCTCCATGAGAAAACCGCCAGCTTACATGTCAGCCGATGACCCATCTCCAGGAGAACAAAGATCAGTAGTCCAAAATCAGACATTCCCCATCAACATCTCCACTGATCAATCAGCCGGCGCTCCCATACAGAGAGTTTTCAGCCGGACCTGTCAATATCAGTGGCTTTGGCCAACATTAGTCTAATGCGTATTGGCGCCTTGAGGGTATATTTGCTCTGCATTTTTTTCAGCTGCTTTTTGAGCAGGTTCACTTGAAAAAAATTACAGAAAAAAGCTCAATAAAAATCCAAAGGACATTCCTATTAATTTGTATGGAAAAACGACTTGCTGCTCAGATGTTCAGCTTTTTAAACGTATCAAACTTTCATAAATGCCAAGCATTTAAATAAAGTAATATGTACATTTATCTGGCATTTTCTGCTAGGAAGACATTCAATACTTTTCAAAAGAAGTCAATGAGAAGGCAAAAAGATACTCGGAAGATGCCTGTTAGCATTTCCTCAGGAAAAAAAGGGCCAATGTTTTTCTTCATTGTTTAACAGATTTAAAAAAAAGTCCATAAAAAAAGACACTCAAAAAACGCTAAAAAAACACGGGTGAGAAAAAAAAACACAGAAAAAGCGCTCAGGAATCAACCAGAAAAAAAGATTCTTTAAGTTTACAAAACTGCAGAGAAATGGAGCGATTCCTGAAGATGCACAGCCTAGGTAGCTTGGAAGAGGAATGGAGGGGTATAGACTAAAAAGGAGGAAAGATTTTTATGAAGTAGCAGGTAGGTTGGTAGGTGAACCTACCACTAATCTTCTATACACTCCAACTGATAATAAAAATTCCCAGAGATTGCGCAATGTTAAGTTTTACTGTATGAGACACTTCTCAGACCTTCAGTTGGTCCTCAAGAGCGAGAAGGAGTATCTGAGACCACAAGAGCCCGAGCTCCCCCAATAAGGTCAAAGCTGGACCAGCCAAGAATAAATGTCTCAGACTACCAAAGCACACAGAGCATAGAGTACTCCGAGGAGCTGGCGGCCAGTTTACAGAAGTATTTGCGTCTGGTTTTTAATGTAATTGTCTCGGTTGGCGTGAACGTTCTTCTTGAGGAATCTATCTCTCCCAGGCAATGGCAATCCCATTTGCTAATTTATCATGGATATTTTGCACAATTTGAGCCAAAAACTGCCTTTTGTGAATATCACCACATTTATGTGGATTAGAAACTTTCCGCACTTTGTCCATCAAAAAGGCATAGCTTTGGTGGAAAGGGAGTGCAAAAAATGGCAAAGCAAGCCAACTAATAGGTGTTGTAATCTTAAAGGGAATCTGTCAGCAGGTTTGTACCATTTAATCCGAGAGCCGCATAAAATGGGGCAAGTACGTCTGATTTCAGTGATGTGTCACTTATTAGGCTCTATGTTGTAGTGTGAATACAATCAGGGTTTTATCAGAAGGAGATTATCACTACAGGACTAGGTCTCACGTGCACAGCAGTCAGGCTAATCTTGGCAGTCACGCCCCCACCAATGATTGGCTGCTTGCTAACACTGTATAGTGTTCAGTGATGTAGGTGAGGTTATGCACAGCTCAGTATTCATAGCTCTGATATGGCAGGAATTCCATCAAGACTGCACTAAGTAGCCCTGTAAGTGAGATATCGTTGGCATCAGGCTCTCTTACCCTATATTATGCTGTTACTGTAATAAATTTATCAAACACCACAAGCTAAAACAGCATCTCTAAAAGTTAGACAGTGTTGATAAATGTGCCCCAAAGTCTGCAATAGGATATCAGGATTAAAAAAAGGGTCGGCTTTTTTTTTTTGCCTGAAAGAGCACCAGACTTGTCCATTGGATATGTCCAGATTTAGAGCTCAGCTTATCGGCCTCAAATAACGATGAGCTGCAATACTAGACACAGCCAATGAACAAGAGTGGCACTACTTCTGGGAAAAAGAAGCAAAGCTATTTGTTTCCCATCCTGAACCTCATTTATTGTTTAAATATTATCTTCACTCAATGGTCAAATGTCTGAAACATATTTCTTTTGACAATGAATCTCATCAGATACAGTAAATGTGTCCTTTCACATTCACATCAAGCACCAGCTCCCAGTGGGGCTTCCGATCTAATTCTGTATTCTACAATGGTGCACATCCTTGGAGTAATTTCGTGAAGCTCAGAAGTCAGGAAACTGGAGCACCCAAAGGAATCACGGGCAAACATCTGGAGTAGAGATGAGCGTCTATGTTAGGAAAACGATCTCTGTATCCGACTTTCCGATATTCATGCCATATTGGTACCCAATTCATGCCTAATTTATGTTTGACGATCATTTCCGAACATATTCATTCATCTCTACTCATTGACTTCAATGGCGTTCGGCTATGTTCGGCGAATATTGCAAATACAATATTCGCCGGCAATCATAATCCGAACCATAGTGGTAAGAAGTGAGCCCCCATTCTGACCAAGAAAGAAAACTCTGCTCAGCTTGGACTGAACTCCTTTGTTGGTTTCGTACTGGTCTCCGGTACAGCAGGAGGATCTGCTGCTGATGCCCTTTCTAGAATCCGGGAAGAGTGTTGACAACCAGGCAGCTATTTTTGTAATAAGCCGATCAGCAAGTTTATTGATGAGGGCGGAAGGTTCTATGTAAGGACCATTACCCTAATGTCTATATATCTCATCAGTGAGCTGGATGCCGTACCAACAAACCCATTAGATAAATACATATAAAATATTTAGATAGCAATGTACAAATGATAGTTATCACTGGAAGTATTCATGTTCTCAAGCTCACAAATGAGACCCGAGAGTAAATGAATATTTATGAGCACTCTATCTAAAAAAGGTTATGGTGATAATGGTACAACCATTAGGGCAATAAAATGAAATGGGTCTTTTTTTATCACACTGCCCCCTTTTATGTTAGCTGATTACCACAGGTCTGGTTTCTGGCACTCCAAGCAAACACATGTAGCTTTACATAGCAGTCATTCGTCTGTCTATTTAATACATGGGCATATTAAAGAGTGAATGAACTTTTATTTTAATAATTATATCAAGTATGGAAAGTTAAAGCGCTCCTCCCATCAAAGTTTTTGTCCTCATAATATATTGCAGTCATCATATTATATAGCACTGTCTACTTACATTTGCTCATTTTGCCTTTCAACAGCTAATTCTTCTTTTTTCCATTAGGTCTATGACATCACATGATTAAAGACTGATTAGCTGAATCCTTCTAAGGTCTATGTAGAAACAGGAGGTCAATTTTCCCTGCATGTGTCATAAGTCACTGCAAAAGTCAATGGTGGGGGAGGAGGGAGCAGCTGAGTCAAGAGTTGAAGAGGGAAATGATATTTCCTGTTTCCAGTTGGAGCAAAAAAAGAGAAGAATTAGCTGGGTAGAAAGTCAAAATGAGCAATTGTAAGCACATAGTGCTGTATAAAATGGTAATTGCAATATATAAAGAGGATAAAAACTTTGATGGGAGGAGGAGGAGTGTTTCTTTAACAAAGTTAATATCATTAGCCAGTTTGGCTTCTTTTCTATTCAAAAACACTCCTAAAGTGCCATCCTAAGACCTGCTCTTCCTCTTTTTGCTTGCCTTTTTTGGTTTTGATTCAGTTAGACTCCTCAGATTATGTGGCTCCTCCAAGTCCAAAGTCCAGGTGGGAACTGGGCTGTGGGCATCGGTGCAGCAGATTCGTAGGGCATGCAGGATACAGACAGCTTAGGTACAGAATACTGCAAGCAGCTAGGCGGAGTGCAGGAAACCACAGACAGGTGGGAGATGTCCATGAGACCGAAGACCAGTAGCCAGGAAATATAAGGAGCCCACAGGCAGGAAGAGTACAGGAAAAAGCAGCCAGACAGAGCAAGTCCAGGAGACCAGAGACAAGAAGGTGGGAGACGTAAGGAGACTGCAGGCAGGCAGAGTGCAGTAACCGTAGGCAAGAGGAAGATGTCTACGACACAGCAGGCAGGCAGGTGGAGTGCAGGGAACCGCAGGCAGGCCAGAGACGTCCAGGAAACTACAGACAGAAACTAAACTTGTTAAGGTGTATATAGCAAGCCAGATCTAGCAACACAAGTCTTGATACCAAGACACAAGTGTGTGTCTTGGTGAGCCTTATATAGACCCGGATAGATGCTCACGCTCACATGGAATCACAGAGGGTCATCTGCAAAGCCCGACATGGAGCACAACAGAGTCTAGCAGGCCAGGACGAGGAAAGCAAGGCACAGATCCGGGACAGGTGCCTAACAGATTCAATATCAGTCCTTTAGGAGGCACTTTAGGAGGTTGGACAATCCTGTGGTCTCCTCATGGTGCTCTATTGATTCGTTTTCTTACTCCTGCAGTGAAGCGGGTCATTGTTGCAATTCAATTTAATTTTAAAAAATTGCCTTATTTGCCTCATAGCTTTGTATGGCACTGTCTATTGCTGACTGCAAAATAACTTAAAGTGGTTGACCGATTTTGATATATTGATGACATATTCACAGGATAGGTGATCAATATCAGATGTGTGGGGGTTGTAAGTTGACTGCTGGACACATGGTTGATGGGAGGTATGTATCATGGAAGTGGTCTTCCTCTGTGTTGTAAACCAGGAATAGTGCTCTAGTACACAAAGTACTAAGAGGCTTGTTAGTGCAGCCTGGCCAGGTTTAAGGGCAGGCGGGCCTGGCTGCCTATATATTCCACCCCTTGGTGTGGTTCTTTCTATTGGAACTGTTTACTATGTTTTTGTCTGCACTGAAAGGCCTCTTATTTCCTTTGCTTGTGGTGTGGTTTATGTGGAGTGAAACAAACCAGCCAAACTTGGACATAGAAATGGTTCCTGTGATACCTCATCCTGTGGACAAGTGAGTTGCATCGACATGAGCTCCAACACCCAGCACCTCACCGATCAGCTTTGTACTATAGAACACCTCCTATTGTAAAGTTATGGACAGCACAGGTCATCAATGTGACGGGACAACCCCTTTAACTGAGAATTCATCAGTGAGTTTGTTTTGACATGAGTTTTTAATACCAACCATCCTTCTTTTGCGCTCTTCTCATCTGATTTATTACCATATTAAAGGGTAATTTTTTACAAATTTTTTTTTACTTGTTAAAAAGGTTATTGTGAGCCTGGGGTATCCAGTTCACAGATATAGATGGAGCCAGGCACCATTTTACTGTGCACCAGAGCTGTGCATTGGTAACAATTTCCCTCTATCACTTATAGACTGTGGAGCCCAGATCACAGTAATTACCAGTGAAAGCTAGCAAGGTCTGGGCACCAGCGCTGCAATGGTGATTTCATCCAGTGACATGTACACACCAATAAATGAAATCGTGAGTACATGCCACTGGATGAAATAAAAAATGCTGATGAATCAGGCTTTGTGGAGCACAGGCTTTTGCAGGTGAATGGTGCAAATTTTTGATTGAAACCCAGTAAAAAAAATATTTTTAGGCCAAAATACCTTCATTTAAATACAAAAACGCTGCTCCTGACGGGTGACTGTATCATCTATTCTCCTCTACCATTGCTTCTTGTGGAGGATACACATACACAGGGGACATCATATAGCGGCATTTGTAGCACCAACAGTTTTAGCCGCATGAGCTCTAAGTGTATCATTTTATAGATTTAAAGTGGTTGCCTTACCTGCAAGGCATCTTTTAGTATCTAAGCTAGCATGGCCAGTAAATCAACCCATGGTTATCAGCTGTTAACATTGGGGAAGTTGTGGACAACAATACATTTTTCCATCAGATTTTGAATGGATGTCCATTAAATGCATGGACAGGTCGTGTCCACCATGGTGGAAGGCAGCTGACACTTGCCAGCTCTTTATTCTGGCTCACAGACGGATCCACTATGTAAAACACATGTCTCCTGGTTATCCAGGTAAGACAATCCTTGAAATACAGAGGGTTCTCAATGGTTTGTAAACAGCCCGTTAGGATCGCAAGAAATTATCATCATCATATATGAGAATAACAATGTTTCTGCAACATGTGGATGGGTTCTTGCAAACCTAATTCAGATGAATGGGACTCTAGTAAAAGTTTCAGGAACAAATCTACCAAGTGTGAACCAAAATAGAAAAAATACTGCCTCCTCCCACAGAATATAGTCAGTCGCTGCTTCTCCCATTGAGTTGTTGACGGATACACATAGAATAATGAATACTCTACAGAAAGCCTCTCAAAATAGGAAATGGACGATAAGAAATGTTTGATAGAGAGCAGCACATTGTTCCTCACTGAATAGCTCGGTAATGTCAGATATCGTTGTTAAGAATGGGAACATTATACATTCGGGATAGGTTTCTTAGTTATGCATATACAAGAAACCCTTTCACTTGTTATGTTTGGCAGCTCTTTAGGAGACATGAAAATGCATACGACTTGTCCAAGACAGAAGATGGACAAGGTTAATAGAAACGCATACAAATATCTGTCTAAATAACAAATATCTTTGTTTCTTGTAGTGTCGGATCTGTCCATACAGAACATGGACAACCAATAATCTGGATGTCCACCTTGTAATTCTACATCTCCAGTTGGCCATGTCACCCCAGCCGAAAATCAGCAATTTCTAGAAAATATTCTTCATTTTTTTTTTACTAAAAAGCAGATGTTTTTCATTCTGTGGATGATTTGCTGTATTTTTTTTTCCATCCCTGCATATACATTATATTGCTTATAGCATATATTGTGCTTATTGGTGTATGCGCTGTAATAAAGAAATGCCACTTGTGCCATTGTCAAATACTGAAGTTTGGATAAAGATCAGAAATGAATCTTTATGTCAAATGTGCAAGTTCTGACATCTGAAAGGGGCATAAATTATTTGATGGACAGCACGGTGGCTCAGTGGTCAGCACTGATGC
This sequence comes from Ranitomeya imitator, assembly GCF_032444005.1. NCBI lineage: Eukaryota > Metazoa > Chordata > Amphibia > Anura > Dendrobatidae > Ranitomeya > Ranitomeya imitator. Next base: position 94,911,320 of record NC_091282.1, read on the forward strand.
TTTGAGTTCAAATGCCCCCAAGAACAACATCTGCAAGGAGTTTCCTCCCACACGTCAAATATATACGGTACTAGATTGTGAGCCCCAATTGGGCAAATTATACTGATGTCTGCAAAGCATTGCGGAATGAATGGCGCCATATTAGTGAGTAAAAAAATAAATGTATAATGGTGTTTAGTATTGCTTTTTTGCAGTTTTAATAATTACGATAGTCTTTTATGTTAGTCCTCTACCATATTGTTTAGTTGATAAGCATTAGATGGTCTTATCTGGCAAGGAGTATCATCATGGTTATTTGGTAAAGATTTTCATGTTGGTCTTCTACGGTAAGGAGAGCCACATTTGTCCTCTGGTAAAGAGTGTCTTGTTTGTTAAAACAAGGCACGCCATGCTGAGTAATTGATAAGCGTGCCATGTTGAGTTTCTCTGGTAAAGAGTGTCTTGTTGGTTTTCTATGATAAAGAGTGCCACAAAATGGTCATGTTTGTCCTCTGGTAAAGACTGTCATGTTTGTCTTCTGGTAAAGAGTGCCATTATGGTTATTGACAAAGAGTATCATGTTGGTCTTCTATGGTAAAGAGCACTATATTAGTCCTCTGGTAAAGTATTTCAAGTTGGTCTTCTATGGAAAAGAGGGCCATGTTGGTCATCCATGGTAAAGAGTGCCATTTTGGTCCTTGGATAAAAAGTGCCTTGCTTGTCCTACGGTAAACATAGTAACATAGTAACATAATTAGTAAGGCCGAAAAAAGACATTTGTCCATCCAGTTCAGCCTATATTCCATCATAATAAATACCCAGATCTACGTCCTTCTACAGAACCTAATAATTGTATGATACAATATTGTTCTGCTCCAGGAAGACATCCAGGCCTCTCTTGAACCCCTCGACTGAGTTCGCCATCACCACCTCCTCAGGCAAGCAATTCCAGATTCTCACTGCCCTAACAGTAAAGAATCCTCTTCTCTGTTAGTGGAAAAACCTTCTCTCCTCCAGACGCAAAGAATGCCCCCTTGTGCCCGTCACCTTCCTTGGTATAAACAGATCCTCAGCGAGATATTTGTATTGTCCCCTTATGTACTTATACATGGTTATTAGATCGCCCCTCGGTCGTCTTTTTTCAAACTGTCATGTTTGTCTTCTGGTAAAGAGTGCCATTATGGCTATTCACAAAGAGTATCATGTTGGTCTTCTGTGGTAAAGATCACTATATTAGTCCTCTGGTAAAGTATTTCAAGTTGGTCTTCTATGGAAAAGAGGGCCATGTTGGGTTTCTTTGGTAAAGAACGTCTTGTTGGTCTTCTATGATAAACAGTGCGATAGTTGTCTTCTGGTAAAGAGAGTCTTACTGCTTATTCACAAAGTGTATCATGTTGGTCTTCTATAGTAATGAGCAACATGATGGTTCTCTCGTTAAAAGTACAATACTGGCTTTCTGCTGAAGAATGTTATGTTGGTCATGTCATTGGTCTTGTGCCATGTTGCGTCTTCATAAAGAGTGCCATGATTAGGGTTGAGCGACCTTGACCTTTTTAGAGTCGAGCCGTGTTTCGCGAAACCCGACTATCTTAGAAGTCGAGTCGAGTGGAATCGGCCGATTATCGCGAAAAGTCGGGTATCGCCCGAAACACGAAACCCAATGCAAGTCAATGGGGGAGCATAGTCGGCAGTGAGTGGAGGCCAGGAAAACACCTACACTGCCCATTTTAATGGCAAAAACATCCATTCTTGTTAAAGAAGCTTGTCAATCGTAATTTACCTTATAATAATTGGAAGACATTTGAAATTGGGGGTCATTTGGCTAAAGTTGTGGGGGGTAGGGCTGGTTCAAGTAATTAGTGGGCCCAGTAAATCTGGACCACGTCACGGCAGTGGAGCAGGGAGAGGTAAGTATTTCAACTTTGCAAGTGCTGTGATCCTGAGCAAGCAGGGGGGGCCCACTCGTTGGCATTGGCACTGGCACAGGGCCCCTCAAAGTACAGCGGTGTGTTTGCATGGCGGGGGCGCCTCCCACCGGCAGCAACACTTTTGCATACTATGAGAGGCCCTGTGCCAGTGACGTCGCCAACTAGTATTCCTCCCCCCACCTGATGAAGGAACCTGCACTTTCATCTGCACCTTCCTCTTTGTCCCCGTGTAAGGTGGTATGGTATGCGGGAAGAGGAACCTGACTTTCAGCAGGGTCACAATCTTGCTGTGTAGCGTGCACGGGGAATTTTGCGTTATGGGTCAATGTACCAGCAGACTCATCTATCACTGGCTGGGCAATGGGCAGGATGAGGAGGAAACACAGATATAGGCCCAAAGAATAAAGTTGGCTAAATGCAGTTCAAAATTGGTAACACAGGACTAACCAGGGGGCATTGCAGTGGAGGACAACTGGAATGAGAGGCTGACACAGAGAGTAGGCCCAAATCAGTAAGTAGTCGAAATGCAGTTCAAAATTGGCAACCGTAGTAAACAGGCGGCACAGCTTTGTTCAGTGGAGGAGAACAGCAAGGAGTGGCAGACACCGATAGTAGGCCCCAACCCAACTAGTAGGCCAAATGCAGTCTAAGATTAACAACTACTTAACGAGAGCCTGAAAATGGAATTTCAGGACAGGAAACCAGGAGAACAGCAAGGAGTGGCAGACACCGATAGTAGGCCCCAAACCAACTAGTACGCCAAATGCAGTTGTTCCGTTTAACCACAATTTAATGAGAGCCTGAAGATAGAAGTTCAGGAAAGGCAACCTGGAGAACACCTTGGAGTGTAACACACCATCTCTCTACACCACATACCCAATTTGTAGGCCTAATGCAGCGTAGTTTCCAACAACTACTAAACGAGAGCCGGAAGATCGAAGCTCAGGAATGGCAACCTGGAGAACACCTTGGAGTGGAACACACCATCTCTCTACACCCCATACCCAATTTGTAGGCCTAATGCAGCGTAGTTTCCAACAACTACTAAACGAGAGCCGGAAGATCGAAGCTCAGGAAAGGCAACCTGGAGAACACCTTGGAGTGGAACACACCATCTCTCTACACCCCATACCCAATTTGTAGGCCTAATGCAGTGTAGTTTCCAAGAACTACTAAACGAGAGCCGGAAGATCGAAGCTCAGGAAAGGCAACCTGGAGAACACCTTGGAGTGGAACACACCATCTCTCTACACCCCATACCCAATTTGTAGGCCTAATGCAGTGTAGTTTCCAACAACTACTAAACGAGAGCATGAAGATCGAAGCATTGGCGAGGAAACCTGGGGAACACCTTGGAGTGGAACACACCATCTCTCTACACCCCATACCCAATTTGTAGGCCTAATGCAGCGTAGTTTCCAACAACTACTAAACGAGAGCCGGAAGATCGAAGCTCAGGAAAGGCAACCTGGAGAACACCTTGGAGTGGAACACACCATCTCTCTACACCCCATACCCAATTTGTAGGCCTAATGCAGTGTAGTTTCCAAGAACTACTAAATGAGAGCCGGAAGATCGAAGCTCAGGAAAGGCAACCTGGAGAACACCTTGGAGTGGAACACACCATCTCTCTACACCCCATACCCAATTTGTAGGCCTAATGCAGTGTAGTTTCCAAGAACTACTAAACGAGAGCCGGAAGATCGAAGCTCAGGAAAGGCAACCTGGAGAACACCTTGGAGTGGAACACACCATCTCTCTACACCCTATACCCAATTTGTAGGCCTAATGCAGTGTAGTTTCCAAGAACTACTAAACGAGAGCCGGAAGATCGAAGCTCAGGAAAGGCAACCTGGAGAACACCTTGGAGTGGAACACACCATCTCTCTACATCCCATACCCAATTTGTAGGCCTAATGCAGTGTAGTTTCCAAGAACTACTAAACGAGAGCCGGAAGATCGAAGCTCAGGAAAGGCAACCTGGAGAACACCTTGGAGTGGAACACACCATCTCTCTACACCCCATACCCAATTTGTAGGCCTAATGCAGTGTAGTTTCCAACAACTACTAAACGAGAGCATGAAGATCGAAGCATTGGCGAGGAAACCTGGGGAACACCTTGGAGTGGAACACACCATCTCTCTACACCCCATACCCAATTTGTAGGCCTAATGCAGCGTAGTTTCCAACAACTACTAAACGAGAGCCGGAAGATCGAAGCTCAGGAAAGGCAACCTGGAGAACACCTTGGAGTGGAACACACCATCTCTCTACACCCCATACCCAATTTGTAGGCCTAATGCAGTGTAGTTTCCAAGAACTACTAAACGAGAGCCGGAAGATCGAAGCTCAGGAAAGGCAACCTGGAGAACACCTTGGAGTGGAACACACCATCTCTCTACACCCCATACCCAATTTGTAGGCCTAATGCAGTGTAGTTTCCAAGAACTACTAAACGAGAGCCGGAAGATCGAAGCTCAGGAAAGGCAACCTGGAGAACACCTTGGAGTGGAACACACCATCTCTCTACATCCCATACCCAATTTGTAGGCCTAATGCAGTGTAGTTTCCAACAACTACTAAACGAGAGCCGGAAGATCGAAGCTCAGGAAAGGCAACCTGGAGAACACCTTGGAGTGGAACACACCATCTCTCTACACCCCATACCCAATTTGTAGGCCTAATGCAGTGTAGTTTCCAAGAACTACTAAACGAGAGCCGGAAGATCGAAGCTCAGGAAAGGCAACCTGGAGAACACCTTGGAGTGGAACACACCATCTCTCTACACCCCATACCCAATTTGTAGGCCTAATGCAGTGTAGTTTCCAAGAACTACTAAACGAGAGCCGGAAGATCGAAGCTCAGGAAAGGAAACCTGGAGAACACCTTGGAGTGGAACACACCATCTCTCTACACCCCATACCCAATTTGTAGGCCTAATGCAGTGTAGTTTCCAAGAACTACTAAACGAGAGCCGGAAGATCGGAGCTCAGGAAAGGTAACCTGGAGAACACCTTGGAGTGGAACACACCATCTCTCTACACCCCATACCCAATTTGTAGGCCTAATGCAGCGTAGTTTCCAACAACTACTAAACGAGAGCCGGAAGATCGAAGCTCAGGAAAGGCAACCTGGAGAACACCTTGGAGTGGAACACACCATCTCTCTACACCCCATACCCAATTTGTAGGCCTAATGCAGTGTAGTTTCCAAGAACTACTAAACGAGAGCCGGAAGATCGAAGCTCAGGAAAGGCAACCTGGAGAACACCTTGGAGTGGAACACACCATCTCTCTACACCCCATACCCAATTTGTAGGCCTAATGCAGTGTAGTTTCCAAGAACTACTAAACGAGAGCCGGAAGATCGGAGCTCAGGAAAGGTAACCTGGAGAACACCTTGGAGTGGAACACACCATCTCTCTACACCCCATACCCAATTTGTAGGCCTAATGCAGTGTAGTTTCCAACAACTACTAAACGAGAGCATTAAGATTGAAGCAATGGCGAGGAAACCTGGGGCACACCTTGGGGAGGCAGACACCGTTAGTAGGCCCTACCAAAGTTGTACCCCCAATGCAGTTTTAAAATTCCTAGAGGCTGAAAACAAGACTATTGACCCTTAGCTTTTTTCAAAGGAACACAGCTGAATTGAGTGGCGCAGACAGACACAGGTAGTAGGACTTAACCCAAAAATGTGGCTCACTGCAGCTTAAAAAAGTTACAGGGGTACACAAGCAGCAGTGCTCTGGGCAGTGGAGGACAATTTCAATAGTGGATCGCAGACAGACTTTGTACGCCTACTATTAAAAAAAGGATGCTCTATGCAATTAAAAATAGGTTCCAGGGGTCCACGGGCAGCAGTGGTGTGGTCAGTGGACGAGTATTGGAAGGAGGGACCGCAGACAGGCGTAGTAGGCCTAACATAACAAAATTAGGATAGACACTGTAAAATTGGTTCCAGGGGTACACGGGCAGCAGTGGTGTGGTCAGCGGAGGAAAATTGGAATTAGGGACTGCAGACAGACTTTGTAGGCTGTCCCCTGTGGACCATGCATCCAACACATTCACCCAGTGCGCCGTAATGGACACGTAACTTTTTGTGGACATGCCTACTGGTCCATGCGTCTCTTGTCAGGTGCACCTTTCTACTGTTTGATTGCCTGAGTGCTATGACAATGCAGACTTTTTCATGCCGGTGGAGGGCTGGGATGGCTTTTCTCGCAAAAGAAATGTCGACTGGGTAGCTTGAACCGTTGCACAGCGTAGTTCATCTGGGCTTTCTAAATATAAAACAAAGAAAAAAAGGAGGCTACCTGCACTTTCAGCTGGGTTCCAGGGGTACACGGCCAGCATTGGTCTGGTCAGTGGAGAACTATTGGAAGGAGTGACCGCAAACAGGCATCGAAGGCCAAACATAATAACACATTGCTGTTGGCAATTTTAAATTGGTTCCAGGGGTACACGGGCAGCAGTGGTGTGGTCAGTGGAGGCCTAGTGGAAGGAGTGACCGCAGACAGGCATCGAAGGCCTAAAATAATAACACATGGCTGTAGGCAATTTTAAATTGGTTCCAGGGGTACACGGGCAGCAGTGGTGTGGTCAGTGGAGGCCTAGTGGAAGGAGTGACCGCAGACAGGCATCGAAGGCATAAAGTAAAAAAATTGGGCTGGCTGTAGGCAATTTTAAATTGGTTCCAGGGGTACACGGGCAGCAGTGGTGTGGTCAGTGGAGGCATAGTGGAAGGAGTGACCGCAGACAGGCTTCGAAGGCCTAACATAACAAAAATGTCAATACAATGGTATTGTCAGTGGCAGGCATTGAAGGATGTCAGCGCATAGACTAAACATTGGTGGAGCTGTGAGATAATTTTGCAAGTGGTAGAGCACTGTTTGAGCTGGGGGGGGGGAACTGTCTTGTGGCCGGCGGTACAGGCCCAGGGCCCCTCATATTACAACGGTGTGTCTGACATTGGGTGTGCACCACCACCGCCAGAGACACTTTATTGTACTAGGAGGGACCCAGTGGCAGTGACGTCGACCAAAAGCGGGCACACCCACCTCTTCAGACAAACAGCACTCTCACGGGTGCTGTCGCCAAGTGTCGATACCACGGCCCCGTGTGGGGAGTTTGGCCATTTAGTGAGGTGTAAACATGTCGTATGCTGGACAATCAGGTGCAGAAAATTACGAGATTGGAAAAGGCATTCAGAATAGTCCACAGGCAAGACCTTTTCATAGGAAAGCTTGGTGTCAGCCGGGCAAGGTGGGGCAAAAGATTTTGAAATCCAGTTGTGGTTCATTTTAATGAAGGTTAGATCATCTACATTTTGGGTAGCCAGACGAGTCCTTTTTTCTGTTAGTATTGAACCTGCAGCACTGAATACTCTTTCTGATAGGACACTAGCTGCCGGGCAAGCAAGCTCCTGCAATGCATATTCTGCCAATTCTGGCCAGGTGTCTAATTTTGATGCCCAGTAATCAAATGGGAATGACGGTTGAGGGAGAACATCGATAAGGGATGAAAAATAGTTTGTAACCATACTGGACAAATGTTGTCTCCTGTCACTTTGAATTGATGCTGCAGTACCTGTCCTGTCTGCGGTCATAGCAAAATCACTCCACAACCTGGTCAGAAAACCCCTCTGGCCAACGCCACTTCTGATTTCTGCCCCTCTAACTCCTCTGGTCTGCTGGCCCCTGCAGCTCGTGTGAGAACGATCACGGGCGCTGTGTGCAGGGAATGCCAGAAGCAAACGGTCAACAAGAGTTGATTGTTTGGTTGCTAATATTAGTTCCAAGTTCTCATGTGGCATTATATTTTGCAATTTGCCTTTATAGCGAGGATCAAGGAGGCAGGCCAACCAGTAATCGTCATCGTTCATCATTTTAGTTATGCGTGTGTCCCTTTTGAGGATACGTAAGGCATAATCCGCCATGTGGGCCAAAGTTCCAGTTCTCAAATCTGCTGTTGTGCTTGGTTGAGGGGCAGTTTCAGGCAAATCCACGTCACTTGTGTCTCTCCAAAAACCAGAACGCGGCCTTGCCGCGCCACCAATTTCCAGTGGCCCCGGAAAAGCTTCCTCATTAAAAATATAATCATCCCCATCATCCTCCTCGTCCTCCTCCTCCTCTTCGCCCGCTAACTCGTCCTGTACACTGCCCTGGCCAGACAATGGCTGACTGTCATCAAGGCTTTCCTCTTCCTCAGCTGCAGACGCCTGATCCTTTATGTGCGTCAAACTTTGCATCAGCAGACGCATTAGGGGGATGCTCATGCTTATTATGGCGTTGTCTGCACTAACCAGCCGTGTGCATTCCTCAAAACACTGAAGGACTTGACACATGTCTTGAATCTTCGACCACTGCACACCTGACAACTCCATGTCTGCCATCCTACTGCCTGCCCGTGTATGTGTATCCTCCCACAAAAACATAACAGCCCGCCTCTGTTCGCACAGTCTCTGAAGCATGTGCAGTGTTGAGTTCCACCTTGTTGCAACGTCTATGATTAGGCGATGCTGGGGAAGGTTCAAAGAACGCTGATAGGTCTGCATACGGCTGGAGTGTACGGGCGAACGGCGGATATGTGAGCAAAGTCCACGCACTTTGAGGAGCAGGTCGGATAACCCCGGATAACTTTTCAGGAAGCACTGCACCACCAGGTTTAAGGTGTGAGCCAGGCAAGGAATGTGTTTCAGTTGGGAAAGGGAGATGGCAGCCATGAAATTCCTTCCGTTATCACTCACTACCTTGCCTGCCTCAAGATCTACAGTGCCCAGCTACGACTGCGTTTCTTTCTGCAAGAACTCGGACAGAACTTCCGCGGTGTGTCTGTTGTCACCCAAACACTTCATAGCCAATACAGCCTGCTGACGTTTGCCAGTAGCTGCCCCATAATGGGAGACCTGGTGTGCAACAGTGGCAGCTGCGGATGGAGTGGTTGTGCGACTGCGGTCTGTGGACGAGCTCTCGCTTCTGCAGGAGGACGAAGAGGAGGAGGAGGGGGTGCGAACGGCTACAGCCAACTGTTTCCTAGACCGTGGGCTAGGCAGAACTGTCCCAAACTTGCTGTCCCCTGTGGACCCTGCATCCACAACATTCACCCAGTGTGCCGTGATGGACACGTAACGTCCCTGTCCATGCCTACTGGTCCATGCATCTGTTGTCAGGTGCACCTTTGTGCTCACAGATTGCCTGAGTGCATGGACGATGCGCTCTTTAACATGCTGGTGGAGGGCTGGGATGGCTTTTCTGGAAAAAAAGTGTCGACTGGGTAGCTCGTAGCGTGGTACAGCGTAGTCCATCAGGGCTTTGAAAGCTTCGCTTTCAACTAACCGGTAGGGCATCATCTCTAACGAGATTAGTCTAGCTATGTGGGCGTTCAAACCCTGTGTACGCGGATGCGAGGCTAAGTACTTCCTTTTTCTAACCATAGTCTCATGTAGGGTGAGCTGGACTGGAGAGCTGGAGATCGTGGAACTAGCGGGGGTGCCGGTGGACATGGCAGACTGAGAGATGGTGGGAGATGGTATTGTTGCCGCCGGTGCCCTAGATGCAGTGTTTCCTACTACGAAACTGGTGATTCCCTGACCCTGACTGATTTGGCCTGGCAAAGAAACCTGCACAGATACTGCAGGTGGTGCGGAAAATGGTGGCCCTACACTGCCGGAAGGGATGTTGCGTTGCTGACTAGCTTCATTGGCCGAGGGTGCTACAACCTTAAGGGACGTTTGGTAGTTAGTCCAGGCTTGCAAATGCATGGTGGTTAAATGTCTATGCATGCAACTTGTATTGAGACTTTTCAGATTCTGTCCTCTGCTTAAGGTAGTTGAACATTTTTGACAGATGACTTTGCGCTGATCAATTGGATGTTGTTTAAAAAAATGCCAGACTGCACACTTTCTAGCATCGGATACCTTTTCAGGCATTGCAGACTGAGCTTTAACCGGATGGCCACGCTGTCCTCCAACAGGTTTTGGCTTTGCCACGCGTTTTGGGCAAGATACGGGCCCGGCAGATGGAACCTGTTGCGATGTTGATGCCTGCTGCGGCCCCTCCTCCTCCGCTTCAGAACTGCTGCCGCCTGCACCCTGTTCCCCCAATGGCTGCCAATCGGTGTCAAGAACTGGGTCATCTATTACCTCTTCTTGTAGCTCGTGTGCAACTTCGTCTGTGTCACCGTGTCGGTCGGTGGTATAGCGTTCGTGATGGGGCAACATAGTCTCATCAGGGTCTGATTCTTGATCATTACCCTGCGAGGGCAATGTTGTGGTCTGAGTCAAAGGACCAGCATAGTAGTCTGGCTGTGGCTGTGCATCAGTGCACTCCATGTCAGATTCAACTTGTAATGGGCATGGACTGTTAACTGCTTCACTTTCTAAGCCAGGGACGGTATGTGTAAAGAGCTCCATGGAGTAACCCGTTGTGTCGCCTGCTGCATTCTTCTCTGTTGTTGTTTTTGCTGAAGAGGACAAGGAAGCGACTTGTCCCTGACCGTGAACATCCACTAACGACGCGCTGCTTTGACATTTACCAGTTTCACGAGAGGAGGCAAAAGAGCTAGAGGCTGAGTCAGCAAGATAAGCCAAAACTTGCTCTTGCTGCTCCGGCTTTAAAAGCGGTTTTCCTACTCCCAGAAAAGGGAGCGTTCGAGGCCTTGTGTAGCCAGACGACGAACCTGGCTCCACAGCTCCAGACTTAGGTGCAATATTTTTTTTCCCACGACCAGCTGATGCTCCACCACTACCACTACCCTCATTACCAGCTGACAATGAACGCCCCCGGCCACGACCTCTTCCACCAGACTTCCTCATTGTTTTAAAAATGTAAACAAACTAACGGTATTTGTTGCTGTCACACAACTTACACGGTGAGCTATAACTTCAGTATGATTTAGCTACCCCTTTACAGGTGAGTGAGACCACAACGAAAATCAGGCACAATGTTACACACTCTGTTGTTGGTGGCAACAAATGAGAGAGATGCCACACACGCAGGACTGTCACTGAAGCACAAATGTAAATATTAATCTCCCACTGATTTGATTTTTTTTTTTTTTCAGGGAGACTTTAGGAAAAAAAAATAATAGAATAAAATGGTTTTTTCAGGAAGAATTTAGAAACCAAATAAAATAAAATGATTTTTTCAGGGAGAATTTAGAAAACAAATAAAACAAAAAAAGGCTTTCTATGGCCCACTGGGTGAGAGATGACGCACACAGGAGTCAGGAGTGGCACACAAGCCCAGAGGCCAATATTTATCTCCCACTGATTGATGTAGTGATTTTTTCAGGTAGATTTTGGAACCCAAATCAAGCTAAAAAAATAATAGGCTTTCTATGGCCCACAATTGGAGAGAGAGAGAGAGAGATGGCACACCCAGGAGTCAAGACTGGCACACAAGCAGAAAGGGCAATATTAATCTCCCACTGATTTGTTTTTTGTTTTTTTTCAGGGAGACTTTAGGAAAAAAAAATAATAGAATAAAATGATTTTTTCAGGAAGAATTTAGAAACCAAATAAAATAAAATGATTTTTTCAGGGAGAATTTAGAAAACAAATAAAACAAAAAAAGGCTTTCTATGGCCCACTGAGTGAGAGATGACGCACACAGGAGTCAGGAGTGACACACAAGCCCAGAGGCCAATATTTATCTCCCACTGATTGATTTATTGATTTTTTCAGGTAGAATTTAGAACCCAAATCAACCAAAAACATAAATAGGCTTTCTATGGCCCACTATTTGTGAGAGAGATGGCACGCTCAGGACTGGCACACAAGCCCAGAGGCCAATATTAATCTCCCACTTTTTATTTTTTTTCAGGGAAAATTTATAAACCCAATAAAAAAATAAATAAATAGGCTTTCTATGGCCCACTATCTGAGAGAGAGAGATGGCACGCTTAGGACTGGCACACAAGCCCAAAGGCCAATATTAATCTCCCTTTTTTTTTTCAGGGAGAATTTATAAAACCAAAAAAAAAAAATAAATAGGCTTTCTATGGCCCACTATTTGTGAGAGAGATGGCACGCTCAGGACTGGCACACAAGCCCAGAGGCCAATATTAATCTCCCACTTTTTTTTTTTTGTTCCAGGGAAAATTTATAAACCCAATAAAAAAATAAATAAATAGGCTTTCTATGGCCCACTATCTGAGAGAGAGAGATGGCACGCTTAGGACTGGCACACAAGCCCAAAGGCCAATATTAATCTCCCACTGATTGATTTATTGATTTTTTCAGGTAGAATTTAGAACCCAAATAAAGCAAAAAAAAAAAAAAAGGGCTTTCTATGGCCCACTGAGTGAGTGATGATGCACACAGGAGTCAGGAGTGGCACACAAGCCCTGAGGCCAATATTTTTCTCCCACTGATTGATGTAGTGATTTTTTCAGGTAGATTTTAGAACCCAAATCAAGCAAAAAAATAAATAGGCTTTCGATGGCCCACTATTTGTGAGAGAGATGGCACGCACAGGACTGGCACACAAGCCCAGAGGCCAATATTAATCTCCCACTTTTTTTTTTTTTTGTTCCAGAGAAAATTTATAAACCCAATAAAAAAAATAATAAATAGGCTTTCTATGGCCCACTATCTTAGAGAGAGAGATGGCACGCTTAGGACTGGCACACAAGCCCAAAGGCCAATATTAATCTCCCACTGATTGATTTATTGATTTTTTCAGGTTGAATTTAGAACCCAAATAAAGCAAAAAAAAAAAAAAAAGGGCTTTCTATGGCCCACTGAGTGAGTGATGATGCACACAGGAGTCAGGAGTGGCACACAAGCCCTGAGGCCAATATTTTTCTCCCACTGATTGATGTAGTGATTTTTTCAGGTAGATTTTAGAACCCAAATCAAGCAAAAAATAAATAGGCTTTCTATGGCCCACTGACTGAGAGATGGCACACGCAGGAGTCAAGAGTGGCACACAAGCCCTGAGGCCAATATTTTTCTCCCACTGATTGATGTAGTGATTTTTTCAGGTAGATTTTATAACCCAAATCAAGCAAAAAAATAAATAGGCTTTCTATGGCCCACTGAGTGAGAGATGGCACACACAGGGATGGCACTCTAGCAGAAATGTCAATCTTAATCTCCCACAAAAAAAAAAAAAAAATCAGGGACTGTCCCACAATTACTATCTCCCTGCAGTAATCTCAGCCAGGTATGGCAGGCAGCAATAAGGACTGGACTGATGCACAAATTAAATAAAAAGTGTGTACAAACCAAAAAGATAGCTGTGCAGAAAGGAAGGAACAAGAGGATTTGTGCTTTGAAAAAAGCAGTTGGTTTGCACAGCGGCGTACACACAGCAATGCAGCTATCAGGGAGCCTTCTATGGCAGCCCAATGAGCTACAGCGCTGAGGGAAAAAAAAAAAAAATGTAGCTTCCACTGTCCCTGCACACCGAAGGTGGTGTTGGGCAGTGGAAATCGCTACAGCACAAGCGGTTTGGTGGTTAATGGACCCTGCCTAACGCTATCCCTGCTTCTGACGAAGCGGCAGCAACCTCTCCCTAAGCTCAGATCAGCAGCAGTAACATGGCGGTCGGCGGGAACGCCCCTTTATAGCCCCTGTGACGCCGCAGACAGCTAGCCAATCACTCCAATGCCCTTCTCTAAGATGGTGGGGACCAGGACCTATGTCATCACGCTGCCCACACTCTGCGTTTACCTTCATTGGCTGAGAAATGGCGCTTTTCGCATTGAAACGCGACTTTGGCGCGAAAGTCGCGTACCGCATGGCCGACCCCGCACAGGGGTCGGATCGGGTTTCATGAAACCCGACTTTGCCAAAAGTCGGCGACTTTTGAAAATGAACGACCCGTTTCTCTCAACCCTAGCCATGATTGTTCCCTGGTAAAGAGTGGGAAAAGAAATAAGTCCCTAAAATTATGGGACAAAATTGTGAGTATAAGCTTATGGAAATAAGGAGCACTTTTGATTTTGAGGATGAAAAGAAGGAGCAATAAACAATGTTTTACTGGTGTGTAAGAATAAAGTATAGAATATACAGTATAATATACAGTACATGAAACCAGGCAACTCTCCATAAAGAACGGGAGACTGCTGGACACAACATTTGAGACTTTTGAAGTCACTTTCTTTTTTTTTTTTTTGTCTTGTGGCATTTGCTGATGTTTTTTTTGCAAATATTTCTAAAAATGGTGAATAGGGTCAATGTATTTGGTGCAAAATTTAAAAATGCTCTCTATTAATTGCAAATCCATTAAAGCGTTCCAAAAATGCTTGAAAACTGCTCCAGAAACCTTACTGCAGAGAGAGGACTGGAATGAGATGAGTCAAAAAATGCAAATTTTGTAAAAGTCACATTTCATGAATTTGTCTAAAACATCTGGATAAGCAAAGTTCTCGAGGAAATATAAATAAAAATTTTAAAAAAAGAAAATAACTTAAAAAGTGGCACAAAAAGTACAGAGAATAAGATGTAAGTACTAAAGTCACTAAAAAGGAGCAAATTAGTCCAGAAAACTGAAGAAACAGCAATGATGAATCAGAATCAAAGTCTATTACACTTAAAGGGTTTTTCATCAATCACTCTATGTGAATATATTGTGCCGAATTGTGACTGTGTGCAATGTGCACACTGTCATGATTCCCCTATATGCCCCAAGCGAGTGAGTGACTGCATTATGGGCTTTGTGAGGAAAATTGAGAAAAGTGCAGAAGTCTAGTCTACATGTGACTGCAAGTATACAAATTATATACTGTCACAATTCGACAGTCTGTAGTCACATAAGCGTGATTGCAGACTTTTCTTTCGAGACTGGACAACCCCTTTAAATCTCTTATTTATTATGGAGGCAGTTTAGGCGGCTTGGGGAACCTGACAAGTTCACTTTAAAGACTCCAATTTCTCCTCAGATGCACTGGGTGTCTACACATAGGCACATAGGCCACCGATTCATCAAGACTGGTGATCTTCTCGTTGGTCTCGATGAAGGGGCATAGTGATCTATGGAGAGGTGCAAGCCTTTTAATGAATCAGGAACGAATGGTTTGTGCCATGCCAGATATCTTACTCCAGGCCCTGACAGCTTGTCATGAATTAGACGAGCTATGGAGTCACATCCCCGCCATGCCACCCTACCGCCCCAGCGACACCTTTTTTGACATGGCTGGAAGAAAGTTGAATGAAAATGCCAAAAGATGTCATTATTTTTGTGCAACTATGAGTTGGGCAGAAATGTTTCGATTTTTCGAAGCAAATTGAGTTGGGGCCATAGAGTATGAACATTTCTTTACAGTATAGAAAAATGATCCTCCTATCCGCGCGGGTCATCACCTGCAAACTCATCTCAGGGCATGTGAATCCAAGAGGAAAGGTAACGAAGGACACATCTGTAGCGGTAGGCATGTGTGTCATTCATGTATTCCAAATACCCCTAGAATTGCTTGTGCCGCCAGTGAAATCCCTGGCTGGTAATATGTTGACACAAATAAGACACAGAGCAAGCTTTTACAGAACTGATGTACACAGCATTACTGTTATTATTTATCCCCAATAGCCTCCGAATACTCCGCGTTAACGCAGTCCCAGATCACCAGCATTCCCAAAGACCAGTCTTATCCCCATACAAAAGCATGCATGATCTAGAGCTCAAGACGTAAAGGGGCTCTCTAGGCTTCTGGCTAAAGTCTGCAGTCACTATGTAACTGCAGTCTTGTGAATACTCACAACACGTACATTGCACGCTGTCAGAATCCTCTGACACCGGTTGCGCGACAGTAAGTATGGGAAATGCATACATGCCGACTAGATGTGTGCAGTCTTGATAAAAAAAAATAATTAAGCGAGGCCGGACACGTCTAGTTGGAAGGTGGCTAGAAGTATGCATCTTGCGTAATTGCGGTAACCTGACCACCTGTTCCTGATGCTGGCACTGGAGAATCCTGACAGCGCACAGTGTGCACGCTGTGAATATTCACAAGTCCACAATCACATAGAGCAACTGCAGACTTTACCCACCAGTCTGAACTACCCCTTTAATGATTTAGAATTATTAAAGGACGGTGTCTGAAATCAATTGCTAATCATAATGTAAAGCAAGAAGAACTGACAAACCAGAATAAATCTTATCCCGAGCAGGTAAAATTAACCGTCAGTAATGCGGTGTAAGCAGTAGAATGTGGAGCTCGTCGGAGGGACTTCTCCTGAGATAGAGTGACTTATTTCCCAAAGTAATTTCCAAGTATTAGGTACTAGTGGCATTGCCTTGTCAGCAGATTTTTTTAATGAAATATAATTAAAAAAAGTCAAAAGCCATCAAGAAAATCAGCAGCGAGATCTGTACTGCCGCAGAATAACGCCATACTTCTCAGTAGGATATTCATTTCTAAATTAGGATCAGAGGAAGAAACCCAACTCAGCTGAATAAGAGGTAAAGACTCCGGCCATGGCTAGCACTACAGAATAATGTAAAATGTGAGATGGAAAAGTGCTAGTAAAACAGGCCAAGCTTTGACTTTGATGCCAAGAAGTTTTAAAGACATGTCCTTATTTTAGAAGAATCCCTTTAAATTGATTGTCCCCCCAATAACACGGTGATCCTAAACTGAATATTTTCTTAATATTCAGTGTCTTTAGTTTAGACATAGTTTTATATATATACAGTATATAAAACAGGCCAAGCTTTGACTTTGATGCCAAGAAGTTTTACAGGCATGTCCTTATTTTAGAACAAACCCTTTAAATTGATTGTCCTCCCAATAACACGGTGATCCTAAACTGAATATTTTCTTAATACTCAGTGTCTTTATTTTAGACATAGTTTTATATTATATATATAATATTATTTTTAACATTCTATGTTTTTACTATTGATGCTGCATAGGCAGCATCAATAGAAAAAAGTGAAGCAGTGTTTAATCCCGCCCTAATATCGCTGATTGGTCGCGGCCGGCTGCAACCAATCAGCGACCCAGGATTTCCGTTACAGACAGAAGGAAGTTAGAAACAGACAGAAGTACCCCTTCGGTAATTATACATATATATATATATATATATATATATATATATATATGTATATATATATATATGTATATATATATATACATATATATATATATATATATATATATATAAAATTACCTAGGGGGTACTTCTCGGAAATCCTGGGCTGCGTATGCAGCATCAATAGTAAAAATATCTAATGTTACAAATAATAATAATAATAAAAAAGGTTATTCTCACCCTCTGACGTCGCCCTCTGTCTTCAGCAGTGCAAGCGGCAGGTTCCGGTGCCAAGGATGCTATGCGAGAAGGACCTGCTGTGACGTCACGGTCATGTGACTG
This sequence comes from Ranitomeya imitator, assembly GCF_032444005.1. NCBI lineage: Eukaryota > Metazoa > Chordata > Amphibia > Anura > Dendrobatidae > Ranitomeya > Ranitomeya imitator. The sequence continues at coordinate 94,928,546 of NC_091282.1, forward strand.
CGACGTCATCACAGGTACTGCGCTCATACCAACCCTCGGACCGGAAGCTGCCGCGTGCACCGCACACAGGCACCAGAACTTCAAGGGACCTTCGGAAGGTGAGTATATGTTTATTTTTTATTTTAAGTCTTTTTTTTACCACACATATAGTGCCCACATTGCTATATACTACGTGGGCTGTGTTACATACTGCGTGGGCTCTGTTATATACTACATCTCTGTGCTATATACTATGTAGCTGGGCAATATACAACGTGATTGTGCAATATACAACATGACTGTCCAATATAGTACGTGGCTGTGCAATATACTACGTAGCTATGCAATATACTACGTGCTTCCACAATATACTACGAGGCTATGTTATATACTACGTGGCTCTGCTATATACAGTACTACGCCGCTGACCAATATACTACATAGCTGTGCAATATACTACGTGACTGTGTTATATACTACGTGGCTGTGCAATATACTACGTGCCTGTGCAATATACTACGTGGCTCTGCAATATACTACGTGGCTGTGTTATATACTACGTGGCTCAGCTATACACTACGTGGCTGTGTTACATACTACGTAGCTCTGTTATATACTACGTAGTTATGTTATATACTACGTCGGTTGTGTTATATACTATGTCACTGTGCAATATAGTACTGAGCCTGTGCTATACAGGTCCTTCTCAAAAAATTAGCATATAGTGTTAAATTTCATTATTTACCATAATGTAATGATTACAATTAAACTTTCATATATTATAGATTCATTATCCACCAACTGAAATTTGTCAGGTCTTTTATTGTTTTAATACTGATGATTTTGGCATACAACTCCTGATAACCCAAAAAACCTGTCTCAATAAATTAGCATATTTCACCCATCCAATCAAATAAAAGTGTTTTTTAATAACAAACAAAAAAACCATCAAATAATAATGTTCAGTTATGCACTCAATACTTGGCCGGGAATCCTTTGGCAGAAATGACTGCTTCAATGCGGCGTGGCATGGAGGCAATCAGCCTGTGACACTGCTGAGATGTTATGGAGGCCCAGGATGCTTCAATAGCGGCCTTAAGCTCATCCAGAGTGTTGGGTCTTGCGTCTCTCAACTTTCTCTTCACAATATCCCACAGATTCTCTATGGGGTTCAGGTCAGGAGAGTTGGCAGGTCAATTGAGCACAGTAATACCATGGTCAGTAAACCATTTACCAGTGGTTTTGGCACTGTGAGCAGGTGCCAGGTCGTGCTGAAAAATGAAATCTTCATCTCCATAAAGCATTTCAGCCGATGGAAGCATGAAGTGCTCCAAAATCTCCTGATAGCTAGCTGCATTGACCCTGCCCTTGATGAAACACAGTGGACCAACACCAGCAGCTGACATGGCACCCCACACCATCACTGACTGTGGGTACTTGACACTGGACTTCAGGCATTTTGGCATTTCCTTCTCCCCAGTCTTCCTCCAGACTCTGGCACCTTGATTTCCGAATGACATGCAAAATTTGCTTTCATCAGAAAAAAGTACTTGGGACCACTTAGCAACAGTCCAGTGCTGCTTCTCTGTAGCCCAGGTCAGGCGCCTCTGTTTATGGTTCAAAAGTGGCTTTACCTGGGGAATGCGGCACCTGTAGCCCATTTCCTGCACACGCCTGTGCACGGTGGCTCTGGATGTTTCCACACCAGACTCAGTCCACTGCTTCCTCAGGTTCCCCAAGGTCTGGAATCGGTCCTTCTCCACAATCTTCCTCAGGGTCCGGACTCCTCTTCTCGTTGTACAGCGTTTTCTGCCACATTGTTTCCTTCCAACAGACTTACCATTGAGGTGCCTTGATACAGCACTCTGGGAACAGCCTATTTGTTGAGAAATTTCTTTCTGGGTCTTACCCTCTTGCTTGAGGGTGTCAATGATGGCCTTCTTGACATCTGTCAGGTCGCTAGTCTTACCCATGATGGGGGTTTTGAGTAATGAACCAGGCAGGGAGTTTATAAAAGCCTCAGGTATCTTTTGCATGTGTTTAGAGTTAATTAGTTGATTCAGAAGATTAGGGTAATAGGTCGTTTACAGAACCTTTTCTTGATATGCTAATTTATTGAGACAGGTTTTTTGGGTTATCAGGAGTTGTATGCCAAAATCATCAGTATTAAAACAATAAAAGACCTGACAAATTTCAGTTGGTGGATAATGAATCTATAATATATGAAAGTTTAATTGTAATCATTACATTATGGTAAATAATGAAATTTAACACTATATGCTAATTTTTTGAGAAGGACCTGTATACTACCTACATATTCTAGAATACCCGATACGTTAGAATCGGGCCACCATCTAGTTATTTATATCTGTTTAATGCTCTATTCAGACCTCCATTCTTGAACTCCATTTCTCTGTTCTATACTAGAAACACAGAAGCAGAATTGTATTTTTATTTTACAGGAACTCTGTGTCAAAAAAGTAGAGTCAAAAAATATGTACTGTAACTGTAGTGAGTCGGAACAGCCTGAATTATAATTTATATTTTTTTAAGTCACTTTTCATTTTTTGTGGTATTCAATTACTTTTTTTGCACCAATTTCTTCAAAATGGCTCACATGAATTTTGCGCAATATACGCTATATTTTTCTCTTTGACTCATTTTGTGAGTTTTCATAGCAAAAAAAAATTACATGTGTAACTAGTATAAAAGTTGTGCCTAAATAATTGGTATACAAAAATTACTCCAGGGAGAACTGGAGTACAATTGCGACAATTTGTGAGCTTTTAAAAAGTCATAATTGATGAATCAGCCAAAAACATCTGGGTAATAAACTCCCCCACCCTCCAATGACAAAGATAAAAAAGTGCAAACATATAAAATAGGCCTTAAAAATGTGCAAATTAAAAGAAGAAATCGGCGCAAATGAAAAACAGGCAACAAAACACCAAACACTAGACAAAAAGAGGTGCAAGTGCAATAATGATTCAAGTCCATTTGCCCAGATTCTTCATTTACAGGTTTTGAGAAGTCACTTTTCTTGTTTTGCTGGTGCACGCAATTCCTGCATTTTGCAAAAAGTATACAAAAATGGGCTTTTCCCTGTCTTTAACCATCTTTGCAACTTTTTGAGCAAAAAGTTTAATCTTTTTGAAAATGTTGCAGAAATTGAACCTTTTTTGGGGGATGGACATGAATGAAATCACTCCAGGTGGGTACTGGAGTGGAGTTGCGCTTCGTTTTGCGATTAATTAGGTGAAAACATAATAAAGATACTAAACTTTGCCCGCAAAGTGGAAAACATAAAAAAAAAAACTGAGAACATATAAAGTAGATTTAAAAGAAGGCACAAATAGAATAATGAATTAGGTGTAAAAAACCACACAAAACTAGACAAAAAACAGGCATGGCCGCAGTCCAGTGGCGACGTCCCCTCCATTCATTTCAAGTGCGAACTTGCCGGTGAATGACGATCATGCCGGCGACGTGAGCGCTGACGTCAGCTGCCAGCCTCCAATTGGCTGGCGGTTTTAACTGTTGCCGTGCGGTCCCACGGGGCAATAGATTTAAACTGAGCCTGTGTCTCGGACGCAAGTTCAGTTACTGCATCGGCAGAATCCTGTCGCTGGGGCCTGGTGAGCAGAAGAGAGGGGGTCCCACATGCCAGTAATGCCCTGATGGCGGCCCTGCACATATATACTCACTTTACAACACACAGCCTGAGCACACACCATACACACTGTATATACACATATATACTCACTTTTTTCTTCAACATAAAGGACAAGAATTGGGGAGAGTCAGCAGTGCAGGGAGCCCTCTTGTCAGCCCCGCACACCTCCCCTGTTCCGACTGCTGCGCTGCTGGAAGAATTACAGGAGGGATGGGGGCTCCTGTGTGTAAATAGCAGCCATACATAGAAAAGTGCTGTCAGGTTTCTCCCCTCTCCTCAGGAATGTTACTCCACTGCCCTCTCATCTACTCTCCCCAGTACTATGTAACCCCTCTCCTCAACAGCTTCTCCCATCACCCCTCTCCTCAGCACTGTCTCATTCCCTACATACCTGGCTTCACCCACCTACACACACAGGGAAACCTCTTCTGTCACTGGAGCCGAAGAGGAGGTCCAACAAGCAGTGAGGAGGAGATTCACAGCCATTATAGACACGCACCATGCAGGGCTGTGTTTATACATCCTACATGTGTGCGTGACTGTATTAGCAAAAAAAGATGGCTGACTGATGCTGCCTCTGGGGCCCAGTGAGGTGAAGCAAAAGAGGACGGGCCCAGACTGGGTCAGACACTCTGCCAGCATGTCTCAGGCAGTCTGGGCCCCTCCTTTTCTGCTTCTCCTCACAGGGCCCCTTACACCAGTAAGGGTAGTAATGCCCTGATGGCGGCACTGGGTTAGACTGCTGACTTGACAGATGTCCAGAAAACAGTCATTGACACTCTCCACAAGGAGGATAAGCCAAAAAAGGTCAATGCTAAAGAAGCTGGCTGTTCAGTGTGATGTATCCAAGCATATTAATGGAAAGCTGATTGGAAGGAAAAAGTGTGGTAGAACAAGGTGCACAAGCAAAAGGGACAACCACAGCCTTGAAAGGATTATTAAGAAAAGGCCATTCAAAAATTTAGGGGAGATTCACAAGGAGTGGACTGCTGCTGGAGTCATTGCTTCAAGAGTCACCACACAGACGTATCCAGGACATGAGCTACAAGTGTCACATTCCTTGTGTCAAGCCACTCATGACCAATAGACAACACCAGAAGTGTCTTACCTGGGCCAAGGAGAAAAAGAACTGGACTGTTGCTCAATGGTCCAAGGTGTTGTTTTCAGATGAAAATAAATGTTGCATTTCATTTAGAAATCAAGGTCCCAGCGTCTGGAGGAAGAGTGGAGAGGCCACAATCCAAGCTGCTTAAGGTCTAGTGTGAAGTATCCACACTCAGTTGTGGTTTGGGAAGCCATGTCATCTTCTGGTGTAGGCCCACTGTGTTTTATCAAGACCAAACTCAGCACAGCCATCTACCAGGAAATTTTAGGCCACTTCATGCTTCCCTCTCTTGACAAGCTTTTTGGAGATGGAAATTTAATTCTCCAGCAGGACCTGGCACCTGTCCACACTGCCAAAAGTACCAATACCTGGTTTAAAAACAACAGCATCACTATGCTTGATTGGCCAGCAAACTCACCTGACCTTAACCCCATACAGAATCTATGGGGTATTATCAAGAGGAAGATGAGAGACACCAGACCCAACAATGCAGACGAGCTGAAGGCAGCTATCAAAGCAACCTGGGCTTCCATAACACCTCAGCAGTGCCACAGGCTAATCGCCTCCATGCCACGCCACATTGATGCAGTAATTGATGCAAAAGGAGCCCGACCGAGTATTGAGTGCATATACTGAACATACATTTCAGTAGGCCAACATTTCGGATTTTAAAATAATTTTTCAAGCTGGTGTTATAAAGTATTCTAATTTACTGAGATAATGACTTTTGGGTTTTCATTGGCTGTAAGCCATAATTATCAACATTAACAGAAAAAAACACTTGAAATAGATCACTCTGTTTGCAATGACTCTATATAATATGAGTGTCACTGAACTGAAATAAATTAACTTTTTGATGATATTCTCATTGTTGAGAAGCACCTGTATATATTTCCTCTACTTTAGTTTGCTCATTTCAAGTGAATGTTCACCTTTAAACACTATAGCCCCTATGCAACAAAACTTGACCTCCTGTTTCTACGTAGAGCTTAGAAAGATTCAACTAGTCAGTTTTTAATCACGTGATGTCATAGACCTAAAGAGAAAGAGAAGAATTAACTGGGTAGAAAGGCAAAAATGAGCAATTGTAAGTACACATTGCTGTATAGTATGATGACTGCAATATATTAACAGGATAAAAACTTTGATAGGAGGAGGAGTACTTCTTTAAACCATGTTATTTCCATTTCTTCATTAAAAAAGGAAAATATTTAGAGCCTTAGTTGAAAAATCTAAGATGGACAAGTGTGTTATGTTTGCTAATGACAGGTGTTATGAAGGCAATCCAGAAACACAGTGTGCTTAGCGATCAGAGCGCACACAGTGATCTGACAAATACCCAAAAATACAAGAACGAGCTCTGAGACGTGGAAACTCTGTAGACTGCACACCTGATCCTATCCTAAACACAACTAAAAGCGGCTGTGGATTGCGCCTAACCACTACCTAGGCAACTCGGCACAGCCTAAGAAACTAGCTAGCCTGAAGATAGAAAAATAGGCCTGACTTGCCCCAGAGAAATTCCCCAAAGGAAAAGGCAGCCCCCCACATATAATGACTGTGAGTAAGATGAAAAGACAAAACGTAGGGATGAAATAGATTCAGCAAAGTGGGGCCCGATATTCTAGGACAGAGCGAGGACAGTAAAGCAAACTTTGCAGTCTACAAAAAACCCTAAAGCAAAACCACGCAAAGGGGGCAAAAAAAAAACCCACCGTGCCGAACTAACGGCACGGCGGTACACCCTTTGCGTCTCAGAGCTTCCAGCAAAACAAAAGACAAGCTGGACAGAAAAAAAGCAACAAAAAAGCAAAAAGCACTTAGCTATACAGAGCAGCAGGTCACAGGAACAATCAGGAGAAGCTCAGATCCAACACTGAAACATTGACAAGGAGCAAGGATAGCAGCATCAGGCGGAGTTAAGTAATGAAGCAGTTAACGAGCTCACCAGAACACCTGAGGGAGGAAGCTCAGAAGCTGCAGTACCACTTGTGACCACAGGAGTGAATTCAGCCACAGAATTCACAACACAAGTGCTAATGATGCCAAACCAAGCTAGGATTTTGCTGCAGTAAAGAATGGAAGATTAGAATGGTTGTCCCCATTTTCTAACAAACCTTTTGATGAATTGGGGCTATAATTTACACAAAAATCCTATTCGCAAAAATAGACAGATTTTCAACTTTAGCAGTGCACTCCTAAAGACAGCTTTTGAGATAAGCCCTTTGAGCAAACAGATAGAGGTAGCATCACGTGCAGTCCCTATGGTTCTCTAATATGGTGCTATAGACATTATTTGATGGCTAGAGATGAGCGAACCTGAACTAAGTTCCAGGTTCGCACTAAACAGTTAGTGTCTGGAGCTAAACGTTGAACACGGACTTCTCCCCTAAGTCCGTTGCAAAGTTTGGCATTCCGGAGGAAGTCCATTGCAGAGAGAGAGAATTTTTATTTCCAAGTTCAAAGTTTGGTTCTCCATTATTTTCATTGGGGTTCGGGTTCTGGTTCAAGTACCCAAACCGCTCTTTGGACTAAAGTTTGGGTCATGTACCAAATCCGAACTTCCATGGGTCTGCTCATTGCTAGTGATGATAATATGAACTTGTGCCAAAGCCTTATTACAAAACTTAGAGAGGTTGTTCAGGACTAGAAAAAACATGGATGGCTTCTTTCAAAAATAGCGCCATCCCTACCTGCTGATTTTATGTGGTATTACAGCTTTGAATCATTCACTTCACATTCACTTTAACAGAGAGGCAGTACCAAATTCAACCTCTAGACTGGAGTGGTGATGTTGGAGGAAGGCAGCGATGATTTTCTAATCCCAGATAAGCCCTTTATTGCTAGACTAGAAAATGTGAAACCTGTGATGGAGCTTACGTTATCAGAGCCGTGTAAACAGGTCGTGTTTGTGTGCAATTCTGTCTTATGTGTATAATGCCACACATTCTTCTCCCAGCTGTCATAACAGAGCGCGTCACTCAGTAAACCAATACACGTGATGTGGGCGCTGCCAACAGTTTTGTCTCGCTCACACTAGATGGTAGTTGAAAAGCTTTTTAACACCAGTTCTCCCGAATTCAGACATAAACAAGTGCTATGTTATTTTATATGGTAAGTACTTTTTTGAGGCATTTCCAGAAATTTATAATAGTAAAAACATAATTCATGAAATTTCTTTAGGCTAAGTTCACACTGCGTTAGTGCAGTCCGTTCAACACATCCGTTAAACGGACTGCACTAACGCAAGTGCCGACGTTTGCACAGCTCTAGCGCAGATGGAGCATCTGCTAGCTCCATCTGTGCTAGCAGTGACGGACCCGGAAACGCTGCAGCCCGCGTCTCGGGTCCGTCACTCAATGACGGCACATCGCTAGCGCACGCCCATTGTGGGCGTGCGCTAGCGATGCGTCCGCCATTGAAAGTAATGGCGGCATTAATGGACTACGTTATACCGCGTTATGCCACGGTGTAACGTACTCTGTTAAACGGGTCACACTAACGCAGTGTGAACCCAGCCTTAGTAGTGCTCATTTGTAGGAAATTTGGGTTAGTTTGAATTTTTTTTTATCAAGCCAAATTTTCAGTTGGAATGCGTCACTTGTCATGTGTCATTAGTCACTTAATAATACTAATGACACAGCATGCGCAGTGGCTTGCTATAAGGAGACCCACCGCGACCCGGAAACAGTTTGAGACGCGCGAGTTACACGTCAGAGAGGGTATCGTCGTAGTAGCTGTGACGCTGCGTATGTGGCCGCTAGGGTTTTGCGGTTCAGCTGGAGCATGCGCCGTTGAGCAGGGGGATGCATCAGCTTCCGGGAACGAGCAGGTGAGGGTCGGACACGCCTCCAAGCACGGGCAGGGCGGTAGGTTTAAAACGCAGGAGGTATCAGAGTTATTCAGCTACTACACCGCATCAGGACACATCTTATCTATGAATCGAGCCTCCTGAGGAGCCCAATGGGGCGAAACGCGTAGAGGCGCTGTGGATCTATGTGGCAAATGGCGGGCGAAGGGAGATAAGTGCTTGGATTTGTGCTTTCCACGTTATACTTTGATGATTAGATATCGGAGAGTTATGTGGTATATTGAAATAGGCTCATCCGTAATAAATGGGATGTACCTATAAATGATTGTGCCAAAACTCCCTCGCCAGCACACCACTATTTTGCCTTCTGTGTTCTATTTATACTATTGTTTTTATGTGTGGGGATCTAGGGTTCCTTTAGTGTAGGAATATCTTTTTATAGTTACAGCGGTTTCCTTAGACTGTGGGTAGTGGGCTCTCCCAAGTGGCTATAGGGCACAACAGGGCCCCCAGGGATAGCCACCGTGGAGTGGGGGCACCACAACGCTTCCCCTCATAGGGTGCCAACCCCCGCAGGCAGGTAGGAGTGAGGTCAGTACACACCAGGAACACCTAGTATACGCCATTTTTAAATTTAGTGTTTATGTGTGAGCACAGTGTATGCTTAGTATTTTTTTTTTCAATTTTGTGGTGTGAACCAACGTGTAGGTTCAGGTTATCAATAAAGATTTATGATTTTAGGGATTTGAATACGATAACTTTTTTATAAATAACAATAATCACATGCAAAAATGCCCAAGCACCTTAACAAGATGGGAGACTGAAACATTTATATCAAACTCAATAGTCCGTAATACAGAGCAGCCAGTATATATCCCTCAACTCCGTCCTGCACATTCCCAGTTGCCGCAGCATACATAAGGTACAAAATGTTAACAGTAGATAGAGGCAATAGCTACCTGTGACACAGTGTCCCACCTCACCCCAACGCGCGTTTCACAACCAGCTTCTTCCGATTTCTAGATTTAACTACGGTATGTTTATTGAGGTATTATATGACTCATGAGGAGATTTGATAAGGGACTTTTTCCCCCATGTGTATTTTTCTTTGTCTTCCCGTATTGCCTTTTTTTTAGTGTATTCTTGTGTTATTTGTGGTTTTAGATGTTTTTAAATTTAAGCTATGTGGTAGAAAGACATTGAATAAAATTTGATATATTTTTTCTTGTTGATCCCTGCGTTTGTGCATGTTTCTTTTCTTCTTTTGATATGCCAAGGACAGGGCATCATTATGAAAAACCTTGAAAACCCCTTTATCTCACCAGGCAAAACCACGTCACAACTCCTGGCATGCTGGAAACTGTAGTTTCACCATAGCTGATGAGCCCCAGGTTAGTGACCATTGGTTTTTATACACTGGAGTGCTCGTCAGTAAGACATGGAAATCTTTAGAGTCTATATTTTATTACTTAGTGAAAAGAAAAGTTTAATATAAGTAACTGGACACAATTGAAAGCTGCAGCTATTCCTGAGAAACTGACTCTTTAATCACTTTCTATCCCTTGATGAATGACCTACTTCAGAAAAGCACAGTAGACAAAAAAAGATGAAAGACGTGAACTTAAAAATTAAGGAAGGAAGAAAAAAAATGAAACAACTTCTACATTCGCAATGGAAAAATTGATTTGATATGTGCTTTAAATAGGATACATTTTGCATCATTAAATATTGAAAACTACTTTGCTATACATGGAAAATGAAGAACAGTGACTGACTATGATTATACATCATATAGAAAGTCAGTTTTGCTGCTCTGTCATCATATACATTATATCTAGTTTATTCTGGAGGGTTTTTTTTTTAAGTGAATGTTCATCCTGAAAGTCATTTTCACTTTTGAATCTAAATCCGTCTAATAATATGTGTAGATTTGTTATAGAGGTCGCCGCTTTTTTTTAAATAAAGAGGATCACATCTCAGCTGAAGGGCACTGAGTGATGGAGTACCTTCTCTTTCAATATAGAACAGAACATCTGTGAATTCATAATACCATCAATGAAATGTAGCACCCCAACGCCATTAATACTCATAAATCCCCACAAAAGGTCACTAACTCCACCATGTTTCACTGTAGGCAGCATGAATTTTTCTTTGTACTCACCTTTGCAAAACCATACATTTTTTAAGCCATTGGTTACAAAAACATTTATCTTAGTCTCATCATTCCACAGCATAGAGTATTTTTCTTGGTAGCAGTGCACTCATCCAACATGACAATGATCCAAAACACGCATCTGTTGCTTGGAGGCTATGTGGGGCACATGCTATATATAAAAGGCTATGTGGGGGCTCACAGTGTATATAGTGAGGCTATGTAGGAGCTCATGCTGTGTATAGGGGCTGTGTGTGAGTTCATATGGTATATAGGTGATGTCAGCAGCATACTTAATTCTGTCCAATATTAAGTGATCCAATTAATATTAATATAAATAATTATATGTTAATATATTAATATTAAGCTAAATATATTTCTTTCTATTGGTTCTACCCTGCACAACAGTCACGGTCTCTCATGTGGACCCTTGGGAAAATTAATTGCCCACTTCCATGACTGATGACACAGCATCTAGGACTGGATCCAGGAGAGGTAAGTAGCTGATGCTTTGGATGTGACAGCTGCTGTTATCTATCTAGTCTTTGCACAGCTGATTCAGGAATAACAGGGGGTCTTAACTGCTATGAAGGGGAAAGTAATGGGGGTATTCATGGTGCCATATGTCTGCAAATTACAATTTAAAGCAATTTATAATTTTTTTTATCCAAAAAGTAAAGCAACCCTTTTTAAATTGAACTATGTATTAGGAAATTACTCACGACAACATTTTGGACCTAAGAAGTACATGTTACTATACTGAGTTTTAGCTCTTGTTTTATTCCCGTTGTTGCTCCCGAGTCTTCATTTTTTTTAATTTTTTTTTTATATACAGTATATAATTTTATATCTGCCATTCGGTTTCAGAGATAGGGGCCTTTTTCATTTAGTGCTAATTTCAAAGGTCTTCGCCAAGGAGGCAGTGATCCCTGGATTTTTTGGGGGTATTTCTTTAGGATGCTCTGTATTATTACCTTGTGAGCAATGCCCCCATGGCAAAGACCATAAAAATTAGCATCACATAAAAGGGTGCATATCTCTGAAAACTTGCAGTGGATTAAAAAAAATAAAAATGGGGGACTCGTAATCAGCAGGAATAAAATTAGTACAAAAACTGGCCACATTTTACCTGGTGACAGGTCTTTGTTAAGACATGAGCCAATTTAGATCCATTACTGGTATCTTCTACTTGTACACACCAAGTTTACGACACATAAACAAGACACAGCTTTATACAATATACAGATTATTAACCACAAATCACAATTCACTTCTTTCACCAACGGCCTCTCTTCCAATCTACATGTCTTGAGCCATTCTTGAGCTGGTAATCTTGCTGTACCCTCCACAAGCTGTTAATTTCTCCAGCCGAGCCAAGTTTTCTTGTCCCCCACAACAATCCTGAGGCTATTCCCATGGATCCAACATCTTGTTTATGTAAAGCTGCTTAATTTAAGATGATTGATATGAGAGACCCCTGTCATCTATTACCAAAATAGAAAGATGCTGAAAACAATGTCATGCCAAGTAAAATGAGTTCAAATTCCATTCTTAAAATCCATCATAACATTTGGAAAGAAAAGCAGTATGATTGTAAAGGGTGAATGGTTTCTGAAATAAGGGTTCATGGAAAAGACAGTCTTATATGTTCCAAACTGACGCAAAAATGTCTTAGAGCAGAAAACATATTCTCAAAGGCTATATGTTATCACTGGCGTTCCATGTGCCGGCTTAGGATGCCTTCATATGGAACCACATGTAGCATGTCATCGGTTTTTAAAATTTTTGTCTCAAAGGTTCTGGGGAAAAAAAATGGACATATGCAGGTACAGTAGAGCCAGAGTGACGTCCAGGTGTGGCTCTATGGCTCTCGCTGCCACTTTTATTGAGCTAAAAGATGGTCAAATGCATATTTTCCAAACCTAATAAACCCATAATAAATGCTTTACTAATGGCCGAATGTTCTAGCTCTACAAAATAATCATATTCAAAATGAGATGATTCTAATTGCTCAATTTGAGGTTCGTTCAATAAGAGGTTGTGAACAGGAGGAGTTAAAAACAGGAGTTGTTGCTGCTAAGAGTTAATCTGTTTACTATCTTAGTACTTCCATAGGTGCAGCTACGGGTTCAGCTCGGGGGTACAAAACATCTGAGGGGGCCCCTAACCAGTACCCCTAATTACTACTATGGTTGCGCACGGATATTACCGCCATATGGCCATATAGTGGTATATATCAGTCCAGCAATAAATACAAGTGATTACAGTACAGTTATATATAGTAACTGACAGCTGATGTTCTTTCTGTTGGAGTTGTTCATTTCTTCTAATGACTACTCATTTGCAGAGATTACAACAAAGACATATTTGACATCTCATATTTCCAGCAATATCCCCATCTATTCTCAACCTGTACAATCCCCCAATGTACAGCTCCTCTATAAACAGTATGCTTGGCCTATAGCTCCCTTATATACAGTATGATGGGCCCACAGCTCCCTTATATACAGTGTGATGGGCCCACAGCTCCCTTATATATAGTATGATGGGCCCACAGCTCCCTTATATACAGTATGATGGGCCCACAGCTCCCTTATATATAGTATGATGGGCCCACAACTCCCTTATATACAGTATGATGGGCCCACAGCTCCCTTATATATAGTATGATGGGCCCACAGCTCCCTTATATACAGTATGATGGGCCCACAGCTCCCTTATATACAGTATGATGGGCCCACAGCTCCCTTACATATAGTATGATGGGCCCACAGCTCCCTTATATACAGTATGATGGGCCCACAGCTCCCTTATATATAGTATGATGGGCCCACAGCTCCCTTATATACAGTATGATGGGCCCACAGCTCCCTTATATACAGTATGATGGGCCCACAGCTCCCTTACATATAGTATGATGGGCCCACAACTCCCTTATATACAGTATGATGGGCCCACAGCTCCCTTATATATAGTATGATGGGCCCACAGCTCCCTTATATATAGTATGATGGGCCACAACTCCCTTATATATAGTATGATGGGCCCACAGCTCCCTTATATATAGTATGATGGGCCCACAGCTCCCTTATATACAGTATGATGGGCCCACAACTCCCTTATATATAGTATGATGGGCCCACAGCTCCCTTATATATAGTATGATGGGCCCACAGCTCCCTTATATACAGTATGATGGGCCCACAGCTCCCTTATATATAGTATGATGGGCCCACAACTCCCTTATATATAGTATGATGGGCCCACAGCTCCCTTATATATAGTATGATGGGCCCACAGCTCCCTTATATATAGTATGATGGGCCCACAACTCCCTTATATATAGTATGATGGGCCCACAGCTCCCTTATATATAGTATGATGGGCCCACAGCTCCCTTATATATAGTATGATGGGCCCACAGCTCCCTTATATACAGTATGATGTGTGCACAGCTCCCTTAGGCCGGTTTCACACGTCAGTGGCTCCGGTACGTGAGGTGACAGTTTCCTCACGTACCGGAGACACTGACACACGTAGACACATAAAAATCAATGCATCTGTGCAGATGTCATTGATTTTTTGCGGACCGTGTCTCCGTGTGCCAAACATGGAGACATGTGAGTGTTCGTGGGAGCGCACGTATTACACAGACCCATTAAAGTCAATGGGTCCATGTAAAACACGTACCGCACACGGACGTTGTCCGTGTGCAGTCCGTGTGCCGTGCAGGAGACAGCGCTACATTAAGCGCTGTCCCCCCCACTGGTGCTGAAGCTGCCATTCATATCTTCCCTGCAGCAGCGTTTGCTGCAGAGAAGATATGAATAATAGTGTTTAAAATAAAGATCTATGTGCCCCCCGCCCTCCCACCCCCTGTGCACCCCCCCACTGTTCTGAAAATACTCATCCTGCTCGCTCCCTCGCCGGCGCTGCTTCCTGTTCTGGCCGCATCTTCTCCTGTATGCGGTCACGTGGGGCCGCTCATTTACAGTAATGAATATGCGGCTCCACCTCCCATAGGGGTGGAGCTGCATATTCATTACTGTAATTGGCGGCCCCACGTGACCGCATACAGGAGAAGATGCGGCCAGAACAGGAAGCAGCGACAGCCAACGAGGGAGCTGGGTGAGTATTTTCAGAACAGTGGGGGGGGCGCACAGTGGGGGGGCGCACAGGGGGCGGGAGTGCGGGGGGCACATAGATCTTTATTTTAAACACTATTATTCATATCTTCTCTGCAGCAAACGCTGCTGCAGGGAAGATATGAATCGGGGCTTCAGCACCAGATGCTGGTACGTGTGGTACCCAGCACGGTGCGTGTGGTACCCAGTGGGCACATGGGCGGCACACGTGTGCCGCACGTGTGCCACACTGATGTGCCACAGAAACGTAGGGGCACACGGACAAGGATAATTCCGGTACCAATTTTTTCCGGTACCGGAATTATCTGGACTTGTGAAACCGGCCTCATATACAGTATGATGGGCCCACAGCTCCCTTATTTACAGTATGATGGGCTCACAGCTCCCTTATATACAATATGATGGGCCTACAGCTCCCCTATATACAGTGTGATACACCACAGCTCCTCTATACATAGTATGATGTCCCCACTGCTTCCCCAAAACACGGTACAATGACCACCACAGAAGTCCTCACATTGTATAATGGCCTCCACAGTAGTCCCCACACTAGCCCTCATACTGTATAATGGCCTCCGCATTAGCTCCCACACTGTAAAATGGCCCCCACAGATAGCCTCAAACTGTATAACGGTCCCCACATTAGCTCCTATGATCTATAATGGCTCCCACACTTTATGATGACCCCCACAAGAGTCTACATACTGTATTATTGCCCCCTAGGTAGGCATTAAACTGCATAATGGCCCACACTTTAACCTCCAAACTGTATAACTGCACCTACATTAACCACCAAATTATATAATGGCCTCCACATTATCTCCCATGCTCTATAATGGCTCCCACAATTTATGAGAGCCCCTCACAGTAGTGCACACACTGTATTTTTACCCCCAAGGTAGGATCTAAACTCTCATTAGACTCCAAACTTTATATTGGTCCAACATTAGATTCCATGTTGTATAATGGCCACATGAATTAGACAGCAAACTGTATAATGGCCCCCATATTAACCCCCAAACTGTATAATGGTCCCCATATTAACCCCCAAACTGTATAATGGCCCCCACATTAGCTTCCACACTGTACAATGACCCCCTCATTATGTTTTACTCACTTACGTAAAACAATTAGACAGCAAACTGTATAATGGCCCCCATATTAACCCACAAACTGTATAATGGCCCCTTACATTAGCTTCCATGCAGTATAATGACCCTCTCATTATTTTTTACTCACTTACATAGAACAATTAAGTCAACAGTGCGTTACAGACACCATTATCACTGGCCCAGATGGGCCTCACAATTTATATTTCCAATCATGTCTTTGGCGTGTGGGAGGAAACTGGAGGAGACACATTCAAGCATGAGGAGAACATAAAAATTCCTTGCAGATGTTGCTTTGGTGGGATCTGAACCCAGGACCTCAGCGCTACAAAATAACAATGCTAATCAAATACTTTGAAGGTGGAAGAGTTAATTATTCTTAGGTGCTTATATTAGACCAGAAGACTAACCAGTCTGAGCCTTGTTCAGTTTGAGACTTGATCAATAAGTGACTTGTGAACTAGTGTTACTTAAAAATAATTAGTTGAAAAATACGAGTTTGTGGCATGTAAGTACTGAATTTTTTATTACCTTTTAAGATGTTTACTGTTTTTTGTTTTGTTTAATTGGATAAAGGATAAATTAAACTGAACGGTAGGGGGTTCTGCTGTGCGGTGGGAGAGAATTTAGCAGGGGTGGCAGAATATTTAAATTACAGATAGGGTAAAGAGGAGTCAGACAACATTGGTGGGTGGAGACGTGGACTGTATGGGGAGAATTAAGGTAGTAGATAGGGAGATCCATGTGTTACAAACAAATAGAAAAACTTCAGGAATTATCATTTCTGAAAGTAAAAGTGTTGAAAATGGATAGAAACCTAAAGTCTATTGGCCAGTTTCATCAAAGCTTTCTTGCCAATATTGTGGCATAAAAAGCTTTGTCATTTTCGCTCCTAATATGATGTGGCTGGGGTGGGCAAAGGGCGCGGTGACCGCCAACTGTCAAATTAATGATGAGCAGCAGCGTTCTCTATGCTACAAACTTTACTCCAGTCTGGAGTAGGATCTGTGACGAGATGTACACCGCTCCTCCGGTGCTCCTAATTTATGAAAAGGCATACAACTTTTCATGTACCAGGAGCGTCTGCCTCCAGAGCACCTCCGAATCAAGACTGCGGTGAAAAGCAAGATACAGCGCTGGCTGCAATATTTCTGGCAGTCCCTTAGGGAATGAATGAAGTAACAATTGAGCATACACACTGCTGACCCATTAAGATGGGAGACAAAAACGCCCCTTTTCTGGAAATCGGTATGTGTCTAGAATCAATCTAGAAGTTATTACCTATCCTGTTGATATGTGATTGCTTAGTACCGGGATACTCCTTTAATATAGCATAAGTATAAGCCAGTAACATTCCCCGAACCCGCAAACTTCTTCAGAAGAGACTTATGGAAAACATTATGAATCCTGTGCATGGCAGGTAAGTCCAATCAGAAGGCCAGTGGGTTGATGACGGCCGAGATTCTGAATGGACCAATAAAGCGGGGACCCAACTTAAGTAATGTTAACTTGAGTCTGATGTTCCTAGTGGATAACCACACCAAATGACCCACATTCAGGTCCGGACCAGGCACACGTCTACAGTCAGCCACACGCTTATACCTAGAACCTACGCTAAGTAAACGCTACTTAAGTTTCCTCCATGTAGACGATAATGTTGCACCCATGCGATCCTCCTCAGGGACCCCAGAAGAATACCCTTGACGAAGAGTACTGAACTGAGGACGTTGGCCATAAACACAGAAAAATGGGGACTCCCCAGAGGACTCATGACAATGATTATTAATGGCGAACTCCACGAGAGGAAGGAAAGTCGACCACTCCTCCTGATTGTCAGAGACAAAGCTGCGCAAATACTGTGCTAGATTTTGATTCATGCGCTCTGTTTGTCCATTCGGCTGAGGATGGAAAACCATCGAAAATGTTTGCTGCATCATGGCACGCAATGCGTAAAGTGTCAAGTAAATATTTGCTACATCTGTATGTCAAGATCAGATGCTTTTATTAGTTGGTAACATGTATCTATTATGTAAAATGATCACTATCACTTTTATATAAAGAAAATTGTACACAGATCACATCCCCATGGTAAATCTAGATTTAACAGGCCAAAATCAAATAAAGCTTACTTTACCTCTATCTGCATTACTCTCTGCCTCCTGCTGCATTACGCCGGATTGATGAGTCTTGCTGATACCTTCAGCATTTCCTACAACCGATAACTGTAATTTATAGCACATCAGCAGCACATTTTCACAAGGATTTTTTTCATGGACCCATATTCCCATAAACCAATATAAACTAATCTCTCTGAAAAAGGTAATGGCACTCAGATGACCATATTATCAATGGGAAGTAGATTACGTCGCGCTCTGCCAAACCATGACATATGGAAATACATGTATTTTAAGGTAGTTACTTATTTTCTACAGTATACAAGGACAATGTTTTTTATGTCACAAATGTAAAGCTGACAATGAGTACTGTTATACCTGGTCATTAATCTTTTTTTTTTTTTAATAACTGTAATTTCTATAAAATTTTATACAATTTTATAATCAGAAATGAGACAAAACAATTACAATTTGGCTGACTAATTAGAGGATCAGAAAGAATGAAGTACAATTAGAACGAGCTCTTGGAAGATGTTTCCCCCTAGTGGCATCAAAACATATTGTGCAATGAAACAGAAAAAGACAGAAAGTCCGACAGCAGTTCGAAATGATGCAAAGTTAAGATGACTCCATTCCCATACCCATGTTACAATTCTTATAAAACCACAATACTAAATAAGATGAGACATACACATAGGGAAGGGAAGAAGAAATCTGTTCAAAAACCAACATGCTGCTAACTGTTGTTATGGGCCATAAAATAGCCCCAGGGAGCCCCGATGGTCCAAACTTGCATTCAATAAGTGTCATGTGCTCCATCCTGCGGATGCCGGCTATTCTATCCAAAACCTTCTGATCTTAACATGTACTTTTAGGATAGCAATCCCATAAATTAAGACAAGCAAATCTCCAGATATTCATTTAGGACCGATTCCCTTAATTCGGCTGATGATTTCCTGAACAAAAAACAGTATTATTCTTTGGTATCTCTGCAGACTTCAAGGTTTGATGGAGAACATTAATGATTACTGTCACTTCCACTCAAAGGCCTCAGGATTGGGAGCAAGCCCTGGAAAATCGGAAGACCAGCGATGGAGGATCAGGATGCTGCAGCCGAGGTGAGGAGCAGCCGAGGACAGGTACCTACATAATGATTTTTATTTAACCCGATCCCACCTCTCAATAGAAGAATGTAAACTGGTCAAAATTTTTCTGGATTCTCGAGAATCAAATCCCCAATATTTGAGCTTTTAGGCCGGTTTCACATTAGCGTTTTGAGGAGCTGCGGACTTCCTCTGTGAAGCCCCGCCCTCAGCTGCACCTCCGCCACTAGCTCCGCCTACTTCTGCATGTGGCCTGCGTACCTATATTTGACATTAGGTACGCAGGTCGTGCGGCTGTATGCGGATGCTTCCGCATGTGTCGTTTTGACCTGTCCCACACCTCCTCTGGGAGGTGGAGCCGCATATTCATGACTGTAATGGGCGGCACCATGTGACCGCTCATACTGGAGAAGCTGCGGCGAGGACAGGACGCTGCGAGGGAGCCGGGTGAGTATTTTATTAACAGCGGGCGGGCGCACAGGGGGTGGGAGGGGGGTGGGGACAGGGATCTTTATTTAAAACACGAAAAAACAAAAAAAAAAGGATTTTTCATATCTTCTTTCCAGTGAACGCTGCTGGAGAGAAGATATGATTGGCGGCTTCAGCACCACGTGGGAGGGACAGCGCTTACTGTAGCGCTGTCTCCTCTCCTGCACGGCACACGGACTGCACACGGACAGCGTCCGTGTGCGGTACGTGTTTTACACGGACCCATTGACTTTAATGGGTCCGTGTAATCCGTGCGCTCCCACGAACACTGATATGTCTCCGTGTTTTGCACACCGACACACGGTCCGTGAAAACACGCTGACATGTGCAGAGACACATTGATTTCAATGTGTCTACATGAGTCAGTGTCTCCGGTACGTGAGGAAACTGTCACCTCACGTACCGGAGCCACTGACGTGTGAAACCGGCCTTACTGGCAGTTGTAAAACGCAGCTCCTTTTCTGCAGAAAAAAATTTAAAAAAACACTGCAAAAATGCCACTTGTGCACAATGCCTGATTATACCGACGTTCTGTCTTTTTAATTCCTGTAAATTTTCATTTAAATTTACATTTCCAATCTCAAGATTCAGAAAAACCAGATAATTGTAGCGTAGAAGTACTGTATGTTTCCGTAGAGGTACACTTTTATTGGAATATGGCACATTTTTTTAAGGTTTAACAGAATATAGAAAATGAAACACTCTGCATCTGGATATTCTTCGTGACATTTTGGATTTGCACTTTTTTGTGAAATTGCCCATATAAGTGCATGTAAGACGGCGAACGTAAGTAACGGCTATAGGACGCACAAGCTAACAGATGCAAGAAGACAGGTATCACCGCAGGCAATGTCAGGAAATAAGGGAAGTATGAGAATGTGTCTTTTATTACAGGGCCTCTTCCAAACACTTCACAATCTCTTTCAACTACAGCTGTTCCTCCAAATACAGCATTTACCAAACACATCAGAGATTTACACATCCACTTACTGTGATAGGTTTAAAGGGACACAACAAATAGCTAACATTATACATTGCTACAGGAATGTACGGCCTGATAACACAGTGTGCACTGTGCCCTAACCACCATGGCCATTAGGTCTCCTGACCCCAAAGAAAACTAGTCTTAGGCTATGTTCACACGTTGCTTTTTGCTGCGTTTCGTCTTCTGCGTAATTTGCTGCATTTTTGCTTTTGCTTTTTTCCTGCATTTTGTTGTCTCATGTGCATGCTGATAAGGTTTAGTGCCCGCCAAAAAATTATGAAGCAACTTCCCTAAGGTTTTTGCACCAGCAAAAACTACCTGCATTTTTACACTAACCCACTGGGTAAAAAAATCTCTGCAAATACGCAGCAAAAAAAAAAGCTGAAAGAAGTTACATGCTGCAGTTTGCAAACTAGTCAAGAAAAAAAAACTATGTGTGTGAATGAGATTTCTGAAATATCATAGACTTTGCTGGTGCTGTAAAAAGCAGCTTAAAATTTGCATTAAAAAAACACTGCAAAAACGCAACGTGTAAACATAGCCTTAATAGCTTTAGAAAATTAATAGACTGAAGCTTTTTGTTTTGATGTTTGGTGTTTTTGTTCTCTTCTTCATTTGCACCTTTATTCTTTTAACTATTTTCTTTTATAAGGTCTAGTTTATATATGATCGTCTGTGTTTTTTTTTTTTATGTTGCTAAATTTTAGTATTCCAGTCCCCATCTGGAGTAATTTTATATGTCTGAAAGTTATTTGTGTGGAAATATTTACAGTATTTTAAGCTAAACATGCAGATTTGTTTTTTTACCCCAAAAATGGTCAAAACAAAGATAAAGAACATTTTTTATTGTGCACAATATTTATGAGCCACACATGCTATTTCAATGAATATCACACAACAAAAAAAGAAAAATGTCCAAAAAACTGCTGCTGATGATGAATGGGGACCATAATCCTCTGTAAACATCAGACATCAGTTACTTCTCTCCAGATAAGTGTGATTGTAAATATCTACATTAACACAATGTTCTATGGGATATTTCTGCTGCACAAGATAACCTAGACATGACAGAATTCACATAGGCAGGAGCAGGGCCGGACTGGCCATCTGGCAATTCTGGCCAATGCCAGAAGGGCCTGTCTGGTCATGGGATGCCTTGTCAGAATAGGTGTTCTCAAGATACCCGTACTGTTAAGAGCTGTGATGGAGCACAAAGTCGCTGACTCTGTCACCCCACCAGGCCACGGGTATCATTCGAAATATTGGTCTTGTAGAAAATCTTCCTTTCCTCCATCCAGTGTAATATTAGTAATATGTCCCATCTGGTTCATGGGGATGGGATTTCAAATGCCAAGACTAAATTTCAGCCCCCGTCCGTACCTGGCCAGGAGCACACTACACAATACACGCAGCCAAAGGGCATTTTGATGGAAAGGAATACCATGCACTGGACCTAGCAGACGTTTGAGGGGGTCACCATTCTAGAAGTACCTATGTTGATATTGTTTTCTTAGGGGATCATTTCCTGCCCCATGTAATAATTCACAGGAAATATTGAAACATCAAGTAACTACAATTTTGGGGTCCCCTGTGCATTTCAGTATTTAAGCCTCCATAACAGACTTCCAGGAGCTCTGACTAGTGCGATTATTGGGGCTGGAGTTATTATTTGGGAATTATGATTGATACTAATATTGGTGCATTGTATCTGGTGCTGCTTTAGGGGCTTTGTGGTTGGAGCTATTAATGGGTCATTGTAGCTGATGTTATTATTGAGGCATAGAGGCTAGTGATATTATTGGAGCATTGTGGCTGGTGCCATTATTGGGGCATAGTGGCTGGTGCCATTATTGGAGCATAGTGGTTGGTGCTATGATTGTGGCGTAATGGTTGATGCTATTATTGGGACAAAGTGGCTGGTGCCGTTATTGGAGTGTTGTTGTAATCGCCATTATTGGGGTGTTGTGGTTAGTGCCATTATTGGGGCACTATGGCAGGTGCTATGTTTTGAGTGTTGTGCTTTGAAAGAACTGAGACAGGTGCTGCTATTAGATCTAAGGGCTAACATTTCTCCTTATGGAGAGTGCCAAGCTGGCGTAAGGAGACATATAGGCCACACAGGAAGAAGACAAGAACTCCTGTCACACCTATAGAATGTAGTAATACTAAAAAGTCAAAATGAATTCTTTAATAAGCCTTTCCCATGATTATGAGAAAAAAAAGTCAAACCAGACAAGTGTGTCTTAGTGTTGTCCCCTCTATAGTGGAGGAGGTCTGATTTGGCTGGGTGGTAGGCCCCCGACATGGGTTACATAGTTACATAGTTACATAGTTATTAAGGTTGAAGGAAGACTATATGTCCATCTAGTTCAACCCATAGCCTAACCTAACATGCCCTAACATGTTGATCCAGAGGAAGGCAAAAAAAACCCATGTGCAAAGAGTAAGCTCCACATTGGGGAAAAAAATTCCTTCCCGACTCCACATACGGCAATCAGACTAGTTCCCTGGATCAACGCCCTATCAAGGAATCTAGTGTATATACCCTGTAACATTATACTTTTCCAGAAAGGTATCCAGTCCCCTCTTAAATTTAAGTAACGAATCACTCATTACAACATCACATGGCAGAGAGTTCCATAGTCTCACTGCTCTTACAGTAAAGAATCCATGTCTGTTATTATGCTTAAACCTTTTTTCCTCCAACCGCAGAGGATGCCCCCTTGTCCCTGTTTCAGGTCTATGATTAAAAAGATCATCAGAAAGGTCTTTGTACTGTCCCCTCATATATTTATACATTAAAATGAGATCACCCCTTAGTCTTCGTTTTTCCAAACTAAATAGCCCCAAGTGTAATAACCTATCTTGGTATTGCAGACCCCCCAGTCCTCTAATAACCTTGGTCGCTCTTCTCTGCACCCGCTCCAGTTCAGCTATGTCTTTCTTATACACCGGAGACCAGAACTGTGCACAGTATTCTAAGTGTGGTCGAACTAGTGACTTGTATAGAGGTAAAATTATATTCTCCTCATGAGCATCTATGCCTCTTTTAATGCATCCCATTATTTTATTTGCCTTTGTAGCAGCTGCCTGACACTGGCCACTGAATTTAAGTTTGTCATCCACCCATACACCCAGGTCTTTTTCATTGACGGTTTTGCCCAGAGTTTTAGAATTAAGCACATAATTATACATCTTATTACTTCTACCCAAGTGCATGACCTTACATTTATCCCCATTAAAGCTCATTTGCCATTTATCAGCCCAAGCTTCTAGTTTACATAAATCATCCTGTAGTATAAAATTGTCCTCCTCTGTATTGATTACCCTGCAGAGTTTAGTGTCATCTGCAAATATTGAAATTCTACTCTGAATGCCCCCTACAAGGTCATTAATAAATATGTTAAAAAGAAGAGGGCCCAATACTGACCCCTGTGGTACCCCACTGCTAACCGCTACCCAGTCCGAGTGTGCTCCATTAATAACCACCCTTTGTTTCCTATCCCTGAGCCAGCTCTCAACCCACTTGCACATATTTTCCCCTATCCCCATTATTCTCATTTTATGTATCAACCTTTTGTGTGGCACCGTATCAAAAGCTTTTGAAAAGTCCATATACACTACATCCACTGGGTTCCCTTGGTCCAATCCGGAACTTACCTCTTCATAGAAACTGATCAAATTAGTCTGACATGAACGGTCCCTAGTAAACCCGTGCTGATACTGGGTCATGAGGTTATTCCTCTTCAGATACTCCAGTATAGCGTCCCTTAGAATGCCCTCCAGGATTTTACCCACAGTAGAGGTTAAGCTTACTGGCCTATAGTTTCCGAGTTCAGTTTTTGTTCCCTTTTTGAATATTGGCACCACATTTGCTATACGCCAGTCCTGTGGCACAAACCCTGTTATTATGGAGTCTTTAAAGATTAAAAATAATGGTCTATCAATGACTGTACTTAATTCCTGCAGTACTCGAGGGTGTATCCCATCCGGGCCCGGAGATTTGTCAATTTTAGTGATTTTTAGACGCCGCCGCACTTCCTGCTGGGTTAAGCAGGTGACATTTAATTGGGAATTTTTATCACTAGACATTTTGTCTGCCATGGGATTTTCTTGTGTAAATACTGATGAAAAAAAGTCATTTAGCATATTGGCTTTTTCCTCATCCTCATCCACCATCTCACCCAGACTATTTTTAAGGGGGCCAACACTATCATTTTTTAGTTTCTTACTATTTATGTAGTTAAAGAATATTTTAGGATTATTTTTACTCTCTCTGGCAATGAGTCTCTCTGTCTCAATCTTTGCTGCCTTGATTTGCTTTTTACAGAATTTATTTAATTTTCTGTATTTATTTAATGCCTCCTCGCTACCTACTTCCTTTAATTCTCTAAATGCTTTCTTTTTGTCCCTTATTGCGCCCCTTACAGCTCTATTTAGCCATATTGGTTTCCTCCTATTTCTAGTATGTTTATTCCCATACGGTATATACTGTGCACAGGTCCTATCCAGGATGCTAATAAACGTCTCCCATTTTCTCTGTGTATTTTTGTGTCTCAGGATATCGTCCCAGTTAATTGCACCAAGATCCTCTCTCATCCGTTTGAAATTTGCCCTCCTGAAGTTTAGTGTCCTTGTAACCCCTCTACTACACATCTTTTTAAAGGATACATGAAAACTTATTATTTTGTGATCGCTATTTCCCAAGTAACCCCCAACCCTTATATTTGATATGCGGTCTGGTCTGTTGGTTAATATTAGGTCTAGCAGTGCCCCCCTTCTTGTTGGGTCCTGAACCAGTTGTGAAAGGTAATTGTCTCTCATAATTGTCAAAAACCGATTACCTTTGCTGGAACTGCAGGTTTCTGTTCCCCAATCTATTTCAGGGTAGTTGAAGTCCCCCATAATAATGACTTCTCCTTGAGTCGCAGCTTCATCTATTTGCTTTACTAGGATATTCTCCATTGCTTCCATTATTTTTGGAGATTTATAACAAACCCCTATCAGTAATTTATTATTTTTTCCCCCTCCCCTTATCTCCACCCACAGGGATTCTACATTTTCATTAAATTCACCTATATTATCGCGCAGGATGGGTTTTAAGGATGATTTTACATATAGACACACCCCTCCCCCTCGCTTATCTGTACGGTCATTTCTGAACAGGCTATAGCCCTGCAAGTTAACAGCCCAGTCATGGCTCTCATCCAGCCACGTTTCAGATATCCCCACCATGTCATAATTATGCTCCAACAACATTAGTTCTAATTCGTCCATTTTGTTGGCGAGGCTTCTGGCATTAGTATACATGCACTTTATGTTCCTCTCTGTACTTCTATTTCTTAAATTATTAACTGTTCTGACCCCACCCCCCATGCCACCGCCATGGGGATACATTTCTACTGGTGGAGAATGCTGGCTGCTATTACAGCATGAGTAAAAAGATGCACTACAAGAGGTAGAGTTTAAGGCTATGTGCCCACGTTGTGGATTAGGCTTAAGAATTTCTGGTGCGGATTCTGCCTCTCCTGGCAGAAAACGCACCTGCGGATTTGTTGCGTTTTTTTCTGCGGTTCTGCAGCGTTTTTTGTGTGTTTTTGCTGCGGATTTCTTGCGGATTAGCTGCGTTTTTTACCCTGGCGGTTTTCTATAATGAAATGGGTATAAAAACGTTGCAGATTCACAAAAAAGAAGTGACATGCTACTTCTTTTAAACCGCAGCGTTTCCGCAGCGGATTTTCCGCAAAGTGTGCACAGCATTTTTTTTTTCTCATTGATTTACATTGTACTGTAAATCAATTGCAGATCTGCAGCATTTCTGCACCTCAAAAAACGCTGCGGATCCACACAGAATCCGCAACGTGTGCACATACCCTAACTGTGTGCAAGTTAAAAAAAAAACTTATGTGGTTCTATGTGGCATCAGGTGCGTAGTGCAAGTACAGCTACTACACCCCCCCATAGCGGTGCTCCTGTAAATTGGAAAAAAAAATTACTGCACACTTTGAACGTGCCATAAGATTCCATAACTGACCTACTAAATGTATGTTTTGCTTAGTAAACGTATTATAATAGCAGTATTTGATCCGACTCGCT
Organism: Ranitomeya imitator; assembly: GCF_032444005.1. Taxonomy (NCBI): domain Eukaryota; kingdom Metazoa; phylum Chordata; class Amphibia; order Anura; family Dendrobatidae; genus Ranitomeya; species Ranitomeya imitator. The sequence continues at coordinate 94,955,307 of NC_091282.1, forward strand.
CTTTATCTGTCTGCAGAATGTTTCCCATGAGTAAGCAAGGAGATGAGGAAAATTTATTGCCTCTCATGTAATATGTCATCATCTGCAGTGGCACCGCTAGGGATAAAGATCCATGGCATGGACCTCAAACTTCTTCCCCGATGCGATATCTCTGGTGATCGCTAATTTGTACTGTATCGGCATCTGTATGAAGCCGATACAGTTTGATCCTGTGGTAAAGCAGGGTGAAATGGGCTCTCGGCCCTACCAATCTCTATCCACTAAGCTGCCGTTTGCTGTAGGTTTTTGGTCTACTTGATTTTGGCTTTTCGGAGCAGGCAATGCTATGATATCACAACACCGAGCCACCTGCACCGATTCGCTCTTGAGCGCAGGGCAGAAAAGGACTCGGTGCAGATCAGATCAGGAGCGTATAAACGTTATTATTTTGTAGGAGATGCGGCACACAATGGGCTTTAAAGGGGGACTCTATGGCGCATTAGTACTGAAGGAGGAATCTAGAGAGGGCATTATTACTGAAGAGGGACTCTGGGGGAATTATTACTTAATAGGGACACTCTAGGGGGCAGTATTACTTGAAGGGTACACTGAAAGCGTATTATTACGAGAAAGCGCATTATTACTGGATAGACACTCAGGGGCCATTATTACTGAAGGGAGGCACCCTTTAGGGAATTATTACAGAAGAGGGCATTATAACTTGAGCGACAAAATTAACGGTAGCAGCAGGTTGGGGAGTTTATATAGGTTGGAAATAGATGTACTGGAAATTTGAGAAGTAAAATGTATCTGTGTTACACACTCTGAAGATACAAGATGTCAAAGAGTCACCATGGTCGTCTGGGCCACATGAAAAAGATGGGAAATGTGAACAATTCCAATCACAAAGAAATTCACCAGTATGTCACTATATGAAACTGTACTTTTTTTTCTTTATAACTAACTGCTTAGTTTTGCTATTCAATCTCTCTGTAATGATATATAGTTAATAGGTGTATAGCTGTATTATTAATAATGTTTTTTGTAGTGTGTTTTATTGCATAGAATGTTGTTTCATAGAATTGTTATGAAGTCTGTGAGTAGAGGTAACATTAGTATTCATGGTGTAACTATATTATTTTAGCCTAGAATTGTGGCATTATTGTTAATAATGGTCTCTGTATAGTTTGTTTTGTTAAGAACAGTAAGCAGTAGGGTTGAGCGAAACGGGTCGAAATTGTTCAAAAGTCGCCGACTTTTGGCAAGGTCGGGTTTCATGAAACCCGACCCGACCCCAGTGGGGGGTCGGCCATGAAGTCGGCGATCTTTTGAATCTGGAATCGGAATTCCGATCCCGATTCCCGATATGTTTAAGATATCGGGAATTGGTATCGGAATTCAGATTAAAGTGTAAAATATAGAATTAAAATAAAAAATATTGCAATACTTACCCTCTGACGCGCCCTGGTACTAACCGGCAGCCTTCCTCCTTCGAATCCGCGCTTCTAGGACCTTGCCTAATAGGAATATACTCACCCTCGGAAGCGCCCTGCTTCCTTCCGACAGCCTTCCTTCCTAAGAATCAGCCCTTCCAGGACCTTCGGTGACGTCGCGGGTGACGTCGCGGCTTATGATTGGCCGCGCGAGCGGTCACATGGGCGGCCGCGCGGCCAATCACAAGCCGCGACGTCACCGCGACGTCACGGCAAGGTCCTAGAAGCGCGGATTCAAAGGAGGAAGGCTGCCGGTTAGTACCAGGGCGCGTCAGAGGGTAAGTATTGCAATATTTTTTATTTTAATTCTATATTTTACACTTAAATATGGATCCCAGGGCCTGAAGGAGAGTTTACGCTCCTTCAGACCCTGGGAACCATGGAAACCCAATGCACTGCATTGGGTTTCGAGTTTCGGCCGACCCCGACCCCGACTTTTTTATAGGATCGGCCGATTTCACTCGACCCGACTTTTCCAAAAGTCGGGTTTCGTGAAAGCCGACCCGATCCTATAAAAGTGAAGGTCGCTCAACCCTAGTAAGCAGGTATTAGAAAAAAAACTCACAACTTACAAAAACTCACTAAAACTCACAAAACTCACAAAACTTCGAGAAGAATCCAGGGTCACGAAGCGGCGTTGGAAGAAAACACGCCTGCCAGACGACTTCACTACTTTCAAACAAGCTACACTTGACTTCAAATCAGCCCTCACCTCTGCTAAGCAGACCTATTTCACTAAACTTGTATCTTCACTATCCTACAACCCAAAACAACTGTTCAGCACATTTAACTCTCTCCTCCACCCACTACTGCCACCTCCAACTCCCTTCATCTCTTCCGAGGACTTTGCCACCTACTTCAAAAACAAGATCGACCAAACAAGGCAAACCTTTACTTGTCCACCACCCCAACCACTCCATATGCCAGACCTCTGCCCTTCCCTAATAACCTCCCTCTCCAACATCACTGAAGGAGAGCTTACTCGCCTCATTTCCAAATCACACCTCACCCCTGTGCACTTGACCCCATCCCTTCCCACCTGCTCCCCAACCGCACTAACACGGTCATTCCAGCCCTAACCCATCTCTTCAACCTATTGCTCTCTTCTGGTACCTTCCCCTCTGCCTTCAAACATGCCACCATCACACCCAACTGCTATGCCCAGCTATCGCCCCATATCACTGCTCCCGTTTGCTTCAAAACTCCTTGAGCAGCATGTCCATGCTCAACTTTCCTCCCACCTCTTATCTAACTCTCTCCTTGACAACCTCCAATCTGGCTTCCACCCCCACCACTCCACCGAAACTGCCCTGACAAAAATTACTAATGACTTAGTCACAGCCACAGCTAACAGACAGTTCTCTATCCTCCTCCTTCTTGACCTGTCCTCTGCTTTCGACACAGTCGATCACTGCCTACTGCTACAGATTCTTTCTTCCCTTGGCATCAAAGACCTTGCCCTGTCCTGGATTGCCTCATACCTATCCAACTGCACATTTAGCGTTTCCCACTCCCACACTACCTCCTCAGCCCGCCCTCTCTCTGTTGGAGTCTCTCAAGGCTCTGTCCTAGGGCCCCTAATTTTTTCCATCTGGCCTAGGACAACTCATAAAGTCCCATGGCTTCCAGTACCACCTGTATGCAGACGACACTCAGATCTACCTCTCTGGCCCAGATGTCACCTCCCTGCTGTCCTGAATCCCGAAGTGTCTGTCAGCCATATCCTCCTTCTTCACCTCTCGCGTCCTAAAACTCAATGTAGACAAAACCGAATTCATCATCTTTCCCCCACCTCACGTATCCCCCCTACCTGATCTATCTATTATGGTAAACGGCATCACGCTCTCTCCCGCACCTGAAATCTGCTGCCTTGGGGTAACTCTCGACTCTGCCCTGTCCTTCAAACCTCACTTCCAAGCTCTTGCCACCTCCTGTCGCCTCCAGCTCAAAAATATTGCCAGATTCCGTTTCTTCCTCAGCCCACAATCTACCAAAACTCTTGTGCATGCTCTCATCATCTCCCGCCTCGATTACTGCAACACCCTCCTCTGTGGCCTCCCCTCTAACTTTCTTGTACCGCTCCAGTCTGTCCTCAACTCTGCTGCCCAGCTAATCCACCTCTCTCCTTGCTACTCCCCTGCTTCTCCCCTCTGCAAATCCCTCCACTGGCTCCCAATTCCCCAACGAATCCAGTTCAAACTGCTAACACTGATCTACAAAGCCATCCACAACCTGTCCACTCCCTATATCTCTGAACTAATCTCCCAATATCTTCCCTCACGTAATCTCCGATCCTCCCAAGACCTCCTACTCTCCTCCATACTTATTCGTTCCTCACACAACCGCCTCCAAGATTTCTCCCGAATATCCCCCATCCTCTGGAATTCCATGCCTCAACACGTCCGATTATCCACTACCCTCAGATCCTTCAGACGGAATCTGAAAACCCATCTCTACAGGAAAGCCTACAGCCTACAATAACCATGCCGCCGCCTCACCCCTACCTTCTGTGTCTTCCCCACTATCCCATAGAATGTAAGTCCGCAAGGACAGGGTCCCTCCCCTCTGTACCAGTCTGTCACTGTAACCCTGTTTAATGTAAACGATATCTATAACCCTGTATGTAACCCCTTTCTCATGTAAAGCACCATGGAGTTAATGGTGCTATATAAATTAATAATAATAATATTATCTAGTCCTATAATAGCAGCAGTAGTTATATGCTATTTGACCAAATACAATTATATCCATCTGTCACCGCCAAAAATTCTAGTTATAGTGCCAAAGGGAGAAAATGAAGTTATATCTTCCCTGATGCCGCTCGCTTCCAATCATTAGATTGGTGCAAGGAGCTGTAACAGTCACTGCTTTCTATACAGTCAGTGTGCTGTAACACAAACCCTAGAGAGTGGTCTGTCAATCACTGTGTTGGGGAGTAATTACAACTGTGCTCACTGTGTTGTGACCAGTGACGGTTACAGCTTTCTGCAGCAACCTGATGACAGGAAACAAACGGCTGCAGAGAGAATGTAACCTTGTTTTCTCCCTGTAGCTGCTACTCCATTAAGTCAGCTACAGAAGATATAATCGCTATTTACCTGCAGATTACCAATATAGGTGAAGGTAATTAGCATTTTTGGAGGTGATAGGTTCCCTTTAAGTGAGGGAGAGTGTAGGAAATAATTTGAGGCTTTATATTCTAGCAACATTCCTGGTAATCTTCAAACATATTTTCATAGGTTTACATAAAGTATAACATTTATCAAAACTTCATGCACTTTTGGAGTGATGTCAACAATCTACAGTTACATGAACATTGGACAGGTTACTAAACGTGACGACAATTGCCATAAACTGTAAGGGTGAAATTTCTCTTACGGAGACTCGCATCTTTGAAAGAGAAATTGACATGCTGTGGTCTGGAGACACGCGCCACATGTCCGTCTCCACGGGTGAGCCGCTGGGCATCTCTGGACCCAATGTGGGCATGGGATTTCTTGAATACGCAATAGATGGATATCACGGAAATGACCGCAATACTTATCATCCATCTTTCGGCAGAGGAAATGATCATGCAGTTCACCCTCAATCTTTGTTTTCCTACATTTCATCTGGGTATAAAATATTTACATCAGTGTAGACAGGACTTAAAAGATGCCACCTGTAATGTGCACCTGGTGCGCTCAACACCAGAAGAGAGTGCCGAACAACAAAGACGATCTGACTGCCAAGACGAGGTGGCACGCTACCAAGAGAATAATGAAGACACGTATGTGACAGAGCTGAAACTGTAATTCAGCTTCTTCTATTGTGCGTCGTTAGTTGACATATCTTTGGATTTCTGGCAGACCCATGCAAAACCACAGATTGCGATATGTGATGTTATATGATATGACGGCTGCATGTCTCTCATCTGTTCTATAGCCGCAACACATACAGGGATTGCCTGTTTGTTAGGTAATAACTGCATGTGTTGCAGGTGTTGAACAGCCGTGAGAAATGCAGGTGCGGGGACTCGAACATACAACCCCTGGCAAAAATTATGTAATCACCGGCCTTGGAGGATCTTCATTCAGTTGTTAATTTTTTTTTTTATAAAAAAAGCAGATCACAGACATGGCACAAAACTACAGTCATTTCAAATGACAACTTTCTGGCTTTGATAAACACTAAAAGAAATCACGAACAAAAAATGTTGTAGCCAGTATTTGTTACTTTTTTAGAACAAGCAGTGGGGAAAAATTATGGACTCACTCAATTATGTGGGGAAAAATTATGGAATCATGAAAAACAAACAAACAAAAAAACACTCCAAAACATCACCAGTATTTTGATTCACCACCTCTGGCTTCTATTACAGCTTGCAGTCTCTGAGGCATGGACTTAATCAGTGTCAAATAGCACTCTTCATCAATCTGGCTCCAACTTCCTCTGATTGCTGTTGCCAGATCAGCTTTGCAGGTTGGAGCCTTGTCATGGACCATTTTCTTCAACTTCCACCAAAGATTTTTAATTGGCTTGAGATCCGGACTATTTGCAGGCCATGACATTGACCTTATGGGTCTTTTTTCAAGGAATGTTTTCACAGTTTTTGCTCTATGGCAGGATGCATTATCATCTTGAAAAATGATTTCATCATCCCCAAACATCCTTTCAATCGATGGGATAAGAAATGTGTCCAAAATATCAACATAAACTTGTACATTTATTGAAGCTGTAATGACAGCCATCAGTGCCTTTACCCAGGGCCGGACTGGCCATTGGGCAATTCTGGCAAATGCCAGAAGGGCCGGTCTGGTTATGGGCTGCTTTGTCTGCTACATTGTTAACAGAATTGATGTTCTCAGGACACCCATACTGTTAACAGTTGTGATGAAGCACAAAGTCACTGACTCCGTCACTTACAAAGCATGCCATGGGTATCATTTGAAATATTAGTCATGTAGTAAATCTTCCTTTCCTCCATCCAGGGTAATATTAGTAATATATCCCATCTGGTTCTTGGGGACGAGGACAACATGGGTCTGTGTGGTTTCAAATGCCAGGGCTGAATTTCAGCCCCAGTCCGTACCTGCCTTTACCTGACATGCAGCCCCATATCATCAATGACTGTGGAAATTTGCATGTTCTCTTCAGGCAGTCATCTTTATAAATCTCATTGGAACGGCACCAAACAAAAGTTCCAGCATCATCACCTTGCCCAATGCAGATTTATGATTCAGCACTGAATTTGACTTTCATCCAGTCATCCACAGCGCACGATTGCTTTTCCTTAGCCCATTGTAACCTTGTTTTCTTCTGTTTATGTGTTAATGATGGCTTTCGTTTAACTTTTCTGTATGTAAATCCCATTTCCTTTAGGCGGTTTCTTACAATTTGGTCACAGACGTTGACTCCAGTTTTCTCCCATTCGTTCCTCATTTGTTTTGTTGTGCCATTTCCTGTTTTGGAAACATATTGCTTTAAGTTTCCGGTCATCATGCTTTGATGTCTTCCTTGGTCTACCAGTATGTTTGCCTTTAACAACCTTCCCATGTTGTTTTTCTTTGGTCCAGATTTTAGACACAGCTGACTGTGAACAACCAAGATCTTTTGCAACATTGCGTGATGATTTAACCTCTTTTAAGAGTTTGATAATCTTCTTCTTTGTTTCAATTGAAATCTCTCGTGTTGGAGCCATGATTCATGTCAGTCCACTTGGTGCAACAGCTCTCCAAGGTGTGATCACTCCTTTTTAAATGCAGAATAACGAGCAGATCTAATTTGATGCATGTGTTAGTTTTGGGAATTGAAATTTAGAAGGTGATTCCATAATTTTTTCCCACATAATTGAGATAGTCCATAATTTTTCCCCTCTGCTTGTTATAAAAAAAGTAACAAATACTGACTACCACATTTTTTGTTCTTGATTTCTTTTAGTGTTTTATTAAAGCCAGAAAGTTGTCATTTGAAATGACTGCTGTTTTCTGCCATGCCTGTTATCTGCTTTTTTTATTAAAAAAATAAACTGAATGAACATCCTCCAAGATTACATAATTTTTGCCAGGGGTTGTATTATTCGAGCACGTCGAAGTCACTCGGTTAGCACCCGAGCATGATCTGATTACACCTTATCCGAGCACATTTGCTCATCACTAATGGTGATTAATTCTAGGCTAACTGGAAATCGTTTCTTTAGTGTGATTCTCAAGGATTGTGCACATGACTGATTTTCTTGGACAAGCGCTATCCTTGGTTTTCACGGGTAGCACTCATACCTATGATATTCTATGGGGCTGTGCACACGTCTGATTTTTTCCTCGGACCAAGTCATGCAGGTCTAAGAATCCATGAAAAAAAATTGGATTGGGCTCTCAATGTCGGAGAAAAACTAACAATCAGAATAATCTTACTAGAATAATAGGACAGTTTTTCTTGGATGTGGAGACATTGTGTGAATCTACCCTCAAATAGACATGGTCTCATATCACCATAACATGACTGGCCATTTTATTTCAATAAAAGGCTAATAACACCTTTAAAAATAAAGGTGCAGCATTGTTTTTTGACAGCTACCCAAAATTGTATTGAAAAATGGTCTTCCAACGGGGTGGCTTTCACAAAGAAGAAACCAATATACAAATGTGTCCTCCCTTTTCTTGAATTTGAATTTGTCATGATTGAGACTCTGAGTCTCAATCATGACAGATTGCAGGCTGCTATGCGACACCAATGCAAAATCTCTTGAAGAGGTCCCAACTATCATGGATCCTAAATATTATTATAAAAGTCTTCCTTTATGGGGCAAAGACCTTTAAAGCAACATGATCACAATCTTAGAAGTGCTGCCTCATTTGATTTTTCAGATCTGTCAGGGCCCTAATTTTCCAGGCTTTGCTCTACTATCCGCGGCGCTGTTGTCTTCATTTTTCTTCTATATTATATATACCGTATATTAGTGTTTATGGCATAAGCATATATTATAATAAAGCTTTTCTTTTCTTTCTTCTCTGTCAACAGTGGAAATGATTATGCAGTCCACCCACATTGCTTGTTTTCCTACAATTCATCTGGGTATAAAATATTTACATCAATGTAGACAGAACGTAAAAGATGCCACCTGTAATGTACGCCTGCTCGTACATGGTGCGCTCAACACTGGAGAGAAACAACAAAGACATCTTACAGTCAGACTGGGCGGCGCGCCATCCGGTGACAGTAATGTATAATGAAAATATATGATGTGCAGAAAGGTGACGATTACTGCTGTCTTACAATGGATGCCCTTATTTGAGTAATGTACTTGGAATACCAATCATACGCATCCTTCATCTTCTGAACCGGGGGCCAGCCGTCTTCTTTTACTTACTATGATATTTATATCTGGCACTGGAAATTAATATGCTTCATCATTCTGGAATAAAATTCCCCCAAAAATAGAGAATTACAGATGCTTCCATAGCGGCGGTGGAAGACGTCTAGGCTGTTCCTGAAGCAACAGAACCTTAGAAATTAAGGGAGTAACTAAACTGTCACCATGTTTTTTTCTATTTTGCAGGCACTTAAATTGCAAGATCTGTGGTGGTCCGGGTCCTGAGATCTGAACCAATCGCTCAATAGATTCATAAAAAATGTGCAGCTCAGCCAACAGGGCAGAGGATGGATTCAATATAAAGCTGAGGTCATAAATTCTAGGCCTTCTATTGAATCCGTCTCTTGAGTTGTGAACTTCTAAGGAATTGAAGGCCACTCACTTCTCGGGTGCTAACTGAGAGTCTTCGTCGTGCTCGAATACTATGTTCGCCTGAATGTCTCGCGGCTGTCAAACAGCCGCAACACATGTAGGGACTGCCTATTTGTTAGACAATCCCTACATGTGTTGCGGCTGTGGAACAACCGTGAGACATGCAGGCATTGAGACTCGAACATATTATTCGAGCACGCTGAAGACCATCGGTTAGCACACGAGCATGGTCAGATAACACCTTATCCAAGCAATAATAGTTTAAGAAAAAAAAGACGCCAAAGGAAAGGCATAATGGCAGAGACAGACTGCCGTATTTCTCGTGTGAGAATCGCATCGCACTGCACGGACTGGCCGGCACCTCTCCAGACCTGAGCAAGACAGCATGATGGATTACTATCCAGCTGTCAAGCTCCGGTCAGGAGAGCTGACAGACAGTACAAGGTTTACGATGCGATTCTCGCACAAGAAATACGGCAGTCTGTCTCTGTCCGAAGGAAAAACATCTCCACGCACATTCATGAAGTGTCTTCCTACAGCAAGAAGTCAGTGGGAACATGGAAGTCTAGAAGATATTGTGTGCACGTACCCTAAGTTTCCGATTGTTTACAAGCCCCTGCACTTCTTACATTCAGTTCCCACAGTGCACATAAGCTGAGTTTTTTCCTCTGCGTATTTGCGTTTGGAAAATTCACAGTTCAAATAGAATGAGATTTATATAAATCTCACGCCCACTACTGTGAATTTTAATTTTTATAAAGCTGTGGGAACTGATTTGCGGTTGCGATTTTGAATGTTGTAGGATGTTGATTTTTCTAGCGGTAAAGAGGAGTTTTACCAGGGATTCAAGCTTCAGGAGGCTAATTTGCATATTCCAGGTGCCTTCTGGGAGAAGCGAAGTCTCCCTAAGCTAGAAGATCGTTGGGTACAGCCGGGACCAGCTGCTTCGAAAGCATCACCAAACCAGGGATTCAAGCTTCAGGAGGCTAATTTGCATATTCCAGGTGCCTTCTGGGAGAAGCGAAGTCTCCCTAAGCTAGAAGATCGTTGGGTACAGCCGGGACCAGCTGCTTCGAAAGCATCACCAAACCAGGGATTCAAGCTTCAGGAGGCTAATTTGCATATTCCAGGTGCCTTCTGGGAGAAGCGAAGTCTCCCTAAGCTAGAAGATCGTTGGGTACAGCCGGGACCAGCTGCTTCGAAAGCATCACCAAACCAGGGATTCAAGCTTCAGGAGGCTAATTTGCATATTCCAGGTGCCTTCTGGGAGAAGCAAAGTCTCCCTAAGCTAGAAGATCGTTGGGTACAGCCGGGACCAGCTGCTTCGAAAGCATCACCAAACCAGGGATTCAAGCTTCAGGAGGCTAATTTGCATATTCCAGGTGCCTTCTGGGAGAAGCGAAGTCTCCCTAAGCTAGAAGATCGTTGGGTACAGCCGGGACCAGCTGCTTCGAAAGCATCACCAAACCAGGGATTCAAGCTTCAGGAGGCTAATTTGCATATTCCAGGTGCCTTCTGGGAGAAGCGAAGTCTCCCTAAGCTAGAAGATCGTTGGGTACAGCCGGGACCAGCTGCTTCGAAAGCATCACCAAACCAGGGATTCAAGCTTCAGGAGGCTAATTTGCATATTCCAGGTGCCTTCTGGGAGAAGCGAAGTCTCCCTAAGCTAGAAGATCGTTGGGTACAGCCGGGACCAGCTGCTTCGAAAGCATCACCAAACCAGGGATTCAAGCTTCAGGAGGCTAATTTGCATATTCCAGGTGCCTTCTGGGAGAAGCGAAGTCTCCCTAAGCTAGAAGATCGTTGGGTACAGCCGGGACCAGCTGCTTCGAAAGCATCACCAAACCAGGGATTCAAGCTTCAGGAGGCTAATTTGCATATTCCAGGTGCCTTCTGGGAGAAGCGAAGTCTCCCTAAGCTAGAAGATCGTTGGGTACAGCCGGGACCAGCTGCTTCGAAAGCATCACCAAACCAGGGATTCAAGCTTCAGGAGGCTAATTTGCATATTCCAGGTGCCTTCTGGGAGAAGCGAAGTCTCCCTAAGCTAGAAGATCGTTGGGTACAGCCGGGACCAGCTGCTTCGAAAGCATCACCAAACCAGGGATTCAAGCTTCAGGAGGCTAATTTGCATATTCCAGGTGCCTTCTGGGAGAAGCGAAGTCTCCCTAAGCTAGAAGATCGTTGGGTACAGCCGGGACCAGCTGCTTCGAAAGCATCACCAAACCAGGGATTCAAGCTTCAGGAGGCTAATTTGCATATTCCAGGTGCCTTCTGGGAGAAGCGAAGTCTCCCTAAGCTAGAAGATCGTTGGGTACAGCCGGGACCAGCTGCTTCGAAAGCATCACCAAACCAGGGATTCAAGCTTCAGGAGGCTAATTTGCATATTCCAGGTGCCTTCTGGGAGAAGCGAAGTCTCCCTAAGCTAGAAGATCGTTGGGTACAGCCGGGACCAGCTGCTTCGAAAGCATCACCAAACCAGGGATTCAAGCTTCAGGAGGCTAATTTGCATATTCCAGGTGCCTTCTGGGAGAAGCGAAGTCTCCCTAAGCTAGAAGATCGTTGGGTACAGCCGGGACCAGCTGCTTCGAAAGCATCACCAAACCAGGGATTCAAGCTTCAGGAGGCTAATTTGCATATTCCAGGTGCCTTCTGGGAGAAGCGAAGTCTCCCTAAGCTAGAAGATCGTTGGGTACAGCCGGGACCAGCTGCTTCGAAAGCATCACCAAACCAGGGATTCAAGCTTCAGGAGGCTAATTTGCATATTCCAGGTGCCTTCTGGGAGAAGCGAAGTCTCCCTAAGCTAGAAGATCGTTGGGTACAGCCGGGACCAGCTGCTTCGAAAGCATCACCAAACCAGGGATTCAAGCTTCAGGAGGCTAATTTGCATATTCCAGGTGCCTTCTGGGAGAAGCGAAGTCTCCCTAAGCTAGAAGATCGTTGGGTACAGCCGGGACCAGCTGCTTCGAAAGCATCACCAAACCAGGGATTCAAGCTTCAGGAGGCTAATTTGCATATTCCAGGTGCCTTCTGGGAGAAGCGAAGTCTCCCTAAGCTAGAAGATCGTTGGGTACAGCCGGGACCAGCTGCTTCGAAAGCATCACCAAACCAGGGATTCAAGCTTCAGGAGGCTAATTTGCATATTCCAGGTGCCTTCTGGGAGAAGCGAAGTCTCCCTAAGCTAGAAGATCGTTGGGTACAGCCGGGACCAGCTGCTTCGAAAGCATCACCAAACCGCGCGCCGTAAGAATTTTTGCCTGTAGGACATTATTGCAAGAGAGCTTGGCTGAGTATATTACACAAGAAGGAAAACACACAGCAAGTCAGCAGGATCTAGGAGCAACATGGCAGATGTGACAACCTACATGGTGAGCTGCAGCATGTGCTACATGTTCACAGATCGACCAGAAGAAGAATCCAATTTCACCTGTCAGAAGTGTAGACTAGTGGCCCTTTTAGAAGAAAAGGTGCGGGGTCTGGAAGAAAGAATAGCAACTTTGAAACTCATCAAAGAGAATGAAGACTTTCTAGACAGAACAGAAGCATCTCTACTGGTCACAGAAGGTGAAAAAAGTGTCAGAGAACCTCCAAAAGCAGATGAGTGGAAGCATGTGACCAAAAGAAGCAAGAAGACCATGGAGAAATCACCAACCACACAACTGAAGAACCGATATCAAATCTTTGTAGAGGATGAAGATGGCACACCTAAGAATGAAGCAATACCAGCAAGCAAAAAAGAAAAGGGCACACAGCAACAAGTGACAGCAAAAAGTACAGCCAAGAAGCAACGAAGAGTGGTGGTGGTGGGAGACTCACTACTGAGAGGCACAGAAGCAGCCATCTGCAGACCGGACATAACTGCAAGAGAAGTATGCTGCCTTCCAGGTGCGATGATCAAGGATGTGACCGATAGGATACCAAAGCTCTTCAGCTCCAAGGACGTCCACCCATTTCTTCTGATACATGTTGGCACCAATGACACGGCAAGGAAGGACCTACCGACAATCTGCAAGGACTTTGAAGAGTTGGGGAAGAAAGTAAAGGAACTGGATGCACAGGTAGTTTTTTCTTCTATCCTTCCAGTAGACGGGCATGGCACCAGGAGATGGAACAGGATCCTTGATGCAAACAACTGGCTAAGACGATGGTGCAGACAACAAGGATTCGGATTCCTGGACCACGGTGTGAATTACTGGTATGATGGACTCCTCGCCAGAGACGGACTACACCTCAACAAACCTGGGAAACACACATTCGCCAGAAGACTCGCTACACTCATCAGGAGGGCGTTAAACTAGAAGAAGAGGGGACGGGAAGAAAAACATTAGACTCGAACAAAGACGACCCAGGAAAACATACTCTGAAGGGAGGTAAGAACATTTCTAAAACAATCCACAGTGAGGAGATTGGAACAAAACAAAATCCTCTAAACTGCATGCTCGCAAACGCCAGAAGCCTGACAAACAAGATGGAAGAACTAGAAGCAGAAATATCTACAGGTAACTTTGACATAGTGGGAATAACCGAGACATGGTTAGATGAAAGCTATGACTGGGCAGTCAACTTACAGGGTTACAGTCTGTTTAGAAAGGATCGTAAAAATCGGAGAGGAGGAGGGGTTTGTCTCTATGTAAAGTCTTGTCTAAAGTCCACTTTAAGGGAGGATATTAGCGAAGGGAATGAGGATGTCGAGTCCATATGGGTTGAAATTCATGGAGGGAAAAATGGTAACAAAATTCTCATTGGGGTCTGTTACAAACCCCCAAATATAACAGAAAGCATGGAAAGTCTACTTCTAAAGCAGATAGATGAAGCTGCAACCCATAATGAGGTCCTGGTTATGGGGGACTTTAACTACCCGGATATTAACTGGGAAACAGAAACCTGTGAAACCCATAAAGGCAACAGGTTTCTGCTAATAACCAAGAAAAATTATCTTTCACAATTGGTGCAGAATCCAACCAGAGGAGCAGCACTTTTAGACCTAATACTATCTAATAGACCTGACAGAATAACAAATCTGCAGGTGGTCGGGCATTTAGGAAATAGCGACCACAATATTGTGCAGTTTCACCTGTCTTTCACTAGGGGGACTTGTCAGGGAGTCACAAAAACATTGAACTTTAGGAAGGCAAAGTTTGAACAGCTTAGAGATGCCCTTAATCTGGTAGACTGGGACAATATCCTCAGAAATAAGAATACAGATAATAAATGGGAAATGTTTAAGAACATCCTAAATAGGCAGTGTAAGCGGTTTATACCTTGTGGGAATAAAAGGACTAGAAATAGGAAAAACCCAATGTGGCTAAACAAAGACGTAAGACAGGCAATTAACAGTAAAAAGAAAGCATTTGCACTACTAAAGCAGGATGGCACCATTGAAGCTCTAAAAAACTATAGGGAGAAAAATACTTTATCTAAAAAACTAATTAAAGCTGCCAAAAAGGAAACAGAGAAGCACATTGCTAAGGAGAGTAAAACTAATCCCAAACTGTTCTTCAACTATATCAATAGTAAAAGAATAAAAACTGAAAATGTAGGCCCCTTAAAAAATAGTGAGGAAAGAATGGTTGTAGATGACGAGGAAAAAGCTAACATATTAAACACCTTCTTCTCCACGGTATTCACGGTGGAAAATGAAATGCTAGGTGAAATCCCAAAAAACAATGAAAACCCTATATTAAGGGTCACCAATCTAACCCAAGAAGAGGTGCGAAACCGGCTAAATAAGATTAAAATAGATAAATCTCCGGGTCCGGATGGCATACACCCACGAGTACTAAGAGAACTAAGTAATGTAATAGATAAACCATTATTTCTTATTTTTAGTGACTCTATAGCGACAGGGTCTGTTCCGCAGGACTGGCGCATAGCAAATGTGGTGCCAATATTCAAAAAGGGCTCTAAAAGTGAACCTGGAAATTATAGGCCAGTAAGTCTAACCTCTATTGTTGGTAAAATATTTGAAGGGTTTCTGAGGGATGTTATTCTGGATTATCTCAATGAGAATAACTGTTTAACTCCATATCAGCATGGGTTTATGAGAAATCGCTCCTGTCAAACCAATCTAATCAGTTTTTATGAAGAGGTAAGCTATAGGCTGGACCACGGTGAGTCATTGGACGTGGTATATCTCGATTTTTCCAAAGCGTTTGATACCGTGCCGCACAAGAGGTTGGTACACAAAATGAGAATGCTTGGTCTGGGGGAACATGTGTGTAAATGGGTTAGTAACTGGCTTAGTGATAGAAAGCAGAGGGTGGTTATAAATGGTATAGTCTCTAACTGGGTCGCTGTGACCAGTGGGGTACCGCAGGGGTCAGTATTGGGACCTGTTCTCTTCAACATATTCATTAATGATCTGGTAAAAGGTTTACACAGTAAAATATCGATATTTGCAGATGATACAAAACTATGTAAAGCAGTTAATACAAGAGAAGATAGTATTCTGCTACAGATGGATCTGGATAAGTTGGAAACTTGGGCTGAAAGGTGGCAGATGAGGTTTAACAATGATAAATGTAAGGTTATACACATGGGAAGAGGGAATCAATATCACCATTACACACTGAACGGGAAACCACTGGGTAAATCTGACAGGGAGAAGGACTTGGGGATCCTAGTTAATGATAAACTTACCTGGAGCAGCCAGTGCCAGGCAGCAGCTGCCAAGGCAAACAGGATCATGGGGTGCATTAAAAGAGGTCTGGATACACATGATGAGAGCATTATACTGCCTCTGTACAAATCCCTAGTTAGACCGCACATGGAGTACTGTGTCCAGTTTTGGGCACCGGTGCTCAGGAAGGATATAATGGAACTAGAGAGAGTACAAAGGAGGGCAACAAAATTAATAAAGGGGATGGGAGAACTACAATACCCAGATAGATTAGCGAAATTAGGATTATTTAGTCTAGAAAAAAGACGACTGAGGGGCGATCTAATAACCATGTATAAGTATATAAGGGGACAATACAAATATCTCGCTGAGGATCTGTTTATACCAAGGAAGGTGACGGGCACAAGGGGGCATTCTTTGCGTCTAGAGGAGAGAAGGTTTTTCCACCAACATAGAAGAGGATTCTTTACTGTTAGGGCAGTGAGAATCTGGAATTGCTTGCCTGAGGAGGTGGTGATGGCGAACTCAGTCGAGGGGTTCAAGAGAGGCCTGGATGTCTTCCTGGAGCAGAACAATATTGTATCATACAATTATTAGGTTCTGTAGAAGGACGTAGATCTGGGTATTTATTATGATGGAATATAGGCTGAACTGGATGGACAAATGTCTTTTTTCGGCCTTACTAACTATGTTACTATGTTACTATGTTATTTGTGGAATTTCTCCACTGATTTGAATATAATATAGAAAACCTGCAGATAAAAAAAGTGCATATGTGCCTTTATTTGTACGCAATAAAACCACATGTGATCCGCAAATTAATGTTTTATCAGAGCTAAGTAACTGAGTAAAAAGAGCAAGTTATATTTAAAACTTCATATATAAAAACAAATTGACAAATCGCAGCGGCAAAAAAAAAAAGATCAATAACAAACATAAAAAATGACCAAAAAATGCAATGATAAAACACAATTAACCTTAGATAACAGAATGGTGCAGAAACATGTCTGAAAATCCATTACATCAAAAAAAGCATCAAATCTGCACCATGGAGATTGTTGAATTCCTATTTTTTACTGCGCATGCGCACTATTTGAGCCCGTTCTGTGGGCAGCTTGCGCCAAAGTGTCCATGTACATGACAATCAATGAGAGGGTCTGAGCTCCACTTCTTCATTATTGTTTACCTGACACCGTGCCACACTATTGGTAGTGGATATGCCTGGTATTAGAGCTCACTATTAGTTACTAGTGATGAGCGAGTGTACTCGTTGCTTGGGTGGTCTCCGAGTATTTATGACTGCTTGGTGACTTAGTTTTCCTTGCTGCAGCTGCATGATTAACGGCTGCTAGCCAGCCTGAGCACATGTGGGGGTTGCCTGGTTGCTAGGGAATCCCCACATGTAATCAAGCTGTCTAGTAGCCGCAAATCATCCAGCTTCTGCGAAGAAAACTGTATCTCCGAGCAGCCACAAATACTCGGAGACCACCCAAACAACAAGTATACTCATCACTATTAGTTACTTGAACTGAGTGAAGTAGTAGCGAGCTGGCGACCACCAAATCCCATCATTAATGATAAGTAGGGTGCAGGGAGTCAGACTCCAACTGATCCTATATTGATAGCCCATGCTAAAGACAGATCATCACTAATAGTCCCAAGAAACCCATTTAAAGTACCGTAGATACTTGAGTATAGGCCGACCCGAGTATAAACCGACCCCCCTAATTTTGCCACAAAAAACTGGGAAAACGTATTGACTCGAGTATAAGCCTAGGGTGGAAAATGCAGCAGCTACCGGTAAATGTCAAAAATAAAAATAGATACCAATAAAAGTAAAAATAATTGAGACATCAGTAGGTTAAGTGTTTTTGAATATCCATATTGAATCAGGAGCCCCATATAATGCTCCATACAGTTCATGATGGGCCCCATAAGATGCTCCATACAAAATACGCCCCATATAATGCTCCATATTAAAATATGCCCCATATAATGCTGCACAAAGGTTAATAATGGCCCTATAAGATGCTCCATAGAAACATTTGCCCCATACAATGCTGCATAAAGGTTATTGGCCCCATAAGACTCTCCACACATTATGGCCCAATAAGATGCTCCATAGATTATGACCCATGAGATACTCCACACATTATGCCCCATGAGATACTCCACACATTATGCCCAATGAGATGTTCCACACATTATGGTCCCATAAGATGCTCCATACATTATGCCCCATGAGATGCTCCACACATTATGGCCCCATGAGATGCTCCACACATTATGGGCCCATAAGATGCTCCATACATTATGGCCCCATGAGATGCTCCATACATTGTGGCCCCATATGATGCTCCATACATTATGGCCCCATGAGATGCTCCATACATTGTGGCCCCATACGATGCTCCATACATTATGGCCCCATGAGATGCTCCATACATTGTGGCCCCATATGATGCTCCATACATTATGGCCCCATGAGATGCTCCATACATTGTGGCCCCATACGATGCTCCATACATTGTGGCCCCATACGAAGCTCCATACATTGTGGCCCCTTACGAAGCTCCATACATTGTGGCCCCATACGATGCTCCACACATTTGCCCCATTTGCTGTTGCTGCGATTAAAATAAAAAAATGACAATGAGTCAAGCATAAGCCGAGAGGGTCACTTTCAGCCCAAAAAAGTGGGCTGAAAATCTCGGCTTATACTCGAGTATATACGGTATATTAGGACAGGGGATAATGATAAATACAGAAGTTTTTAGAAAAGACTGCACCATTGGTTCTTTGATGTCAGTGACTCCGTCATTACAACACAGATATTGGACAGGGGCTGGCACACATACAGGTGCATCTCACAAATTTAGAATATCATCAAAAAGTTAATTTATTTCAGTTCTTCAATACATAAAGTGAAACTCATATATTAGATAGAGTCATTACACACAGAGTGATTATTTCAATTGTTTATTTCTGTCAATATTGATGATTATGGCTTACAGCCAATGAAAACCCAAAGGTCATTATCTCAGTAAATTAGAATACTTTATAACTCCAACTTGAAAAAATGATTTTATCATCTAAAATGTAGGCCCACTGAATTGTATGTTCAGCAAATGCACTCAATACTTGGTCGGGGCTCCTTTTATAAAAATCACTGCATCAATGAGGCGTGGCATGGAGGTGATCAGCCTGTGGCACTGCTGAGGTGTTATGGAAGCCCAGGTTGCTTTGATAGCAGCCTTCAGCTCATCTGCATTGTTGGGTCTGTTGTCTCTCATCTTCCTCTTGATAATACCCCATAGATTCTCTATGGGGTTAAGGTCAGGCGAGTTTGCTGGCCAATCAAGCACAGTGATACTGTTGTTTTTAAACCAGGTGTTGGTATGTTTGGCAGTGTGGATAGGTGCCAAGTCCTGCTGGAAAGTGAAATTTCCATCTCCAAAAAGCTTGTCGGCAGAGGGAAGCATGAAGTGCTCTAAAATTTCCTGGTAGATGACTGCGCTGACTTTGGTCTTGATAAAACACAGTGGATCTACATCAGCAGATGATATGGCTCCCCAAACCATCACTGATTGTGGAAAAGTCTGCAAAGGGGACAGGACGACTGCATTGTATTGGAGGGAGAATGGATGGGGTCTCGTATTGTGAGAGTTTGGCCAACAACCTCTTCCCTCTTTAAGATCATTGAAGATGGGTCGTGGCTGGGTCTTCCAGCATGCCAATGATCCAAACCACACAGCCAGGGCAACTAAGGAGTGGCTCTGTAAGAAGCATTTCAAGGTCCTGGAGTGGCCTAGCCAGTCTCCAGACCTGATAATCTGTTGACAGAGCTGAAGCTCAATTATGGCCAGCAACAGCCCAGAAACCCGAAGGATCTGGAGAAGATCTGTATGGAGGAGTGGGCCAAAATCCCTGCTGCAGTGTGTGCAAACTTGGTCAGGAACTACAGGAAACGTCTGACTTCTGTAATTACAAACAAAAGTTTTGGTACCAAATATTAAGTTCTTTTTTTCTATTGTATCAAATACTTATTTCATACAATAAAATGCAAATTAATTATGTAAAAATCATACAATGTGATTTTCCGTTTTTTTTTTGTAAGATTCTGTTTCTCACAGGTGAAGTGTACCTACTATAAAAATTACAGACCTCTCCATTCTTTGTAGGTGAAAAACTTGCAAAATCGTCAATGTATAAAATACTTATTTTCCCCACTGTATGTGTGCCTGTTTCTTTCCCCCGATTTGTGGGCAGAGTTTAGCAATTCCAGATGCTTTCACCTGATTCATCAATAGTGACATTTTAAAAAGTCAAAGTTTGCGGCAATTCCTCTCCAGTCTCTCCTTGGTGTATTTTTGAATATGGCAAAAATTTTCCACCAAAAGCCACAAAAATAGTTCAAGACATGAAGAAAACCCATATTTTGACTTTGAAAAATTCATGAATTGTGTTTGCTATAAGACAAAAAAGGAAAGTGAGTTAAAAAAAACAAAACACAAATGATGTATCGAGGCCTTCAAATATACTTCAGGCAGTTGTTCTATGTGAGAGAACACTACGTCTCCTGTAAACCACTTACATCTTATAAGATGAGTTGCACAGTCAGCAGCAAACATCAGGCTTAGAAGACAACTCAGGAATGATCGATTGCTCCGGGCTTGCTTTTATTACTTAGCGCCAATACATTATTATGTAAAAAAAAAAAAAGGCTTGAGACCCTCACTGATAATGCTGTGAATACGAGGGTCATACTTCCACCCATGTCTGAGACAGTTTACATATACGAGAGGGAGACAGAGAAACATGTTTGGCTTCTATTCTTCTGCAATTGCTACGTCTTTCCTAAAGAAATGACCATGGAGGACATCAAATTCCTGTCATTATAGTAATGGAGGGCTGGTTCTGCCTTATTGTTGCTTACTGAATCATGGAAAAACCCCATTGTCTTTTCCAGAAAGGAATTTGGACGGTTCATGGTCCAGACTAATGACTCATGACTGATGGAATAACACAATGGGCCAAAGTGAACGGCTAATTTCATTTTCCTCCCTCATAGTAATTTATTACATCAGCAATCAGCTGTCTAGTTGTAGAAGGACAAGTATTACACTGGGGCCCCGGACATTCCCAATGAGGGCGAATCGCAGGAGCTCTGAGGAGGGATTCTGAAGCCGTGTGATTAATGTTTCTTCCTGAACACGACGTCATGTCTATATGTGCACACTACACATTGGTGCCTATTGAGCCCATGAGTGGGCAACGTGTACAGGGGTGGATCTAGGCTGTTGAGAAAGAAAAAAAAACTGGTGACCCCCAACATTAGAAGATAAAATAGTTAATTGTAGGCAGATGGTGATGCTGTAATGGATGTGGGGGAGGTGGGCATGGGTTTGGACAAGTTGTTGGTTTTTTTCTGTATGATGTTATGCTGTTTAACAGCTGGCTCCCTGCTGCCTAACTGCAGAGAGCTGGCTGTCAATCAACATCAATTACATTGGAAGTGATGCCCTGTTGACAGAGCAGAACGAAAGAGAAGGATCCGATCTGACGATATGATGTCACAGGAAGCAGCAGAATCTCTGTCAGTAGCACTTATGTATCACTCCGGGAGTCATTGTCACCATGCAGCACAAGCAGGTAGGCCGAAACTACCTACTGCTAAGTTCTTAGCTCTGTAAGGAAGCGGAATAATTGAAGACTTATTCAGCTAAAGCAAAGCATCCGCAAGCGAACACTGCCAATCTACTGGCCAACTATTATAAGAAAGGGGAAAGTAGAAAGCATTGTATCAGCCAAATAGTAAAGCACAGTCTATGTTTTCTGAGGGGAAGAGATAGAAGGAGACACCAGGTCATGTGATAGTTGTGTAAGAGTTAATAATTATAAAAGGCCCAGGATAGTAGAGGGGCAAGAGTCAACAGCTAATCCTGTATCAGGACAGACATATTGGGCATCTGAGCTGGCTTATAGCTTCAATCACGAGTGCTAGAGAAATCAATGAAGTGAGACTTCAGTATGGATTGAGGAAGTGTGACTGGAAGAACCAGAACTGTGTGAGCAGAACCCGAATCATGTGAACAGATCCATAATCATGTGAGAAGAGCCAGGGCTGTGCAAGCAGAACCTGAACCATGTGAGCAGAACGAGAATAGTGTGAGCAGAACTGTGTGATTGAAACCAGAACAGTGTGAGCAGAACCACAACCATGAGGGCCGACAGACAGGTTCTAAATGACCGCAAGACCAGATAGAGAAATTTCGACAATTGTGTGAGTTGCGACCTGTAGAATATAATGCGGTACGGAGAGGACTGGTGATGTGCTTCAAGGGACGGATGCAGCCAGGGTTACGCATCACTGAAGGGTCTCATCCGCAGTGGTATTGTGGTCTTCCGTTAGGGCCTGTGCTGTGCATATTATTGCAAACATAATGACTAAGAGACGATGGTAGTGACCATAGGGCTGACTCTGACCCATCATAGACCAGGGTATTAGACCAAGACATTAATACAGTAATCATACATTTATTTGAATAGCAGAGTTGTATTGTTAGAATTATTACGATAATCTGCTCACACAGAAGTAATCCTTTCATATTGTAAAATACTTTATAGTATTCCAATCCTTTCCTAACCCATTAACACTCTACCCTAGTTACCCAACCTTTTTGTGTTAAGTAAATGACAAATCTTGGTTCAAGTTTCCACTGTGTCTTCAGCTTCTGTGTCGATGCATCCACGCACCTGTTTAAAGTCTCATAGGAAAAAAAAAATGAGGGAGTTCAGGACAGGGCGTGTAAACATTTCAGTGCACTTGGACTGATTCTTTTAAGTGCACAAACACCCCCAGTGCACTACACCCCTGATCTACTTGTGGCTTTAATGTTTGATTTCCCATGATTGGCACATTAGATCTTAACAAAAAAGCTGCATTTTCATTGGGGGACAAGCAATACCACTATTTCCATATATACCAACCTGCTGACAGGCTTCATTTAAAGATGAACTATCCAGATGAAACAACCACAATAAAATCCCCATAAATAAACACTATCTATAATGGCAGAAAACCAATGATAACCAATCAGTCAATCTTTAGCTGACATACTTTTAGGCAGTGATTATTGATTTATTAGTACATTGCTTACAGCAGGACTCCTGGTTCTGCCATCTGAGCCTGTTATTTCTATAACTTTATAGGTAAATATATACTTTTGCGACCATGGGACCATCCGGCTTAACTAATCTGTCACCTGTCACATCCCATTAATGACAGACGAGAGGACTGTCACTGTATACAGGCACAGGCGCACTGTATACTCATCTGTTCCGCAATCTCTGCCTCTCGATAGTCAACTATTGATTGCGCTGACTCATTAGCCATTAAACTGATGGAGGATCTGGGTCAGCGAGAATGTGACGTTATTACCCAGGAAAAAAAAAGACGGGCTGTGTTCTCGAGAACGCTGGCGACATCTAGTGATCAGTTAGAAGATCACAACATAATGATATTCAATACATTGCAATGCCAAGAGACCACAGTGAGGCCTGTTTGTTAGGCAATCCCCGCATGTGTTGTGGCTATCAAACAGCAGCCGCCAGACATGCAGCCGCCACTTGAACATATTATTCAAGCAGTTTTCATCTAGATAATACTATTGGTATCTGCTTTCTGCTAGTCAATGAGCTTTTCCCTCTCTAGCACTCGGACTGCCATGGTAGAGGTCTAGATTAATGTTCAGAAGCACATTTATTAACTTATTGGAGAAAAGCTTCTACCTTTTTGGTAGAATTAGAAAAACAGAGCTGCTTTCTGCCAAAGATAGCGCCACTTCTGTCTGCAGGTTGTGTGTGGTATTGCAGTTCCTTTCTCTTCGACAGAACGAGCAGCAGCACCAGTCCTCACCCACGGACGGGCGCGGTGCTGCTTCTGGAAGAGCGAAGCCATGTTTTCCTAATTCTGTCCAATGCCCTTTAAATAGAAACAACGTAAACTTCTAACAAAAGATTTTCGACACTTAAAATTCCAGATTATTTAAAAAAAAAAAAAAAAGAGAATGCCATAATCTTTTGTTCTCTTAGCATGGCTAAGTCTTCTCCAGCACCTCGGACAGTTCTGCTTCTATTCACCCGACTTCTTTCATCCCATCATTATTTTAGGATTACCGGGGACATAACAGATATAAGTAATGCAGTCACGGGCTAAGCCTCAAACCTCATGATGAGCTATCCCACCGGCAGGAAGAATTGTGCCGTTTCCATCCCACAAGTCACAGTCCTGCATTATAGAAGCGTTTATTGAGTCCGAGATGGAGGAAAATTACAGGTTTTGTTCCCGTAAAATGTCGTTCTGAAAAGGGGATTTACGTGTCTTTAATTTAAATATAAATCCGCGCATTCAGGAGAAAAGCGTTCACCGTCACCTGCAGATTGACTTCACATAGGATGCTATGTGACAGCTGTCTATTCACAGCGCACATTTCCATACTGCGGAAAGTCACACTCGGCTGCCCACAGAAAGCACCCAATGCTGAGAACATAGCCTACAGCATGCCAGGCTGGCTATGATATGGCAGCAAGCCCTGCCGGCACTCCTCCAGGTCTGACTTATGGCTATAAGCATAATATATACATCAATTATAATACACAGCAATATACCTGTATAATTATGCCAATAACAACGGATAGCTTTAATGCAGGAATGTCAAACTCAAATACACAGAGGGACAAAATTAAAAGTTTGGACAAAGTCGTGGGCCAACCTAGATATGTATTAAAAAAATGTGTACTATTGAGGACGTTTTTACTTAACAAAAAGAAAGATGAACTTTTTCATGTGAAAACAAACATAAATGGGTTGTGCCACAAACAAAGTACATTTTTATTAATAGATCTTAGAATAAAATATTGGACTAATATAATATGTTATGTAGCAGCAGTAAAAAGCATGTGGCCCAATGGCCTAATTTAAATATGTAAAAACAAAGGATAAAAAAAACCTTGAATAAAACAGATCATACAGTATGATGGAAACAAAAGTGCTCCCAAACACCGTATGATATCCCCATAGTGAACTCCTCCACAGTAGCCTACACACGCATGGTATGATGATGACCCCACCGTACCCACTCCATTCACCCAACAAAGAATAGTGACCCTATCACAGTAGAATTCTTTAACTGTAATTCCCCACCCAGACCTCATACAGTATAATGGACCCCACATAGTCCTGCATACAGTATGATGAAGTACCGCATTGCTTTCCATTCAATATAAAGGCCCCATATAGTGCTCCATACAGTATAAGGCTGCCATCACACTAGCAAGTATTTGGTCAGTATTTTACATCAGTATTTGTAAGCCAAAACCAGGAGTGGAACAATTAGAGGAAAAGTATAATAGAAACATTTGCACCACTCCTGCATTTATCACCCACTCCTGGTTTTGGCTTACAAATACTGATGGAAAATACTGACCAAATACTGCTAGTATGACGGCAGCCTAATGGTCACAAAAAGTGCTCCATATAGTATAGCGGAGTCCTGCCTTTCATTCCATACAGTTTAATGGTCCCATATAGTGCTCCATACAGTATAATGGTCACAAAAAGTGCTCCATATAGTATAACGGAGTCCTGCCTTTCATTCCATACAGTTTAATGGCCTGACATAGTGCTCCATACAGTATAATGGACACAAATAGTGATCCATACAGTATAATGGCCTTACATAGTGCTTTTCATACAGTATAAGGGCCCCAAATAGCGCTTTCCATAAACTATAATGGCCCCAGATAGTGCTCCATACAATATAATCACGGGCCAAATATACTCACCCTGCGGGTCAAATTTGGCCTGGATGCCAGAGTTTGACATATGTGCTTTAATGTGAGAACAGCTGTGCTAGAACCCTGCATGACCTGATAATGGTTACTTTCTATGATCAGGTCACAAAATAGCCTCTCTCCTATCCTTATACAGCAGCTACTCTCCTCTATAGCTGTAGAGTTTCTCTTTCTTAGGGCTCATACCCACCTGCAAGAAAAAAAACAGTCCGTAATCTGGACCGAAAAAATTGTATGTAAACGATGCGATTGTTATGCGATTGTCATGCGAGTTCAATGAGATTTTTAATCGTACCATCCGTTTCTCATCCGTATGACATCCGTATGCAATGCGTTTTTTTCATTAGCAACTATTTTTCTACAATCATTTACAGGACCATTTACTGTGTTCTATGCCACAGAATGGTAAGGTATTTGTAAAAAACGGATGGAAAACGGATGGTCTGTATTCCGTGCATTTTTTAATCGGATTGCACTCGTCCGTTTTGCACGTGAGTATAAGCCCTTATACTGCAGAACTTCTCCTCTATAGCTTCTCATAAGACTGCAGCACCTCTCTATTTTCTCTAATCTCTCATCATAGCAGAGACCTTCCATCCCTTGAAATAATCTAGTTGCTGCCTTTGAACTCACTCTAACTTCCCAATAACCTTTTTAAAATGTGGAGCCCAAGGTGAAGCTCATCACATCCTTAGTTAAAGGTCCTCTCATGTTAAACAGAAGCTCTTCTCCTTAGCTGCATCTCTTCTCCTTTTCAGTTGCAGTCACTCTACTCCTTAGCTGTAGCTCCTCTCATCCCTAGCTGTAGCTCCACTCATCCCTAGCTGTAGCTCCACTCATCCCTAGCTGTAGCTCCTCTCATCCCTAGCTGCAGCTCCTCTCATCATCAGCTGTAGCTCATCTCATCCCTAGCTGTAGCTCCACTCATCCCTAGCTGTAGCTCCACTCATCCCTAGCTGTAGCTCCTCTCATCCCTAGCTGCAGTTCCTCTCATCCCTAGCTGCAGCTCCTCTCATCCCTAGCTGCAGCTCCTCTCATCCTCAGCTGTAGCTCCACTCATCCCTAGCTGTAGCTCCACTCATCCCTAGCTGTAGCTCCTCTCATCCCTAGCTGCAGCTCCTCTCATCATCAGCTGTAGCTCATCTCATCCCTAGCTGTAGCTCCACTCATCCCTAGCTGTAGCTCCACTCATCCCTAGCTGTAGCTCCTCTCATCCCTAGCTGCAGTTCCTCTCATCCCTAGCTGCAGCTCCTCTCATCCCTAGCTGCAGCTCCTCTCATCCTCAGCTGTAGCTCCACTCATCCCTAGCTGCAGCTCCTCTCATCCTCAGCTGTAGCTCATCTCATCCCTAGCTGTAGCTCCACTCATCCCTAGCTGTAGCTCCACTCATCCCTAGCTGTAGCTCCTCTCATCCCTAGCTGCAGTTCCTCTCATCCCTAGCTGCAGCTCCTCTCATTACTAGCTGCAGCTCTTCTCATCCCTAGCTGTAGCTCCACTCATCCCTAGCTGCAGCTCCTTTCATCCTTAGCTGTAGCTCCTCTCATCACTATCTGCAGCTCCTCTCATCCTTAGCTGCAGCTCCTCTCATCCCTAGCTGCAGCTCCTCTCATCCTTAGCTGTAGCTCCACTCATCCCTAGCTGCAGCTCCTCTCATCCCTAGCTGTAGCTCCACTCATCCCTAGCTGCAGCTATTCTCATCCCTAGCTGTAGCTCATCTCATCCCTAGCTGCAGCTCCTCTCATCCTTAGCTGCAGCTCATCTCATCCCTAGCTGCAGCTCCACTTATCCCTAGCTGCAGCTCCTCTCATCCCTAGCTGCAGCTCCTCTCATCCCTAGCTGCAGCTCCTCTCATCCTTAGCTGCAGCTCCTCTCATCCTTAGCTCCACTCATCCCTAGCTGCAGCTCCTCTCATCCCTAGCTGCAGCACCTCTCATCCCTAGCTGTAGTTCCACTCATCCCTAGCTGCAGTTCCTCTCATCCCTAGCTGCAGCTCCTCTTATCACTAGCTGCAGCTCCTCTCATACCTAGCTGTAGCTCCACTCATCCCTAGCTGCAGCTCCTCTCATCCTTAGCTGCAGCTCCTCTCATCCCTAGCTGTAGCTTCTCTCATCCTTAGCTGCAGCTCTTCTCATTCCTAGCTGTAGCTCCTCTCATCCTTAGCTGCAGCTCCTCTCATCACTAGCTGCAGCTCCTCTCATCCTTAGCTGCAGCTCCTCTCATCCTTAGCTCCACTCATCCCTAGCTGCAGCTCCTCTCATCCCTAGCTGCAGCTCCTCTCATCCCCAGCTGCAGCTCCTCTCATCCCTAGCTGCAGCTCCTCTCATCCTTAGCTCCTCTCATCCTTAGCTCCTCTCATCCTTAGCTGCAGCTCTTCTCATCCCTAGCTGTCGCTCCTCTCATCCCTAGCTGCAGCTCCTCTCATCCCTAGCTGCAGCTCCTCTCATCCCTAGCTGTAGCTCCACTCATCCCTAGCTGCAGCTCCTCTCATCCCTAGCTGCAGCTCCTCTCATCCCTAGCTGCAGCTCCTCTCATCCCCAGCTGCAGCTCCTCTCATCCCTAGCTGCAGCTCCTCTCATCCCTAGCTGTAGCTCCACTCATCCCTAGCTGCAGCTCCTCTCATCCCTAGCTGCAGCTCCTCTCATCCCTAGCTGCAGCTCCTCTCATCCCCAGCTGCAGCTCCTCTCATCCCTAGCTGCAGCTCCTCTCATCCTTAGCTCCTCTCATCCTTAGCTCCTCTCATCCTTAGCTGCAGCTCTTCTCATCCCTAGCTGTCGCTCCTCTCATCCCTAGCTGCAGCTCCTCTCACCCTTAGCTGCAGCTCCTCTCATCCCTAGCTGTAGCTCCACTCATCCCTAGCTGCAGCTCCTCTCATCCCTAGCTGCAGCTCCTCTCATTCCTAGCTGCAGCTCCTCTCATCCCCAGCTGCAGCTCCTCTCATCCCTAGCTGCAGCTCCTCTCATCCCTAGCTGTAGCTCCACTCATCCCTAGCTGCAGCTCCTCTCATCCCTAGCTGCAGCTCCTTTCATCCCTAGCTGCAGCTCCTCTAATCCCCAGCTGCAGCTCCTCTCATCCCTAGCTGCAGCTCCTCTCATCCTTAGCTCCTCTCATCCTTAGCTCCTCTCATCCTTAGCTGCAGCTCCTCTCATCCCTAGCTGTCGCTCCTCTCATCCCTATATGCAGCTCCTCTCATCCCTAGCTGCAGCTCCTCTCATCCCTAGCTGCAGCTCCTCCCATCCCCAGCTGCAGCTCCTCTCATCCCTAGCTGCAGCTCCTCTCATCCTTAGCTCCTCTCATCCTTAGCTCCTCTCATCCTTAGCTGCAGCTCCTCTCATCCTTAGCTGCAGCTCCTCTCATCCCTAGCTGCAGCTCCTCTCATCCTTAGCTCCACTCATCCCTAGCTGCAGCTCCTCTCA
Source organism: Ranitomeya imitator (assembly GCF_032444005.1). Lineage (NCBI taxonomy): Eukaryota > Metazoa > Chordata > Amphibia > Anura > Dendrobatidae > Ranitomeya > Ranitomeya imitator. Next base: position 94,984,386 of record NC_091282.1, read on the forward strand.
TCCCTATCTGCAGCTCCTCTCATCCTTAGCTGCAGCTCCTCTCATCCCTAGGCCGGCGTCACACTCAGCATAGGGAAATACGGTCCATTTTTACAGGATAATACGCAGAACTGATCCCAAAACAGTGATCCATATGTCATCCGTAGGCAGGGTGTGGCTGCGTATTTTGCGCATGTAAACCTCCGTATGTAATCCGTATGGCATCCGTACGGTGAGATTTTCTCGCCGGCTTGCAAAACAGACATAGAACGGATCCATGGGCTCAAATATTCGTGAAAACAAATATACAGTTTATATATATATATATATATATATATATATATATATATATATATATATATGTCAGTGAGACACACACGTATATATATATATATATATATATATATATATATATATATATATATATATACAGTGGGGCAAAAAAGTATTTAGTCAGTCAGCAATAGTGCAAGTTCCACCACTTAAAAAGATGAGAGGCGTCTGTAATTTACATCATAGGTAGACCTCAACTATGGGAGACAAACTGAGAAAAAAAAATCCAGAAAATCACATTGTCTGTTTTTTTATCATTTTATTTGCATATTATGGTGGAAAATAAGTATTTGGTCAGAAACAAAATTTCATCTTAATACTTTGTAATATATCCTTTGTTGGCAATGACAGAGGTCAAACGTTTTCTGTAAGTCTTCACAAGGTTGCCACACACTGTTGTTGGTATGTTGGCCCATTCCTCCATGCAGATCTCCTCTAGAGCAGTGATGTTTTTGGCTTTTCGCTTGGCAACACGGATTTTCAACTCCCTCCAAAGGTTTTCTATAGGGTTGAGATCTGGAGACTGGCTAGGCCACTCCAGGACCTTGAAATGCTTCTTACGAAGCCACTCCTTCGTTGCCCTGGTGGTGTGCTTTGGATCATTGTCATGTTGAAAGACCCAGCCACGTTTCATCTTCAATGCCCTTGCTGATGGAAGGAGGTTTGCACTCAAAATCTCACGACACATGGCCCCATTCATTCTTTCATGTACCCGGATCAGTCGTCCTGGCCCCTTTGCAGAGAAACAGCCCCAAAGCATGATGTTTCCACCACCATGCTTTACAGTAGGTATGGTGTTTGATGGATGCAACTCAGTATTCTTTTTCCTCCAAACACGACAAGTTGTGTTTCTACCAAACAGTTCCAGTTTGGTTTCATCAGACCATAGGACATTCTCCCAAAACTCCTCTGGATCATCCAAATGCTCTCTAGCAAACTTCAGACGGGCCCGGACATGTACTGGCTTAAGCAGTGGGACACGTCTGGCACTGCAGGATCTGAGTCCATGGTGGCGTAGTGTGTTACTTATGGTAGGCCTTGTTACATTGGTCCCAGCTCTCTGCAGTTCATTCACTAGGTCCCCCCGCGTGGTTCTGGGATTTTTGCTCACCGTTCTTGTGATCATTCTGACCCCACGGGGTGGGATTTTGCGTGGAGCCCCAGATCGAGGGAGATTATCAGTGGTCTTGTATGTCTTCCATTTTCTAATTATTGCTCCCACTGTTGATTTCTTCACTCCAAGCTGGTTGGCTATTGCAGATTCAGTCTTCCCAGCCTGGTGCAGGGCTACAATTTTGTTTCTGGTGTCCTTTGACAGCTCTTTGGTCTTCACCATAGTGGAGTTTGGAGTCAGACTGTTTGAGGGTGTGCACAGGTGTCTTTTTATACTGATAACAAGTTTAAACAGGTGCCATTACTACAGGTAATGAGTGGAGGAAAGAGGAGACTCTTAAAGAAGTTGTTACAGGTCTGTGAGAGCCAGAAATCTTGATTGTTTGTTTCTGACCAAATACTTATTTTCCACCATAATATGCAAATAAAATGATAAAAAAAACAGACAATGTGATTTTCTGGATTTTTTTTTCTCAGTTTGTCTCCCATAGTTGAGGTCTACCTATGATGTAAATTACAGACGCCTCTCATCTTTTTAAGTGGTGGAACTTGCACTATTGCTGACTGACTAAATACTTTTTTGCCCCACTGTATATATATAATTTATATTTCATACAGCGCTAGATAGCATAAAAGCCGGTAAATCAATTGCAGGCTTTTGCTATCTCCTTCCCAAACCTGACAGGATATGAGACATGGTTTACATACAGTAAACCATTTCATATCCCTTTTTGTTTTTGAATATTCCACACTACTAATGTTAGTAGAGTGTGTGTGCAAAATTTGGGGGCTCTGTTAAAATAAAGGGTTAATTCGCGGAAAAAACTGGCGTGGGCTCCCGCGCAATTTTCTCCACCAGAGTGGTAAAGCCAGAGACTGAGGGCAGATATTAATAGCCTAGAGAGGGAACATGGATATTGCCCCCCCCCCCCCCCCGGCTAAAAACATCTGCCCCCAGCCACCCCAGAAAAGCACATCTGTAAGATGCGCCTATTCTGGCACTTGGCCACTCTCTCTTCCCACTCCCGTGGGAATATGGGGTAATAAAGGGTTAATGCCACCTTGCTATTGTAAGGTGACATTAAGCCTGGTTAATAATGGAGAGGTGTCAATAAGACACCTATCCATTATTAATCCAATAGTAGTAAATGGTTAATAAAACACACACACATTAGGAATAAAGTATTTTATTGAAATAAAGACACAGGGTATTGTAATAGTTTATTATACTCTTAATCCAAATGATGACCCTCGTTCTGTAAAAGAAAAAAAAAGAAAAAAGCAACAATAATATCCCATACCTTTCCGGTGCTCAGTCACGTCCCACGCTGAATATCCATCTGAAGGGGTTAAATAAATTAACAACCAGGAGCCTGCTAATGCAGCTGTGCTCCTGACTGTAAAATCTGGGGAATTAATTAAAAACAGGGGAACGTAGCATCGTAGACTTGCGGTGCTGCGCCCCCTGCTGGTATAAACTCATATGAACTCGAGCGTGAGAAAATATTCAGAAAAATTCCCATGCTGTAGCTCCTCTCATCCTTTGCTGCAGCTCCTCTCATCCCTAGCTGCAGTTCCCTAGGTGCAGCTGCTTTTCTCCTGTGCTGATGCGCTTCTCCTTTTTTAGCTAAAGCTTCTTTCCTACTTTTGTATATTGACTAGTACAGTACATATAGATACAATCACTAGGAATTCTCTCTGCTTTTTTTCTGTAGGTATAATTCTTTATACATTTTAAAGAGGTACTCTGTACTAAAACTTTTGCTTCTCGAGGAGAGCATACGTGCAACATACAGAGGCATATAGAGTCCCTCCAGAGTCAAAATATGAGGCTTTGAGCTCCATTTTTGGGTTACTCTACAAGAAGTGTTATCTAACAGTACAGAAATATTGTCAATTCAAATGCGGCACAGAACAAAAACACACGGTATCCTGTATTAGTACACCTAACGTTGGGGCAACTCAGATCACAAGAAGACAGTATGTACACTTGAAGCTTAAAATACATACGGTAAGATGAGGAATCCCAGGAAGAGAAACATCCTGCGGCAGAAGAGCATAATTTCATACTGGGTGTATTAAGAGGTTACTTACCTAGAAGAAAGAAAAGGTAAAAAAATTTTTACTCATCATCATAAAATACACAGCACAACATCAGCAAAGAGCAGAAAAGGAAATACACCTAGCCCACTCCAGAGATACCATCACAATATATACAGTATATATACAGGGTGGTCCAAAAGTAGGTGGACAGTATGTGTAATAATAGGGCTATGAAGGGGGAGACTTATCAAACACCACACATCTAGATAAGTTTCTTGGGGGGTCTAGTTTCCAAAATAGGGTCTCTTGTGGGGGGGGGGGGGTTTCTACTGTTTAGGTACATCAGGGGCTTTGCAAGCGCAACATGACGCCTGCCGATGTGAGCCCAAACAGTGGTTCCCCCCACGTATGGGATATCAGCGTATTCCGGACAAACTGGACAACAACCTTTTGGGGTCCACTTTCTCCTTTTACCCTTGGGAAAATATAAAAATTGTTGCCAAAAGATAATTTTTGTGACTAAAAAGTTAAATGTTCATTTTTTTCTTCCATGCTGCTTCTGCTGCTGTGAAACACCTGAAGGGTTAATAAACTTCTTGAATGTGGTTTTGTTCAGCTTGAGGGGTCCAGGTTTTAGAATGGTGTCACTTTTGTTTATTTTAAGCTATATAGAACCCTCAAACGGACTTCAAATGTGAGGTGGTCCCTAAAAAAAATGGTTTTGTAAATTTTGTTGTAAAAATGAGAAATCGCTGGTCAACTTTTAACCATTATAACTTCCAAACAATAAAAATTGTTTCCAAAATTGTGTTGATGTAAAGTAGACATGCGGGAAATGTTATTTATTAACTATTTTGTGTCACATAACACTCGTTTAACATAATAAAATTCAAAATTAACAATAATAATAACAATGATAAAAAATCAAAATAAATATTATTATATATATATATATATATATATATATACAAATAAACAATGTATATATTTACAGTGAGTAAGGATAGTATTCAGACCCCTTTAAGTTTTTCACTCTTTGTTTCATTGCAGCCAATTGATAAATTCCAAAAAGTTATTTTTTTCTCGTTAGTGTACGCACCCCATCTTGACTGAAAAAGAAGAAAAATGTAGACATTTATGCATATTTAATAAAAAAGATAAACTGAAATATCACATGATCATAAGTATTCAGACCCTTTCCTCAGACACTCATATTTAATTCACATGCTGTCCATTTCCTTTTGATCCTCCTTGAGATGGTTCTACTCCTTCATTGGAGTGTTTAATTAAACTGATAGGACTTGATTTGGAAAGGCACACACCTGTCTATATAAGACCTCACAGCTCACAGTGCATGTCAGACCAAATGAGAATCATGAGGTCAAAGGAACTGGCCAAGGAGCTCAGAGACAGAATTGTGGCAAGGCATAGATTTGGTCAAGGTTACAACAGAATTTCTGCAGTACTCAAGGTTCCTAAAAGCACAGTGGCCTCCATAATCCTTAAATGGAAGAAGTTTGGGACCACCAATTGTGGGAGAAGAACCTTGGTGAGAGATGTAAAGAAGAACCCCAAGATCACTGAGGCTGAGCTCCAGAGATGCAGTAGGGAGATGGGAGAAAGTTCCACAAAGTCAACTATCAATGCAGCCCTTCTCCAGTGAGGCCGTTATGGCAGAGTTTGCTAAAAAACACATGAAGGACTCCCAGACTATGAGAAATAAGATTCTCTGATCTGATGAGACGAAGATAGACCTTTTTGGTGATAATTCTAAGCAGTATGTGTGGAGAAAACCATGCATTGCTCATCACCTGCCCAATACAATCCCAACAGTGAAACATGGTGGTGGCAGCATCATGCTATGGGGGTGTTTGCAGCTGCAGGGACAGAATGACTGGTTGCCATTGAAGGAACCATGAATGCGGACAAGTACAGAGATATCCTGGATGAAAACCTCTTCCAGAGTGCTCTGGACCTCAGACTTGGCCGAAGGTTCACCTTGAAACAAGAAAATGACCATAAGCGCACAGCTAAAATAACAAAGGAGTGGCTTCAGAACAACTCTGACCTAAACCCAATTGAGCATCTCTGGAGAGAACGGAAAATGGCTGTCCCCCAACGTTCACCATCCAACCTGACGGAACTGGACAGATCTGCAAGGAAGAATGGCAGAGGATCCCCAAATCCAGGTGTGAAAAACTTGTTGCATCATTCCCAAGAAGACTCATGTCTGTGCTAGCTCAAAAGGGTGTTTCTACTCAATACTGAGCAAAGGGTCTGAATACGTATGACCATGTGATATTACAGTTTTTCTTTTTTAATAAATTTGCTGCAATGAAACAGAGTGAAAAATTTAAATGGGTCTGAATACTTTCCGTACCCAATGTATATGTATATATAGAGAGAGAGAGAGAGAGAGAGAGAAAAAATTAGAACAGCATCATATTACCAAACTTGCGGTGCAAAGCTTTCCAAACCAATATTCAAATGGTTCCAAAATATAGGAAAAAAAAGGAAAACAGCACACAAAAAAATAGAAAAAAAGTGGGCTTTAATGCCTGGACGGCGTGGCAACGTTTCGGATTGGAAAGCCCACTTTTTTTCTATTTTTTTGTGTGCTGTTTTCCTTTTTTTTTCCTATATATATATATATATATATATATATATATATATATATGTGTGTGTGTGTGTGTGTGTGTGTGTGTATACAGTATATATACAAATTAACAGTGCATAGTCACACAGGACTCCGACCTAAGGTTTATCTAACTAGGACCAACTCTTTTTTTAAATTTTCATTTTGCAGCTGGGCCCAGGTTACCTAGAGGCCAAAGTCTCCCTCCCCTATGTGAGGAGACCACATAACAGGGGGGTGATGCCAACCTTGTAGTGTGTAGGTTGAGCAGCACAGACATCACCTTTACAACTACTGAAGGGAACACCACTGGCCCTCCTGACTTGGACAACCCTCAGCCGGTACTTGCCAAAACGATGGAGAGGATGCTGTACAAGATGCAGCTAGAGTACATGTCATAGATTTTTGACCAGTTGGTGTTATTCGGGTGCCTTTTGACAATGTGATTAAGACACTGCATCATTGTAAATTGTAAGGCAGAGGGGTCAATAGAAGTACCACGTGGGGCGTCAAATTAAAGACAGCATTGTTGTTGTGGGTCCCTTTTTCTGATATCACATTTGGACTTCACAGATTCATATTTTTCCTCTGGAAATATATTCATAGTTCCTTTTTTTCATGTAAATTGATGAATCAATGCTGCCGACAATGGTTTGTTATCTAATTCATGGTATGTGATCCACATCTACTGGCATCATACAACTACTACTCCTATTGGCAGAAGATAGAGGGAAAAATATTAACGACTTCTAAAAATAAAACCTAAAACAAAGAATCGGAAAAAATGTTCATCAGCATCCTATTCTGGGTCTGGGAGATTAATTTTAGATTTTTTTTTCCATTTAATAACTTTGAGAAGAGCGAGGAGATAAGACTCCATCACAGAAGGGCCAGGGATGATACAATAACAGTCTCCTCAGATATCTCTTCACCGTGACTACATCCCTACTGCCAAATTATAATGTTATTTTCGTTTAAGTCTTCCTGTCTCTTGAGTTTCTGTATCTAAATTTTGCCCATTATCGCTGTAACCTCTCTCCATTCAACCCAGCCTGGAGTGATTCACCAGAAGCATGAAACCTACAGGGACAAAATGACTAGGAGACACCACGAAACCGGCACAAGCCGCACACTACAGATGCTCCAATTATTCCCGAGAACTCTGGTACATGGAGATGGAGAGAAGACCTCATCAGACGGCACATAAAGGCTCACCTCACACAGGTATTATAATGTTAGGAGAAATCAATTTTGCTAATTCAATAATGCCGGAAACATACTATAGATATTTTTAGCTTCCACATTCTGTTTCATCTCTTGTATTTTTTTATATAAAAAAATCACAAAAAGTATACATTGAATTCCCCAATATCAGAGATAATAATAGTTGACAATTCGATCAGAATCTGAGTATAATTTTCCATACTATATCTTTGATACAGAGTTGATCTCTATGTTTCATGGGTGTAAAAGGGAACCTGTCAACAAGAAGTTTTCCCAATACAATGTACGGCTATCACCGCTAATGTTTCTTTTACAGCAGTCTAGCAAGAGGTCTGAGTCCCCAAACCCCTCTGCATAGCCCAAAAATACCTTCTATAATTGCCCCATACGGCACGTTCGGGTCCGATGGGCGTTGTTGGTCTTAATCCGGAGCCTACTTTCTCACTCGTTGCAATCGCCGTCCTCCTTCCCTGCTTCATGTGGGCGACGCGTCCTTTGTCATCTGCACAGCACCCTCAATCTTGCTCCTGCGCAGGTGTACTGTGCTCTTCCCTGCTAAGCTCAGAGCAAAGTACTGTAATGTTAAAGAGCAAAAGAGCGCCGATGACCCAGAAGTAAACCTGGCGCATGTGCTCTACAGTTCTTTGCTCCTTCCTCAGCAGGGTAGATAAAAGTGTGACTGTACAGGATTGCGAAGGGAACACTATGTGGATGATGTAGGATGCTTCACCCACATGAAGCAGGGCAGAGAGAAGTGTGCCTGCGCAGGAGCATAATGGGGGACACTGTGGATGATGTAAGATGCTTCACCCATATGAAGTAGGGCAGAGAGAAGTGTGCCTGCGCAAGAGCATAATGGGGGACACTGTGGATGATGTAGGATGCTTCACCGACATGATGTAGGATGCTTCACCGACATGAAGCAGGGCAGAGAGAAGTGTGCCTGCACAGGAGCATAATGGGAACACTGTGTGGATGATGTAGGATGCTTCACCAACATGAAGCAGGGCAGAGAGAAGTGTGCCTGCACAGGAGCATAATGGAGGACACTGTGGATGATGTAGGATGCTTCACTGACATGAAGCAGAGCAGAGAGAAGTGTGCCTGCGCAGGAGCACAATGGGGGACACTGTGTGGATGATGTAGGATGCTTCACCCATATGAAGTAGGGCAGAGAGAAGTGTGTCTGCACAGGAGCACAATGGGGGACACTGTTTGGATGATGTAGGATGCTTCACCCATATGAAGCAAGTCAGAGAGAAGTGTGCCTGAGCAGGAGCACAATGGGGGACACTGTGGATGATGTAGGATGCTTCACCCACATGAAGCAGGGCAGAGAGAAGTGTGCCTGCGCAGGAGCATAATGGAGGACACTGTGTGGATGATGTAGGATGCTTCACCCATATGAAGTAGGGCAGAGAGAAGTGTGCCTGCGCAGGAGCATAATGGGAACACAGTGTGGATGATGTAGGATGCTTCACCGACATGAAGAAGGGCAGAGAGAAGTGTGCCTGCGCAGGAGCACAATGGGGGACACTGTGTGGATGATGTAGGATGCTTCACCCACATGAAACAGGGCAGAGAGAAGTGTGCCTGCGCAGGAGCATAATGGAGGACACTGTGTGGATGATGTAGGATGCTTCACCCATATGAAGTAGGTCAGAGAGAAGTGTGCCTGCGCAGGAGCATAATGGGAACACAGTGTGGATGATGTAGGATGCTTCACCCACATGAAGTAGGGCAGAGAGAAGTGTGTCTGCACAGGAGCACAATGGGGGACACTGTTTGGATGATGTAGGATGCTTCACCCACATGAAGCAGGGCAGAGAGAAGTGTGCCTGCGCAGGAGCATAATGGAGAACACTGTGTGGATAATGTAGGATGCTTCACCCACATGAAGTAAAGCAGAGAGAAGTGTGCCTGCGCAGGAGCATAATGGGGGACACTGTGTGGATGATGTAGGATGCTTCACCGACATGAAGGAGGGCAGCGAGAAGTGTGCCTGCGCAGGAGCATAATGGGGGACACTGTGTGGATGATGTAGGATGCTTCACCGACATGAAGCAGGGCAGAGAGAAGTGTGCCTGCACAGGAGCACAATGGGGGACACTGTGTGGATGATGTAGGATGCTTCACCCACATGAAGCAGGGCAGAGAGAAGTGTGCCTGCGCAGGAGCATAACGGAGGACACTGTGTGGATGACGTAGGATGCTTCACCCATATGAAGTAGGGCAGAGAGAAGTGTGCCTGCGCAGGAGCATAATGGGAACACAGTTTGGATGATGTAGGATGCTTCAATCACATGAAGTAGGGCAGAGAGAAGTGTGTCTGCACAGGAGCACAATGGGGGACACTGTTTGGATGATGTAGGATGCTTCACCCATATGAAGCAGGTGAGAGAGAAGTGTGCCTGTGCAGGAGCACAATGGGGGACATTGTGTGGATGATGTAGGATGATTCACCTACATGAAGCAGGGCAGAGAGAAGTGTGCCTGCGCAGGAGCATAATGGAGGACACTGTGTGGATGATGTAGCAATGAAGCAATACCAGCAAGCAAAAAAGAAAAGGGCACACAGCAACAAGTGACAGCAAAAAGTACAGCCAAGAAGCAACGAAGAGTGGTGGTGGTGGGAGACTCACTACTGAGAGGCACCGAAGCAGCCATCTGCAGACCGGACATAACTGCAAGAGAAGTATGCTGCCTTCCAGGTGCGATGATCAAGGATGTGACCGATAGGATACCAAAGCTCTTCAGCTCCAAGGACGTCCACCCATTTCTTCTGATACATGTTGGCACCAATGACACGGCAAGGAAGGACCTACCGACAATCTGCAAGGACTTTGAAGAGTTGGGGAAGAAAGTAAAGGAACTGGATGCACAGGTAGTTTTTTCTTCTATCCTTCCAGTAGACGGGCATGGCACCAGGAGATGGAACAGGATCCTTGATGCAAACAACTGGCTAAGACGATGGTGCAGACAACAAGGATTTGGATTCCTGGACCACGGTGTGAATTACTGGTATGATGGACTCCTCGCCAGAGACGGACTACACCTCAACAAACCTGGGAAACACACATTCGCCAGAAGACTCGCTACACTCATCAGGAGGGCGTTAAACTAGAAGAAGAGGGGACGGGAAGAAAAACATTAGACTCGAACAAAGACGACCCAGGAAAACATACTCAGAAGGGAGGTAAGAACATTTCTAAAACAATCCACAGTGAGGAGATTGGAACAAAACAAAATCCTCTAAACTGCTTGCTCGCAAACGCCAGAAGCCTGACAAACAAGATGGAAGAACTAGAAGCAGAAATATCTACAGGTAACTTTGACATAGTGGGAATAACCGAGACATGGTTAGATGAAAGCTATGACTGGGCAGTTAACTTACAGGGTTACAGTCTGTTTAGAAAGGATCGTAAAAATCGGAGAGGAGGAGGGGTTTGTCTCTATGTAAAGTCTTGTCTAAAGTCCACTTTAAGGGAGGATATTAGCGAAGGGAATGAGGATGTCGAGTCCATATGGGTTGAAATTCATGGAGGGAAAAATGGTAACAAAATTCTCATTGGGGTCTGTTACAAACCCCCAAATATAACAGAAAGCATGGAAAGTCTACTTCTAAAGCAGATAGATGAAGCTGCAACCCATAATGAGGTCCTGGTTATGGGGGACTTTAACTACCCGGATATTAACTGGGAAACAGAAACCTGTGAAACCCATAAAGGCAACAGGTTTCTGCTAATAACCAAGAAAAATTATCTTTCACAATTGGTGCAGAATCCAACCAGAGGAGCAGCACTTTTAGACCTAATACTATCTAATAGACCTGACAGAATAACAAATCTGCAGGTGGTTGGGCATTTAGGAAATAGCGACCACAATATTGTGCAGTTTCACCTGTCTTTCACTAGGGGGACTTGTCAGGGAGTCACAAAAACATTGAACTTTAGGAAGGCAAAGTTTGAACAGCTTAGAGATGCCCTTAATCTGGTAGACTGGGACAATATCCTCAGAAATGAGAATACAGATAATAAATGGGAAATGTTTAAGAACATCCTAAATAGGCAGTGTAAGCGGTTTATACCTTGTGGGAATAAAAAGACTAGAAATAGGAAAAACCCAATGTGGCTAAACAAAGAAGTAAGACAGGCAATTAACAGTAAAAAGAAAGCATTTGCACTACTAAAGCAGGATGGCACCATTGAAGCTCTAAAAAACTATAGGGAGAAAAATACTTTATCTAAAAAACTAATTAAAGCTGCCAAAAAGGAAACAGAGAAGCACATTGCTAAGGAGAGTAAAACTAATCCCAAACTGTTCTTCAACTATATCAATAGTAAAAGAATAAAAACTGAAAATGTAGGCCCCTTAAAAAATAGTGAGGAAAGAATGGTTGTAGATGACGAGGAAAAAGCTAACATATTAAACACCTTCTTCTCCACGGTATTCACGGTGGAAAATGAAATGCTAGGTGAAATCCCAAGAAACAATGAAAACCCTATATTAAGGGTCACCAATCTAACCCAAGAAGAGGTGCGAAACCGGCTAAATAAGATTAAAATAGATAAATCTCCGGGTCCGGATGGCATACACCCACGAGTACTAAGAGAACTAAGTAATGTAATAGATAAACCATTATTTCTTATTTTTAGGGACTCTATAGAGACAGGGTCTGTTCCGCAGGATTGGCGCATAGCAAATGTGGTGCCAATATTCAAAAAGGGCTCTAAAAGTGAACCTGGAAATTATAGGCCAGTAAGTCTAACCTCTATTGTTGGTAAAATATTTGAAGGGTTTCTGAGGGATGTTATTCTGGATTATCTCAATGAGAATAACTGTTTAACTCCATATCAGCATGGGTTTATGAGAAATCGCTCCTGTCAAACCAATCTAATCAGTTTTTATGAAGAGGTAAGCTATAGACTGGACCACGGTGAGTCATTGGACGTGGTATATCTCGATTTTTCCAAAGCGTTTGATACCGTGCCGCACAAGAGGTTGCTACACAAAATGAGAATGCTTGGTCTGGGGGAAAATGTGTGTAAATGGGTTAGTAACTGGCTTAGTGATAGAAAGCAGAGGGTGGTTATAAATGGTATAGTCTCTAACTGGGTCGCTGTGACCAGTGGGGTACCGCAGGGGTCAGTATTGGGACCTGTTCTCTTCAACATATTCATTAATGATCTGGTAGAAGGTTTACACAGTAAAATATCGATATTTGCAGATGATACAAAACTATGTAAAGCAGTTAATACAAGAGAAGATAGTATTCTGCTACAGATGGATCTGGATAAGTTGGAAACTTGGGCTGAAAGGTGGCAGATGAGGTTTAACAATGATAAATGTAAGGTTATACACATGGGAAGAGGGAATCAATATCACCATTACACACTGAACGGGAAACCACTGGGTAAATCTGACAGGGAGAAGGACTTGGGGATCCTAGTTAATGATAAACTTACCTGGAGCAGCCAGTGCCAGGCAGCAGCTGCCAAGGCAAACAGGATCATGGGGTGCATTAAAAGAGGTCTGGATACACATGATGAGAGCATTATACTGCCTCTGTACAAATCCCTAGTTAGACCGCACATGGAGTACTGTGTCCAGTTTTGGGCACCGGTGCTCAGGAAGGATATAATGGAACTAGAGAGAGTACAAAGGAGGGCAACAAAATTAATAAAGGGGATGGGAGAACTACAATACCCAGATAGATTAGCGAAATTAGGATTATTTAGTCTAGAAAAAAGACGACTGAGGGGCGATCTAATAACCATGTATAAGTATATAAGGGGACAATACAAATATCTCGCTGAGGATCTGTTTATACCAAGGAAGGTGACGGGCACAAGGGGGCATTCTTTGCGTCTGGAGGAGAGAAGGTTTTTCCACCAACATAGAAGAGGATTCTTTACTGTTAGGGCAGTGAGAATCTGGAATTGCTTGCCTGAGGAGGTGGTGATGGCGAACTCAGTCGAGGGGTTCAAGAGAGGCCTGGATGTCTTCCTGGAGCAGAACAATATTGTATCATACAAATATTAGGTTCTGTAGAAGGACGTAGATCTGGGTATTTATTATGATGGAATATAGGCTGAACTGGATGGACAAATGTCTTTTTTCGGCCTTACTAACTATGTTACTATGTTACTATGTTACTTCACCCATATGAAGTAGGGCGGAGAGAAGTGTGCCAGCGCAGGAGCATAATGGGAACACAGTGTGGATGATGTAGGGTGCTTCACCCACATGAAGTAGGGCAGAGTGAAGTGTTCCTGCGCAGGAGCACAACGGGGGGACACTGTGTGGATGATGTAGGATGCTTCACCGACATGAAGCAGGTCAGAGAGAAGTGTGCCTGCATAGGAGCACAATGGGGGACACTGTGTGGATGATGTAGGATGCTTCACCGACATGAAGCAGGGCAGAGAGAAGTGTGCCTGCGCAGGAGCATAATGGAGAACACTGTGTGGATAATGTAGGATGCTTCACCCACATGAAGTAAAGCAGAGAGAAGTGTGCCTGCGCAGGAGCATAATGGGGGACACTGTGTGGATGATGTAGGATGCTTCACCGACATGAAGGAGGGCAGCGAGAAGTGTGCCTGCGCAGGAGCATAATGGGGGACACTGTGTGGATGATGTAGGATGCTTCACCGACATGAAGCAGGGCAGAGAGAAGTGTGCCTGCACAGGAGCACAATGGGGGACACTGTGTGGATGATGTAGGATGCTTCACCCACATGAAGCAGGGCAGAGAGAAGTGTGCCTGCGCAGGAGCATAACGGAGGACACTGTGTGGATGACGTAGGATGCTTCACCCATATGAAGTAGGGCAGAGAGAAGTGTGCCTGCGCAGGAGCATAATGGGAACACAGTTTGGATGATGTAGGATGCTTCAATCACATGAAGTAGGGCAGAGAGAAGTGTGTCTGCACAGGAGCACAATGGGGGACACTGTTTGGATGATGTAGGATGCTTCACCCATATGAAGCAGGTGAGAGAGAAGTGTGCCTGTGCAGGAGCACAATGGGGGACATTGTGTGGATGATGTAGGATGATTCACCTACATGAAGCAGGGCAGAGAGAAGTGTGCCTGCGCAGGAGCATAATGGAGGACACTGTGTGGATGATGTAGGATACTTCACCCATATGAAGTAGGGCGGAGAGAAGTGTGCCAGCGCAGGAGCATAATGGGAACACAGTGTGGATGATGTAGGGTGCTTCACCCACATGAAGTAGGGCAGAGTGAAGTGTTCCTGCGCAGGAGCACAACGGGGGGACACTGTGTGGATGATGTAGGATGCTTCACCGACATGAAGCAGGTCAGAGAGAAGTGTGCCTGCATAGGAGCACAATGGGGGACACTGTGTGGATGATGTAGGATGCTTCACCGACATGAAGCAGGGCAGAGAGAAGTGTGCCTGCGCAGGAGCATAATGGAGGACACTGTGTGGATGATGTAGGATGCTTCACCCATATGAAGCAAGTCAGAGAGAAGTGTGTCTGCGCAGGAGCGCGATGGGGAACACTGTGTGGATGACGTAGAATGCTTCACCCACATGAAGTAGGGCACAGAGAAGTGTGCCTGCGCAGGAGCATAATGGGGGACACTGTGTGGATGATGTAGGATGCTTCACCGACATGAAGAAGAGCAGAGAGAAGTGTGCCTGCGCAGGAGCATAATGGGTGACACTGTGTGGATGATGTAGGATGCTTCACCGACATGAAGAAGGGCAGAGAGAAGTGTGCCTGCGCATTAGCATAATGGGGGACACATTGTGTGGATGATGTAGGATGCTTCACCCATATGAAGTAGGGCACAGAGAAGTGTGCCTGCGCAGGAGCATAATGGGGGACACTGTGTGGATGATGTAGGATGCTTCACCGACATGAAGTAGGGCACAGAGAAGTGTGCCTGCGCAGGAGCATAATGGGTGACACTGTGTGGATGATGTAGGATGCTTTACCGACATCAAGAAGGGCAGAGAGAAGTGTTCCTGCGCAGGAGCACAATGGGGGGACACTGTGTGGATGATGTAGGATGCTTCACTGACATGAAGCAGGTCAGACAGAAGTGTACCTGCACAGGAGCACAATGGGGGACACTGTGTGGATGATGTAGGATGCTTCACCGACATGAAGCAGGGCAGAGAGAAGTGTGCCTGCGCAGGAGCATAATGGGAACACTGTGTGGATGATGTAGGATGCTTCACCCATATGAAGTAGGGCAAAGAGAAGTGTGCCTGTGCAGGAGCACAATGGGGGACACTGTGTGGATGATGTAGGATGCTTCACCCACATGAAGTAGGGCAGAGAGAAGTGTGCCTGTGCAGGAGCACAATGGGGGACACTGTGTGGATGATGTAGGATGCTTCACCCACATGAAGTAGGGCAGAGAGAAGTGTGCCTGCGCAGGAGCACAATGGGGGACACTGTGTGGATGATGTAGGATGCTTCACCCATACGAAGTAGGGTAGAGAGAAGTGTGCCTGCGAAGGAGCACAATAGGGACACTGTGTGGATGATGTAGGATGATTCACCCACATGAAGCAGGGCAGAGAGAAGTGTGTCTGTGCAGGAGCATAATGGGGGACACTGTGGATGATGTAGGATGCTTCACCAACATGAAGTAGGGAAGAGAGAAGTGTGCCTGCGCAGGCGCATAATGGGGGGCACTGTGGATGATGTAGGATGCTTCACCGACAAGAAGTAGGGCAGAGAGAAGTGTGCCTGCGCAGGAGCATAATGGGAACACTGTGTGGATGATGTAGGATGCTTCACCCATATGAAGTAGGGCAGAGAGAAGTATGCCTGCGCAGGAGCATAATGGAGAACACTGTGTGGATGATGTAGGATGCTTCACCCATATGAAGTAGGGCAGAGAGAAGTGTGCCTGCGCAGGAGCATAATGGGAACACTGTGTGGATGATGTAGGATGCTTCACGCATATGAAGTAGGGCAGAGAGAAGTGTGCCTGTGCAGAAGCACAATGGGGGACACTGTGTGGATGATGTAGGATGCTTCACTCATATGAATTAGGGCAGAGAGAAGTGTGCCTGCGCAGGAGCATAATGGGGGACACTGTGTGGATAATGTAGGATGCTTCACCCACATGAAGTAGGGCAGAGAGAAGTGTGCCTGTGCAGGAGCACAATGGGGGACACTGTGTGGATGATGTAGGATGCTTCACCCACATGAAGTAGGGCAGAGAGAAGTGTGCCTGCGCAGGAGCACAATGGGGGACACTGTGTGGATGATGTAGGATGCTTCACCCATACGAAGTAGGGCAGAGAGAAGTGTGCCTGCGCAGGAGCACAATAGGGACACTGTGTGGATGATGAAGGATGATTCACCCACATGAAGCAGGGCAGAGAGAAGTGTGCCTGCGCAGGAGCATATTGGGAACACTGTGTGGATGATGTAGGATGCTTCACCCATATGAAGTAGGGCAGAGAGAAGTGTGCCTGCGCAGGAGCATAATGGAGGACACTGTGGATGATGTAGGATGCTTCACCGACATGAAGTAGGGCAGAGAGAAGTGTGCCTGCGCAGGAGCATAATGGAGGACACTGTGTGGATGATGTAGGATGCTTCACCGACATGATGTAGGATGCTTTACCGACATGAAGCAGGGCAGAGAGAAGTGTGCCTGCACAGGAGCATAATGGAGGACACTGTGTGGATGATGTAGGATGCTTCTCCGACATGAAGTAGGGCAGAGAGAAATGTGCCTGCGCAGGTGCGCAATGGGGGACACTGTGTGGACAATTTAGGATGTTTCACCTGCTGCAAGAACATATTGTAAGATGGTCTAATTAGGTGGGGAAAATACATGGTCTCTGCAGTGCAAAACATCGGATACATGACACTATTATCCGATCACAGGTTGTGGCTCCATTGCTGCCCTCTAAGATTAGAGCGTGCGCTCAGCAGGAGGTGCTGTATTCAGCCTCTCAGACTCAATTTTAACAGGAACCACAGAGCAATTCTCTTACTAAAAACTGGAGTATAAGGGAAAGAGCACAGAGCAGGTCCCCCTCAGATAAGAATAGCAGCCTGCGGCTGCCCAGAAAATGCACATCTATTAGATGCCCCATTTCTGGCGCTTTGCCTGGCTCTTCCCACTTGCCCTGTAGCGGTGGCAAGTAGTGTTTATATATGTGGGGTTGATGTCACATTTGTGTTGTCAGGTGACATCAAGCCCATGGCTTAGTAATGGAGAGGCATCTATAACACACCTATCCATTACTAATCCTATAGTTGTATTGTAAATAAAGAAACAGTTTACAACCTGGACGGTGTCAAGATGTGACCATCCTGCAGAGGCGTATCTAGGGGGGGCAGCTGAGGCATGTGGACCGGGCGCAGCCGGCAGGGAGGCGCAGTCGAGGGTTCAATTTTACTCACATCTTACAGAAGCGAGTACAATTGAGGCTCTGACTCATGGACGGACATACCGGCCCGGAGATGGAGGGAGGCCCCTGCAGGGTGGCTAATAATGAGGGCAATCTGGCCTGTTTATCTGGCCCCAAGGGGCCCTTGGCCAGATTGCCCTCATGTGTGGCGGGTAGGGAGTAATCCCTGCAGCTCCGCTGCCTACAAGAGAAAATAGCAGAAGAGCGGAGCTGCAGGGATCCGTCCTGCTTTCTGCCCGCGCTTCCTCTCACACAGACAGCAGCGCCGCTGGATGACGTCATCATTCAGCGGCCGGCTGTACCAGAGAGAGGAAGCTGCCGACAGTGATGCTGCAGCAGACCGGTGAGTGTGTCTGTGTGTGTGTGTGTACATGTGTTGTGTGTGTGTGTGTACGTGTGTTTTGTGTGTGCATGCTTGCATAGCACTGCAGGGGAATGTGCAGAGAGGTGAATGGTGCTGTGTGTGTCTGTGTGTGTAGGAGGAGGAGAGGGCAGTGATGGGGCAGATAGGGATAAAGCAATGATGGGGTGATGGAGAGGGCAATGATGGGGATGATGGGGGAGGAGGAAATGATGGAGGTGGTGGAATGGGCAATGATGGGGGTGGTGGGGGAGAAGGTAATGATGGTGGGAGTGGTGGGGAAGGAGGCAATGAATGGGAGTGGTAGAGGAGAAGGCTGTGATGGAGGTGGTGGAAAGAAAAATGATGGGGGTGATGGGGAGGGCAATGATGGGTGGTAGAGGAGAAAGCAATGATGGAGGTGGTAGAAAGGGCAATGATGTGGTGGTGGGGAAAAAGCAATGATGGAGGTGGTGGAAAGAACAATGATGGCGGTGGTGGGGGAGAAAGCAATGATGGAGGTGGTAGAAAGGACAATAATGGTGGTGGAAAGGGCAATACTGGGGGTGATGGGGAGGAGGAAATGATGGAGGTGGTGGAATAAGCAATGATGGGAGTGGTGGGGGAGGAGGAAATGATGGAGGTATTGGAATGGGCAATGATATGGGGTGGTGGGGAAAAGCAATGATGGTAGTGGTGGAAAGGACAATGATAGTGTTGGTGGAAAGGGCAATAATGGGGGTGGGGGAGGAAATAATGAAAGTGGTGGAATGGGCAATGATGGGAGTGGTGGGGGAGGAGGAAATGATGGAGGTGTTGGAATGGGCAATGATATGGGGTGGTGGGGTAGAAAGCAATGATAGTGGTGGTGGAGAAGGCAATGATGGAGGTGGTAAAGAGGGCAATGATGGGGTGGAGGAGAGGACAATAATGCGATGCGGGGGGAGGAGGACAATGAGGGGTGTGGGGGATAGGGATGGGAAGGAGTCTTATAATGGAATTAGGAACAGGGGAGGTGGAGGAAGACATTATTGCTTATTATGTCAAACACAGTCCATTAGTATAGAGTGTACGTACTTATTATGTATAGCACCACCCTTAGTTACATAGTTTCCTCTTTTATTATGTATTACACCGTCCCTTATTACATACTATCCTCTCTAGTTACATATGGTGCTATCCCTTATTATATAGCTTCCTCTGCTGTACAGCACAGTAGTGTCTCTTACATAGTGCATTATTGTTATTTTGTTATTCACAACGCCCTCTTTTATTATAGTCCCCTCTCTTTTTTTTAGATATAAAATGACTGCTGATGGAGGAGCCGGTGACCAGACGACCAGTCCAACAGCTCTTCCATTGGAAAAGAAACTTTCCCATGCTCCATCAGCCATCATTGCATTATACAGCTAACAAGACAGGATGGTATGCAATAAAAAACAGGGCTCTATATAATCCAATATGTAAGGGACGGTGCTGTACATAACAAGATAGGGCACCGTGTAATAAGGGACATCAATATTCATAATAAAGGGAGACTATTTAATATATATACATGTATGTATGTGTGGATCAGTGTCCGACCCTTCTCTAACTACCGGGTCAGAGCGACGCCAGCAGCGTGATCAGATCATGTGATCACGCTGCTGACGTCACTCGCCCGCGCTGCAGAGGTGAACACTGGTGGTAAGTGCTCCTGTGGAGCTGAAGACACCGAAGATTAAGTGCAGGGGGAGGTCTTTATTATGTGTGGGGAAAATTTGAGTGGGGATGGGGGGCTTTATTATATATGGGGAGAATTGGAGAGGGGATAGGGGGCTTTATTATGCGTGGGGAGAATTGGAGTGGGAATGGGGGGATTTATTATGTGTGGGGAGATTTGGAGTGGGGATGGGGGATTTATTATGTGTGGGGAGAATTAGAGTTTGGATGGGGGTGTTTAATGTGTGTGGGAAGAATTGGAGTAGTGATGGGGGATTTATTGTGTGGGGAAGAATTGGAGTAGGGATGGGGGTGTGTAATGTGTTTGGGGAGAATTTGAGTGGGGATGGGGGCTTTATTATGTGTGGGGAGAATTTGAGTGGAAACAGTATGGGGGAATGGGGGCATGTACAAGGAAACAGTATGGGGGAATGAGGGCATGTATGAGGAACCAGTACTGGAGAATGGGGAGCATGTATGAGGAAACAGTATGGGGGAATGGGGGGCATATATGAGGAAACAGTATGGGGGGATGGGTGTAGACAATATGGGGAGCAAACGGAGGAATGTATGTGGACATAGTATGAGTAGCAATGTAAAAAATATATGTGGACAGAGTACAGGGAGTGAGGGTGATGGGATGTGTGCAGACACAGTATGGGGAGTCAGGTGAGCAGGCAGTATAAAAAATGAGGGCGTAAATACGTGAGGAGACAATATGGTGAACAAGGGGATACGAGAGGAGACAGTATGTGGAGGGAGGGGAATAGTGTGAGGAGACAGTATGGGGGGAGAAAAGTAAGTGGGCAAAGAATAGAAACTGAGTAGTAGGGGCATAGCATGGGGGACAGTGTACAGTCATGGACAAAAATTTTGAGAATGAGACAAATATTAATTTTTCCAAAGTCTACTGCTTCATTTTTTCTAATGGCAATTTGCATATACTCCTGAATGTCAGAGTGATCAGCCTAACAGCAATTACTGTACTTGCAAAGTCAATATTTGCCCAGAAAATGAACTTTAACCCCCAAAACACATTTCAACATCATTGCAGTCCTGCCTTAAAAGGAGCAGCTAACATCGTTTTAGTGATTGATCCATTAACACAGGTGTGGGTGTTGATGAGGACAGGGCTGGCGATCAATCAGTCATGATTAAGTAAGAATGACATCACTGGACACTTTAAAAGGAGGCTGGTGCTTGGTATCACTGTTTCTCTTCAGTTAACCATGGTTATCTCTAAAGAAACACGTGCAGCCATCATTGCACTGCACAAAAATGGCCTAACAGGGAAGAGTATCGCAGCTACAAAGATTGCACCTCAGTCAACAATCTATCGCATCATCAAGAACTTCAAGGAGAGAGCTTCCATTGTTGTCAAAAAGGCTCCAGGGTGCCCAAGAAAGACCAGCAAGCGCCAGGACCGTATCTTAAAACTGTTTCAGCTGCGGGATCGGACTACCAGCAGTGCCGAGCTTGCTCAGGAATGGCAGCAGGCTGGTGTGAGTGCTTCTGCACGCACTGTGAGGCGGAGACTCTTTGAGCAAGGCCTGGTTTCAAGGAGGGCAGCAAAGAAGCCACTTCTCTCCAGAAAAAACATCAGGGACCGACTGATATTCTGCAAAAGGTATAGGGAGTGGACTGCTGAGGACTGGGGCAAAGTCATTTTCTCTGATGAATCCCCTTTTCAATTGTTTGGGACATCTGGAAAACAGCTTATTCGGAGAAGAAGACGTGAGCGCTACCACCAGTCTTGTCTCATGCCAACTGTAAAGCATCCTGAAACCATTCATGTGTGGGGTTGCTTCTCAGCCAAGGGAATCGGCTCACTCACAGTCTTGCCTAAAAACACAGCCATGAATAAAGAATGGTACCAGAATGTCCTCCAAGAGCAACTTCTCCCAACCGTCCAAGAGCAGTTTGGCGCCCAACAATGCCTTTTCCAGCATGATGGAGCACCTTGCCATAAAGCAAAGGTGATAACTAAATAGCTCATGGAACAAAACATAGACATTTTGGGTCCATGGCCTGGAAACTCCCCAGATCTTAATCCCATTGAGAACTTGTGGTCAATCATCAAGAGACGGGTGGACAAACAAAAACCAACAAATTCTGGCAAAATGCAAGCATTGATTATGCAAGAATGGACTGCTATCAGTCAGGATTTGGTCCAGAAGTTGATTGAGAGCATGCCAGGGAGAATTGCAGAGGTCTTGAAGAAGAAGGGTCAACACTGCAAATATTGACTTGCTGCATTAACTCATTCTAACTGTCAATATAACCTATTGGTACTCATAATATGATTGCAATTATATTTCTGTATGTGATAAACATCAGACAAACACTAATAAAAACCAGAGGGCAGCAGATCATGTGAAAATATAATTTTGGTGTCATTCTCAAAAATTTTGGCCATGACTGTAAGGGCACAGCCAGGAGGGGACAGTATACCAAGGAGGGGGAGTGTGATGAGAGAGTACAGTATAAATACTGGGCCCTATAGGGGGACACAGTATGAGAGGACAGTGTGAAGAGGGGGCTGGTATGGAAAGGAGAGGTCAGTGTAAAGAACATGCACCTTAAGAGGGACAGTGTGGGGGTCATATTTTGTGCAGACGATATAGTGAGGGGCAATTTTTTATTCAGGAGTATTATAATGACACTTCTATCTTTAAGGGCATCATGTGGAGATTTTCTGCAAAAGAGCGGAGAAGATGGAAGTCTGCAGAGACGGCTGTGGTTGAGAAAACTCATCATGGGGTCTGGACAAGATGAAGAAAAGAAGGAGAACGCCTCCAGAGACGACGTCATCTATAAGGTACCTGGATGTAAATATTATTTGTGATACTAATTAATTCTCATGTTTTTATTTATATTAGGAGCATTAAAGGGGTTGTCCAGGTTTGTGATGAGTCTGCAGTCATTCGTTGTGACTGTAGACTTCTGAATTCTCACAGTGCGTCCTGCACGCTGTCAGGATTCTCTCATGCTGGCGATTTTCATATATGCGGTCACATGCTGACTACACATGTGTGGCCTCAGTCAATGAAAATGAACTGAGCGAGGCCGGGCATGTCTAGTCAGAATGTGGTCAGAGGTATACAAGTCACATGCTTGTGCTGACATAACTGTCCACAGGCAAGGGAGAATTCTAAGGGTATATGCACACGTTGCGGATTTTGCTGCGGATCCGCAGTATTTCCCATGAGTTTACAGTACAATGTAAACCTATAGGAAACCAAAAACGCTGTGCCCATGCTGCTGAAAAAAAACGCGCGGAAACGCAGCGTTTTATTTTCCGCAGCATGTCAATTGTTTGTGCGGAATCCGCAGCATTTTTACATTTGCTCCAATAGAAAACTGTAGATGTAAATCCGCGGCGGAATCCGCAATAGAAAACACGATAAATCCGCAGAAAAAAACGCAGCGGTTTTGCACTGCGGATTTATCAAATCCGCTGCGGAAAAATCCGCAGAGGAGCTTTCTACGTGTGCACATACCCTAATAGTGTGCAGTGCATTAGTTGTGAGAATTCAGAAGCTGCGATGTTGGGATTCAGCTCTGCAGGTTCCAGTAGTCGTCACATGGACACATCACTCATATGCGATTTTCATTCTTATGGTCCGGCTCTTAATTTTTGCCAGAGTTGTATAAAGTTGTGTGTGTATATAAAATATGCCATGACGTGTATATAAAATCACATGTGACTGCTTATATACAATCCTGTGTGTGCATAAAATAGGCCTCCGTAGGTATATAATCTCATAAGTATGTATATATGAAATCATATATTTGTGAGTATAAATTCTTACAAGTGTGCATATTAAATCATGTGTGTATTTATATTTATAAAAGCCTGATGGCTATAAAAGCCTGATCCTATGTGTGTAAAAGAATACTTCCAAGACTTTGTAAATGTAATGAAAAAAATGGGAAGGTCCTTAAATGGAATTTGCCAGTAGGATCAACCTTCCTAAGCAGGCTATATGGGCATGTGGGTCATAGGAAGCAGAATATAATGATACCTTGATATCTGCAATCCCATGTCTTATTGCAGAGAAATACACATTTTTGTTATATGCAAATAAGCTGTTCCATGCTATGGGCCGGACACTCATCTGCATGAGAATCTGCCTCCAGAGCTTATTTTATATAAAAGGGGGAGTTTCCAGTGTGAGACAGCTAACTAACTCAGAGCGGGAGAAATTACATTTGTCTTGTTGCAAACACACATTTTTTTGCAGCTCTCTGAGCTCTGCTGTATTGTACCAAATCAATATTGCAGCCCTGACTGCCTGTGAGCTGGAGGCTGATGCTGAGAGGAATGTGTCCAGTATAATCACACACCGCTCTGCAGTGAGATCAGGAGAGCAGAGAGAGGACGTCACACTGATAAATCCCCTTCATGTAAAACAAGCTCTGAGGGCAGAGTTATCTTCCAGGCAGCGTCCTCCCCAGAGTCTATAACCTGTATGCCCATATTAATAGTTTATATTGGTCAACTGCGGTGACAGATTACCTTTAATAAACACGGTGTTAAGCTTAAAAAGCATTTTTATTCAATACATTAGCTCCAAAAAAAATTGTATCTGTGCAGTTACCTTGGTTTTGTTACTGTATCTATGTAGGATGGTTGAGCCATTCATTGCATCTATCTGCTACACTTTGAGATTCAATTGGTAAAGAATGTTGAGTGGAGGGGGATGAAGAAGTATGGTGTGGTATGGCAAGGTGAGAAGCAGCAACGTGGGGGGCAGAATGATGATGGGGTCCCATTACAAAGTTTGCTCTGGTTCTCGTTGTAATCTAGTTAAGCCACTGCTCCAGACATTTATGGTGGTGGTAAATGGCAGCTGAAAAAATGTGCCAAACTTATTAAACAGGAGCACAAGCCTTTAAAAGGGATTGTCTGGTCAGAGTGGACAAGAATGTGATTTGCATTTTTCTGGCCACATTCCGACTAGACGTGCTCGGTCTTGCTCATTTCTAGTACATTGCGTGAAGCTGAGAGCGTCTAGTCGGAATGTGGTCGGAAGAATGTAAATTGCATTCTCATTGGCAACATCAGAGAATCCTGACAGCGTGTAGTGTGCGCGCTGTAAGGATTCTGTAGTCTGCAGCCTATAGAGTACATAGCGAGACTTTCTTCTAATGAAAGTGTGGGGCATTTTACTCCAGCACTCACTCCATTAAGACTGGCATGCAAATACCTGTCTAATGGAATCGGGGTCATAGACTTTATTATTCTCAGTAGAGATCCAGTTATTTGCAGTTGATTTTGACAAAATACAAGAAAAATAAACTCAACAATTCATCGACCTTTCAGTTACCATAGTAACAAAAAGTTTATAACTTTGTAAAAAATGATTAAAAAAAAAATAATAATCTGCATGTAAGATATTTCATTATTTTTTCTGACAAACTGATAAAATTCTATTCAGCTTTCTCTGATACACTATGTTCCCAGGGAATAAGAGCGGAGGTGAGAGCCCACACAGGATTGCAGCTCTCCAAAGATCTTTCACTGTTAGAAAACAAAGTTATAAAGATTTGTCTAAGTATCATGGCAAAGAAACGAGGGCAAATGAGCACCAATTCCTCTTGACCTAGAGGATTTTAGCAATGCTAACTAGTACCAGAAGGGGGCGCAATCTGAAGTTTCCAACTCCTCACCACTGTGTCCCCCCCCCCCCCCCCAATTCTCCATAAAAACATTCTTACAAAATTTCTATGGGATAATTTCCAGGTTGCTAGGGGTCTGACCACTGTGATCTCCACCAATCTCAAGTATCTGGTGTGAATGGAGTGATGATCGATGATGCACACTACTGCTCCATTCATTCCCTGAGATAGCCGAGCGCTGCGCACTCCCATAAGAATGAATGGAGTGGCAGTGCACATGAAAAGTTATATCTGTAGACAAGTGATATATCTTACTGTAAATAGAAAAAAATGGCAAAATTGTATTCAGATGAAGTATCAGACAAAACAAAGAGTGAGTCATGAGGATTAATCATCCTTTAGAATGAAAATGTAAGACGAAATCTATATTTCCCTACTGAGGCATTCCATGTGCAACTATATTTTTATAGAGCTATTCTTCTTCTTCTTCAAAAAAGTAGACTATGGCATCCAGCGGAAAACATTTTTTTCTCTCTCTAATTCTATACATATCTCAAAAAAAGAACCTCTAAATTAAAATTGGAGGCATACACTGTACACTGTAGGCTCACACACTATGGCTGTGCTGCTCCTTATTACGGCTCCATATACTGTAACTCAGCAATTAGTGCAGAGCAGTAATGTGGATGTTTGCATAAGGCCTTACACAATATCTCTCCCACGTTGCTCCCTGGTCACCAAATCCATTAAGGAATTGATTATAATTTAACAGTAATAATGAAAAGCCAGAAAAAAGAAATAACAATCACAATTAACATTCCCATAAGTCCTATGTTGTTGTAAAAAAAAAAAAATACCTTCAAATATTTTTTTTCCGTTTCCGGCTCATTTCAAAAGAGAAATAAAAGACAATCAAGCAAATGTGGAGCCCATGTGAACAGCTTGAGGAACCTTCTCTTACAAGCCTCATTTAAGAGATCTAGATGTTCAGATGGTTTGTGGAGAAACGATGATATCATTATTATTACACTACCAGCTGGTCAGGCTGAACCTCATGGCTTATTAGGAAGAAAATGGCCACATGATAGATGCTACCATCCAGGTCATCCATGAAACCTAATGGAAAGAGGAGATAATGCTGCTGTAAAATCTTAGTTCTACAGCCAAGAAAACAAACTGATAGACTACTGTAGTCGCTTGGTATGCTAGAGTAAGGGGGTGCGCCGTGAAGGATGAGGTTCCTCAGAAATGCACAGCATTTGTGACCAGAGATTGCCATCTACTGTCCAAAATGAACCCAGATTAACGGAAGGATGGAAGAAGGGTTTCAGGAAAGGCAGGTCTAAAGAGAGCACTGGGTCAAGTGACATCTGTGGCACAGTTACCCGATTTAAAAAGGCAGAGTGACAAGATGGGAATTCAGTTGGTGCCAACAAGTGAAGCCAGTGGGACATCTGTGCAGAAGTACGCCGCTGCCGAGTCACTGGAATGCACTTGAATGAGACTGAGAATGAGACGGGACAGGATGTTAGTAGCCAGTGAGTGAGATCTAGATGATGCCAGTCAAGGCCTGTGATCCAGACTAGGCCGGTCAACACCACAGTCCCAACCCTTATCCATCGCAGGTCAAGCACCACCATCCAGAAGTGGACGTCCGCTGTGGTGATCTGGAGGCGTGAGTGAACCAGTCTGTCACTTCCAAAGGTGATGCACGGCACAGGGTTTGGTCCGGGGCTGTGCCACAGGCAGGATGGGGACCGGCCAGTGTGAGGAAGATCCATAGAGCATTACTTGACTTTGTCAGGAGGACTTTTGGTCTAACGGGAAATACTGGTGACCTCTGTTAGTGCCTAGAACCTAAGTGGAAACATGCTGAAGAGACACTTACATGTGGCCTTATACTTGTGAGCGCTATCCATGGGAGTCATCACACAAGAGACATTAGGGTGTCTCTCCTATTGGAAAATTGTCAGATAGGATAGAGAATTTGCACTGCAAAATTAAACCCCTTTATTTCTGTTTTAAGATAATAAATAGATTAGTTGACTACTTCCGCCTTGTCTTTGTCTTAGATCCTAGCAACCTGTTCACCATAGCAAAAGCATTGAAACTGTTAAAGGGGTTGGCCACTATTGTTAGGAGTCGAGTTTCCTCTGCTGCACAGGGGGAATCTCGATCCATCTCCGCTGCGGTCTCCCATTCTCCTCCAGCCGCAGTGGAGTCTGCTCAGCAGGGACGTCGATCCCAGCGTCTCGCTCAGTCTGACTCTGTGAGAAGAGTTACTGCTGCTTCTCCAGCTTCTGCCTTTAAAGCCTATACTGGTCAGCAGCGAGCGGACTTCTCTGGGACTAAGTCCTTATCTGCACACACTGAGCATGCCCAGGGCAAGATCTCCCGTTGGAGATCGAGGGTCATGTGCTCAGGCTCTGCGGCACATTCCATTGGTCCTCTTGGCAGGTCTTGGAAGGGCAAAAGTTCTATAGCCACTTCCTGTGCTGCAGCTATATAAACTGCGCATGACCGCACGGCCATGCGCTAGTATCAAGTCATATGTGCTTTGCGCCAGTGTGGTTAGCATAAGTGTGTTCAGGGACCCGGCTGAAATAAGCCCCTAGAATACCGGCACCTCCGGTGAGGAGATTGTATGAGTGTGTTCAGGGACCCGGCTGAAATAAGCCCCTAGAATACCGGCTTCTCCGGTGAGGAGATTGCGTGTTGCTTAACCACAGACTGCTATCAGCTTGGCAGTAAGCTTGTGCTCCTGTGAGGCTAACAGGGCGCAGTGCTTTCCTCTCGCGGCTGCTCTGTGAGGTAACAGAGCTAGTCTACACCGCCATATTGTGCCACCATTCACTAGCAGCAGGTTCTTCCTGCACGGTGGACCCCGGGCTGCGAACCATTAATAATAAATATCTATTTCTACTCGGTGCGTTCCGCTAGCCCTAACATAATACTAGCGCCAGGGTCTGGCTAGTAAATGGCGGACGGTCAGCGTCTACAGCAGTACATCCAGCAGCTGGAGGGTAGGTTGGCGGCTCTCGAGCGCACAACCTCAGCTGTGGACGTTACTGCTGTCGCTGTTCAGGATGCAAGTGCAGCTGCAGCCAGTTTGTCCGCTGCCACCCCTGCTCCGACCTTATCCCGTCTCCCGCTTCCAGACAAGTTTGCTGGTGACAGTAAGCTATGTCGGGGATTCGTGAGCCAGTGCTCCATACATCTCGAGCTGCTGGCTGCACGTTTTCCTACGGAACGGGCGAAAGTGGGATTCATTATATCTCTCTTGTCGGGCAGGGCGTTGGAGTGGGCAACGCCGCTTTGGGAACGTGGTGATCGTGTGGTACAGAGTGCTCCTATCTTCCTGGACGCTCTGAGGCAGGTCTTTCTGGGACCCCGTGTCACCCACGATACCGCGCTCCAATTGTTGGCAATTACTCAGGCTTCGTCCATGGTCAGCCAGTTTGCCATCCTATTCCGGACTCTAGCTTCTGAGCTGGAATGGCCGGATAAAGTCCTTATTCCGGTGTTCTGGAAAGGACTGGCAGATCATGTGAAGGACGCCTTGGCCACCAGGGAGATTCCCGCCACACTGGAGGAGCTTATTACTATAGCTACCCGCATCGATCTCCGTTTTAACGAGCGGAGGTTGGAACGGACCCAGTGTAGGCAGAGGTTTCGGCTGGCTCCCACCTTTGCCAAACCTCTAGAATCTCCTGTTATGGCGTCCGACTCCCATGAGGCCATGGAGGTTTCTCGAGCGGGACCTAGGTCTCAGACCGTTCGAGTACCTGTGGTATGTAAAAATTGCCAGCAACCGGGACATTACGCTAATAAATGTCCACGGCGGTCGGGAAAACGATCGCGTCTAGTGTCCATTGGAGGAGGTTCACTGGACACTGCGGCATTTTCCTCAAAATTGTCCTTTAAAGGGACAATCCTGTTAGGCACATCCACTCTTACAGTAGAGCTTTGTGTGGATTCAGGAGCAGAGGGAAATTTTATGTCTTCTGCTTTTGCTCTGCGCCACGCAATACCTCTGGTTATGCTTGCCAAACCAGTAACCGTTAGAGTGGTGAATGGGTCGACACTTCCATTACAGATCACACATCAGACTGTCCCTTTCACGTTAGCCATATCCCCATCCCACCAGGAGATTATTTCCCTTCTTGTCCTTCCCGAGGGAATGGATGAGATTCTGCTGGGAATACCCTGGCTCCGTTTCCACTCCCCACATATTGAGTGGACCTCTGGGAGGATATTGGGTTGGAGTGAATCCTGTAAGGGCAGATGTGTGAAAGAGTGCGTTCAGGTTTCCACCACTGAGATACCCGCAGATCTCTCTACTCTCCCCAAATACTATTGGTCTTATGCAGACGTCTTCTCCAAAAAGGCCGCGGAGACCCTTCCGCCTCACCGTCCCTATGACTGTCCTATAGATCTCTTGCCTGGAGCAGAACCTCCTCGGGGACGTGTCTATCCCCTCTCTCTCCCGGAGACGGAGGCAATGTCCCAATACATCCAGGAGAATTTGGCAAGAGGATTTATTAGGAAGTCAGTGTCACCAGCAGGGGCAGGGTTCTTCTTCGTACAGAAGAAGAATGGAGAATTGCGTCCTTGCATAGACTACAGGGGTCTTAACGCCATCACCGTTAAGAATAAGTACCCGCTGCCCCTGATTTCTGAGCTTTTTGATAGGCTACGGGGAGCTAAGGTATTTACCAAATTAGACCTGCGGGGAGCTTATAACCTGATTCGCATTCATGAGGGGGACGAATGGAAGACGGCGTTTAACACCAGAGATGGGCACTATGAGTATCTGGTGATGCCCTTCGGGCACTGTAACGCCCCAGCCGTTTTCCAAGACTTTGTCAACGACATCTTCCGGGATATGCTTTCCACCTCGGTCGTAGTCTATCTGGATGATATTCTCATCTTCTCTCCAGATATTGACTCCCACCGGAGAGATGTTGGCAGAGTCTTCGACCTCTTACGGGCAAACTCTCTTTACGCAAAGTTGGAGAAGTGTGTGTTTGAGCAGGAGTCTTTACCTTTCCTGGGCTATATCATCTCTGCCCAGGGATTGGCTATGGATCCTGCCAAACTACAGGCTGTGATGGACTGGCAAGAACCTCATTCACTTAAAGCGGTGCAGCGCTTTATGGGGTTCATTAATTATTACCGCCAGTTCATTCCCCATTTCTCAACTTTGGTAGCTCCCTTGGTAGCCCTCACCAAGAAGGGAGCAAATCCCAAAGTGTGGTCTGAAGAGGTCTCCAGGGCCTTTTCTTCTACTAAGTCTCATTTTGCTAGCGCTCCCATCCTACATCGTCCCGATGTCGATAAGCCATTTATAATGGAGGTGGATGCCTCTTCCGTTGGTGCTGGAGCAGTCCTCTTCCAAAAGGATGCTCAAGGTCGAAAGCATCCGTGCTTCTTCTTCTCCAAGACCTTCACACCAGCGGAGAGGAATTATTCCATCGGGGACAGGGAGTTGTTAGCGATGAAATTGGCCTCCTGTGAGGCTAACAGGGCGCAGTGCTTTCCTCTCGCGGCTGCTCTGTGAGGTAACAGAGCTAGTCTACACCGCCATATTGTGCCACCATTCACTAGCAGCAGGTTCTTCCTGCACGGTGGACCCCGGGCTGCGAACGCACCATTAATAATAAATATCTATTTCTACTCGGTGCGTTCCGCTAGCCCTAACAACTATATAGTTATTTTAACAGATGTGTTGTGGACAAGATTTTGTGGCACGTACTAACAAAGGGGGCGCAGAAGTAGCTATACAGAATACATAATATCTGATATATAACCAAGTTATTAAAAGGAACCTGTCACCCCCAAACTCGAAGATGAGCTAAGCCCACCGGCATCAGGGGCTTATCTACAGCATTCTGTAATGCTGTAGATAAGCCCCTGATGTATCCTGAAAGATGAGAAAAAGAGGTTAGATTATACTCACCTGGGGGGCGGTAAGATCCGATGGGCATCGCGGTCCGGTCTGGGCCTCTCTGACCTTTCCCTGCACCTGTGCACTGCAGTACTTTGCTCTGCCCTCTCAACAGGGCAGATAAAGTACGCTTGCACCGGAGTCGCAGCGTGAAGACAAAAAGAGAACGTCATCCTTAGAAGATGGGAGGCCCCGGACCGGTCCGTGACACCCATCGGACCGGACCGCAGCAGGAACGCCCCTGGGTGAGTATAAGCTAACCTCTTTTTCTCATCTTTCAGGATACATCGGGGCTTATCTACAGCATTCCAGAATGCTGTAGATAAGTCCCTGATGCCGGTGGGCTTAGCTCATCTTCAATTTTGGGGTGACAGGTTCCCTTTAACCTTTGATAAGTCTCCAAAAGAAAATTCCACCTGGGTGAGGTCTGATGACCATTGTGACCATTCAACCAACCTCATCCATCTATCTATCCACTTATGATACTAAAAATATAAGCATGAATAGACGCTGTAGGCCTAGATATGCCCCTCCCTGTAGAAAAGTATTACAGGTTCTTCTCCTGCTCTAGGTGCAGTTTTTCTCACAAATGGCACAGTTCCACAACATGGCAGCTGACGATCAAGTGGTCAGACCTGTCCATCAGTCTCCTCCAACTGATAAACAGCTTTTCCATGTTACGTGTTTTACAACTGAAGGATAATTCATACAAATTGTCAGGGGAAAATAAAGATCCTTATTAAGGGTCCTAAATAAAACTGAATTTTTAATTCTTATTTAACAACGGAAAGAACACACTATTTAACACACACTATTTAAAGCACATTGTACTAGTGGATAATTCAATGGATAGTCTCCAATTACTGATATAAAGTGCTAGTGCTTTAATTATTAGAAAACCAATTGGTCATTGCAACTGTACTATAGTTGCACGGACTTATTGATTATTTGTCCGGTCACATAGACTAATCGGCAAGTTGTCAAATATGAACCTACTACTTGTAGACACACTGCATATTTGTTATTCCCCAACGATCAAGGATCACAGTGGTCAGGATATCAATTCATATCATTTGATCCACAAATTCCTGGCTACTTGCCAATACGTGAATGTCTCCTAAAAGTAGTTTGCCACATATCATTATCGATTGGACTACTGATGGATCCTAACTCTTTAGTCTTCCATTAAAGTTCACTGTACCTATCCATTTGAAGATGCACTATACACTCAACTATATACTCAACTAGTACATGCCATTTAAAATGTATTATACAGCTCTAGCAAAAATTAAGAGACCACTGCAAAATGTTCAGTTTGTCTGATTTTTCTCTTTATAGGTATATTTTTGAGTAAAATGTAAATTGTTCATTTATTCTATAAACTTCTGACAACATGTCTC
This sequence comes from Ranitomeya imitator, assembly GCF_032444005.1. Lineage (NCBI taxonomy): Eukaryota > Metazoa > Chordata > Amphibia > Anura > Dendrobatidae > Ranitomeya > Ranitomeya imitator. The sequence goes on from NC_091282.1 coordinate 95,017,137, forward strand.
CGAATTTCCAAGCAATGAATTTTGTATTTTTTCTGAAAAGGAGAAATGGTCAAAATTAAAAACAACCTCAGTGCTTTCAGACCTCAAATAATGCAAAGAAAACAAATTCATAATCATTTAGAGACAACAATAATAATATAATAATAATTTATAATAATAATTTTTATTTATATAGGGCCAACATATTCCACAGCACTTTACAATTAAGCGGGGACATGTACAGACAATAAATTCAGTACAAGTTAAGACAATTTAAACAGTGACAATAGGGGTGAGGTCCCTGCTCGCAAACTTACAATCTACAAGACAATACTAATGTTTTAACTCAGGAAGAGTTCATAAATCAATATTTTGTGGAATAACAATGATTTTTAATCACAGCTTTCATGCATCTTGGCATGCTTTCCACCAGTCTTTCACACTGCTTCTGGCGCAAAAATTTCAGCAGTTCTTCTTTTGTTGGATGGCGTGTGACTATAAATCGTCATCCTCTTGATTACATTTCAGAGGTTTTCAATGGGGTTCAGGTCTGGAGATTGGGCTGGCCATGACAGGGTTTTGATGTGGAGGTCTCTTAATTTTTTCTAGAGCTGTATATATTATGTATTATAGCCTCATTCCCCTGATGAAGCCACAAGGTCAAACATGATGGGGAAGCTAATGGCTGCTAAAATTTTAAATGACATGTACTAGTTGAGTGAACAGTGTATAGTGCATCCACACATGGATAGGTGCAATCGACTTTCTGATGATAAAAACTGATTTTATTGAAATTACAAGCAGTCAAGTGACACATTGCTGAAATCAGGTTTGTCCACACAATGCTGCTCTCAGAGCTAGCTCAGGTCTCCTCTGTAAAGGGCAGATGCTGGCAGTATAACACAGTGGACATCTGCTTTGTGTATAGTGGGCTCACTTTCTGAGGCCACTCCCCACACTCACACACACTCATGAAGCTCTCAGCACAACCTCTGTACACCTGTCACAATCCATTTTGGATTTGTGGTAGCTGTAGTTCCACTCTGTTTAAAACATTTTTCCTTTTGTACTATCAGGGGTTAATGTCAGTTTTTCCCCAGCTGGCAATCTAATGTTACTGCAGTGCTGCTGGGTCAGCTGATGCAGGTGGTGACCACTCCCACCATCCTTTAAAAGGTCACCTGATGAATCAGCTGACTGTTGGTGATACAGTTCCTTTCTGGAGACCAGCCAAGCAGGAGCATCCTCTCTGGTGTCCGCCACATCTGGTTATTGGAGTCCAATTGCTGTTGTTTTCTTCAGTGTGGAGCCTAGCAGCTGTGTTCATAAGCTAAGTGTGGTGTTTTTTTACCTTGTCCCTTTGGTGTTTGTCACTTTCCCCTGTGTGTATTATCTGCAGAGGTGAGGCAAGTGCTCCTTGCCAGCCAGGGCAGTAAAAGGTGACTACTAGGGACGAGTTATCCTGACGGTGGCGAGGGGAAGCACCCACATAGGGCATTAGGGGAGTACAGAGACAAGTTGAGGTTTGAGCTCATCCCCCATTCTCTAAGGGCAGAACCTTCCTCTCACCTTTTCCATCCCATTGTTTGTGAGTTGTGCCGTCCATTGACAGACCACCTGTTGGGTCGGGTCACTCTGTGACAACATCCTACGGTCATGTCTTCGACCATTAGTGTTTTGGTTGCAAAAATCGTTTAAAAATAGCAGCATATTCCCATCATATTGCCCTTACCAAAACTTCAACAAAATGAACTAAACAAAACTCTTAAAAACCACCCAGGCTACATGACTTTATCCAAATCTTGTCTTTTAGATTTGTAAAAGTAGTGACTTCGGAAACAATGCGTGGCAACAATACACATTTCAGAAATGAGACACGCATTCAGTCTCTATTAGGAATGGATCCTTTCACCGTCATTCCCAGTGACATTTACAAAAGGAGCATTAGACAATGAGCATTTAGCACCCAGAGAGAACAACAAACATGAATTCAATTGAGGGCGACATATGTTTCCCTGGGCTGGAAAGCTTCGCCTTGTCAGCATGCTCCGGTGTTCTCTGGATACAAATAGTATAGATAAGGAGAAAAATCGGAATTTGCTACCAAAAATTATCATTTATTTTCTTGAAAGGTAACTAATCTTTCCAGCATCTTTTTTTCATATTTTACATCCCTGAGAAGCGCACAGCTCAGGAGACAGGAATGCAGAGCTCTTACCTTAGCGCACACACACAGAGAGGAGTACGGATTCAATAGGAATCTAGGGTGTCTTTTGAACTGTTAATGGGGGTCTCAGAACCTGGACACCCACCGATCTACAGACAATTAAAGTGTCTGTAAAATATAGCAAGTATCTTTAGAACTTAGTAAAGCAGCTCTGTTATAACCTGGCTATTATAACCTGCTATACTATCTTCTGGCAGCATTATTGAGAAATCTTAAAGCACCAATCCTGCGATTTTTTATTTCACCATCGGAGTGGTATCACTAATACTTGTTCCCTGTCAATAGTAAAATACTTATAAGTCACCATCTTCTGCTTTTCCTGGCATCACACCGGTCCTGTTCCACCATCTTGTGGCTACAGCTCATGACTGACCGGATGTCAGAGGAAACAAGCTCTTAGTGCAAGTCTATGAGAGGCTTGTTTCGTCTTTCATAGGCTTACATTGAGGGGTGACTTCTGGATCACCCAGCAAACACTGGAAGGTTCCAGCAAGTGATAACTAGCAGAAGACGAATGAAGCATTGTCAAGAGCAGAAGAATATGGATGTTCATAAGTATTTAAAACATACAACTCTGCTCTTCAGCTCTCCAAACAAACCTATTTCAACACCCTCATCATCTAACTGTGCAACAACTCTAAACGTCTCTTTAACACTTCATTCCCTACTCAACCCAAGAGTGCAGACCCCAACCATGGATCTCCGCGCTGACGATCTGGCCAATTACTTCAAAGGAAAAACTGACCACATCCGACCGGAAATTATCTCCCAATCCCCTCAGACCATGCACTGTCCTCCCTCATCCACTGCATCTAGCTCACTCTCTGTTTTTGAACCAGTCACAGAAGAAGAAGTAATCAGGCTTCTTGCATCTTCTCGCTCGACCACTTGCACCAGTGACCCCATTTCGTCACATCTCCTCCAGTCCCTTTCCCCTGCTGTCAACTCTCACCTACCAAAAATATTCAACCTTTTTCTCTCTTCCGGTATCTTTCCCTCATTTAAGCATGCCATCATACATCTATTACTTAAAAAAAATCTCTTGACTAAAACTGTGCAGCTAACTATAGACCTGTCTCTAATCTCCCCTTCATCTCCAAACTCCTCGAACGCCTGGTCCACTCCCGTCTTATCCGCTATCTCTCAGATAACTCTCTTCCCGACCCGCTTCAATCTGGTTTCCGCTCTTTACACTCTACTGAAACTGCTCTCACTAAAGTCTTTAATGATCTACTAACAGCTAAATCTAATGGTCACTACTCCATGCTAATTCTCTTGGATCTCTCTGCAGCATTCGACACTGTGGACCATCAGCTCCTCCTCACTATGCTCCGCTCCATCGGCCTCAAGGACACCATTCTCTCTTGGTTCTCCTCCTATCTCTGTGACCGCACCTTCACTGTATCTTTTGCTGGTTCCTCCTCCTCTCACCTTCCCCTGACTGGTGGGGTTCCTCAAGGATCAGTCCTAGCCCCCCTCCTCTTCTCTTTGAATACTGCCCCTATTGGACAAACAATCAATAGATTTGGTTTCTAGTACCATCTCTATGCTGATGACACCCAATTATACACTCCTGCTCCTGATATCACGCCTGCCTTTCTAGAAAACACCAGTAATTGTCTTACCGCTGTCTCCAACATCATGTCTGCCCTCTATCTGAAACTAAACCTGTCAAAAACTGAACTCCTCGTGTTTCCTCCCTCTACTAACCTACCTTTGCCTGACATTGCCATCTCCGTGTGTGGTTCCACCATTACTCCCAAGCAACATGTCCTCTGCTTCGGGGTCATACTTGATTCCGAGCTTTCATCGACCCCCCACATCCGATCACTGGCTTGCTCTTCTTATCTGCACTTCAAAAACATTTCTAGAATTCACCCTTTTCTTACTTTCGACTCTGCAAAAACTCTTACTGTTTCACTTATTCATTCTCGTCTGAACTATTGTAACGCTTAACTAATCGGCCTCCCTCTTACCAAACTCTCCCCTCTTCAATCTGTCCTGAATGCTGCAGCCAGGATCATATTCCTCACCAATCGTTATACTGATGCCTCTACCTTGTGCCAGTCATTACACTGGCTACCCATCCACTCCAGAATCCAGTACAAAACTATTACTCTCATCCACAAAGCACTCCATGGCTCAGCACCACCCTACATCTTCTCTCTGGTCTCAGTCTACCACCCTACCCGTGCTCTCCATTCTGCTAATGACCTGAGGTTAACATCCTCAATAATCAGAACCTCCCACTCCTGTCTCCAAGACTTTTCACGTGCTGCGCCAATTCTTTGGAATGCACTACCCAGGTTAATACGATTAATTGCCAATCCCAACAGTTTTAAGCGTGCCCTAAAAATGCATTTGTTCAGACTGGCCTATCGCCTCAACGCATTAACCTAACTATCCCTGTTTAGCCCATTCAAAAAACTTCAACGATAATCGGTTTCCTCGCATCATGTTCTCATACGCTTTTTGCATTTAATAGCCCTCTGTGTCCGTACTGTTAAATATTTAAGCTGTTAACTGGTTCATGCAGCTTTACATGAACACCCGATTCCTACACTATAGCTGGTCGAACAACAAAAGCAATTGTTACCATCCACCTCTCGTGTCTCCCCTTTTTCCTCATAGTTTGTAATATTGCGAGCAGGGCCCTCATTCCTCCTGGTATCTGTTTTGATCTGTGTTTATTGTTACGCTGTAATGTCTATTGTCTGTACAAATCCCCTCTATAATTGTAAAGCGCTGCGGAATATGTTGTCACTATATAAATAAAATTATTATTATTATTATTTAACTAGGGGCAGGGAACATGCATTAATACATATTATACAAATTAAATACCCCATAAGACATACTACACAAGTACACTCAAGTAACTGAGATCCTGAAAAATCAGGAAATGTCTGGACTAACAACACAAAAGCATAAACCCCATGTCTCATTAATGTGATACACAAAAATCACATATAATTTCTGACTATTGTCTCAATGTGTTTCGTCGCTCTTTGTTTAGCGACTCATCAGGAGACACTATAAATAGTGATGAGCGAACTGCTAACCGAGTGTCTTCGGCATGCTCGTATAATATGTTCGAGTCGGCGAGGCTGCATGTCTCATGGCTGTTCGAGAGCAGCCACAGCGCGTCCTGCTTGTGCCAAAGTTTGTGCCAAATGGCGCCGGCCATTTAAAACCTCAGCTCCGCCCACTGTGTGGTGTGGAACCTGATTTCATCACCTGATTTCATCTGATTGGGTAACAAATGACCAATCAGATCTCTGAGGATGGGATTCCCCATAATGATGTCACTGGGGGCTCGGCTCACACAACCAATCCTGAATTAGAGAATGCGGAATACTGATACACAGTGCGCAGCAGGAAAGCCGCGACACCAATCGAACCGTGAAGAAAACATATTAACTCCATATATACGGATGACATAGCCAAAAAGGAACAATGATGAACAGCCAAAGAATCCATATGGGGACTGGGTAAAAGGGAAGATAAGGAGTTGAGCTTACTAAATAGAAACTAAAATATCCACCAAAATCAAACTAAACATGCACACCACGGGGGTGATGATGACAGGTGCCTTCACGTTCAAAGTATTGAAGTTATTCAGCCATCAGCTAGAAAATTCAATAATAGGGTTTTATGTAAGGAGGCCCAATGGATCTTTCAACTTAAGAGTGTCAATCCACAGGGTGTCTATGATCTGAAACCCTTCACACAATTTATTTAACCATATTTGACTTTGGTGGACATTTTAGTTTATATTTAGTAGGCCCAACTCTAGAAGATTTTTGTTTCAAAATAGTGAAATAAAAATAGTAAAAAAAAAAGCACAAATGAAAGAAAACAATAGGTTTTTATTTGAATATATATTCACTTTCTGTTGTAATTCCAGCCACAACCAATGGATAAAGGGGACGCTGTTTCCCATAGGACAACATTCACATGATCAGTATTCGGTCAGTATTTGATCAGTATTTGTAAGCCAAAATCAGGAGTGGAGCACTCAGAGGGAAAGAATAATAGAAACACGTCACCACTTCTGCATTTTTCACCAACTATTGACCGAGGGTACGGGTACATCCATAGGAACCAGGTGTCTGTATCACCAATGTATGCGCTGGCATCATACAAGACGACCAATGTCGCTGAATCTACCCCCAATACACCCAATGATTGATTGTGTCCTTGGCACTGTACGCTCTCCCTGAAACCTTGCTGTCACATAGAATCTGAAGGGTATAATTTCTCTTTAACTGTACAAAGAGTTTAGACATAGAACTCAAGGGAATGCAATTAGTCACATACTATATCTAAACAAAGTAAGAAAGCACCCACACACTTATGTAACTATGCAGCAATTATATGTTCATCTATAATTTAGGCTGAAAATGGCAAACATACTCCCGCTAACAATGTAGAAATGTATACACCGCGAGCAGCGAGAACATCGTTTTTATTTTTTATTTTTTTGCCTTTAATTCCTGTTTGAAGTAAAAAGTAATGGTGTACTTTGTTGCAATTTTATGCAAATCGTAGCAAAAAAAAATTCTACATAACCGGCAGATGTGGAGAAATGCTTAATGGTCCCTGTATTTTCAGACCTGATTTGGTAAAGTGATATATAAGCAATCACATTATTTATTATGATGTCTGACTCTTAAAAAAAAATCTCTCCAATGTGCTGACAAATAAGTGCGTCCCTTCTGCCTAACTTTCTGCCCGCTGCCTGTTGTCAAGTGTAATCCATCACTAGCAGCAGGAGATCAGGCAGATTACAGAAAGTGGGAGCGGGTCTTTGTCTTTTCCTATTTCCAATTGGTGTCAGTAGACACCCCATTCTCAGCTAGTTATAACCAAACATTTTGATCCAAAAAGAAGGCAAAACCCCATGACGCAGATGCTAATTGCCCCATATACAGGCTCGCTCACACCACTGAATGTTGCATCCGAATGTGATCCACAAAACATCGGATTGCACTCAGATGTTATTCTATGGAGCCACTCACATGGTCGATTTTTTTTCATCTGGCCGAGGTGATCCATGAGAAAAATCGCAGCATGTCCGAGTTTGATCCAACATTTATCAATGACTGCGTGGAAATCATTGGACTTCACTCGGAGGACACCTGACTGCAGTCCAATTTCAACTCACTCACAAAATAAAGATGGAGACATTTTTTCTCCATCTTCTCTTCATTCGAGAGAATCAGATCACACTTTGACACTGATCAGAGTTTGATTTGCATAAATCTGATCAGATGAGAGAATCGACGTCAGTCTGCTCCTGCCCTTAGAGAAGAAATTCCTTCCCGACTCCACATATGGAAATCAACGTCCCATCCTGGCTCAACGTCCCATCACAGAATCTAGGATTCATAACCATTAATATTATATTTTTCATGAAAAGTGTCCAGAAATGAATGAGAAAAGTTTTAAAAATGCAGCAAATTTATGACAGTCACGCGCCATTTCTGGAGTACAATTTCTGTCTAAATACACATGATTTACATTGATTTTATTTTTACGAAAGTTATGGTATTCATTTTTTTACATTATATAATTGGAACAGCCGTGACAGCCGCAGTTACATGGGAACAAGGTCCTGACAAGTGACAGCTGTAGACAGGAACCGATTGGTTTTAGTTAGATCCACGCACGTGAGCGCCGTGTATGAAGCGTTAGGGAAGGCAGAAATGATCAAACATACCGTAATGTCCCTCTCATCTGTGCAGCTGTTATTCTACAGGACCATAAAAACAAAGCACAGGTGTCACAGTCATCATAAAGGGGTTCATCAAAGCTTTTAGGTGGAGATGTTCTCCATATTGTACAGAGGGGAAACACTGAAATTGCTGTGTAAGACCCTTATACAGTGAAGGGTTAAAAGCCACAATCCAAAATCTATGTGTCGCCCACCTACCACAAATACAAGGGTCTCCTTATGAGGCAGAGGAACCTTTGTACCCTCTCAAGTACTAGGGTCTGAGTGCAAAAATGAGGACCTCAAAGTAGGGCTTACTTTTACTGGTAGTTTAAAGGGAATCTGTCACCCCCAAAATCGAGGGTGAGCTAAGCCCACCGGCATCAGGGCTTATGTACAGCATTCTGGAATGTATGTACCTCAATTTTAAGAGGTACTAAAAGTAAACCGAGAAGTGACCATGTACGGGGTCCCGATGGTGACACATGAGCTGCACACTCTGTGCACCAGTACTTGTCAGAGGAGATGTCTGATCATATTTGACTGTGGTGAAAATGGCGGAGTAAATATTCACATCCCTGGCAAGTATTCAAGCTAAAACAAATATGTAATGACACCAAAAAAGTGGAAAGCAAACTTTAATTATGATTCTAGAGGAAATTGAGTTTGCAGTAGGTTTGTTAAAGGAAATGAGTGGCTGTATTTTCATGTAAAATGGTGCGGGATATTGGAGAATATACTACATTGACGAATATTAGTGTGAAGTGTTATCAGTGCACTAGTCCCAGCTGGTAATGAGGATAGAAATGTTCTACAAGATCGACAGACTGAGATATCATTCAAGCATAGATAGATATCCTGTCTCTGTGCCGTCTGCCATTGCTAAGATTAGTGAGAGAATGGCTTGTTCTAAGGGTACCTTCACACTGAAACGACGCTGCAGCGATACGACAACGATGTCGATCGCTGCAGCGTCGCTGTTTGGTCGCTGGAGAGCTGTCACACAGACAGCTCTCCAGCGACCAACGATCCCAAAGTCCCCTGGTAACCAGGGTAAACATCGGGTTACTAAGCGCAGGGCCGCGCTTAGTAACCCGATGTTTACCCTGGTTACCAGCGTAAACGTAAAAAAAAAAAACACTACATACTTACATTCCGTGTCTGTCCTCCGGCGCTATGCTTTCCTCTGCACTGTCAGCGCCGGTCAGCCGTAAAGCAGAGCGGTGATGTCACCGCTGTGCTTTCTGGCTGGCCGGCGCTGACACAGGATGCAGGAGGAGTGCAGAGAAGCAGAGCGCCGGGGACAGACAGCTGAAGGTAAGTATGTAGTGTTTGTTTTTTTTACGTTTACACTGGTAACCAGGGTAAACATCGGGTTACTAAGCGCGGCCCTGCGCTTAGTAACCCGATGTTTACCCTGGTTACCAGTGAAGACATCGCTGAATCGGTGTCACACAGCGATGTCAGCGGGAGATCCAGCGACGAAAGAAAGTTTCAGACGATCTGCTACGATGTACGTTTCTCAGCGGGGTCCCTGATCGCAGTAGCGCGTCAGACACAGCGAGATCGTAACGATATCGCTGGAACGTCACGGATCGTGCCGTCCTAGCGATCAAAGTGCCACTGTGTGACGGTACCCTAAGGGAGATCACTGATACCAGCGTGGTCCTGTAATAGCCGCCACTGGTGTAGCAAGTCAGCTCATGATATTTCTTCCTGTATAAATATTCATTTTAGGAACCAAAGAAACTAAGCAATAGAGCACGGTTGCCAAGGGCTGTGGTGCATTAAAGTCATCAATGCTTTGCTAACCCAATAACTACAGATCTCCAGACATTCTATTGCATTAACATCAGCAAACAAACTGTGCGCCATCTGTTTCCATGGCTGATCAGCAGCATTCAAGCCTTATGTCACCAAGCACAATGTTAAACGTCAGATGGAGTGGTGTAAGGCCACCACTTTTGGAATACTTGTTCTGTGGAGTGATGACTCACGCTTCTCTATTTGGTGTCTGATGAGCAAATCTGCCTTTGCCAAATGCCGGAATATTACTTTCCTGATGTCACGCTCAGGGCCGGATTTAAGAGGTGGGTGGCACGGGGTCCATTTTGGAGGGAGGCCCATTTTTCAAGGTGTTGCAATATGTAATGCAAAAACACAAAACGAAACGAACGCAAGTTTATTTACACAGAGTCATAATCATTTACGCAGAGTAATTCAGGTAAAATCATTCATTTTTGTACAATCCAGGCACTTTCCTTGATTTGCTGCTGCAAAATCACTAATGATGTCACTAAACTACAATTCACGCAGTAGATCTGACTCGATGCTCATGATAGCCAAATTTACAAGTCATTCCTGCTTCATGGATGTCCTTAATTGGTTTTCAACTAATTTGAGTTTTGAGAAGGAACGCTCGCCACTGCAGTTTGTTACCATCAAAATTAGATATACCCTTAGAGCTATCTCAATATTTGGGAAAGTGTCCTGCACACCCTTTTCCATGATAAGCTTGTACATGAAAAGTTCAGTGCTGATACCTTTTGGCTCCTTGTCTGTGAATAAGTTGGCAAATGTTACAAACTGACACAGTTCATCGATAAATGTAATGTCCAAGTCATCAGAATAAGACCTGACGAGTTGCTCTGCTGTGGCCTTAAGCTCGTCTGAAGACAGTTCTTTCAGATGGCTAAAAAAGCTAAATTTGCTTGATATATCTTTATATGCTTGAAAAGACGTTGGTCAAGAGAAGCGATAAACTGATCAATGATAGGCAAGAAAGTTTCTGTTCTGTATTTTTCAGAAGGGCTGAGTTGTACTTATTCCGTATAGACATAATCCAATGCAATGAGACACACATTTCGGCGTCTGTGTCGAGTTATCGTCTGAACATACTCAAATGAATGAGACAGCTCTTCGCCTTGCTTCTCAGAAATTCTGATGGAGTCACGCTTTGATTCGACATAGTTCTTTAAGCTGGTCAGTGACGCCACAGCAGTGTTTAGATCGAGTTTTGTGTGTTGTAGATTTTTACTAGTAGCATATGTTCTTTGCAGGATATCACTGGTGTTAATACCAATTTCAAGCTGATTCATTTGTCTTAACAGTCCTTCTGCTTCACACCGTTCACAGCTTTTTTCTTCAAAGTCATCAGCAATCTGTTTAAGTACATCTTTAATCTGCTGATAGTCATGCTTAAGGGCCTTAGTGTCCCCAGCTCTGCAGGACCAACGCGTTGTTGTGACACGTTTGAGAGTCAATGTTGTTGCTGAGACAATATTTTTCAAAGCCTCAGTCAGAAGCTGATGCTGATGCATTGAAACTGAAGAACAGCTTTTCAAGGAAGTCAAAAAAATGTACAGCACTCGAGCAGCTTTCTACAGCATTTTTAGCAACCAGATTTAAAAAGTGTGCCGTACAAGGAATCCAGGATGCAAGATTGTTCTTTTCTCTCACTTTGGCTTGCAGGCCATTGTATTTGCCACTCATTGCAGATGCTTTGACCTCGGCAATTTCCCAGGTCTAGGTCATGTCTCTTCAAAAATTCCAACAAGGCATTGAACATGTCTTGAGCGCCATGGCCTTTGTTTGCCATGAATGTTACAAAGACGTGTATTTTACATGTTTTGAGATATTTATCCCTATATTGGTGGGAGGCCCCTGCTTGGTGGGTGGCCCAGGGCCCGTGCCCCCCCTAAATCCAGGCCTGGTCACGCTGCTGCTATGTAGGTAACTGCAACTTCCACTAGATGGCAATAGAGTGGAAGGATAGTAACAAGTCTGCAAGAGCAGACCTGCAGTGAAGCTACCCCCATGTGCAGCAGAGTAGTCAAACAAGCCGAGTCAAAACCTAGACCATCACAAAGTAAAAAGGGAAAAAACAAGCACATAGTCAGTGGAGAGCCAAAGGGTCAATGCAAGACAAAAGGCAGAAGTACCAGGGACCAGAGGCAAAGTCAAGTCAGAGTCAAAGCTGGGTCAAACACCAGGAAATCCAAAAGCAATCAGGAAACACAAGACAGGATGGGCAGGGAAGGAGGAATAGACCAATCAGGGTACTACTAGAGTCAGATACACATGCCGTAGGCAGAAAATATAGCTGACACCATTTGCAGGATGCAGCGGAGCTAAATAGCAAACATGAACTGAGAATGAGGCAGAGCAAAGTTAACCCTTGACATTATCAGTCCGGGAAAAGGGCAGACAGGACTCAAAACCCCGACTGGATCATGACACCTGAGTGCATTGTGCCAACTGTAAAGTTTGGTGGAGGAGGGATAGTACTATGAGACTGTTTTCAGGGGTCAATTTAGGCCCCTTAATTCCAATTAAGGAAATAATGAATTCTTCAGTGTACCAAAATATTTTGTAGCTTCCAACTGGGAATGAGGTAAAAAAAAACCTGAAATAATATAAAGTGCAATAAGGTCTTATCCTAAGACAAAAATGAACAATCGTGCTCACCTGGTCAGGTTGTATGCTCACAACCACTGAAACAACGGCAGCAGACCCATGGAGAAGGAAACATTGGGAGCTGGAAACAAATGGGTTGAACCTGTCCTGCTGTCAGAATAAGATGATGAGGAGATTGATAAATCAAGTGCTTTGGATTCCAGCCAACATGTTTCGAAGTTTCAAACTTCTTCATCAGGGCAATCCACCATGGTTTGTCCTGATGAAGAAGTTTGAAACTTCGAAAAGCGTTGACTGATAAACCACATACTTTGGATTCCTGTCTCATCATCCTTCTGACAGCAGCGCAGGTTCAACCCATTTGTTTCCAGTTCTCTAAACTTCCAGCTGGGAACAGTTTGGGGAAGACGCTTTTTCGTTGCACAAAGCAAGATCCATAAATGTATGGTTGGGGGCGTTTTGGTGTGGAAGAACTTGACTGGCCATACCCATTGTCTTCTGGATAAATGCACCTAAATTCCCAGAAATTCCCTCCAAAGTTTGTCTATATATAATATCTGTATCTATCTCTGTATCTAATATTTCTGTTTCTTTTTAATGAATATCTTACATCCAAGCAAAGTAGGAGTTGTTGCATTTTCTTTGTCTCCCTAGACAAGATTGTTTTTGCTCAGCTACAAAAATCTGAAGATTTCATAAGTATTCATAGCACATAGCACTTAAGAGTTAATAATTACCACCAGGACTACCACACCTCACACCTGCTCCTGGAACAATGTGTTGCTTGTCTTGTGCCTTGTCCTCTCCTGCATGTCCCAGCAGTTCCCGGTCACAATCTTGTGAATACCTGGGAGCTACGGTACGGTATACAGACACTTAATAATATTTGTGAAATTCTGACACTTATCCTCGTTTTTCAGGTTACCAGTTGTTCACACACTCACATTTGTGCCTTGAAGACAAGTGCACTGATCTATAAGGTCTTTGAAATTTAAAACAGAAATATTTGCAAGAATAAAGCCCTGATAGACCCAAGTCACGTCATCAATGTCAGAGATGGTTCACAAGGACAAACCTTTCAATCATTTCTATAACCGTCTACAAAAACTCTGCATCGATCACAGTGTGGTATGTACCGTCCGAGCCGTCAGTGGCGGCAGCGATCTGCTCCATGACAGTGACCATCCACTTTCTCTTCCATGGTCATCACAACATCTGCAAACTAAATGCCTGATGGCCTATCCTGATGTGTCCAGAAGAGGCCAGTCTGCGTCCCCAAGAAACTCATAAATGGCTAACCCTGATTGAATGAAGCCTTGTTTTAGGTCAATTTTGATATTGCGAGGAAGACGAAGAATAGGACGTCACGGCGTTAATCACTCGGCTCTTTCCTGACTAATGTTCTATAATGTGTCTGAATATATAGAAAATGCATCTTAAAGATATCATGATATGTGTAATATGGGCTTTATAATATTACTAGGATAATAGAACATCCTACCTATGAATCTGTCCAACTGTCTTATCTCTTCTCTACCTATCCGACAATCTATTTATCTCCTAATATTTATGTAGCTACCCACCTATTATCTTTCTATAAAATATGCATATTTGTGTATAAGACATCATATTATATATGAAATATGGGATTTATAATCATTCATAGCTAGCAGTGATCCCCAAAATGTTATACCTTGAGAGCCACATTCAGCTCAGAGATGGTTGTGATCCACATCCTGACCACCAGCACCCCATGAGTAGACATCTAGTGCCTGCCCCAACAATCAGAGCCCCCCATTACTAATATGACATGCAATCATTTAATGATTTTCCATCCCTCCCATTTAGGCAGTAGACTTACCGTACATCCATGTTCTCACCTTACCCCCATTCAGTATTCTGACATCACACGCCCACCATACTATCATACCCAACGTCAAGCACCCCTCTAACTGGCAAAGTAATTGTATCTTTTCCCACCAACAACCATTACATGCATATCCTCATCTGGTCTTCTGTGAGGGCTACTTATAAAAGTCTCTATCCAGATACCGGTTCTTCCTGTTTGCCAGACCGGCTGCTAATGCGCTAAGCTGTCAGATAGCCACGAGCCACACATCAAGGAACCGTGAGCCACACGTGGCTCCTAAGACCCAGGTTAGGGACCATCTAGCTGCCTTATGTCTGCCTATATAATACACATATTAGTAAATAGGTGTATCACATACTGCATCTACCTACTGTACCTACCTAATATAGCTCTGTTGTAACTGTCTGTCTGTCTATCTATCTTTCCCAATGGCACAACATGGGTTGTCACCACTTAGGGCAACTCAAAAATTTTGCACTCTTAACCTGTGGACCGTGAGCACTCCATTCCACCGGTCCAGTATTGAATTCCTTATCCCCTAAGTATATGCATTGCATTGTAAGAAAATGTAATTATTTGGCCTTTGACCCTCTAGGTTTTTTTCTGCTTTTTCCTCAGTATAAAGTTATAAATTGTTATATACAGTATAGTGTTTAACAGGGTTTTACCACGAACAAGAGTTCATTTTATTCAATTGATCTTGGAATAATAATAATTTCCACAATTGGATGTGTTTATATAAAATGTTCCTGTGCTGAGATAATCTTATAAATGTGCCCCTGCTGTGTACTGTGTAATGGCCGTGTCTGACCGTACAGGAACATGGTCTGATCATACCACATCTCCTGGGCAGGGGAGGAAGCTAAAGAATACACAGATATTACAACATGGGATCACAGCTGATTCTTTCTTTGAGGTAAAACATTGTTTAAAAAGAGGCAAGGAAACGTTTTACCTCAAAAAGAATCAGCTGTGATCCCGTGCTTTAATGTCTGTATCTTCTCTTTAGCTTCCTCCCCCGCCCAGGAGATGTGTTATGATCAGACCATGTTCCTGTACGGTCAGACACGGCCATTACACAGTACACAGCAGGGGCACATTTATAAGATTATCTCAGCACAGGAACATTTTTTTTCTTAACACATCTAATTGTGAAAGTTGCTATTAATCCAAGATCTATTGAGTAAAATGAATTTTTGTTTGTGGAAGAACCACTTTAAGTTTTATTTTTTATCACATTTTTATAATATAACCATTCCCTTACACTACGCCTAGCGCTAACACCAGCCATAACCCTAAACCTAAGAGCTCATTCAGACATGTGATTTACCTGTTTATCACTGATTGCACTCGTACCTGTGATAGTCACATGGACGATGCTTTTGTTGGACAGACTGATCCACGGAAAATACTGAACATATGTCTGATTTTGATCTGAGGGTCAGATCGAAATCAGCAATGCAAGTCAATGGGTCCATGAAAAAAAATCTTTTCCTCACTCTGATGACATCCAAGTGGGGTCCGATTTTCAAGGACTGTCAGAATGAAGAAGGTGGAAAAATTATTTTTTTGTAACCATCTCCACACACGAGAAAATCCACACTCAGGGTCTGATCAGAATAATCCGCCCCATTTTCTCATACACGAAAATATCGGACGTCTGAATGAGCCCTTACTCTAACCCTAGAGACGGTTGGCAATGTAGAAATGGAGAATCAGCTCTTAGTATGGATTGGAGACAAGGCTGAATCGCGTGCAGTTCACATGACGCTCGGCTGCTCGGCTCTTCATCTTGCTCATTGCTTTGCAGCGTCCATCAGAAGAGATGGGTTTGGTTTTCGGCCATTGTGCTCTTTATAGGACTGAGAAGACAAAGCTCATATCATTACATTGAGAGCATTGGGCACACAGAGCACAGCAGCTGATGGCAAACTGATCTTGACTGCTGCGCTCTGCATAAGCAACGTCGGGTCGGGCACTCACGGCACCGCTCTAAGTGGGGGCAAAGTTTAAGGCTTTGGCACCTGGGGCATCCTATATGTCCCCGCACTATCTATCCACAAAGCATCTATCATATTCATCTTCATTCACAGCTGTTTACTGACAGTAATTCTCTGTGCTCCGACACCATTTTATTTATGTGGCTTCTCTATTAGTTTGCTATTATCATCAATCATAGTGAGCCATGGTGTATTATGTATATTGCGGTACACCTCAGCTGCAATATTTATTTCCCCACTGACTCAGTTTCCTTTCGTAATAACAATAATAATAATAATAATAACGTTTGACCTAGATTTTAAAGGGCTAAACTACCGTCCTGCTTGCTTGGTATGAATTAATAGTCATCACCCCTTTGTATAGCTCTGCACATATCAAATAATGCCGTATCACATACATTTGCTTTACAATATAATGATTTTTTTCGATGTAGAAACTTAATTTAAACTCATTATGAAGACACAATGGAAACTGCACGACCCTCAGCCGAGTGATCCACAATATACAGTATATGTTATATAGAATCCGCATTATACTTCAAGGTGTCACTTTTTTCCGCACTGATTTCAATAAAAAAGGCTTTTTAATAGACATTGATTCCAGGTCCGTTTCTGCAGAGCATTCAGTGATATGTGCCGGCGGCATCGCTGCTCTAAGCCGAGCTTGTAAAGGGACAGGCTCTGATCATGAGAGGATAGCGGCCACAGATAAAGGAAATGCTTCTCTGCAAGGAAAACAGACGCCGCTCTGCAGATTTAACAATTGCAATTTTTTTACATGATAACAAAAATAGAGCCCTTTTTTTATCAAAGTAGGGCTAGACCTGTTAAAGGGAATCTCACACCGGGTTTTCCTATGTAATTGGAGAGCAGTATGATATAGGGGCTGAGACCCTGATTTCAGCAATGTGTCACTTACTCAGTTGTGTTTTGCAGTTTCAATAAAATTAGAGTTTTATCAGCAGAGTATTATCAATAGAGGACTAGGTGTCTGGTGCCTCCTAGTCCAACCGCACCCCCAACACTGATGAGCAGCTTCCTGCTTATGCACATTGCACACAGAAAGCAGCCAATCAGTGGTGTGGGAGGAGTTATACACAGCTCAGCGTTTGAGCTCTGTAAGACCTGCAGCAAAGAAAACTGTGACTCTAAGGCTGCCGTCACACTAGCAGTATTTGGTCAGTATTTTACATCAGTATTTGTAAGCCAAAACCAGGAGTGGGTGATAAATGCAGAAGTGGTGCATATGTTTCTATTATACTTTTCCTCTAATTGTTCCACTCCTGGTTTTGGCTACAAATACTGATGTAAAATACTGACCAAATACTGCTAGTGTGACGGCAGCCTACCACAGCTACTGCATCTAGTAAACTGTGTGATACATCGCAGGAATCAGGCCTCTGCCCCTACATCATGCTCCTGTCAAACTACATAGCAAACATTTGCTAACTGATTTCTTTTAAGCTAATTGTATAATGTGTCTCTGCACTTTTTCTTTTGCCAAAGACCAAATACCAGTATAGAGAAGCATAGTAGATTGTACTTTCCTGTATGGAGGGCCACTATAAAAAAAAGCAAATACCATGCCGTATAATTTTTTTGTTGTTTTCTTACAATGAGGCACTATGGTGAACAAATGCCACAGAATCCATCACTGTGACCACAGCCACATGTATACCTCGTGAGCATTTATAGCGCAAAAGAATGTGCTAATTCTAAGATTAGCAAAAATAGGTAGGTAAAGGACCCTGACCTGTTTGGCCATGACAAGGGTATCCTAAAGCATCTGAGCTTGATTTGAACAGTCATTTTGTAATTGCAGGCTCCCTTTAAAGGGAATTTGTTACAAGATTTTTGCTATATAATCACTTATTGGTCGGCATACTGTTATTTTGGTAAAATTATCTTTTTTTCTGCTGCAGATCTAGCAGTTCTCTGAATGCTGAGCTCTGTATAATCCCGCCCACAGCATTGATTGGCAGCTTTCTGTTTACACTGTATATTGACAGAAAGCTGCTAATCATTGGTGGGGGCGGGGTTACACAGTGCAGTTGACTAGGAGGCACGAGACATCTAGTCCTGTAGTGATAATCTCCTGCTGATAAAACGCCATTTTTTATTGAAATAGAAACACACAGCCTAGTAAATGACACATTACTGTAATCAGGCTCTCAGCCCCTACATCATTCTGGCCGCATTACATAGGAAAAACCTGCAGACAGATTCCCTTTAATGACTTCAATTAAAAACCTCAGATATTGTTCATTTTAGACATTAATCTAAGAATTGACTGTTCTTTCATGTGAACTGACTACACAAATTTTGAGCCATTGTTCTCTGTTTTTTGTGTGTGAATAAGTGGTATGATTGACATCTGCCCCAGTATTCTCCAAGCACAACCATACAGGAGCCTGGTCCTCGCCTGCCTCATTTATTGTACTCCATTATATATTATATTCATCTGCACATGACACAATGGAAAACACAGTCCGGGTCATGTACTGAACATTCTCCACGGGATTCTCCTGGCCATAACTCAGAGCAGCGACGTATTTCTCCTGGTCTCACATGTAAATAATCCAACACATTCCAATAGCAAATATTTACCATGCCGAGCTAAGCAAACATCTGATGACGGAGATCGGCCTCAATTGTTTCAGAATATTCTGCTTTATTTATTTTACCTAATTTGCATTTCATGTTAACCAATCATTAACTCTCCACATGCCATTGAGAGGTCGGCTCCTACTGTAAGTCATCGGATACAAAAAGAAAATCAGAACTTCGAAAACCACCGAGCTCTAAACTTGCAGGTACACAAGCAAAGAAGGCCGACAGCATAGTGCTGAATAATATCAAAGGGAATCTGTCAGCAGGACTTCACCCCAAAACTATTTATATGCGCATGTAGCTCTTTCAAAGACAAGTCTAGGAACACCTTTACATGGCCGGTATGTTCCACCGTTATTGAGAAATCAGCATTTTAATTGATATACAAATGAGGCTGAAGAACTATAGTAGATCTGAAGCCTCTGTCACTCCAGCTCTATTCCCTAACTAGTGCTGCCTCCTCCTGCTTGACTGACAGCTTAATTGCCTGAAGTCACACAGCATACAGGATATCATTGAAGCAGGAAGAAGCAGTGCTGGGCGGGGCGGGGAATAGAGCCGGAGTGACAGAAGCTTCAGAGTTACAGCCTCATTCGCATATCAGTTCAAACGCTGATTTCTTAGTAATGGAGGAACCGACTGGCCATGTAACGTTATTGCTGGACTTGTCTTTGAAAGAGTTACTGTCACACTGAGACTGTTCGTGATAGGGAAAGAAGCCCTGAACCGTCCTTAGGACTAGGGCCCTAACTATCCCTGCTCCCAAAGGTACCTCTAAAGGTGAGGATGTGTGGGCCACCAACCTTACTGTACTCCTGTTATTCCCCAATCTGTTCCCTCCCCCTACCCCATGAGGCCTGGGACAGAAATGCTAGTGTATTAACACATAAGACAGAGATGGATAACAAAAAGCAACAAACATACAAACACTCACCAAAGGTAGAGAGGTATATAGGGAAAGGTAGAAATGTACCAACCAAATGGGAGTAAGACAATCAAGAAAGCATACACCCAAACACTGCACGCAACAACGTCCATTAGCACCAGCGATCTCCAGTTCAGCACAGCGTCTCCAAGGAGCTAGGTAGTAGAACTTTCACCGGCAAGGCAGAGAAAGTCTGGCCAGGTTTTATAGGGAGAGGTAATGACCAGATCAGAAGCAGCTGAAATGGAGCTGAAAGTTTCTGACCAGCATAGAAAGGATCGTTAACCTCTTCAGCACCAAAGGAAACCAAATCCATTTAATATGGGACAAAAACACATAGGCTAAATTATGTAGTGATCTTCTAACCCTAGATCTCCCTGGAGGACGTGACACACTTGTAACAGCTACATGCACATATAAACAGTTTGGTCGGATGAAATCCTGTTGATAGATCTCCTTTAAAGAGAATAGTAAATGCTTAAAATTCATGGATTGGAAGCAAGAAAAATGGGCATGATTAAGGACGATCTTAGGGTCTTTGATATGAGCCAGATTGTAACGAGTTACTCAGTTATAGTATCTTTAAACCGGCAGCTCTTGTGGTATGAAATGGGGAGAAGAGGCCACATCAACAATTTGGAAAATGGAAGGCAACAATGGTGGGAAACTGCAGATTCACTGATAAAGAAAACCTACTTCATGACATTCACCCAAGTCAAGGACACCTCTCAAGGAGGAGGGTGTATCATGGACAAAGTTTAGAATAAAAAGAACGAAATCGTGCACATTATTATTATTATTTATTTATATAGCACCATTAATTCCATGGTGCTGTACATGAGAAAGGGGTTACATACAGGGTTATAGATAACATTTACAGTAAACAGGTTTACAGTGACAGACAATATCACCATTACACACTGAACGGGAAACCACTGGGTAAATCTGACAGGGAGAAGGACTTGGGGATCCTAGTTAATGATAAACTTACCTGGAGCAGCCAGTGCCAGGCAGCAGCTGCCAAGGCAAACAGGATCATGGGGTGCATTAAAAGAGGTCTGGATACACATGATGAGAGCATTATACTGCCTCTGTACAAATCCCTAGTTAGACCGCACATGGAGTACTGTGTCCAGTTTTGGGCACCGGTGCTCAGGAAGGATATAATGGAACTAGAGAGAGTACAAAGGAGGGCAACAAAATTAATAAAGGGGATGGGAGAACTACAATACCCAGATAGATTAGCGAAATTAGGATTATTTAGTCTAGAAAAAAGACGACTGAGGGGCGATCTAATAACCATGTATAAGTATATAAGGGGACAATACAAATATCTCGCTGAGGATCTGTTTATACCAAGGAAGGTGACGGGCACAAGGGGGCATTCTTTGCGTCTGGAGGAGAGAAGGTTTTTCCACCAACATAGAAGAAGATTCTTTACTGTTAGGGCAGTGAGAATCTGGAATTGCTTGCCTGAGGAGGTGGTGATGGCGAACTCAGTCGAGGGGTTCAAGAGAGGCCTGGATGTCTTCCTGGAGCAGAACAATATTGTATCATACAATTATTAGGTTCTGTAAAAGGACGTAGATCTGGGTATTTATTATGATGGAATATAGGCTGAACTGGATGGACAAATGTCTTTTTTCGGCCTTACTAACTATGTTACTATGTTACTATGTTACTGGTACAGAGGGGAGAGGATCCTGTCCTTGCGGACTTACATTCTACATTACTCCTGATGGTATAGCTCAATATGTAACCACTGTTAACACTTCGAAGACAAGAACAAAAATAAAGGGGTCATCATGTTTGCCGTTATTAAACCACTGCCAGCATGTTGCATGGCTCCTAATTTGGATTCTAACAATCCTTACTGTGAGGCCCTGTAGCCGCACATACCACTAAAATAACCTTTACACACCGCTCTACTTGCTAGAACATTAGTGCCGAGCGGTCCAACGAGCGTGTATGGACCAACTTCTGCGATTGCCGTGAACTCACCAAGCCCACCCTATACATGAATGGTGGAGGGGGCTAGGTCAGTGAGCCCACAGCAGGTGCCGAGGCTGGCCCGTACATGCTCGTCAGACCGCACAACGCCGATTGGCATTACAAGGAGACTGACGTATGAACATCACTTTGTGATCCCGCACATAACATGTTGGCTGCAGTCTAATAATGGCAGCTTTCCTTGAAAACATCTAAAAAAAACAAACCAGTTTGGAAACAAGATTCTACAAACAGATGAAGACAAGATTAAAGATTAAGCAATTTCTGGTGCTTTGATATTGAATCCTTGGGATAGGTCCTCAATACTAGATGAGGGTGCGTCACCTGGCACTCCCGCGGATTTGGTGCCAGATATGACTAGCGGCAGAGCCGCACAGCACAGCTCCGTCTAATGTATCTTGTCCTCGGCTGGGTACTGAATAGGGTTGGTCAGCTGTAACTGCTGCGGCCATTATCCACCCCCCGGGCCATTATTTTTTTCCTATTGAGAGGGGATAATTTCCTAAACCCAATTGAGCATGCCTTTCCCTTCCTGAAAACAGAAAACCCCAGAAAAGCAGGAACGGTAGGTGGTGGCTATAGAGGCTTGTTTTTTCTCTATAGTATTTCTGGTTTTAAGCTACGGAGAATCTGTGGAGTCTGTCTTCAGTCTAGAATAAGCTGAGCACTTTAGTCCGTCATTATAGCGGTGGGTGAAGGTCTGAGCTCCGGACTCCTGCTGGTCAAAATTTCAGACCTATCTCTGCAACATCTCAAAAGTTATCTAAAATGCAGCTTCATTTTACAGGGAACCCATCACCTCCAGGAAGACTATTTCCCTGCAGCTGTAGTGATAATCCACAGGTAAATCATGTGTGGCGACTCGCGAGTTTACTAAAACAATGACTACAGGCAGTAAATTAATTTATATTCCTCCTGCAGCTGATTGTTTCTAGCCTTCCTGGTGGTGCAGGGAGATGTTACAGTCACCAATCACTATATATTGGGCTTGTGGTAATCAATCCCTGGCATAATGCTCTGCATACATACGCTGTGGAGCCGCTTGTCAGTCAAACTTCAGAGAACTGATCACAATTGTGCTCACTGCACAGCGAGTCACCTCTCCCTGCGTCGCCCCATTGGCTAGGAGGGAGCAGCTGCAGGTAGAATACAATTTCATCTTCTCCCTGCAGCCGCAGCTCCAGTAAACATGGTGGATATGATTTAAAAAATATTTGCATGCAGATTATCAAAACACCAGCAGGTAAATAGCATTTATGGAGGTGACAGGTTCAAAGTTTACGCCTTAATCATATTTTGAAACTGTTTCAAATTCACTGTACTGTCTAAAAATGACTGCACCCAGCATATTCATATATTCCACTTTGAAAATGAGAATATTCCCTTAAAACGTCTCGACAAAGACAACTGAGCAACATTTCCATTCAAGGTTATAATGCAAGTTTAGGAAACCTTTATAGTGAGTTGCCTGCTGGAATCACTAGACACATCAAATTACAGGGAAAAAAAATCAGCCAATTGAGCTGCAAAGACAAAAAAAAAGTGCTACATAAAAGAATCAAAAGTACAGTATGTGCATTGTCACAGGGTCAATATTAGGCTACGTTCACATTTGCGTTGCGCGCCGCTGCGTCGGCGACGCAACGCACGACGCACAAAAAACGCGCGCAAAACGCGCGCAAAAACGCTGCGTTTTGCGACGCGTGCATCGTTTTTTGACGAAAATCGGACGCACGAAAAATGCAACTTGTTGCATTTTCTTGCGTCCGACGCTAGCGTCGAAAACGACGCACGTGTCGAAAAACGCGACCTTACAAGGCTCTTTTACTGCATTTATATTCATGCATTAGTCTTTCACAGTGATGAGATTATGCTTCCATATGTCCCTTTTGTTCCCCTGGCAGTGGCGCTTACAAAGGATTTACGTCACAGCATCTCCTGCTGTGAGACCTTGTGCTTTCATTTCATTTCTATCTCTGCATTTCTTATCATCATTTGTCTGTACTTTTATCCTATAAACATTGGGACTGTAGTGTAATTACCATAGGTCTTGCCATTGCTACCATTCCCAATATATTGGGATGAATGAAATCCTATGGCAGTTCCATGCTATTTTTCTAATTTGTATGCACCCTAAAATACAAAAAGATACTTAGTCCATGCAGTGCCCAGATAATGCTATGTACTATCCAGAAAAATAGTCCATCCAGTCTCCAGATGATGCTATGTATTATCCAGATAAATAGTCCATGCAGTGCCCAAATAATGCTATGTACTATCCAGAAAAATAGTCCATGCAGTGCCCAGATAATGCTGTGTAGTATCCATATAAATAGTCCATGCAGTGCCCAGATAATCCTATGTACTATCCAGATAAATAGTTAATGCAGTGCCCAGACAATGCTATGTAGTATCCAGATAAATAGTCCATGCAGTGCCCTGATAATGCTATGTAGTATCCAGATAAATAGTCCATGCAGTGCCCAGACAATGCTATGTAGTATCCAGATAAATAGTCCATGCAGTGCCCAGACAATGCTATGTAGTATCCAGATAAATAGTCCATGCAGTGCCCAGATAATGCTATGTAGTATCCAGATAAATAGTCCATGCAGTGCCCAGACAATGCTATGTAGTATCCAGATAAATTGTCCATGCAGTGCCCAGACAATGCTAAGTTGTATCCAGATAAATAGTCCATGCAGTTCCCAAAGCTATGTAGTATCCAGATAAATAGTCCATGCAGTGCCCAGACAATGCAATGTAGTATCCAGATAAATAGTACATGCAGTGCCCAGATAATGCTATGTAGTACCCAGAAAAATAGTCCATGCAGTGCCCAGACAATGCTATGTAGTATTCAGATAAATAGTCCATGCAGTGCCCAGACAATGCTATGTAGTATCCAGATAAATAGTCCATGCAGTGCCCAGACAATGCTATGTAGTATCCAGATATCCAGATAAATAGTCCATGCAGTGCCCAGATAATGCTATGTAGTATCCAGATAAATAGTCCATGCAGTGCCCAGATAATGCTATGTACTATCCAGAAAAATAGTCCATGCAGTGCCCAGACAATGCTATGTAGTATCCAGATAAATAGTCCATGCAGTGCCAAGACAATGCTATATAGTACCCAGAAAAATAGTCCATGCAGTGCCCAGACAATGCTATGTAGTATCCAGATAAATAGTCTATGCAGTGCCCAGATAATGCAATATAGTATCCAGATAAATAGTCCATGCAGTGCCCAGATAATGCTATGTAGTACCCAGAAAAATAGTCCATGCAGTGCCCAGACAATGCTATGTAGTATCCAGATAAATAGTCCATGCAGTGCCCAGATAATACTATGTAGTATCCAGATAAATAGTCCATGCAGTGCCCAGACAATGCTATGTAGTATCCAGATAAATAGTCCATGCAGTGCCCAGACAATGCTATGTAGTATCCAGATAAATAGTCCATGCAGTGCCCAGACAATGCTATGTAGTATCCAGATAAATAGTCCATGCAGTGCCCAGACAATGCTATGTAGTATCCAGATAAATAGTCCATGCAGTGCCCAGATAATACTATGTAGCATCCAGATAAATAGTCCATTCAGTGCCCAGACAATGCTATGTAGTATCCAGATAAATAGTCCATGCAGTGCCCAGATAATGCTATGTAGTATCCAGATAAATAGTCCATGCAGTGCCCAGACAATGCTATGTAGTATCCAGATAAATTGTCCATGCAGTGCCCAGACAATGCTATGTAGTATCCAGATAAATAGTCCATTGCTATATACTACGTGGGCTGTGCAACATACTAAGTGGGCTGTGCAATGTACTACGTGGCTGTGCAATATACTACGTGGGCTGTGCAATGTAGTACGTGGCTGTGCAATATATTACATGAGCTGTGCAATGTACTACGTGGGTTGTGTTATATATACTACGTGGGCTGTGCAATGTACTACGTAGGCTGTGCAATGTACTATGTGGGCTGTGCAATATACTACATGGGCTGTGCAATGTACTACGTGGGCTGTGTAATGTACTACGTGGGCTGTGCAATGTACTTTGTGGGCTGTGCAATGTACTACGTGGGCCGTGCAATATACTATGCTGGCTGTGCAATGTACTATGCGGGCTGTGCAATGTACTATGTGGGCTGTGCAATGTACTACGTGGGCTGTGCAATATACCACGTGGCTGTGCAATATACTACGTGGCTGTGCAATATACTACATGGCTGTGCTATTTACGTGGGCTGTGCTATATACTATGTGGGCTGTGTTATACACTACATGGGCTGTTATATACTACGTGGGCTGTGTTATACACTATGTGGGCTGTGTTATACACTACGTGGGCTGTGTTATATACTGCGTGTGTGGGCTGTTATAAACTACGTGGCTGTGTTATATGCTATGTGGGCTGTTATACACTCTGTGGGCTGTGCTATATACTACGTTGTTGTGCTATATACTCCGTGGACTGTGTTATATACTACGTGGCTGTGCTATATACTCTGTGGGCTGTGCTATATACTACGTGACTGTGCTATACACTACGTGGCTGTGCAATATACTACGTGGCTGTGCTATGTACTATGTGGCTGTGCTATTTACTACGTGGGCTGTTATATACTACGTGGCTGTGCTATATACTACGTGGGCAGCCGCGAACAATCAGCGACAGGTGCAGTCCGGCCACGAATTGGCACGGGATTTGAACCACGCTTCGCTAATTGGTTGCGTTCGGCCAAATCCTGTGTATAAATTGCATTATTCTAAAATCTTCATAAATAAACTACATACTATTCTAGAATACCCGATGCGTTAGAATCGGGCTACCATCTTGTCTACTATATAATTGTCTAAGGGTCACTTCCGTCTTTGTGTCTGTCTTTCTGTCTGTAACGGAAATCCCAAGTCGCTCATTGGTCGCGGCCAAACAGCCACGACCAATCAGCGACGGGCACAGTCCAGAAGCAAAATGGCCGCTCCTTACTCCCTGCAGTCAGCGCCCGCTCCATACTCCCCGCAGTCAGCGCTCGCTCACACAGGGTTAATGGAAGCATTAGCAGACTGCGTTATGCCGCGACGTAACGCACTCCGTTAACGCTGCTATTATCACTGTGTGACCAACTTTTTACTATTGATGCTGCCTATGCAGCATCAATAGTAAAAAGATCTAATGTTAAAAATAATTCAAAAAATAAAAAATAGTTATATACTCACCGTCCGTCGGCCCCTCGGATCCAGAACAGGCCTTTCCCGCTCCTCACGATGCTCCGGTGACCGCTCCATGCATTGCGATCTCGCGAGATTATGATGTGCGGTCTCGCGAGACCGCTACGTCATCATCTCGCGAGACCGCAATGCACTCTTGGGACCAGAGCGCGCGAGGAGCATCGGTAAATGCTTCGCCTGGATCCGGGGGCCAACGGAAGGTGAGTAAATAACTATTTTTCATTTTAATTCTTTTTTTTAACAGGAATATGATGCCCACATTGCTATATACTACGTGGGCTGTGCAATATACTACGTGGGCTGTGCAATATACTGTGTGGGCTGTGCAATATACTACGTGTCTGTGCTATATACTACGTGGGCTGTGCAATATACTATGTGGCTGTGCTATATACTACGTGGCTGTGCAATATACTACGTGGCTGTGCAATATACTATGGGGCTGTGCTATGTACTAAGTGGCTGTGCTATATACTCCGTGGGCTGTGCTATACACTCCGTGGGCTGTGCTATATACTCTGTGGGCTGTGCTATATACTATGTGGCTGTGCTTTATACTACGCGGCTGTGCTATATACTACGTGGCTGTGCTATATACTACGTGGCCGGCCGCGAACAATCAGCGACAGGCGCAGTCCGGTCGCGAATTGGCGCGGGATTCAATTTATTATTCTAAAATCTTCATAAATAAACTACATACATATTCTAGAATACCAGATGCGTTACTTTCTAGTATATATATATATATATATATATATATATATATATATATATATATCTATATATTCATCTTTTACATTTTAAAAACTACATAAACGTAAATAGGTCAATGCAAATGTTTACAAAAAAAAAAAAAAAAAAAGGTTGTCAGCTCACCCGTAGTATTGGTATCCCATCATGCAGATCCAGCACGGACAGGGCTGAGCAGCCAAGACAAAGTAATCAAAGCAGGTGTAGTCCAGCGAGATCCAGTGGGAGAAGTTATTATATTAAAATATTGCTTTTAGTCGGCCATGTAAAAAAGTGACATTAGAAAAAGATAATCCATCAAAATAAAACTGCACATAACAGCCAAATACACACAGTGCAGCGTTACGACCAACACGTTTCGACTCTAGGTCTTAATCATGGTAACCATGATGCGGTTTTATTTTAGTGGATTATCTCTTTCTAATGTCCCTTTTTTACATGGCCGACTAAAAGCTATATTTTAATAATGCAAATGTTTGGGCACCTTGCATGGCTAGTACTTAGTATCACAACTTGCAAATACATTTTGTAACCAGACAAGAGTCTTTTAATTCTTGTTCTTAGTTGGAAAATTCTTTCAGTTCTGTGAGATTCCTGGGTCGTCTTGCATGCACTGCTATGAGGTCTAGCACAGATTGTTAATGATGTTCAGATCAGGGGACTGTGAGGGCCATTGTAAAACCTTCAGCTCGTGCCTTTTGAGGTAGTCTATTGTGGATTTTGACGTGTGTTTAGCATCATGATCCATTTGTAGAAGCCATCTTCTTTTCAACTTCAGCTTTTTTACAGATGCTGTTATGTTTGCATCAAGAATTTGTTGCAATTTCATTAAATCCATTCTTCTCTCTACCTGTGAAATGTTCCCTGTGCCATTGGCTGCAACACAATCCCAAAGTATGATTGATCCACCTTCATGCTTAATGGTTGGCGAGATGTTTTTTTCCTGAAATTCTGTGCCCTTTGTTCTCCACACATACCTTTGATCATAGTGGCCAAAGAGTTCTATTTTAGCCTTACCGGTCTACAGGACTTGTTTCCAAAATGCATAAGGCTTTAGATGTTCTTTTGCATACTTCTGATGCTGAGTTTTATGGTGAAGATGCAGGAAAGGTTTTCTTCTGATGACTCTTCCATGAAGGCCATATTAGTGTAAGTGTTTCAGAACAGTAGAACAATACCCATTACCCAGGGCCTGCGTTAGGGACAGGCAGACAAGACAGCTACCTAAGGCCCGTTCCTCCAGGGGTCCCCACCAGCCAGCTAATAGCGTCACACCACGCTGCCACTATGGGGCCCCTGAGTAAGAGGGGCCCGGCACCGCACCCCGCATTCAACTTAACGGCATTGTAGACGCAGATACAGTTGAAAGCAGTGATGGAGGAGAGTGTGTCAGCAGCGTACTTGTGCAGCGCCCAGATGTTGCAGCATAGTGGATGGCATTTCAAGAAATCCCATGTCCACTATGCGTGTACAGACGCCCGCAACTCACCAGCGGAGATGGACATGTAGCGCGTCTCTTCAGACCGCAGCATGTCTATATATCTTGCAGAGATGCGAGCCTCCACAAGATAAATTTCACCCGTACAATGTACTGGACGTGGTGTTTCCACACGGTTCAATGAGCACATGTGGATTCACCTCCGTTCAATAGCTGGCAGCGCTTTGGACGCAGCGGCCATTTGCTGCATCCAAAGTGCTGTCAATTACTTAATGTGTGCACATACCCTAAAGAGGCCCGTAAACAAGCGTCAAATTACTTCAATATAGTCGATCGCGCTCGTTTAGTGGCCTGAACTCAGCGCCTGTAAATACAACCAAGATGTTTCTGTGTGATGGTGCAATATGTGAGCATTTGGGGCCCGAATTTAAACTTTTGCCCAGGGCCCTACTTTATCTAATACCGGCCCTGAATGCACCATAGCTCCACAATCTGCTAAATCCTTCTGAAGGTTTTTTGCAGTCAAGCGGGAGTTCTGATTTGCCTCTCCAGCAATTCTGCGAGCAGCTCTCACTCAAATTTTGCTTGATCTTCCAGACCTTATCTTTACCTCCACTGTTCCTGTTAACTGCCATTTCTTAATTACATTTCGAACTGAGGAAAGGGCAACTTGAAAATGCTTTGCTGTCTTTTTGTGGTCTTCTCTTACTTTGTCGGCCTTTACCATTTTCATTTTCAGAGTGCTGGGCAGCTGCTTAAAAGAACCCATGGCTTTTTTGGCACAAGGTTAGAGGAGGCTGGATTTTTGTAATGCTGTGAAATTTGCATCACCTGGCCTTTCCTAGAGATTATGGTGAAAAGGCCATAACTCTGACGGGCTAATTAAGGACTGAGACCTTGGTCAAAGTTATTTGAGCACACAAATCTCCAATGATGCCCAAACCTTTGCATTGGCCCATTTTACTTTTTGCAATTTTTAAACTGTAAATGATGAATATATATATATTTTCCCTAAATTACAAAGGAAATATGTCATCTTTAACTTTAGGCCTTTTAAAGAACATTTCATCGTCAACTTGGTTAACTGTTCACATTAATAGTAATTTTGAACAGGGTGCCTTAACTTTTACATGCCACTGTATTATGTAGGACATTTATTATTTAAACTAATTAAAGCTGCCAAAAAGGAAACAGAGAAGCACATTGCTAAGGAGAGTAAAACTAATCCCAAACTGTTCTTCAACTATATCAATAGTAAAAGAATAAAAACTGAAAATGTAGGCCCCTTAAAAAATAGTGAGGAAAGAATGGTTGTAGATGACGAGGAAAAAGCTAACATATTAAACACCTTCTTCTCCACGGTATTCACGGTGGAAAATGAAATGCTAGGTGAAATCCCAAGAAACAATGAAAACCCTATATTAAGAGTCACCAATCTAACCCAAGAAGAGGTGCGAAACCGGCTAAATAAGATTAAAATAGATAAATCTCCGGGTCCGGATGGCATACACCCACGAGTACTAAGAGAACTAAGTAATGTAATAGATAAACCATTATTTCTTATTTTTAGTGACTCTATAGCGACAGGGTCTGTTCCGCAGGACTGGCGCATAGCAAATGTGGTGCCAATATTCAAAAAGGGCTCTAAAAGTGAACCTGGAAATTATAGGCCAGTAAGTCTAACCTCTATTGTTGGTAAAATATTTGAAGGGTTTCTGAGGGATGTTATTCTGGATTATCTCAATGAGAATAACTGTTTAACTCCATATCAGCATGGGTTTATGAGAAATCGCTCCTGTCAAACCAATCTAATCAGTTTTTATGAAGAGGTAAGCTATAGACTGGACCACGGTGAGTCATTGGACGTGGTATATCTCGATTCTTCCAAAGCGTTTGATACCGTGCCGCACAAGAGGTTGGTACACAAAATGAGAATGCTTGGTCTGGGGGAAAATGTGTGTAAATGGGTTAGTAACTGGCTAAGTGATAGAAAGCAGAGGGTGGTTATAAATGGTATAGTCTCTAACTGGGTCGCTGTGACCAGTGGGGTACCGCAGGGGTCAGTATTGGGACCTGTTCTCTTCAACATATTCATTAATGATCTGGTAGAAGGTTTACACAGTAAAATATCGATATTTGCAGATGATACAAAACTATGTAAAGCAGTTAATACAAGAGAAGATAGTATTCTGCTACAGATGGATCTGGATAAGTTGGAAACTTGGGCTGAAAGGTGGCAGATGAGGTTTAACAATGATAAATGTAAGGTTATACACATGGGAAGAGGGAATCAATATCACCATTACACACTGAACGGGAAACCACTGGGTAAATCTGACAGGGAGAAGGACTTGGGGATCCTAGTTAATGATAAACTTACCTGGAGCAGCCAGTGCCAGGCAGCAGCTGCCAAGGCAAACAGGATCATGGGGTGCATTAAAAGAGGTCTGGATACACATGATGAGAGCATTATACTGCCTCTGTACAAATCCCTAGTTAGACCGCACATGGAGTACTGTGTCCAGTTTTGGGCACCGGTGCTCAGGAAGGATATAATGGAACTAGAGAGAGTACAAAGGAGGGCAACAAAATTAATAAAGGGGATGGGAGAACTACAATACCCAGATAGATTAGCAAAATTAGGATTATTTAGTCTAGAAAAAAGACAACTGAGGGGCGATCTAATAACCATGTATAAGTATATAAGGGGACAATACAAATATCTCGCTGAGGATCTGTTTATACCAAGGAAGGTGACGGGCACAAGGGGGCATTCTTTGCGTCTGGAGGAGAGAAGGTTTTTCCACCAACATAGAAGAGGATTCTTTACTGTTAGGGCAGTGAGAATCTGGAATTGCTTGCCTGAGGAGGTGGTGATGGCGAACTCAGTCGAGGGGTTCAAGAGAGGCCTGGATGTCTTCCTGGAGCAGAACAATATTGTATCATACAATTATTAGGTTCTGTAGAAGGACGTAGATCTGGGGATTTATTATGATGGAATATAGGCTGAACTGGATGGACAAATGTCTTTTTTCGGCCTTACTAACTATGTTACTATGTTATGTTATTATAGCTTTTAAACCACTTTCTTAAAAGTGGGCAGAACTTTGCAGAAGAGACGAGTGCCGCATTCAGCCCAACATATTTACTATGATTTATGCCAGAAATTGGAATTAATTATAGTGCAAATCTATGCCAACCATTGATACTTTGGCACAAGCACAGCAAATGTGACAGATTTAGTAAAAGGCAAATGCCTATTAGTAAATCTGTCACAGTTTATGGCATTGAGATTTTTATTAAGACCGATGTAAAGTATGTCAGTCTTAATGAATGTCACCATTTATACAGTGTTCATTTAGGCAATTTATCGCAATGTCTGGGGACTATTTGTATTAATTACGGTACACGTTTATTTTATGCACTGTTCATTTGTGCGCCATATGGCACTTTACCTGGACAGAGTGTGGCACTATTTTCCTGTGCACAGCATGGCACTGTGAATTGTATGGTGTATGCAGCACAGTTTTTTATATGGAGCATAATACACTACCAGGTAAGTACCGTATATACTCGAGTATAAGCCGAGATTTTCAGCCCAAATTTTGGGGCTGAAATTGCCCCTCTCGGCTTATACTCGAGTCAAGGTGGGCGGCAGGGTCTGCGGGTGAGGGGGTGAGGGCGCTGAGGCATACTTACCTGCTTCCAGCGATCCTGACGCTCCCCCTGCCGTCCCACGGTCTTCGGTGCTGCAGCTCTTCCCCTGTTCAGCGTTCACGTGGGACCGCTCATTAGAGAAATGAATAAGCGGCTCCACCTCCCATAGGCGTGGAGCCGCATATTAATTTCTCTAATCAGCGGTGCCGGTGACCACTGATAGAGGAAGACGCTGCGGCACCGAAGACAGCTGTCCGGGAGAAGGAGCCGGACACCGGGACCAGGTAAGTATCGCATATTTACCTGTCCCTGTTCCAGCCGCCGGGCGCCGCTCCATCTTCCCGGCGTCTATCTGCACTGACTGTGCAGGTCAGAGGGCGCGATGATGATCAGTCAGAGCGGCGAGACGCCGGGACCGGACGCTGAGGAGCTGCAAGCAGCGAGGTGAGTATGGCATT
This sequence comes from Ranitomeya imitator, assembly GCF_032444005.1. Classification (NCBI taxonomy): domain Eukaryota; kingdom Metazoa; phylum Chordata; class Amphibia; order Anura; family Dendrobatidae; genus Ranitomeya; species Ranitomeya imitator. The sequence goes on from NC_091282.1 coordinate 95,050,437, forward strand.
TTTTTTTATTGCAGCAGCAGCAGCAATGGCACAGATATATGTGGAGCATCTATGGGGAAATATGAACGGTGCAGAGCATATATGGGGCACAGCTATGGGGAAATATGAACGGTGCAGAGCACTATATGGCACAGCTATGGGGAGATATGAACGGTGCAGAGCACTATATGGCACAGCTATGGGGAAATATGAACGGTGCAGAGCACTATATGGGGCACAGCTATGGGGAAATATGAACGGTGCAGAGCACTATATGGCACAGCTATGGGGAAATATGAACGGTGCAGAACACTATATGGGGCACAGCTATGGGGAAATATGAACAGCGCAGAGCACTATATGGGGCACAGCTATGGGGAAATATGAACGGTGCAGAGCACTATATGGCACAGCTATGGGGAAATATGAACGGTGCAGAGCACTATATGGGGCACAGCTATGGGGCAATAATGAACGGTGCAGAGCACTATATGGGGCACAGCTATGGGGAAATATGAACGGTGCAGAGCACTATATGGCAGAGCTATGGGGCAATATGAACGGTGCAGAGCACTATATGGCACAACTATGGGGAAATATGAACGGTGCAGAGCACTATATGGCAGAGCTATGGAGCAATATGAACGGTGCAGAGCACTATATGGCAGAGCTATGGGGAAATATGAACGGTGCAGAGCACTATATGGCACAGCTATGGGGAAATATGAACGGTGCAGAGCACTATATGGCACAGCTATGGGGAAATATGAACGGTGCAGAGCACTATATGGCACAACTATGGGGAAATATGAACGGTGCAGAGCACTATATGGGGCACAGCTATGGGGAAATATGAACGGTGCAGAGCACTATATGGGGCACAGCTATGGGGAAATATGAACGGTGCAGAGCACTATATGGGGCACAGCTATGGGGAAATATGAACAGCGCAGAGCACTATATGGGGCACAGCTATGGGGAAATATGAACGGTGCAGAGCACTATATGGCACAGCTATGGGGAAATATGAACAGCGCAGAGCACTATATGGGGCACAGCTATGGGGAAATATGAACGGTGCAGAGCACTATATGGGGCACAGCTATGGGGCAATATGAACGGTGCAGAGCACTATATGGCAGAGCTATGGGGCAATATGAACGGTGCAGAGCACTATATGGCACAACTATGGGGAAATATGAATGGTGCAGAGCACTATATGGCAGAGCTATGGGGCAATATGAACGGTGCAGAGCACTATATGGCAGAGCTATGGGGCAATATGAACGGTGCAGAGCACTATATGGCAGAGCTATGGGGAAATATGAACGGTGCAGAGCACTATGTGGCACAGCTATGGGGAAATATAAACGGTGCAGAGCACTATATGGGTCACAGCTATGGGGCAATATGAACGGTGCAGAGCACTATATGGCACAGCTATGGGGAAATATGAATGGTGCAGAGCATTATATGGCACAGCTATGGGGAAATATGAACGGTGCAGAGCATTATATGGCACAGCTATGGGGCAATAATGAACGGTGCAGAGCACTATATGGCACAGCTATGGGGAAATATGAGTGGTGCAGTGCACTATATGGCACAGCTATGGGGAAATATGAACGGTGCAGAGCACTATATGGCAGAGCTATGGGGAAATATGAACGGTGCAGGGCACTATATGGCACAGCTATGGGGCAATATGAACGGTGCAGAGCACTATATGGCACAGCTATGGGGAAATATGAACGGTGCAGAGCACTATATGGCACAGCTATGGGGCAATAATGAACGGTGCAGAGCACTATATGGCACAGCTATGGGGAAATATGAGCGGTGTAGAGCACTATATGGCACAGCTATGGGGAAATATGAGCGGTGCAGAGCACTATATGGCACAGCTATGGGGAAATATGAACGGTGCAGAGCACTATATGGCACAGCTATGGGGCAATATGAACGGTGCAGAGCACTATATGGCACAGCTATGGGGAAATATGAACGGTGCAGAGCACTATATGGCACAGCTATGGGGCAATAATGAACGGTGCAGAGCACTATATGGCACAGCTATGGGGAAATATGAACGGTGCAGAGCACTATATGGGGCACAGCTATGGGGCAATATGAACGGTGCAGAGCACTATATGGGGCACAGCTATGGGGCAATATGAATGGTGCAGAGCACTATATGGCACAGCTATGGGGCAATAATGAACGGCGCAGAGCACTATATGGCACAGCTATGGGGAAATATGAACGGTGCAGAGCACTATATGGCACAGCTATGGGGAAATATGAACGGTGCAGAGCACTATATGGCACAGCTATGGGGAAATATGAACGGTGCAGAGCACTATATGGCACAGCTATGGGGAAATATGAACGGTGCAGAGCACTATATGGCACAGCTATGGGGAAATATGAACGGTGCAGAGCACTATATGGCACAGCTATGGGGAAATATGAACGGTGCAGAGCACTATATGGCACAGCTATGGGGAAATATGAACGGTGCAGAGCACTATATGGCACAGCTATGGGGAAATATGAACGGTGCAGAGCACTATATGGCACAGCTATGGGGAAATATGAACGGTGCAGAGCACTATATGGCACAGCTATGGGGCAATAATGAACGATGCAGAGCACTATATGGGGCACAGCTATGGGGAAATATGAACGGTGCAGAGCACTATATGGGGCACAGCTATGGGGCAATATGAACGGTGCAGAGCACTATATGGCACAGCTATGGGGAAATATGAACGGTGCAGAGCACTATATGGCAGAGCTATGGGGCAATATGAACGGTGCAGAGCACTATATGGCACAGCTATGGGGAAATATGAACGGTGCAGAGCACTATATGGCACAGCTATGGGGCAAGAATTATCTATTTTTATTTTTGAAATTCACCGGTAGCTGCTGCTTTTCCACCCTAGGCTTATACTTGAGTCAATAAGTTTTCCCAGTTTTTTGTGGCAAAATTAGGGTATGTTCACACTATGCGGTTTTTACTGCGGAACCGCCGTGATTTTGCCGCTGCGGGTCCGCAGCTGTTTTCCATGCAGGGTACAGTACAATGTTGCCCTATGGAAAACAAAAACTGCTGTGCCCACATTGCGGAAAATCCCGAAAAAAACCGCGCTGAATTGCTGCGGAAAAAAAGAAGGACCATGTCACTTCTTTGTGCAGAATCGCAGCGATTCTGCACCCATAGAAATGCATTGATCCGCTTACTTCCCGCATGGGGCTGTGCACACCATGCGGGAAGTAAGCGGATAATGTGCGGGTTATACCCGGGGTGGAGGAGAGGAGACTCTCCTCCAGGCCCCGGGAACCATATTTGAGTAAAAAAAAAAGAATTAAAACAAAAAAATCATGATATACTCACCCTCTGAAGTCTCAGCGCTGCACACGGCCGTCCGGTCTCAGGTTTGCTATGCGACCAGGACCTGCGGTGACGTCGCGGTCACATGACCGTGACGTCACGAAGGTCCTGGTCGCACAGCATCTTTGGAACCGGACCGCCGCCTGCAGCGCCGAGGAGATCGGGACGTCAGAGGGTGAGTATATAATTATTTTATTATTTTTAACATTACTATTGATGCTGCATATTGCTGCATATGCAGCATCAATAGTAGGGGTAAAATCCCGCAGCGGAACCCGCAGGACAAACCGTGATAAATCTGCAGGGATAACCGCAGCGGGTTTGCCCTGCAGATTTATCAAATCCGCTGCGGGAGAACCCGCAGGACAGGACGCAATGTGTGAATGTGGCCTTAGGGGGGTCGGCTTATACTCGGGTCGGCTTATACTCGAGTATATACGGTAAATGATGTCTCAGCAAATAACATCTACATATTGACATGTGGATGGAAATTGACATGTGGATTTTAAAATTTCAATTAATCAATTCAGCAACAAAATTTGCAGCAAATGCATCTGCAACAAAATTCTCTGTTTTGTCATTTCCTCATGCAAAGTTAATTAGTCAAGGAAACCTGCTTAATTACGGGTACGTGCAAGCCACATCTTTTAAACTTCGGCGAACCAACCATTTTTCAAGCAGAAGACACATCAGGAGTTTTTTTTCTGGTAGTGTCTCTTGTGTTTCTTTTTTGGGGGGATAATTTCCTGACTGTTTTTTTTTTTACTAACATTTTTTGATGTTTTTTTTTTTTCACTCCATTGAATAAATCAAGAATTCACTAGTGGGTTTTTTAAGCAAAAACTATGGCAAAATGCTCCAAAAAACATTTGGTCATCTTTTGAGCTTTCCCATTGACTTGTATTTTGAGGTCTTCCAAGAGGAAAACACTAAAGGAATGGACTTGTCACTTTTTCTAACTGCCTGGGGTTTTTAAAAATAGGAAGCGATTAAAAGACATTCAACAGTCTGAACATAGGTTTTTACTCAAAAAAATACATACGGTATGTACATTCCTTTGAGTGTTTTCTGATGCATGTACCTTTTTTTAAGCTGTGTTTTCACTGAATCTTTTTGATGAGTTTTTAGAGCAGCATCCTCTAAAATCCTCTTCTAAAACTCAAAACTCTTCAAAATCTTGGCGTTTCTGTTTAATGTCATGCTTCTGGTTTCGAACCCTTGATTCAGAGTTCTGTGGTCGGTGTCGCTTTCTGCTGAGCCACAACATATTCACTTTTTCTTTGGTTGTTTTTGTTCTGTTATCTTTGTTTATGTCGGTTTTGGGTAATAGGTGTTATTCATTTACTCGGTTTGTCTGTCCTATCTATCACCTTTCAGGTGCAGCTTTATATACCTTCCTCTACTGGTGTTTCCTGCTGGTGATACTTTGTTGGATTCATTCACTTAGCTGTAGATTGTGTTGGTTGCAGTAGTTTTGTTTGTGATTCCTTTTCTCCTTTGGGAACTGCTACTCTAGAGATCCTAGAAGTAGATGAGGACATTCAGAGTAAGGCATCATAGAGTGGTGGAGCCACTGCGTTATTTTAGGGTACCAACCTCATGGTCAGGCAGGGACAGAACAGGATCAGAGAAGGGCTTTAACTAGTTTGAACTGGGGTCTGTCAAGTTTGGGACTTTGGGAACCAATCTCATCCAAAAAAAAATCCTGAAACACCCCATGTGAACATACTGTAACCTGTATTCTTTATAACACTTTGTTTTCTTTAATTATGTTTTGCGCATTCACAAAAACAACTATTTGTATTGGGCCTTACATATATATTACAGCTCTTATTGGTACAGAGCTAGGAACAGGTACCGACAGTATGGACCATTCTAGAGGTGAGCGGCTATGGCAAAAATGGAATTTGCCCATTCACTTGGATTTTCCTATGAAATTCGATTCACAGATAAGTAACTCTCTGCAAACTTAATATCCCTTATTACGGACTTCAGACCTTAGAGGTTAATAAACGTCAGATGTAAAATATATAAAAATTATACTTATACACAGTACTCACCTCTCCGGACCTTCTGCTCCTTGTTTTCACCCGTTTCGTCCTCGTCACATCTTTTTATCACTGCCGTGAGCACTGAAATTCAGGGCCCCTTCATGCCAGACTGAGATGAGAAGAGGAATGGATCTGCACATGTGCCTGTAAGGTGACAATTTCATATTGCCCTGGGCTTCATCAGAGCAGGAAGTCCTAGCCTAGCCTGAGGAGGCCCGGGACAGTTCTGCACATACACGTCAAGTCAAGGCGTACGTTGTGACCTTATGATGTCGTGGTCTTACAAATACTTGAGCAGGTTCATCCCGACCTGGCGTGAAGAAGCTCGGGGATTCAGCGCTCGCGGGTTGGTGATAAGAAGATGTAACAAAACCTGGACGAGTGACTGTACCTGCCGGGGCGTCAGACAGGTAAGCGGTAAGGTAAGAATAGATATCTTTTTTATTTTTAAACCTTTTGAAGACCAGCAACCGCCATTTTGCTGAATCTGCATGGAGATGAATGACAAAAAAAATACTCAAGTTTGGCAAATGCAGACATCCTTACTGTACCATCTGTCAGAATCTGATGTGGCATGTTCTATCTCACGCAATACATGTTTTCCCACACATGCCACTCGTTGGTGCATAATCCAGTGGTGCAAATAGTCTAAATCTTATATTGATCGAGACTAGCGAGAGTTGCAATTATCTTTCATGATCATTAAACTGAGAAGCGAGAATCACAAGTGACCTGAGGAGGTGACTAGAAGCTGGGTCTGAAAGTTATTTATTTTAAAAGTAATATAGCAAATTAGCCACATTCATCTGTCGCAGCAGGTGAAAATCAGAGCCATTCATTGATTAGGTGACACAGGACTGCCAGCTACGTAGGTGGTTGGATAACTCTTTGTGCTCCATAATAATACCAGCTTTCCTTTCAAAGATTCCACGATCAGAGTAAGATTGGCCCATAAGGACAAAAGAAAGTCCCCCAGGAGACTCCGTCTACTTTTTAGTCAGTCGTAATTGTGGTAAAACCTAAACAACGTATCTGCTACGTGTATATCCAGCCTGAAAGTTCAAAAGAAAACAATCCCATTCGGATAGGACTATGGAGCCCAGAGTGGCATAAAGCTTGTGGACCTTATCTTCAGCAGGGCCCTCAACTATCACGTGTCTTTTCTCATATGGGTCAAAGGGATGTTCCGCATAGATGGAGTATGGACCCACCAAATTATTTCTTCCAGAGAACCAATCTGTCATAAAAAAAGTGTTAATTACCTGCACCCATAACAAAATTAAAAACGATAACATTTTAATCTTGTGTTGCAATCTAATTAACAGTGTGGCTGCCCTGCTAGATTGGCTGAGCGGTGTGTTGGGTATGCCAACACATCTAAATATGGAATCCTTGCCCTTCTAGATTGACAGAGCGGTGTGTTGGGTATGACAACACATCTATATATGTAATCCCTGCCCTGCTAGATTGGCTGAGTGGTGTGCTGGGTATGCCAACACATCTGAATATGGAATCCGTGCCTTGCTAGCTTGGCAGAGCGGTGTGCTGGGTATGCCAACACATCTGAATATGAAATCCCTGCCCTGCTAGATGGGCTGAGCGGTGTGCTGGGTATGCCAACACATTTGAATATGGAATCCCTGCCCTGCTAGATTGGTAGAGTGGTGTGCTGGGTATGACAACACATCTGAATATGGAATCCCTGCCCTGTTAGATTGGCAGAGCGGTGTGCTGGGTATGCAAACACATCTGAATATGTAATCCCTGCCCTGCTAGATTGGCTGAGTGGTGTGCTGGGTATGCCAACACATCTGAATATGGAATCCCTGCCCTGTTAGATTGGCAGAGCGGTGTGCTGGGTATGACAACACATCTGAATATGAAATCCCTGCCCTGCTAGATGGGCTGAGCGGTGTGCTGGGTATGCCAACACATTTGAATATGGAATCCCTGCCCTGTTAGATTGGCAGAGCGGTGTGCTGGGTATGCCAACACATCTGAATATGGAATCCCTGCCCTGCTAGATTGGTAGAGCGGTGTGCTGGGTATGCCAACACATCTGAATATGGAATCCCTGCCCTGTTAGATTGGCAGAGCGGTGTGCTGGGTATGCCAACACATCTGAATCTAGTCTTATAAGCCAAGAGGGTGTAATCCTCAATGCTTCTTCTAAAGGATCACGCCCCCTTGAATGACAATACAAGATGTAAAAAGAAGAGGTGAAATGGAGAAGTGCACAAATAAAAAACCTTCTACGTTTTCAGAGAATAGGAACATTTCAACCAGATAAAAATGTACAGATCTATGGCAAGTGACAGGTCCTCTTTTAGGACAATGATCTCTATGGGCGTCTCCCATGGCAATATCATGGTCTAACCGCCACAATAATGCATAACCCCAAACTGAAAGATTTGACAAAGATAATAACATCCCGTCCTCTCAGTTGATTGCAGGGAAGGACTGAGTTATCTTGGGCCTTCAGGATTAATGATCATGGGACCTTAACCAACCACTGCAGAAACAATAATATGACTGCTCTCCCTGCAAATATTTTCTTTTAACAAATATACTTAGGGTCAGCTTAATAGTTTTGATTCATTAAAAAAGGCAAGCAGCGTATATGATAAAATGATCGCTCTGCGGCAGGCGGGCATTTTGTCCGTGCACCCCGGTTGCACAGCAGTCATTTTATTTTAATTGGGGAAGGCACTGCTGAATACTAGTAACAGGGGCGGAGGAAGATTTCCGCAGCTGGGATAATTGGAGTATGAACATGCCATTGCAATTAGGTGTCCTTGTAATTAGATGTTTCAAATGAAAACACTGCAAAGAAAAAAAACAGAAGCGGGTTTAGTATGATCTGGAAATAAGGCCGCACACACTGTGTGCAGAATTATTAGGCAAGTGAATATTTTGACTATATCATCATTTTTATGTAGATTTTCCAACTCCAAACTGTATAAACTTGAATGCTTATTGGATGAAGCAGATCAGGTGATGTGTATTTGTGCAATGAGGGAGGATGCAGCCTAAAGATCCAACATCGAGGTGTGCAGAATTACCAGGCAGCTTGTTTCCCTCAACAAAATGGGACAAAAAAGAGGTGTAACTGACTTTGGAGAGCATGGTATGGCCTGTAAGTCTCCTTACACAGACATGTCAGGCATGTGACTCTCAAGGAGAAACATTAACCCTTAAATTTGAAAAGTTAAAAATTGTTAAGACTTACACAGAGATGCAGCTCTCTTGAAATTTCTAAAATATTGGGGCGAGATCACAGAACCATCAAAAGTTTTGTTGCAAATAGTCAACAATATCATAAAAACGTGTTGGGAAAAAAAGACGCACATTATCTGCCAAAAGATTTGAGGAGAATTAAACATGAAGAAACCAGTGGTCCATTAGCCTCGAGAACTGCAACCTCCATGGTGGCCCAGAAGTACAAGGTGTTCAGTGATCAGAGTCATGGCTGAGGTAAGGAAGTCTGCAACCCGGCGACCACCACTGAGCAAGACACAGAAGTGGAAACATCAGGAACGGGCCAATAAATATCTTAGGACAGATTTTCTAAAGTTTTTATGGACTGATAAGATGAGGGTGATTCTTGACCGACCAGGTGGATGGGCCTTTGGCTGGATCAGTAATGTGCACGGACCTCCACTTCCACTCAGACGCCAGTAAGGTGGAGGTAGTGCTGCCATTGGTTGGTATTCTTAATGTTGGGCTAGTTGGACCTTTTTCGGTTAAAGATGGACTCAAAATCATCTCCCAATTCTGCTGAAGTTTTTTCAAGTAGTAGTAAAGTAGTAGTAAAGGAAAAAGTCTGCATCTTTCAGAAAACCATGATTATTATGCCGGCCAATGCTCCATTGCAGAATCAAAGTCTCCACTGCTCAGCTGCCAGTAAAGGCCTTAAAGGGAACCTGTCAGGTCCCCCATACCCCAGCAGTTGTGCCTGCATGTATAACTTCCCTTACTAACAGTCCCTGTATTACATTACACACAAACAGATTTTTAGAAAAAGTATTTCTAAAGTCCGCTTTGATATGTAAATGAGGGCTTTGACTAGTCCAGGGGGCGTTAGTGTCCCAAGACTAGTCAGCCCACTTAGCATGTTATCCCTCCGCATGATTGGAAGTGCAGAGATTTCCACTGCCAATCATGCACAGTGCGTCTCTCTCAAGTCGGGACACATACACCTGGCTTCAGAGGATCAATGATGAGCGGGGAAGAAGCCGCACGCCTGCGTGAGGTAAGTATGGTGCTTGCAATGTCACAGGGGTGTGATAACATGCTTAGTGGGCAGACTAGTCTGGGGACACTAACGCCCCCTCGACTATTCAAATGGCTCATTTACATATCTTAAACTGACTTTAGAAATACATTACATAAACAGATATTTAGAAAAAGTAATAAAGGGACTGTTAGCAAGGGAATTTACATATGCAGACACAACTGCTGATGATTCCGGAGCACTTTAAAGATGAAAGAATAATGACATGGTCCCTTCCTCACCTGACAAAAAGCCTATTGAGAACTTGTGGGACCTTCTTTAAGGGAACCTGTCAGCAGGATTGTGCATAGTAACCTACAGACAGTGTCAGATCGGCGCCGTTACACTGATTACATTGATACATTGGTTAATGAAATCCATCTTGTGGTTGTTGTTTAATCTTTATTTTCAGTTTTGAGTTAATGAAATGCTCGTGGGGCCTGTGGGGGTCTTCATGTGGTGCTCTGATTAGGTATCCATAATGCAGACTGCTGACCGGTCACTGATCCTTCAGTGATCTGCCCGGTAGTTTACATAATGAATATCATAATCGCATATGTACTGTGTATATAAATATTATGGTTGAGGTGATCCTGATATTTAAAAAAATATACATTTGAAAATGGCGCCTGTGCAGTAGCAGCTATCGGTGTGTATAGAGGTGATCCGATAGCTGCTACTGTGCAGGCGGCTGCATCTTGCTAGAGAAAAAAAAGTTCCCCCTCCAAGATGATGCTGCCGTGACTGCATAGTAGCAGCTATTAGATCACCCACATCTGCTACTGCGCAGGCGCGGCGGGCACCATTTTCAAATGGACTTTTTTTCCATATCTGCTACTGCGCAAGCGCGGCGGGCACCATTTTCAAATGGATTTTTTTTTTAGGGGGAATATCAGGATAACCTCAACCAGAATACCGTATTTTTTGGACTATAAGAGGCACCACACCATAAGACGCACCTAGGTTTTAGAGGAGGAAATTAGGGAAAAAAACTGAAGCAAAAAAATGGTCAATTCTGTACTGTAATATCCCCTATCCTGGTATATATGGTCCCCTCATCCCCATTCTGATACGCATGGCCCCTCATCCCTATCATGGTATGCATAGCCCCCTCAACCCTATCCTGGTATGCATGGCCCCCTCATCCCTATCCTGGTGTGCATGGCCCCATCCTTAGCCTGGTATGATTGGCACCATCCCGCTCCTGGTATGCATGACCCCATCCCAGTCCTGGTATGATTATCTCCATCCTGTTCCTGGTATGATTGGTCCCATCCTTTTTCTTTTATAATTGGCCCCATCCTGTTCCTGGTATCCATGGCCCAATCCTGTTCCTGGTATGAATGGTCCCATCCTTTTTTTTTTTTTTATAATTGGCCCCATCCTGTTCCTGGTATGATTGGCCACATCCTGCTCCTGGCAAGATTGGCCACATCCTGTTCCTGGTATGATTGGTCACATCCTTTCTCTTTTATAATGGGCCCCATCCCATTCCTGGTATCCATGGCCCCATCCTGTTCCTGGTATGATTGGCCCGATCCTGTTCGGCGGTCACGTGTGCCGATACTTAAGACAAATGAATATTCATAATATTAATTTCTCTTAAATATCGGCACACGTGACCTCCGGCCCCAGCAGGAAGCCGCTGTCTGACAGTACGCACTACTGAAGAGGAATGGATACTCACCGCTCTCTCCGATGAATGGTCCCAGTGAGTATTTCAGCAGCTGTGCTCTGCTTGTGAGCAGCACATGATGTCCCTGCCATGTGCTGCTTACAAGCATTAAGCAGCTGCTGGCACCAGAGCAGGACGCTGCGAGGGAGCGCTGTGTAGATGAGTGTAATGTTTTTGTTTTCTTTTCTGATGGGGCCATGCATACCAGGAACTGGATGGGGCCAATTATAAAAGAAAATGGATGGCACCAATAATACCAGGAACAGAATGGGGCCATTTATACCAGGATGCCTGAAAAATGAATATGCATTGCCCTCCATGCCCATGGGCGTGGAATGCAGTGCATATTCATATCTCTTTAGCAGCGGGCACAGGAGTTAGCGGGAGCTGCCGGCTCCTGCCTCTGTGACCTGCTGCTCCTCCAATACTGCTCCTCCACCTCCCCACTACAGCCAGACGCCATACATGCGGACTATAAGACACCCCCCCATTTTCCTCCACATTTTGGAAGGAAAAAAGTGCGTCTTATAGTCTGAAAAATATGGTAATTATATACACATTACACATGCGATTATGCTGCAGTGCAGGTGCCACAGCTGGCGCCTGCCTGCACAAGGTTTTTTTTTTCTTTTCAATATGTACTATATATAATATTCATTATGTAAAGTAGGGGTAGGATACTGAGGGCTCAGTGACCTGTCAGCAGTCTTTATTATGAATATCTAATCAGAGCACCACATGAAGACCCCACAGGTCACCAGACCCCCCCCCCCCCCCGCTGCACGAGCATATCATTAACTCAAAACTGAAAATAAATATTAAACAACAACCACAAGACGGATTTCATAAGCCAAGGTATCATTGTGATCTGTATTACAGCGCCGACCTGACACTGTCTGTAGGTTACTGAGCACAATCCTGCTGACAGGTTCCCTTTTAAATGGGAGATTTATAGTGAAGGAAAACGGTCACCTCTCCGAACAGTGTCTGGAGGGTGTGGTCAGGGCCGCCATCAGGGCATTACTGCCCTTACTGCTGTATGGGGCCCGGTCAGCAGCAGTACACAGAGGGGCCCGCAGATCCGGGGCCCCACTCTTGTGATTCTACTGATTGGGCCCAATTGCGCACTAAAATACTGTGCACTGCGGCGCACACATCGGCGCTGGGCCCGGGAGCCTTTTTGGAGCTGTCCACTGCCGTCTTACCTAGTCGGCTGCGCAGCTCCTGCTCGGCTGTAGCTAGAATGTATGGGCTCCCTGCAGGTCCTGACTACAGCCCATACATTCTAGCTGTCTTAGTAGTGAATGTGCTAGAATGTATGGGCTCCTTTCAGGTCCTGACTATAGCCCATACATTCTAGCTGCTTCACTGCTGAAAACACTAGACGCCCCGGGAAAGACTGAGGTAAGTATAAAAAACGTTTTTATTTTTTTAAATGGGTGCGGTGGAGGAGAGTGAGACTTCAGATGATGAAGTGTTTTTGAGGGGTTACTGCACATAGTGAAATGATAGGAAGCTGCAACTGATGAAGTAAGGGGGACTGCAGATGAAGTGAAGGGGGGATAGGGGACTGTAAATGATGAAGTAAGATGGACTGCAAATGTTGAAGTGGGAGTCATGGGGACTACAATTGATGATGTGGGGGTGATGGGGAGTGCAAATGATAGTGGGGGTGATGGGGACTGCAGATGATGAAGTCTGTTTGAGGGGGTACTGCACATGATGAAATGATAGGGGGCTGCAAATGAAGGGGGACTGCAGATGTAGTGAAGGGGGGATAGGGGACTGTAAATGATGAAGTAAGGTGGACTGCAAATGATGAAGTGGGGGTGATGGGGACTGCAAATGAAGTGAGTGTGAGGGACGGGGACGGCAATTGAATTGAATGTGGGGGTGGGGAGAGCAAATGGTGTATTGAAGGTTGGGAGAGCAAATAATGAATTATGAGGGTGGGGAAGAGCAGTTGATAATGAATATAGGGTGGGAGAGAAAGAAGACATGACAACGAATTGAGGTAGAAGGGGCATGTATCTAAGAGTACAGGTGCTAATTAGTTTATATATTAAATGGGGAAAATAGTTATGTACAGACAGTGGGGGCACAGTGGCGGATTATAATTTATATTTGGTATGGTGAGTTGCATAACAACCATATATATTAATGGTAGGTGAACGTCTGTACTCAGATGTGGGAAAAAGTGGGGAATGTGCTCTGGAAGTGGTGCTCTAGATAACGGTGTTATTTTATGCAGAGACAAGTCCTGGCTGAAAGAAGTGACGGCAGTCTGTGCTGGATTAAAAAGAAACGCAAAGATGAAGGACTTCAGCTAGAGACATCACTGGTGAGTCAGTGTGTTACCTGTACACTAACACTATACACCGTATACTGTATACAGAGCTCCTGTGTATAATGTCACTGGTGATGACTGTATTACCTGTACACTGACACTATATACAGAGCTCCTGTGCATATCACTGGGGATCACTGTATTACCTGTACACTGACACTATATACAGAGCTCCTGTGTATAATGTCACTAGTGATCACTGTATTACCTGTACACTGACACTATATACAGAGCTCCTGTGTATAATGTCACTAGTGATCACTGTATTACCTTACACTGACGCTATATACAGAGCTCTTGTGTATAGTGGCACGGTGCTCACTGTATTACCTATACACAGACACTGCATACTAAGTACAGATCTCCTGTGTATAATGGCACTTATGGTGATAGTATTTTTTTTTATTAATGATCAGCATTGTACTATTCAGTCACAATGTGGTGGCAATATGTTGTCCGGCCATGGTGTGGCGGTATTTGTTCCTTGTATGTGCTATTATTTGGTCACTATGTGGTGGTAATATGTGGTCTGGTCATGGTGTGGTGGTATTTGTTCCTTGTATGTGCTATTATTTGGTCACTATGTGGTGGTAATATGTGGTCTGGTCATGGTGTGGTGGTATTTGTTCCTTGCATGTGCTATTACTTGGTTACTGTGTGGTGGTAATATGTGGTCTGGTCATGTTGTGTTGGTATTTGTTCCTTGTATGTAGTTGATCACCATGTGGTTGTAATATGTGGTCTGGACATGGTGCGATGGTATTTGTCCCATGTAAGTGATATTGCTCGGTCACTGTGGTGGTACTATGCAGTCTGGACATGGTGTGGCAATATTTGTTCCTTGTAGATGGTATTATAGGTCACTATGTGGTGATAATATGGTGTCTGTTCATAGTGTTGTGGTATTTCTCCCTTGTATGTGGTATTATTGGTCATTTTAACAATTGAAAAAATAAATAAAAATATACCTAAATTGTGTTGCATATCTTAACAAATGTTTAATAGGTTAGAGTAGAGTAGGGCCCGGCCAAAAGAGTCTACCTTATCGTCGTGGCAGATTAAAAAAATATTTTGTCCAAAACAAAAGCTGCTGGTTATGTGTGTGATCTGGTGATGGGAACTGTTAATGTGTGATTGGTGAGAAGTGGAGTTTTTCCAAGAGAGAGCGGAGGGACTGTGGACAGTTTGAGGGGTGGAGGCGGGGCTGGGGTGGAGCCTGGGCAGAGTCTTAAGGGGGCGCTGAAAATGTTGCCAGTATGGGGCCTCAAAATTCCTAGTGGCAGCCCTGGCTGTGGTTGGTGCTGCCCAAAAAGATGGAGTATATTTGTCTATGATATTTTTATGGAAATGTCGGAAATGTATTTTTATACATTTTGAGTTTATTATTATTCTCATTTTAACAAATGAAAAGAAACAATTAAGATGAGAACATTTTACATAGTTACATAGTTACATAATAATTCTGCATACATAGATATTCTCCTAAGTAAGACAAAACCTCATTTTTACTTTCTTAAATATTCAGGTCACAGGATATTAACCTTTTGGATTAACTAACAGCCCTGTTGTTGTTCAATAAAAAAAATAATAATTCAAAATACAAATTGCTTAATAATTATCACAGGGACACTGTGTGCAGAATTATGTGGGATTCTTGCCCTTAGTTTGGAGAACTACAGAAGAATACTTCCTTAGTTTTCCTCTGAGCTCAATAAATTGTTGCACATGCAGTGCAAGTGGTTCGTGAACCCACTGTGCCACGGGGCCAGGTTAACCTTGGAGGGGCATAACTAAGTGGCTACCTGGTGTTCACTGGAGCTCCTGATGGTGGGGTCAGGCTTGAGCTGCAGGAGGCTGCCAGGTACCACTCCTAGGCTGTCAGTGCTCATCTGTGAGTTTTTCCTCAGCTCGAATTGATGCTTTGATTGGATGCGAGAATCGGATCGCACTCGCCAATGCAAATCAATGGGTGTGAGAAAAAAATATTACAGCATACAGACTATGTTTGTGCTGTCCGATTTTTATGCACACATCTTAAATGAAACCCAACATTTCATCAGCCAAGTTCCGTAACTTCACAGCCTGAACAGTCAGTGCCTTTTATGTAGCACTAAAGGGTGTTTAGCCTTATTAAACTTATTAAATAAATAAAAAAATGATGTGAGGTCCCCCCTATTTTTAATGACCAGCTAATAAAAAGCAGACAGCTGCGGGCCTTCCAAGGTATTAATATCAGTTCACAGCTGTCTGCTTTGCCTTTTCTGGTTATACAAAATGGAGGAACCCTAAAACAAATGATGTTGGTTCCCCCCCATTTTTAATAACAAGCAAAGACAAAGCAGCTGTGTGCTATTAATAAGCTGGGAAGGTCTATGGAAAGCTGGCCCTTCCAAGCTGAAAAATACCAGCTCGCAGCCGATCCAGAATTGGCACATCCTTTAGCCCAGCTCTTCCCGATTGCCCTGGCGCTGTTGCAATCAGGATAATAGTTTTTGCGGTTGATGTAAGCTTTGTAACGTCTGCTGGCATCAAGCCCAGAGGTTAGTAATGAGAGGAGTCTTTCAGACACCCCCATCATTAACCGTGTAATCAAAAATAAAAACACACAGAAAAAATTGTTTACTTTTAAAAACACTCCCCCACACCCCGTACAGAGGAGAATTGCGGCTTAAAAGTCTCTTCATCTTGGCATGCTTAAAATGTCAGTCTCCGCAAGGAGAAACAATGCCCCTTGGATTCTGGTCAGACGCCTCTCACACAGCCAAACCAGATCTCACACTTTGCACTGACAAGGAACAGTACCCTGAAACACAGTGTCTGCAAATTGAGATTCTGGTTTTGGCTTTTATCCTAAGTCATGTGACGAGGTTCATCAAAGGGTCGACAATGACTTTTAGGATCGCTACTTCCATTAGGTGGAGCTAGAATTCTAGTCCTCTTCCTCTCTGAAGAGACAATTTGCATATTCTACAGTAGCTTGAAATTTGTTAGGAGCAAGTGGCATAGCTTGTAGTTGTCATAAAATGAGTAAGATTTATTAAAGGGAATCTGTCACCTACTTTTTCGTATATAAGCTGCGGCCACCGCCATTAGGGGCTTGTCTACAGCATTCTGTAATGCTGTAGATAATCCCCCGATGTAACCTGAAAAATAAGAGAAACAAGTTAGATTACACTCACCTGGGGGTCGGTCCGGTGCGGTCTGGTCCGATGGGCATCGCGGTCCGGTCCGAGGCCTCCTATCTTCTTACGATGATGTCTTCTTCCTTGCTTCCTGTCGTGGCTCCTGTGCAGGCATACTGATTTGCCCTGTTGAGTGCAGAGCAAAGTACTGCAGTGCGCAGGCGCTGGGCTTCTCAGACCTTTCCCAGAACCTGCGCACTGCAGTACTTTGCTCTGCCCTCAACAGGGCAAATCAGTATG
Source organism: Ranitomeya imitator (assembly GCF_032444005.1). Classification (NCBI taxonomy): domain Eukaryota; kingdom Metazoa; phylum Chordata; class Amphibia; order Anura; family Dendrobatidae; genus Ranitomeya; species Ranitomeya imitator. The sequence goes on from NC_091282.1 coordinate 95,067,581, forward strand.
CCTGCACAGGAGCCACGACAGGAAGCAAGGAAGAGGACGTCATCGCATGAAGATGGGAGGACCCGGACCGCAACACGACCGCCCCCCCAGGTGATTATAATCTAACCTCTTTTTCTCATCTTTCAGGTTACATCAGGTGCTTATCTACAGCATTACAGAATGCTGTAGATAAGCCCCTAATGGTGGTGGCCACAGCTTATAGGCCAAAAATGGGGTGACAGGTTCCCTTTAAAAACATTTCTCACTATTGATGTAAAATCAAATATTTTTGCTAGCCAGTCAGGCTAAAAAAAGAACAAAATGCGTCATGAGATGTACTTGTTGGGTTATTGCCATTGTTTTATGTGTGTGATGGGAAAACTCCTGATTTACACACCAAACGACTCCTTAGCCCTTAGGGCTCTATTGCCATTTGGAGGTTAAAGACTGTCCTTTCATCCTTTCATCATGTGATTCTAAATATGTTTTCATGACATCGATGTCATTTGGTGATGTATCTGTTACGGATTTCATCCATCACTCATAGGTAATACTAGCATTGCTTTAATTGGTACATCATGAAGAACTCAAAAGGTATCCAATATTCCATATTAGTCTATTGGTGACCAATGCCACTATTTAATCTATACATTAGGAGGTTTTTTCTCTAGCATACAGGCTGTAGAAGTGTGATATGTGAACACAGCCTAAGCTGGCCTAGCATGATGTCACATCTCATGAGGTAGTGTCAAGCCCGCTAATTAAAAGAAGAGTCACGGATGCCATGAGATATGAGATGGTATTCATTGATCCTGCCTAGAGGACACAAATTACGAATATAGCCGGAGAACTGGTCCCTAAAACTCATTGTGCACCAACTCTATCCTCAATGCTTTGGACATGACAGGTTACACCAGGTTATTTTAGTAGCAGTAACTTCCCATTAATGTTGCTTTTGTTTTTTTTTCTTGTTTTCGCCTAAATGTTGCTCTTGCCTTCACTCTGTATGGCCACTTTTCCTCCTTGGTGTGATGGCTGCCGTACTGAGACAGGCGTGACCATTAGTGATGAGTAAACGTGCCCAGATAAGGTGGTATCTGACCATGCTCGGCTAACCGAGAGTCTCGGCGTGCTCGAATATTATGTTTGAGCCCTTGCAGCTGTCTGTCTCGTGGCTGTTCGACAGCCACAACGCATATAGGGATCTCCTAACAAACAGGCAATCCCTGCATGTGTTGTGGAGCCGCGGGGACTCACTTATTTTTGGGGTATGCCAAAGTCACTTGGTTAGCACCCTAGCAGACTTGGATAACACCTTATCTGAGCACCTTCGCTCATCACTGGTGACCATGTAAATGTGTCACAGAACAGCGAGTGAATAGCGATATTCAGAGTCTACCATTATAATAAAGTGAAGCGAAGCTTTTCCCACAAGAATGAATGACATTTAGACTTTTTTTTTGGAGGGGCTGTGATAAATAGCTGTGCGACGTTGGTTTCTAAGCTGTTGCTAGACAGCAGCAGATAAAGGAGGAAGCAGAAAATCACTTGTGTTTGTCTGATCTGTCTCTGGTGCAGAATTTATTCTAATTAAAATGGCCCTCTCTGAATGCTGAGGTCACATTGCTGCCTAATTCCGAACCTGAGTTAAATGCTTTGCTAAAAACATTTTCAGCTTTTTTCTCTATGTGGGACAAGTCCATCTGAATACTTTCCTGCTGCTATTTTGTGCTCTTGTAGTAGGTGATTTCGAAAGAAAAGGAAAACTCAAGACACTGTAAATTGGGTTCAAATATTGTAACTATAGCAGTTGGCGGGTTTTTTTTTTGCATCATTTTTGAAAAATACAGAATTTTCAACGTTATTGCAGCCAAAAAATATGGACTTGGCGCCTCATTCAATACAGCACACATCAAAGAGGCTCTTGGATCTGATCACATCAGAGTCAATTACAGATGGCAAAATTGCAGCATAAACAATGCATCTTCTATTCTTTTAGTAAAGAAGATATGTCACAGAAGTAAACACTTGAATGTTGATGTTCTTTCTGCTGTGACACTAGCTCTGAATGTCGACTTTGCAATGCATGGGCCAGATTTACTGACTGAGTCTATTGAACTGTAGGTTTTCTCTCCACCGTGCTCTTTTCCAGGAAGATATTTGTGGGACTGGGAACATGCAGTGTTTGCTGTAAAGTGATTTGGTCAAAATAATGCTCTGTTTACATGCGGCATATTTGATGGAGACATTTCAACAACTTAAAATCTGTTCCATTTCCATATATCTACAGTGGGTACGTAAAGTATGCAGACCCCTTCACATTTTTCACTTTTTGTTTCATTGCAGCCATTTGTTAAATTCAAAAAAGTTCATTTTTTTCACATTATTGTACACTCTGTACCCCATCTTGACTGCAAAAAAAAAACAGAAATGTAGACAGTTTTGCAAATTTAATAAAAAAGAAAAACTGAAATATCACATGGTCATAAGTATTCAGACCCTTTGCTGAGACACTCATATTTAAGTGACATGCTGTCCATTTTCCTTGAGATGGTTCTACTCCTTCATTGTAGTCCACGTGTGTTTAATTAAACTGAAAGGACTTGATTTGGAAAGGCACACACCTGTCTATATAAGACCTCACAGCTCACAGTGCATGTCAGACCAAATGAGAATCATGAGGTCAAAGGAACTGGCCAAGGAGCTCAGAGACAAAATTGTGGCAAGGCACTGATCTGGCCAAGGTTACAACAGAATTTCTGCAGTACTTAAGGTTCCTAAAAGCACAGTGGCCTCCATCATCCTTAAATGGAAGAAGCTTGGGACCACCAGAAGTCTTCCTAGACCTGGCCGTCCAGCCAAACTGAGCAATCGTGGGAGAAGAGCCTTGGTGAGAGAGGTAAAGAAGAACCCCAAAATCACTGTGGCTGAGCTTCAGAGATGCAGTAGGGAGATGGGAGAAAGTTCCACAAAGTCAACTATCACTGCAGCCCTCCACCAGTCGGGCTTTTATGGCAGATTGGCCGGATGAAAGCCTCTCCTCAGTGCAAGACATATGAAAGCCCACTTAGAATTTGCTAAAAAACACATGAAGGACTCCCACACTATGAGAAATAAGATTCTCTGGTCTGATGAGATGAAGATAGACCTTTTTGGTGATAAGTCTGTATGTGTGGAGAAAACCAGGCACTGCTCATCACCTGCCCAATACAATCCCAACAGTGAAACATGGTGGTGGCAGCATCATGCTATGGGGGTGTTTTTCAGATGCAGGGACAGGACAACTGGTTGTCATTGAAGGAAACATGAATGCGGCCAAGTACAGAGATATCCTGCATGTAAACCTCTTCCAGAACGCTCCGGACCTCAGACTTGGGCGAGGGTTCACCTTCCAACAAGACCATGACCCTAAGCACACAGCTAAAATAACAAAGGAGTGGCTTCAGGAAAACTCTGTGACCATTCTTGACTGGCCCAGCCAGAGCCCTGACCTAAACCCAATCGAGCATCTCTGGAGAGACCTGAAAATGGCTGTCCACCAACGTTCACCATCCAACCTGATGGAACTGGAGAGGATCTGCAAGGAAGAATGGCAGAGGATCCCCAAATCCAGGTGTGAAAAACTTGTTGCATCATTCCCAAGAAGACTCATAGCTGTACTAGCTCAAAAGGGTGCTTCTACTCAATACTGAGCAAAGGGTCTGAATACTTATGACCATGCGATATTTCAGTGCTTCTTTTTTAATAAATTTGCAAAAATTACTACATTTCTGTATTTTTCAATCAAGATGGGGTGCAGAGTGTACAATAATGAGAAAAAAATGAACTTTTTTGATTTTACCAAATGGCTGCATTGAAACAAAGAGTGAAAAATTTAAAGGAGTATGAATACTTTCCATACCCACTGTAGTTCTGTATCTGCAATATGTGTGTGCATTTCTAAAAATTCTAATTCAGATGCACGGAATAGTGACCACTTGCAAACATACTCAAGAGCTGGTTCTGGTAGACTGGGACAATATCCTCAGAAATAAGAATACAGATAATAAATGGAAAATGTTTAAGAACATCCTAAACAGGCACTGTAAGCGGTTTATACCTTGTGGGAATAAAAGGACTAGAAATAGGAAAAACCCAATGTGGCTAAACAAAGAACTAAGACAGGCAATTAACAGTAAAAAGAAAGCATTTGCACTACTAAAGCTGGATGGCACCATTGAAGCTCTAAAAAACTATAGGGAGAAAAATACTTTATCTAAAAAACTAATTAAAGCTGCCAAAAAGGAAACAGAGAAGCACATTGCTAAGGAGAGTAAAACTAATCCCAAACTGTTCTTCAACTATATCAATAGTAAAAGAATAAAAACTGAAAATGTAGGCCCCTTAAAAAATAGTGAGGAAAGAATGGTTGTAGATGACGAGGAAAAAGCTAACATATTAAACACCTTCTTCTCCACGGTATTCACGGTGGAAAATGAAATGCTAGGTGAAATCCCAAGAAACAATGAAAACCCTATATTAAGGGTCACCAATCTAACCCAAGAAGAGGTGCGAAACCGGCTAAATAAGATTAAAATAGATAAATCTCCGGGTCCGGATGGCATACACCCACGAGTACTAAGAGAACTAAGTAATGTAATAGATAAACCATTATTTCTTATTTTTAGGGACTCTATAGCGACAGGGTCTGTTCCGCAGGATTGGCGCATAGCAAATGTGGTGCCAATATTCAAAAAGGGCTCTAAAAGTGAACCTGGAAATTATAGGCCAGTAAGTCTAACCTCTATTGTTGGAAAAATATTTGAAGGGTTTCTGAGGGATGTTATTCTGGATTATCTCAATGAGAATAACTGTTTAACTCCATATCAGCATGGGTTTATGAGAAATCGCTCCTGTCAAACCAATCTAATCAGTTTTTATGAAGAGGTAAGCTATAGGCTGGACCACGGTGAGTCATTGGACGTGGTGTATCTCGATTTTTCAAAAGCGTTTGATACCGTGCCGCACAAGAGGTTGGTACACAAAATGAGAATGCTTGGTCTGGGGGAAAATGTGTGTAAATGGGTTAGTAACTGGCTTAGTGATAGAAAGCAGAGGGTGGTTATAAATGGTATAGTCTCTAACTGGGTCGCTGTGACCAGTGGGGTACCGCAGGGGTCGCTATTGGGACCTGTTCTCTTCAACATATTCATTAATGATCTGGTAGAAGGTTTACACAGTAAAATATCGATATTTTCAGATGATACAAAACTATGTAAAGCAGTTAATACAAGAGAAGATAGTATTCGGCTACAGATGGATCTGGATAAGTTGGAAACTTGGGCTGAAAGGTGGCAGATGAGGTTTAACAATGATAAATGTAAGGTTATACACATGGGAAGAAGGAATCAATATCACCATTACACACTGAACGGGAAACCACTGGGTAAATCTGACAGGGAGAAGGACTTGGGGATCCTAGTTAATGATAAACTTACCTGGAGCAGCCAGTGCCAGGCAGCAGCTGCCAAGGCAAACAGGATCATGGGGTGCATTAAAAGAGGTCTGGATACACATGATGAGAGCATTATACTGCCTCTGTACAAATCCCTAGTTAGACCGCACATGGAGTACTGTGTCCAGTTTTGGGCAACGATGCTCAGGAAGGATATTATGGAACTAGAGAGAGTACAAAGGAGGGCAACAAAATTAATAAAGGGGATGGGAGAACTACAATACCCAGATAGATTAGCAAAATTAGGATTATTTAGTCTAGAAAAAAGACGACTGAGGGGCGATCTAATAACCATGTATAAGTATATAAGGGGACAATACAAATATCTCGCTGAGGATCTGTTTATACCAAGGAAGGTGACGGGCACAAGGGGGCATTCTTTGCGTCTGGAGGAGAGAAGGTTTTTCCACCAACATAGAAGAGGATTCTTTACTGTTAGGGCACTGAGAATCTGGAATTGCTTGCCTGAGGAGGTGGTGATGGCGAACTCAGTCGAGGGGTTCAAGAGAGACCTGGATGTCTTCCTGGAGCAGAACAATATTGTATCATACAATTATTAGGTTCTGTAGAAGGACGTAGATCTGGGGATTTATTATGATGGAATATAGGCTGAACTGGATGGACAAATATCTTTTTTCGGCCTTACTAACTATGTTACTATGTAAGATCTGGTCATACGCTATAAGAGGTATTCTAATCCTGGACATTTATGGAATACCCAAAGCATAGGCCATATAAGTCTGATAGATATGGGCTCTCTCTGTCACCCACATCTATCTCCAGATATGAGTGCCAAGTAAGTTTTCCAGATGAAAATGCCAAGCACACATCATATATGTCTGATAGATGTGGCCACCACCTCTGTGACCCAGATATATCTTTAGAAAAGAGTGCCAAGCATACGCCATATAAGTCTGATAGACGTGTCCACCACCTCTGTCACCCAGATCTATCTTTAGAAGAGAGTCCCTATCATGTTTGACAATTTCCATAACTTCTAAAACTCTCCATTGCTAGGAGAGATAGATGGAGCCCCATTCTCATGTCAATCAGACCGATATCCTGTAGATGGGAATACTCTTTTAGAACTGCTGCTGGCCAAACGCTGGAATCGGCGACAAGGGATTTGGTATTAATGGAATAATTTGGAATCACATGGATTTGCCAATAACAATCCCTCACGAGAAAATCCAACGTAAAGATCCTTTTTCCTTCTCCAAAAGAGTTTCCTTTCCATAAATTAATTTTACAATTAAACTATTATTGATGGAAAAAGGTAAACATTATCTTCCATCCATGTATTACATTGACAGGACGGGTCTGCCCGCCCCGTTTTGGCTTATAATGGGATCACGGAATGGAGGGCTGTTACCTCTATGATGTCCATCTGCCCTATATAAGGCTTCATAGACAGGGCTTATTGTCATGAGAGAACTGCATTTTAAAGCAGTGCTTAGTCTACTGATAACTTCCTAGAAGCCCAGACTGCGGCTTTCTTTTCCCTTTAATGCCATTTGAGGCAATGTAATCTTCCTGTGGATTCTTCTCTAAGCCTAGCACCATCACAAAGCAGCCTTCACGGAGACAGACAGATCCCCTGCTGAAATGATGTCACACAAACATTTACATACATATTTGCAAATATCACAAAAGACCTTTAATATATTCTATACAATTTTAATGATTATTTCCTGTACATCAAGGAACTGGCGGGTGAAAATCACAGCTTTTATCTCCCAGGTGTATGCATTTCCATTTGCAAGCATTGGGCCTTAATTTGATGTGACTAAAGCTTTGAAATATCTTTAATCAGTGGATTCTGACAGCTTTTTACTGCACATCTGGCCTCGCTAGATTAAAGGGACAGCTTGTCACATACCTCAATATGCTTTTGTCAATATAGTTGAACAAAATGGACACTATCACCTTGTTTAACCGTACAGAACGCACACTTTTTGCTTTCTAAGAGGTAAAGTTTCTTGTGGAGCATGGCAAGTTGGCAAAAGGAGACTTATAAGTATAGATGAACACTAAGTGTCCGGTGCTGAACTCCGAACACGGACTACTTTTGGAAGCTCGTTTTAACGTTTGCCGTTCTAGGAGAAGTTCGTGAAGAACGAGAGAGAGAATTTTCCAGCTCTGAAGTTCGGGTCTCTATACATTTCAATGCGGTAAAGTTCTGGTTCCCTGAACCGAATTCTGAACATAAAGTTCGGTTAGGTACCAGAACCCAAACTGTAACGGGTCCGCTCATCCCTACTGATAAGCCGTGCAAGGCTCCTTGCAAATTTACATAGGCAAAAATCTAGAGGAAGAGAACAGGGAGTTTAGTGCCAGCTAATGGGGTAGCAACCCTAAAAGCCAATATCGACCTTACTTATAAGTGGCACTTGTATTCCAGTTTTCTTTCTCTCTGAATAGGTTATTTGAATATTCACTTTTAATGCAGATATCTGGCATTTATAATAGGAACATATGCACAATTCAGCTTGTGATTAAAGGGTTATTCACAACTTGGCAAATTATCACCCATCTGAGTGTTCGACCCTATGTTACCCCCCAATGATCAAGAGAACAGGACTCTGAAATGCCCCTTTAGAATGGAAATATAGCTGCCATTGTCTATTAAATCTCTATGGGACTGCCAAGTTTAACTCCGAACGACACTAGCCACTGACATCAATATATACATTTTATTATTTTTTATTGATATTATCATTTATTAGCATTTAGTGATTGATGTATCTGTGGTTGTTACTTAATCAAGTTTAACTCTGGCAGTCCCTCGGGGAACGAATGGCAGTAGCATCTCCCCGTTCAGGGGTTCACAGCAGTTAAATGTCCACCATTGCACATAAAAGTTCCTAAATACCCCTTCAAAAAAGCACTCCCATCAATCAATATTTTTATCATCTTAATATATTGCAGTCATCATGTTATACAGCACTGTATACTTACAATTGCTCATTTTGCCTTTCTTCCCAGATAATTATTATCTTTCCTCAGCTCTATGTAGAAGCAGGAAGTATATTTTCTCAGCAGGAGTCATCTCCCTTTTGAACTACTGACTCAGCTGTTCCCTCTTCTCAATTTTGCAGTGATGACTCATGCAGGAAAAATAGACTTCTTGTTTCTACATAGAGCAGAGAAAAGAGAAGAATTAACTGGGTAGAAAAGCAAAATGAGCAATTGTAAGTACTGTGCAACAGTAAGGGGAATCATATGCGAGGGTCGTTATGTGTCCCCCCCGGACGCTCAGAGAAGCATATTAAACCTATTGGAGTGCATTATAATCACAGCCGCACCTGTGTTGCAAAGCAAAATAAAAGAGTGTGGATTTGGTCAAACTATTTGACCAATTCAGAAAACCTGATATGGGTTTTTATTTTTGGAGAGATCTGTAGGATGGTAGTGGGGCCGGTCTCTCCCTCCACTCCGGGTTTTGCGAGTGGCCCATGTCCACGATTCACATTTAAACTTTGAGTTGAGGTTTGGATGTGTCAGTGTTTTGTTTTGCAAGCTTGAGAGCAGGAGCTCTCTGCAGTACAGGTCTGGGTGAGACTGAACACCACTGAACCAACAGCCAGAGGAAACAAAAACACTGACGCACCCAAGAGAGTTATGGTGGTGGTGTTGTCGCCCAAGGCAATAGACTGTTATGGACTGTAATGGACGATCTGGCTGCGATCCAGAGGATAATGTTTGCCTTTTTGCTTTTATTTGCATTACAGTACACAGTGCTATATAATATGATGATTGCAATATATAAAGAAGATAACATTTTTGATGTGAATGGTTCTTTAATGTGTGCTTCAAATGTTTATAGTGGTCATGAAAAGGAATCATAAATAGCAGCTGTAGAAGAAAGTAGTGTACTTCCACACAGACTGTAAGCTCCTTTGGGTTAACTTAACATTGAACACGGACACGGAAAGCAGTCAAAACTTTTCCCATGTATAGTCACCAAGTCTGGTACCATCTACTTGCCTCAACACTACTTCCTCTGATCCTAATGCATCCAAAATGGCCATCACCGTTATCTGGGAAGCACAGTGGTAAGTCTGAACCATGCCTCCCCAACCTTTCCGTGATGTGGAAGCACCGTTCTAACTTACCACTTCTCCTGCCACTTTGATGGTCTTCTTGGCTGCAGAACTGGAACACCTATCCCAGCAAAGCAGGCAAGAAGAGACAAACGAAAGGCACCCGATAATGGAAGGAAGGTACACTACTACAGAGAGGACACTACTGAAGGAGCAATCCAGCATGCGTGACAGACTGTTGACTAGTCTAAGCGAGACAGAGTAAGGTAGGCTGAGGAGGCTGAGGAGAACAGTAAAGGACTGTGTCTATGTAGCGCCAAGGTAATGGAGTAACAATAAGGTACCGAGTCAGGCATGTACCATGTGAAATGGCTGAGGTTTGTGTAATTCAGAGACTACGTTGCTGCTAGACATTAACTTCTCTTGTCAAAGTCTGGTCAACAGTAGTCTGTCTCCTCAGCTTACAAGCCGCAGCCAGTCTACAGCAAGTTTCATAGGATGTCCTCCCTCTTCCCTCATGCTACGAACAGTGAAGGTGACCGCCCTGCAATTGTCACACTGCTTCCACCATATTGGGATGAGAAAGAAAAATCTTGACAGAAAGACAAGCAAAACCCATATTTCAGCATTTTGTAGGATGATACTGTGCAGTTTAAAGCACAAAGGACAACGATATCCAAGTAGTTAAAGGGGTTGTTCACTACAATTTCATCTTTTTTAACTTAATTACAAGTAATTATGGCTAAACATAATTTTTGGGGCAATTGGCATTCAGACTGTCCCACCATTTGCCTCCTATATCCTCTGGGTTGCAGTGTCTATTGCTGTTTGCAGAATAATTGGACGGAGAATCCATCAGGAGCTCATTCTGATAGTGTGTCTGGAGAGTTTTATATGGTTTTATTTCTGATCTTTTATCTGATTTGAGCAAAGACCAAATCAAAGTTGAATGTACAGTGAAGCGAGAGGCAAATGGTGCAAAATTTGTAACAAATTCCACTTGCAAAATGATTTTTCTGCCCAAAATATATGCATTGAAAGAAAAATAATTTTCTTGATAACCCCTTGAATCAAAAAATCACTTACATTGGATTATGCAGGCGGTATAAGGACTGAGCTATAGGGGATGTAATAACGTACTTTCGGCACAATTGTTGCTCAAACACCTCTCACTTACAAACTGGCATGTCGGAGGAGCAACTGAGGTGTCGTCTATCAGGCAATTTCCAGGTATCGTGCACCCATCCTACCCTGATTAATAGGGCAGGTGCAGGTATGTACAAGACTTGGTGACAGACCAATAGCTCATAAACAATTCTAGACAAAGCACAAGGGTCGCTAGAAACAGCAAAAAAAAAAAAAACTAAAAAAAGCCTGATCTGAATTATATTCTTTGAGCAGCGGCGCAATCACGAAAGAATATTTTATTCTAATATGTTTGATGTCTAATAATATCGCAGAACTTGCCAATGAGTCAACGCAAGCGGCCCCACGGTGATGAATTCCAATCACAAAGAACGTAAGAGCCAGCTTTATGAATCACCGGCTATCGATTGTGTTTCCTAGAAAGGAACTTCCAACAGTTGTATTTCATCAGATACAGAAGGAAAAGAAGATAAACGAGGACAGGTCCCAAAAGATGGAGACTTTTCTCTGTGTTACAAAGGATTTTTATTCTGTTTGATGTAGGACATGGTGAAGAACAAAGGAAATACATAATAAGCCTGCTAAGAAAAGTAGAAAATTAAACAGAGATGATGCGTAACTGAAAAAATATATATAATTAAAGTTACATACACTACACTGTTCCAAAATGTGTATCAAACCCATATACACAATATGGGTGTAAGTACTGAGACACAGTCCCATTGCCCCGGGTATATAATGCACCGTGCCGTCTGCCATTGGTAATATTAGGGCAGAGACAGACTGTCGTATAACTCGTGCAAGAATCACATCGTAAACCTCGTACTGGAGGTCAGCTCTCCTGACCGAAGCTTGACAGCTGCATAGAAATCCATCACGCTGTCTTGCTCAGGTCAGGAGAGGTGCCAGGCCAGTCCGTGCAGTACGATGCGATATCCACACGAGAAATACGGCAGTCTGTCTCTACCCTTAGTGAGAGAATGGCTCGTTCTAAAGGCTCAATGATAGCAACGCGGACTTGTAATAGGTAGAGTTAAGTGAACCCAAACGGTTGTACCGAACTCCCAACAAGGACTTCTTCCAGAAGTCTGTTTTAATGTTTGGAATTCGGATGCTGAGGGGAGAGAGACGTTTTTAGAGCACCAAAGTTCGGGTTGACTTTTATGGGATTTGGGTTCAAGTTCGAGTTCAGTTCTGGGACCCGAACCGAACTTTGGACTAAAGTTTGCTCGAACATCCACGGGTCAGCTCATCCTTAGTAATAGGACGCCACCGGTGTAACAAGTCAGGTTGAGACATTTCTTCTCTCCTAAAAACTCCACCATCTCCTGTGAGTGATAGTATTGAGAAGTGGAATAGTTTAGGAACCAAAGCAATTCAGCCACAAAGTGGAGACCACGTGAAGTTACAGGGCGGGGTCACTGAGCGATGGGGGCATAAAAGTTACCAAAGCACTGCTGACTCCATAAATGCAGAGTCTGGTATAAAGGTTGTCCGACCTAAAGTTACAAGTCTGCAGTTACTTTAATGACTGCAGACTTGCAAATTCTCGCACTTCACGCAGTCAGTATTCTCCGGTGCTGGCATCAGTGCGTGAGTGCAAGTTGTAGTCACGTGTTGACTTGACAGGCGTGACATCGCCCAATAAAAGCGTATTGAGTGAGACTGGACACGTCTAGTCGAAATGTGGCCGGAAGTATGCAAATATCATACTTGTAGTTACATGACCGCCCATTCTTGGTGTTGGCACCAGAGAACCCTCACAGTGTACATGCTCTTAGGATCCACAAGTATGCAGTCACAGAGTGACTGAACACTTGTAGCCTAAGGCTGGACAACCCCTTCAAAATCAACACGAAAACTGTGGCCCTGCTGAAAGCTCCATGTCATTTGTTTCTACAGCCGAGTGGCTGCATGCAAGCCTTACATCACCAAGCACAATGTCAAGCGTCGAATGGAGTGGATGAAGAACACAAATGGAGTCTGCCAGGTCTCCATCCAGATGTTCTTCATTTTCCCTAAAAAATGTAGATCAGTGTGTTGCACTATTTCTACTGGGATAAATTGACGGAATCTGCAACAGAGCCTCGGTTATTTGTTTTGCGCTATGTGAACTAGTCCTACACTTTTATTATAGCCTGTTCTATAATCCACTGCATTTGTAATTCTGCAGGTTTCACAGCTGAAATATCTCACTTTGCATAGTGTCTACACAGCTGACATTCATTCTGGGAAGGGTCATATGCAGTCCAGTCATTGCACCTTAAACATATAAAGAAAAAATAGCAAACTATTTCCAAAGATATTCAGTTGCACTGCGAATGCAGCTCTGGTTTATAATACAGGATGCAGTTGCTTTTGGATTAATATTGCTTTTATTTTTTTACAAAGTTAGTCAAACTAAGTAGATTAGTTAATAATGTGTACACCATAAACTGGCACTCAAAGGTGAACCCAGTCCGCCCTCCCGCGCTCCTATAACAACCGCTATTCTACGCTTCCAACTACATTTTTAAACATGGCTGCAGGGTTCACAGTTGTTCAGCAATTAGTGAGATTTAGCGGTGACGTTAGGAGATGATGACTGGCTCGCATTCATTGTTCACCTAAACTGCAGTATATCTATCATCAGACCGCGATCTGCTCATAAACCAATGGCCGTATAAATAGAATCATAGAATGATAGAGTTGGAAGGGACCTCCTGGGTCATCTGGTCCAACCCCCTGCTCAAACCAGGATTCACTAAATCATCCCAAACAGGTGTCTGTCCATCCTCTGTTTGAAGACTTCCATTGAAAGAGATCTCACCACTAGGGTTGAGCGAAACGGGTCGGCCAGATTCAGAAGTCGCCGACTTTTGGCAAAGTCGGGTTTCATGAAACCCGACCCGACCCGTGTGGGGTCGGCCATGAGGTCGGCGATCTTCTGATCTGGAATCGGAATTCCGATACCGAGTTCCGATATGTTTAAAATATCGGGAATCGGTATCGGAATTCTTATTTAAGTGTAAAATAAAGAATAAAAATAAAAAAATATTGACATACTCACCCTCGGACGCGCCCTGGTTCTCACCGGCAGCCTTCCTTCCTAAGAATGAGTGCATGAAGGGCCTTCGATGACGTCGCGGCTTGTGATTGGTCGCGTGAGCGGTCACATGGGCGGTCACGCGACCAATCACAAGCCGCGACGTCATTTAAGGTCCTTCAGGCGCTAATTCTTAGGAAGGAAGCATCCGAGGGCGCGTCTGAGGGTGAGTATATTCCTAATAGGTATATACTCACCCTCGGACGCGCCCTGCTTCTAACCCGCAGCCTTCCTTCCTAAGAATCAGCGCCTGAAGGACCTTAGATGACATCGCGGCTTGTGATTGGTCGCGTGACGCCCATGTGACCGCTCACACGACCAATCACAAGCCGCGACGTCATCGAAGGTCCTTCAGGCGCTCATTCTAGGAAGGAAGGCTGCCGGTGAGAACCAGGGCGCATCCGAGGGTAAGTATATCAATATTTTTTATTTTGATTCTTTACATTACACTTAAATATGGATCCCAGGGCCTGAAGGAGAGTTTCCTCTCCTTCAGATCCTGGGAACCATTAGAAACCCAATGCACTGCATTGGGTTTCGTGTTTCGGCCGACCCCGACTTTTCTATAGGATCGGCCGATTTCACTCGACCCGACTTTTGAAAAAGTCGGGTTTCGTGAAACCCGACCCGATCCTATAAAAAAAAAAGTCGCTCAACCCTATTCACCACCTCTCGTGGCAGCCTGTTCCGCTCATTGCTCACCCTCACTGTCAAAAAGTTTTTTCTAATATCTAATCTGTATCTTCTCCCGTTACCCTGTGCAGCTGAATATTGCCACGGAGCGTGATAGTGGTTTTAGGCTTGTGGGTAGCTGCCTAGTCATTGAAACCCAATCCACAAGGACAACGATCCCAATAGACATTGCTCACATACTGAGTCTCCTGTCAATCCAGCTCTACGTTCACAGGATGATGAAGATGGTATTTTTCATGATTGCATCTAACCTTGACTGTCAATGTTTTACACCAAGACGTTTTTAAAAAATGACATTTATTCCACTGACACGCTATTAAAAAATTAAAAAATATTATTTTATTAATGTATATACACTCCCTGACAGAAGTTATGTCGCTTATCCATGTTATGTAAATAAAAGCTTATAACTTGACGTTAAATTAATCCATTGGTTGTATAAATTATTCTTTTGAAAGCTGAAACCCTCCGAAATGTGGTCTAGCTTAAGAAAATAAATTGGCACCAATGCAGAAATATTGATCAGATTTTGGCAAGACAAAAGTTTTGTCGTCCGGTCATATAACGCACCCAATCCTAGTTTACATCCTCATCTGTGCTCAGTAAATGATCTTTTAATTACTGTGTGTGTATAAAAAGAAACCCAGCACCCAAGACCTTCACTTGAACTGCAACTTGAGTTCTGACAACATGCCAAAAATCCACCCTGTGACCAAAGCCTGGATTATCAAGAGGTTGAAGACCAGATCCACTTCAGAGGTGGCTGGCACCTTTAATGTGTCTCAGCGTCAAGTACAAAGAATTAAAAAAAGATTTGAAGAGACTGGAGATGTGTTTGACAAGCCCAGGTCCGGCAGACACCACAAGACAACTGCTCAGGAGGAATGTTTGTTGGTTAGAAAATCCAAAGCAAGCCCCTCTTCCACTGCAGTAGAGCTCCAACAGGCCTGGTCACCTCAAGTCCCTGTGTCAACTAGAACAGTTTGTAGGATTCTGTCTCAAAATGGCCTCCATGGTCGAATCAGTGCCCAGAAGTCAGCACTAAACAACAGGCAAATAAAAACCGTGTGACATTTGCAAAGTCCCACAGCCTGCTAAACAGATAGACGCTGGAAACGTGGCAGAAGGTGGATTTCTCTGATGAATCTTCAGTAGAATTACACCACAGTGGCCGCAAATACTGCAGGAGACCTACTGGAGCCTGTATGGATCCAAAATACACCCAGAAAACAGTTAAGTTTGGTGGTGGAAAGATCATGGTCTGGGGTTACATTCAGTATGGGGGTGTGAAAAACATTTGCAAGGTGGAAGGCAATATCAATAGCCTAAAATATCAAGAAGTATTAGCTACCTCTTATATTCCAAATCATAAAAGGGGTCAAATTCTGCAGCAGCATGGTGCTCCATCTCATACATCCATCTCTACAACAAAGTTCCTCCAGGCAAAAAAGATCAAGGTGCTCAAAGACTGGCCAGCCCAGTCACCAGGCATGCACATCATTGAGCATGTTTGGGGTAGGATGAAAGAGGAAGCTTGGAAGACAAAACCAAAGAATCTAGATGAACTCTGGGAGGCATGTAAGACTGCATTCTTTGCTATTCCTGAAGACTTCATTAATAAATTGTATGAATCATTGTTGAAACGCATGGATCTAGTCCTTCAAGCTCATGGAAGTCACACAAAATATTAAATATGAATCTAACAGCACCACATGTTCATTCACCAATGTTATGCAACATATATTTGTATTTTAACCCCTTAATGACCGCCGATACGCCTTTTAACGGCGGCAGTTAAGGGTACTTAAACCACAGCGCTGTTAATTAACGGCGCTGTGGAAAAAGTGTATAGCACCCCCCAGAGTTGGATTTTCTCTGGGGTCTTGGTTGCCGGGGGTAGCCGAGACCCCAGAGAACATAATTCGGGTCGGTTTTTACCGATCCCCGGGTTGCAATCGCCGGTAAATAACTGTTTACTGGCGGCCGCAAAAAACCCCCGAGATTTCCCATTTAATTTCTCTGTCCTCCGATGTGATCGCACATCAGAGGACAGAGAAATGGCATCCCCGATAGTCCCCCGATACTCACCTGTCTCCCCCAATGCTCCTTGTGGCTCTCGACGGGCGCCGCCAGCATGCGCAGTGCGCCCGCCGGCTGGCACCCGGCAGATCTTTGGGGTCTTGACTGCCGGGGGTAGCCGAGACCCCAAAGAACATGATCGCGGTCGGTTTTTACCAGCCCCTGTTTTGCGATTGGCGGTAATTAACCGTTTACCGGCGACCGCAAAAAGAAAAAAAAAAGCAGCGTGTCATTCTCTGTCCTCTGATGTGATCGCACATAAATTGGGGGATTCGGGGACCCTGTTATACTTACCGGTGTCCCTGGGTCCTCCTGTGTCCCCTCCTGGCCTCCGGCTTCTTCTTCCGAGAAGAAAATGGCGGGCACATGCGCAGTGCACCCGTCGTAATGTGCCGGCTGGCAGAAGAAGATTCTTCCTCTTGTTTTATTTTGGTCATTGTGAGATCCTATCACAGTGATCAAAATTTTAAAAAAATAACAAATAACCCCCCCCCTTTATCACCCCCTTAGTTAGGAAAAATTGATAAAATAAAAAAGTATGTATTTCCAATTTCCAATTAGGGCTAGGGTTAAAGTTGGAGCTAAAGTTAGGGTTAGGCCTAGGGTTAGGTTTAGTGCTAAAGTTAGGGTTATGGTTGGGGCTAAAGTTAGGGTTAGGGCTAGGGTTGGGGCTAAAGTCAGGGTTAGGGCTAAAGTTAGGGTTAGGGATGGGGCTAAAGTTAGGGTTAGGGCTAGGGTTAGGGTTGCTGCTAAAGTTAGGATTAGGGTTGGGGCTAAAGTTAGGGTTAAGGCTTGGGCTAAAGTTAGGGTTAGGGTTGCAGCTAAAGTTATGGTTAGGGTTGGGGCTAAAGTTAGGGTTAGAGTTGGAATTAGGGTTAGGGTTGGGATTAGGGTTTGGATTAGGGTTAGGATTGGTATTAGGGTTAAGGTTGACATTAGGGTTACATTTGGGATTAGGGTTAGGTTTGGGATTAGGGTTAAGGTTAGGGTTGGGGTAAGGTTTGAGGTTAGGGTTGAGATTATGATTAGGGGTGTGCTGGGCTTAGGGATTTGATTAGGGTTGGGATTAGGGTTAGGGGTGTTTTGGCGTTAGGGTTGTGATTAGGGTTATGGATTGGGTTGGGATTAGCGTTAGGGGTGTGTTGGGGTTACGGTTGGAGTTAGAATTGGGGGTTTCCACTGTTTAGGTACATCAGGGGGTCTCCAAACGCGACAGCAAATTTTGCATTCAAAAAGTCAAATGGTGCTCCCTCCCTTCTAAGCTCTGCTGTGTGCCCAAACAGTGGTTTACCCCCACATATGGGCTATCGGCGTACTCAGGACTGATTGGACAACAACTTTTGGGATCCAGTTTCTCCTGTTATCCTTGCGGAAAAAAATTGGGGGCTAAAAAAAACATTTTTGTGGGGAAAAAAAATAATTTTTTATTTTCATGGCTCTGCATCAAACTTTTGTGAAGCACTTGGGCATTCAAAATGCTCACCACATATGTAGATAAGTTCCTTGGGGGGTCTAGTTTCCAAAATAGGGTCATTGTGGGGGGGGTTCTACTGTTTAGGTACATCAGGGGCTCTGAAAATGCAACATGACACCTGCAGACCATTCCATCAAAGTCTGCATTTCAAAACGTCACTACTTCCCTTCCGAGCCCTGATGTGTGCCCAAACAGTGGTCCCCCCTCAGATATGGGGTATCAGCATACTCAGAACAAATTGGACAACGAATTTTGGGGTCCAATTTCTCCTGTTACCCTTGGGAAAATAAAAAATTGGGGGCTAAAAAAATCATTTTTGTGGAAAAAAAAATTATTTTCATGACTCTGCATTCTAAACTTCTGTGAAGCACTTGGGCGTTCAACGTGCTCACCACACCTCTAGATAAGTTCCTTGGGGGGTCTAGTTTCCAAAATAGTGTCACTTGTTGGGGGTTTCTACTGTTTAGGTACATCAGGGGCTCTACAAACGCAGCATAACGCCAAAGTCTGCATTCCAAAACGGCACGCCTTCCCTTCCGAGCTCTGCCATGCGCCCAAACAGTGGTCCCCCCCACATATGGGGTATCAGCGTACTCAGCATAAATTGCACAATACATTTTGGGGTCCAATTTCTCCTTACCGTTGTGAAAGTAATAATCCGGGGGTGAAAAGATAATTTTTGTGGAAAAAATATGATTTTTTTATTTTCATGGCTCTACATTATAAACTTCTGTGAAGAAGTTGGGGGTTCATAATGCTCACCACACATCTAGATAAGTTCCTGGGGGGGTCTAGTTTCCAAAATGGTGTCACTTGTGGGGGGTTTCTATGGTTTAGGTACATCAGGGGCTCTGCAAATGCAACATGACACCCGCAGACCATTCCATCAAAGTCTGCATTTTAAAACGTTACTACTTCACTTCCAAGCCCCGATGTGTGCCCAAACAGTGGTTCCCCCCAACATATGGGGTATCAGCGGACTCAGGACAAACTGCACAACAAATTTTGGGGTCCAATTTCTCCTGTTACTCTTGAGAAAATAACAAATTGCGAGCTAAATATCATTTTTAAGGGAAAAAAAAGGATTTTTTTATTTTCATGGCTCTGCATTGTAAAGTTCTGTGAAGCACTTAGGTATTCAAAGTGCTCACCACACATCTAGATAAGTTCATTGGGGGGTCTAGTTTCCAAAATAGGGTCACTTGTGTGGAGTTTCTACTGTTTAGGCACATCAGGGGCTCTCCAAACGCGACATGGCGTCCGATCTCAATTCCAGGCAATTCTGCATTGAAAAAGTCAAACGGAACTCCTTCTCTTCCAAGCTCTGCCGTGCGTCCAAACTATGGTTTACCCCCGCATATGGGGTATTGGCGTACTCAGGACAAATTGCACAACAACTTTTGGGGTCTAATTTCTCCTGTTACCCTTGTGAAAATAAAAATTTGGGGGCAAAAAAATCATTTTTGTAGAAAAAATGTGATTTTTTATTTTCGCGGCTCTACGTTATAATCTTTTGTGAAGCACCTTGGGGTTTAAAGTGCTCACCACACATCTAGACAAGTTCCTTAAAGGGTCTAGTTTCCAAAATGGTGTCACTTGTGGTGGTTTCTACTGTTTAGGCACATCAGAGGCTCTCCAAACGCGATATGTCATCTGATCTCAATTCCAGCCAATTCTGCATTGAAAAAGTCAAACGGCGGTCCTTCTCTTCCAAGCCCTGCCGTGCGCCCAAACAGTGGTTTGCCCCCACATATGGGGTATCGGTGTATTCAGGAGAAATTGCACAACAAATTTTGTGGTTCATTTTCTCTTTTTACACTTGTGAAAATAAAAAAAAATTGGTTCTGAAGTAAAATGTTTGCAAGAAAAAGTTAAATGTTCATTTTTTCCTTCCACATTAACCCAAAAGGGTTAATAAACTGCTTGAATGTGGTTTTGAGCACCGTGAGGGGTGTAGTTTTAAGACTGGTGTCAAGTTTGGGTATTTTCTGTCATGTACACCCGTCAAAGTGACTTTAAATGTGAGATGTTCCCTAAAAAAATGGTTTGTAAATTTTGTTGTAAAAATGAGAAATCGCTGGTCTACTTTTAACCCTTATAACTTCCTAAGAAAAAAAAATGTTGGTTCCAAAATTGTGCTGATGTAAAGTAGACATGTGGGAAATGTTATTTATTAATTACTTTGTGTGACATATCTCTCTGATTTAAGGGCATAAACATTCAAAGTTTGAAAACTGCAACATTTTAAAAATTTTCGCCATATTTCTGTTTTTTTTTCATAAATAATCGCAAGTAATATCGAAGAAATGTTACCACTACCATGAAGTACAATATGTCACGAAAAAACAATCTCAGAATCAGCAGGATCTGTTAAAGCATTCCAGAGTTATAACCTCATAAACTGACAGTGGTCAGAATTGTAAAAATTGGCTCGGTCATTAAGTACCAAATTGGCTCTGTCACTAAGGGGTTAAGTTAATTATTTGTTTGAATATCACATTACTTTCTGTGGGGACAAAACTTTTGTCTTGCCAAAATCTGACCATTCTGTGTGCATTAACTGATCAATATTTCTGCATTGATGCCAATTTATTTTCTTAACCTAAACCACATTTCGGAGGGTTTCAGCTTTCAAAAGAATAATTTATACAACCAATGGATGAATTTAACGTCCGGTTATAAGATAAGCTTTTATTTACATAATATGGATAAGCGACATAACTTCTGTCAGGGAGTGTAGTGTGAACATATTCTGCAGTGCTGTACAGAAATTGGCGTCATTTGAGTCACTCCTTGTCCTCTTTTGTCCTTAGAATCTAAATTCCATGCTACCTCTATTTATGGAGGGTGGGAAGAAACTTGATGAACCTCACACATGGGCTAGGGTCACAAGACAGTATATTTTTCAACCAAGATCTGTCTGATTATGCTAATCACATTCTTATCAGACTCTGAATAGTGTGATCAGATTGGGATGCGTTTTACTTGGATGTGGAGAATTTTCCTCACAGGACGGAGGACATTATTTAATAAAGGGTCTCAGTATGGGGAACATTATTAAAGGAAGGACCCAGATGGGGGACATTATTACAGGATGGGGAACGTTACAGGATGGGGCCAATTAAGTGACATTATTACTGTTGTGGTATATTTTACTTTTGAGAATACTGTTTTCCATGGTGGAAACAAAAAGAGGGTACTGTTACTGCGCAGGGTAGCACTATGTCACTTATTTTCATCATCTGGAGCAATGTAGCGGTCATTAAAAAAGTGGTAAATGTGCTCTAGAAGTGAGCAGATATAGATATCTGGGTGTTACTCTGTTCAGAGACAAGACCTGTCAACAAAAAGTGATAGCGGTCTGAGCCAGATAAAGAAAAGTGAAGTGACTTCAACTAGTGATGTCATTAGTGATTACTATTTACAGAGCTATTTTGTATAATGTCACTGGTGATCACTGTATTACCTGTACACTTACACTATATACAGAGCTCTTGCTTATAATATCACACTGTTGATCACTTACACTTACACAGTATATAGAGTTTTGGGTATAATATCATCGTTGATCACTGTATTACCTGTATATTTACAATATACACTATATACTATATACAGAGCTCCTGTGCATAATGTCACTTGTGATGATATTAGTATTATTATTGTGATTTCATTAATGATCAGTATTGTAGTATTTCTTCACTATGTGGTGGTAATATGTGGTCTGGTCATTGTGGAAAGGTATTTTTCCCTTGTATGTGGTATTATTTGGTCACTATGTGATGGTAATATAAGGTCTTGTCATGGTGTGGCAGTATTTATCCCGTGTGTGATATTATTTGGTCACTATATGGTGGGAAACAGTGGTCATGGTATTGCGGTATTTGTCCCTTATGTAGTATTATTCAGCCACTAAGGGGGTGGTAATATGTAATCTAGTCATGATGAGGCAGTATTTGTTCCCTGTATGCATTATTTGGTCACTATGTAGAGGTAATATGTGGTCTGGTCATGGGGTGGTGGTATTTCTCCGTTGTATGTGGTATTATTCGGTCACTATGTGGTAGTAGTATATGGTCTGGTCATGGTGTGGCGGTATTTCTCCCTTGTATGTAGTATTATTGATTTATTGATCTTGGTAAAGTGGATTGTGTTTTGTATGGGGATAATTTGTTTTTTTCTGATATAATTAAAAAGATTTTTTATTTCCATTAGAGATTAAATACTTGGAAGTTTAACCCCTCCCTGTCCTGTGACTGTTACATGGTGAAAAAAATGCACTTGCAGGTGCTATCCAGTGAAAACAAATAATCACCTACCATAGGATAAGTATTGGAGGGGTCTGACTGCAGGTGCCTGCTCTAATGGGAAGAATGTGTAACTTTTATCCCCATTAGACTTGAGCAGCATTTTCGACTTGACCACTGATCCATTTATTGCCTAAGTGGCTGCCGAGCGCTGCACTAGGCTTTTTCTGGCAGCCTCAATACAATGAATGGACCTGTAGTCAGACATCTGATCTCCATTTTAAAATGTGGATAAAAGTGCCCTGTCAGGGCTAAAAGTTCCCCAGTTTTCCAATTGGATTCCATCGATCAATAAGTTATCAACAATACTGTGGATCCTTTGGATCGGTAATAATGGGTTTTCACCAAAGAAGCCCTTTTTGCAAACTACTGTAGATATGCAGGAGCTGCCTGTATCTTACAGTCGACGCTCCGCTACAGCAGAGACTAATAACAGATATTTGTATATAACTGTAGGGTGGGCCCCTAGAGACAACTCCTCCTGTGGGCCCCAGACATCCCAGTCAGATCCTGCATCGCAGATGTACATTTATAAGATTATCTCAGCACAGAAAAAAAAATGTAACACATCCAATTGTGAAACTTATTTTTATTCTAAGATCTGTACTTTGTAGGAAAATCCTTTAAGGATAGGAATCCATACTTGTTATAAACCTTGAAATGAGGTTGTGCGTGCAGTTCTGCTCCAGGCATTGCCGGATATCTTCACCTTTGCAGAAATCACATTTGTGAGCATTAACAAATCCTTCCGTTGCTTCTTAGCAACATCTTCACCGTACCACTGTGCATTCATGGAGTTCACACACAAATTAATAACACAGCGCACGCAATTCTGCAGCAATGTGAATACTGCTGCTAATAAGAACCTCAGACATGTTAAACATTAATGAAGAACCTTTCTCTGTGGCTATATTCTCTAAAGAGATCTTGACAGACGTTGCAAACTCAGAATTTTCAGACTATAGAACCAACAGCAGATTTTGGCCTCCAGAAGATAAAATTATTATTTACACCTACAGTATAAGGCTATGTGCACACGTTCAGGAATTCATGCAGAAAATTCCTGTGGAAATCCGGACATTTCTGCCAGATTTCTGCATGAAATCCGCATGCGTTTTTTTGCGCGTTTTTTGCGCGGTTTTGATGCGGTTTTTGCGCATTTTTTGAGCGTTTTTTCCCAGACATTTCCCAATGCATTAGACAGTGGGAAAACGGCGAAAAAAACGCAAAATTAATGAGCAGGGTCATTATTTTTCCGCAATGCGTTTTTCATGCGGAAAAACGCACATCGTGTGTACAGAAATTGCGGATTTCATTAAAAATGATAGGATGCTAAATGTAAGCAGATTATTTGCGGTTTTATAGCGTTTTTATAGCGCAAAAACGCTATAAAAACGCAAATAATCTGCAATGTGTGCACATAGCCTAAATGCAAGAAACTGATCGACTTTCTATATCATCTATTAGCGCTCATTAGAGTAATTTATCCGTCCCTTTATAATAAGCCTCATGCTTTAGCATAGCATGTTGTATTATCTTCCACTACCAGTCATCTTTGACATCAAATGGTGTTAGGGCTAGTAGAACGCACCGAGTAAATATAGATGTTTTTATTGTTATTGGTGCGTTCGCAGCCCGGGGTCCACCGTGCAGGAGAACCTGCTGCTAGCAAACGGCGGCACTATATGGCGGTATAGACTAACTCAGTTAATTCACCGAGTAGCCTTCACAGAGGCACAGGCTAACTGCCCAAACAGAGAGCACTCAGTGGTCACGCATGCACACAAAACTCCTCGCCGGAGGTGCCAGCATTCTAGGGGCTTATTTCAGCCAGGTCCCTGAATACATACACACACAAACTCCTCGCCGGAGGTGCCAGCATTCTAGGGGCTTATTTCAGCCGGGTCCCTGAACACACTCTTACGTGACCACACTGGAGCAAAGCACATAACATGGAACAATACTAGCGCATGGCCGTGCGGCCATCCGAGTCTTAAATAGTTGCAGCACGTGCAGGACCTTCCTAGAAGGACCAATGAGAGGCTACCACAAAGCCAGAGCACGTATAGGACCTTCCTGAAAGGACCAATGGACTTGGCTGCAGTATCTGACCATGTGACCCTCGATCTCCACTGATCTTACTCTGGGCATGCTCAGAATGAGAAAAGCAGGACTTAGTCCAAGAAGCATCTGCTCGCCGCTGTCCAGCACTGGCTTCAATGGCAGAAGCAGGAAAAGCAGCAGTAACTCTTTGTACAGAGTGGAACTGACCAACACGCTGGGACTGACGTCTCCGCTGAGCAGGCTCCAATGCGGCAGGAGAAGAATAGGAGACTGCAGCGGAGATGGCCCGAGATTCCCTCTGTGCAGAGGTGGGAACTCGACCCCTAACAAACGGCTTCTGTTTCTGCCACTCGGTTGCTTAAAGTGAATCTGTCACCAGATTTGACCAAAAAGAGATACGGCCACCAGCATTCAGGGCTGATATACAGCATTCTATAATGCTGTATATCTGCCCCCAACCCGACAACTTGTAAGACAAGAAAAGACCTTTAATTATACTTGTCTGCGGAGCGGTCCGGTCCAAGGGGTGTCGCTTGTCGCCTCCCTTCTTTTTTCGATGCTCTCTTCATTCTGCTTCATGTGGATGACGCATCCCTACATCATCTATAGAGTCTCCTCAGCATCATGCTCCTGCACAGGCGCATTTCTCTGCTCTGACTAGGGCAGAGTGAAGTACTGCAGTGCGTATGCGCCGGGGCCCTTTGACCTGTGCATTGCCGTACTTTACTCTGCCCTTGTTAGGGCAGAGATGTACACCTGAGCAGTAGATTGTGTGAATGACGCATGGACGCATCATCCACATGAAGCAAGAAGGAGGACGGCATCGAAAGAAAAAAGGAGGTGCCATGCCAAAACCATATATGTCCCTCGGACCAGACCGCTCAAAGGGTTAATATAATAAAAGGTCTTTTTCTTGTCTTGCAGGTCAGG
This sequence comes from Ranitomeya imitator, assembly GCF_032444005.1. NCBI lineage: Eukaryota > Metazoa > Chordata > Amphibia > Anura > Dendrobatidae > Ranitomeya > Ranitomeya imitator. The sequence continues at coordinate 95,092,875 of NC_091282.1, forward strand.
TTGGGGCATATATGCAGCATTATAGAATGCTGTACAGTATATGAGGCCTGAAAGGTGGTGGTCTTATCTCATGTCGGTCAAGCCTCGTGACAAGTTTGCTTTAAGGTGCCCTCCCTTTTCTTGTCTGACTCATTCACCTTGAGCCTTGACACAATTTTTTAATAGAAATATCAGAAAGGGCACTTTAGGGACACGATGTCACGCCGTGATGGTCTTTGGTAAGGAAGGGGAGCCTCAAACTGTCGCTGGAACTGGGACCCTAACTATCCCTGTCCCAGGGATACTCTTGTAGTCTTGTAGATAGAGAGCCCCAAGTATCCAACCTTGCTATGCTCCTGTTAAACACTGATTTGTCCTTTTTCTCCACCTCATGAAGCCTGGGATACGAATATAAGGTAAAAAAAAGACACAAAGACAAAACAGGGATAACAGAAAGCAAAAAACACACAGACACTCTCCAAACGTAAAGAGGTATACAGGGAAAGATAGGAATGTGCCAAGCAAATGGGAATAATGGGAATATGACAATGAGGAAAGCATACACCAAAAAATAGCACACAACAATCTCCAGTAGCCACAAGGATCTCCAATTCAGCACAGCATCTTAAAGGACGTCACCGCTGTGCTCTGCTTTACGGCCGGCGCTGACACAGTCAGTGCGGGAAGCTGACGGCGGGGACGTGACAGACATCGGAATGTGAGTATGTAGTGTTTTTTTTTTACTTTTACAATGGTAACCAGGGTAAATATCGGGTTACTAAGCGCGGCCCTGCACTTAGTAACCCAATGTTTACCCTGGTTACCCAGGGACTTCGGCATCGTTGAAGACAGTTTCAACGATGCCGAAGTTGTTCCCCTGATGGTTGGTCACTGGAGAGAGCTGTCTGTGTGACAGCTCCCCAGCAGCAACCACACAACGACTTACCAACGATCACGGCCAGGTCGTATCACTGGTTGTGATCGTTGGTAAGTCGTTTAGTGTAACGGTACCTTAAATGGAAGATCTGCAATTCACAATATGTAGTGATGTTCAAATTCCAGATCTCCCAGGAGGACATCACACACTAGTGACACACAAGTATTGTGATACTCACAAGAACTTTGATTACATCACATTCTAAATCCTTAGATGTTAATATTGAGCTTGTCCCCATTTTGGATACTGTCTGTGGGAATTTTAGACCAATCTTCTAGAAGGGCATCTGTGAGGTCAAATGAAGGGGCTTGGCTCATAATCTCCATTCAAGTTTATCCCAAAAGTGTTCAGCAAGCTCACCCAACCAAGTCTTTATCGACCTTGGCTTGTACACAGTCATGGGGAACAGAAACATGCCTTTTATTTCCCTTTCTGGAACTAAGGGGCCTAGGTCCAGTCCCTGAAAAAAAACCATACCATTGTGTCTTCTCCACCAAACTTTACAAGTGGCACAATACAGTCAGGCAGATAATGTTTTCCTGTGATTCACCAACCCAAAATAGCTTGTATTGTGCTGGCATCTTTATACCATTCCTTCTGAAAATCGGCTTTGACCTTGGCGATGTAAGGTTTGCATGCAGCTGATCGGCCATGGAATCTGTGCCATTAAGATCATGATAGACAAATTGTACTGATTTTCACTGATATTCAGTGAGCACTTTAAGGCCCCGATACACATTAGAGCAATGTTGGCCAAACTACCAATATCAGCGGGATCAGCACTATTGTGTATGGGGGCCTCCTGATTGTCCTTCGACAGATGATATCAGTTGAGATAAGGAACCAGCATGTCCGATTTCAGACTGCAAATCTTTTTGCTCTTGGCAAAATAAGCCACTGCCAGAGTAGTCTGGGAATGGCTCTTTGACGGAGAACACAGGAGTGCTTAGCAGAGGACTCCTGTGCATGGAGGAGTCAGCAGAGATAGCTGCCAGCCTGATAGCTATCTATTGCGTATGACATACCTTAAAAAGAGCCATTCTGCTGCAAATGAAAAACGCAGAACATCAAACATCCCCTATAACATCCAATATCCTAACATATCCTGTGCCAGTGTATAAACATGGGGTTAATCATGCACTCATCATTCTAAAGTAGCACATGTATATAAACAAAAATCAGAAACATAATTAAATATCAAAGCATAACCAAACGTTAAATAATAAGAAATGATTAATATGCATGGATTAAATATTAATTTTTAATTAACAGTATGAGCTGCAATAAAAAGCTTCTTTTTAGCATGAGGCAATTTAGACGGCTTATCTTATGTAAACCAGGCAAAGAAATATCACTGATAGAAAGCTTGAATTACCCACAAACAAATAAGTAGCAAAGAACGTGAGATGTTGTAGCAAAGACTAACTTTACTCCGCTACCAAGGAACTTCAGTTAGGCTGCTGATAAAGCCTGAGAAGGTTGTGTAAGACTGTGTGCACACGTAGCAGATTTTTCGCGTTTTTTTCACTATAAAAACGCTATAAAAATGCAAAAAAAAGCATACATTATGCATCCCATCATTTAGAATGCATTCCGCAATTTTTGTGCACATGATGCATTTTTTTCCACGAAAAAAACGCATCGCGGTAAAAAACACAGCATGTTCATTAATTTTGCGGTTTTTCTGCAGATTTCCCACTATATTATTGCATTGGGAACCTCCGAAAAAATATGCAAAAAAACACACCAAAAACGCGGTAAAAACGTGAGAAAAACGCGCAAAAAACGCATGCGGATTTCTTGCAGAAAATGTCCTGTTTTGCTCAGGAAATTTCTGCAAGACATCCTGAACATGTGCACATAGCCTTATTGTTACGTGCAATCATTGATAATTTTATAATTTTATCTATAATCTCTGATACAATGTAGATTAGAACACCTGATGTCAAGTAAATAACGAACTGGGAACAGCTCGGTGGTCTCATAACCGGGCACAGTACAATCACACACAATGGTCTATCCGTAAAATGGTGGAAAGAAGGATGAGTAGAGATAAACATTGCAAGACTCCTTTACTGAAGGTAAGCTGTTATTGTAAGCTGTTATTGTCATATCCCACTAATTGGGAACCATACAGCTTTGTATTGTATGGTTGCATTGCTATGCAGTAAGGTTTGCCTTTTAGAAGTTTGTCCTGTCCCTCTCCTTGTCTCCACAGCTCTGATGTCAGTAACCCTTCCCTTCTTCCTCATTCTGTGTATGTCAGCCATGTTATGACGCTCATGTCTTTGCACCTCAGGTTCGGAATAGTCTTTTTTACATACTGTACTTGTGCAAAACAATAAGGCTAAATTCACACTGGGCATTTTTGCTGTGTTTTTTTTCTGCAGCAAAACCTTAGTGTTTGGAAGGAAAGAAGCTGCGGCAAAAACGCAGATTTCGCTGCTTTATTTTCATGCGTTTTTTCCATTCAATTCAATGGGCGAAAAACGCTGAAAAAAAATGCTGAAAGAAGTGACATGCTCTATGTCCAAAAAACCAAGCAAAGCGCAAAATACTTATGACAAAAAAAGCAAGCTCTGTGCATGAGATTTCTTACATCTCATAGGCTTTGCTGGTACTGTAAAAAGTCAGCGGAAAATTAGCATACAAAATGCATAAAAAGAACGCAGCAAAAACGCCACGTGTGAACTTAGCCGAAGAATTAAACTTGAAAGTAAACGTCTGAAGTCTTCATACATGCCTCCTGCCGTCAAATCAAGCTATTTTATTAAATCTCTTTGTGGGAGTAGTGGTACGTAGAGACAGCCAAGAAACAGTGTCTCAAGAGCCCTCCACATTCACAACCTAACAGAGTCAGAATAGTCACGTTCTGGTCAGAAGACCCGTGTCTTATTTGACATCATGGTCTATGCTCAGACTATGAATGTCGGTAGTGTGGTCTCAGTCAAAAATGTATTAAAATGGACATTGCTGATTGATAATAGACTGTCGTCTATGCTTCTCCCTGAGAATGTAGATCAGGAGAGCAGACAGCCAGTCATTACATGTCTCACACTGGTAACGGCACCTTTCATTTACAATAAACTCTGGAGGCAGATTCTCAGGGAGATCTGTGTCCGACCCAAAGATCTTAACAGCTCATTTACATATAAGACAAACAACAAGGCTTTCTCTGGGATAAAGCATCAGGATATCATTTTATTCAGCTTCCGATTGCCTGCGTGCCCATATAGACGGCCTAGGGGGCTGATCCAACTAACAGATTCCTTTTAACATTTTCACTAGTTTAGGAATGACTGCCCATGAAAGAAAATTTCCGTAAAGCTCACGTTGTGTCGCTGAATATGGAGTCTGAAGGACTAACAGTCAATATGGACTAAATTGTGTAGGCTGTACAACGGTGTCACAATCGCTTACCAAATGATCCTTTATTCATTGGCAGGTCAACCATTACCCTACTTTATCTGATGTAAATGGCTACTATATTAACTCTAAAGGGCCCTATATACATTAGACTGGTATTCAATGGGTTTGGCCAACAGTCTGATGAGTATAGGGGCCCAGACAGATAGATGATGGCAAGATAAGGAACTGGCATGTTCAATTTCGGACTGTAAATCCTTTTGTCTGATAAGCCGCTACCAAATATACCTGGCAGCGACTTTTTCGTAGAGAACAGAGAAGCTTTGCGCTGGCTGAGCTCTCCTGTGTATGGGAAATTTAGGAGGGGTGCACTTTTGGGGAGTGAGTTTTTTTTTATTTACTTTATTTAACAGTCTGATTTTATCTCGTATGGTCATAGTTTAGAAGGGATGAGGGTATCTAGATGGTATTTGCTGTCTTAGTATACAAATTGATAATATTTAACGTCTTTCAGATTGATTTCGAGCCATGGTGACTTGATGGATGAACGATCTGTAGGAAGATCCATCTTGTGCAAGATTAGGTAGGTGCACCAGGGTCTTCTCAGCAGTTCTCTTGATAATTTATAACAGTGATCTCATAGTAACAGCCTTTGCGATTACGGCTAGGGCACATTTACACTGCTGAATCCATCATTAAAGGGGTTGTCCACTACTAGGACAACTATTTCTTGAACTAAATGTTTTGCCCCGCTCAAATAAAAAAAAAAACTATACTCATTTCATGTGCTTGCGCCATTTCTGCGGTGTCGGTACTCGCAGTCCCGGGGCTCTCCTGTGGTGTTGTGACACGTGGTGCCTGGCGCCTAATCACTGCTGGCTTCACGGTCTTCACCTTCGTACGGATTGAACATGAAGAGGTAGTCAGAGATCAGCTGCAGCCCTGACTTTCTCTTCATGTTCAATCCATATGACGGCAGAGATAGTGACGCTAGCGCTGATTGGGTGCCGGGCACCATGTGGCACAAAACCGCAGGAGAGCCCCGGGACCACGAGTGCTGACACCGCTGGAACGCCACCAGCACGGTAGGAGAGTATTGTTTTCTTTATTTTATCGGTGTCAAACATGTAGTTCAAGAAGAGGTAGTCCTCGTTTTGGACAACCACTTTAAATGACCACCGATTGAATACAAACAAATCGTTCACTGGCCTGTTTCGTTAATAAACGAAGAATAGAAGCTCATGTTATCGACAGCACGTTCTCTACACAGGATGACATGCTGTCGAGAACGATGATATTAAGCTTTTTAGAATGAGCGTTTTGGACGGGCATTGAGCTTTCCTAGGGATGTTCACATGTGGTGGCCACTTATTTTATTGTAGAAATTTCCGAGATTGACCCATCTATCACACGCAAAAGGGTCTTGCAGAAATCCATGCGTGTTACATATTATATTCAGCTAAATGGATTTTCAAGGAATGGAAATATCTGCAATGCCTTGCTGTACACTGATTGAGGGGCCTGGGGGAAATGCTCTTACTCTCCCCGAACTGTGGGACTGCTCCTCTCAGTCAATGATGACATGTGGCTATTGTATGTAGCTGAAGGGTACTGACTTCATCACTGCTGACCTTGTCCCACAGAAGTCCTTATTATACAGTGCTGGAAAACCATCGCCCTAAAACCTCCTGGGAATCAGATATGTGTAGGACAATTACCCAAAAGAGTCAATTTTATAAAGTTCTATATTCTACCTCTAGTTCAAGTATTATTATTTTTTTTTGCAATATTGATCTGATTAACTCACTAACTCACATTGGTGATCACCACTAGCAAAATAAAAATGAATGGTTGGCAAATTCTGGTAAGGGGGTGGGAATTATTAAATATTTTTAAAAATAAGAGGAACTTTACGAGTTTTACCTTCCATTTTGATAACTACAATTCTGTACATTCCAAACAGATGGAAATTAATGTGGAACTGACAATTGTGCACCGAGCCTTCATATTTGGCAGCAGTAAACTGATGCTCAGAGATGAAAAGAGATAACATTTCCAATTGCCAAAACTAAAATCGGACTTTCGATATTGTGGAGTAATCGAGAATAATTAACTGAAAAATTGCGAAAAGAGGGAAAAATATGAAATTGTGTCTGTAAATGTCACAGGCAGTGGGCTTAAAGGTCAGAGTATGTAAAATATTCTTAGTCTTATGAAGCAGTCTGACAAATTAGTTATTCGGTGATAAAAGCATTTCTGCTCGTCCTAATCACAGACCTTGGGCTACATTTGCAACATTCGAGAAATGTCACGGCAGAGAGGAGAGACACGTGGTAGAAATTCTCAGGAGAACCACCGATTAACATATTGCAGAAAAAACCTCTGGGCTTCTGCTGTGTGGATAATACTCTAATACATGATTCTAAATCAATGGCCATTACCAGCTATTCCTACAGACTAAATGGACACGACCTGTTTGTCATAAACTAACTTTGTCTGAATCTTGATCTTGTATATGAGATACAAAGTAACACAGAAACCGCTTGTGATCCCAACAAGTCAATCTTTTATGAACGCTTCTTTGTTTCTTCTTTCACGGGGCATCATGGTTATCGTTCTTTGGGAAGGCATCTCTAAATCAAATATCAAGGAAAGACCCTAAAGATGTGTCTGTCCTTAGCATTCCCCATTTCAACATAACACTAGATGAGCGGAGAAAATTGACCAGCCTTGGATCGATTTTAAGATACTCCGTTGTGAGACATTTATACTATATGTCTCGGTGTGACCGTCCTGTGGTTAGTAATGTGGACAGCAAGGTGTCAATTGTTTTGATAGCATTTCATGATAATATAATTAATTTCATTGGTGAGAATTTGGAATCTTTAACAGAATACACTGAAAGGCAAAGCAGGACACATCTCTATATCCCACAAACAATGCCTAAATTCAGCCATTTTCTTTCTCACTAGATAGTTCCAGCATTGACATGGCATATTTAATAAACTGTACCTACTTTGATTAAGAAAAAAAATGTCTGTTAGACCATTTATAATTCCAACAACTAGTAAATGGAGTTTGACCCTCTGATAAAGCCATAAGCGAAACTTGTGTTAGTGTACAGGGCAGAGTGCGTCACTTGGTCCACATTTTATGGCATGTGGTGGGTACTGCTTTAATTGTTCGGTCTGACTTTCTGCTACTTTTACAGATGTATTAGGTGCTCAACATAATTCTCTATAAGAACAGATTATTATATGGTGTTGCACACCATTATCATTAGAATCATGTATTGATTCAACCTCTTGCCTAAAGATTCTCCAAACAGTCCATGAAAAAGTATAATTAAATTGGTCAGAAAAATTATGCTACAATTCTAATTGGAGGTATTTGCTAATATTATTATTTTGACACCTATTACATATTGGGATAGGATCTTGGAGATGGGAATACCACTTTAAAATACACCAAGCTGCGGGAATAAAATCCTCAGCCTTATAAATAGCAGACAGCCCGGACACAAACTCTTTGTTACAATGACGTGTATCAGGAGGCAAACATTTACTGCTTGCTTTACTGCTGCCCTACCTCTCAAAATACTGGATCCAGGCCTGCTTAAAATGAGGGCTAAATGGGCTACCGCCTGGGGCCCAAGGCTCCATGGAGCAAGGGGCCCATGGCCAGATTGCCCTCATTATAATATTTTGTGTGCCACCATAGATAGAATGGCAGCTCAGCTACAGAAGAACTCCTATTGCCTTCTCTAAGCCCAAATGAAACCACAGGAAATCTGATGGAGAGGTAAGTGTTAATTCTAATTTTTTTTTTCAATAAAGTGAATGAAATGGGGGTGGCAGTGAGGGCATTATATTGTATTGAACTCATGGTGGGGGTGGGAGATAGGACATGACATAATGAATTGGAGGAGCAGGAAGATCACAGTGGTGGTGGTGGTGGGGGAGTTGAGGACGCAGGCGAGTGACTGGTAATGAATTGGGGAAAAGAGTACAGCAAGGGGCTAACTAACATTTATTGGGTGGGGAAAAGTGGTTAATTATAGGTAGTGGGGGCACAGTTGAGGATTATCAATTTATATTTGTAATGATGGGTTGCACAACAGCTTATTATATATTACTAGATGGCAGCCCGATTCTAAAGAATCGGGAGTCTAGAATCCATATATACTTTATTTATTCAAATGTAAGAATAATACAATCTAATATATAATTGCCTAGAATACTACTTCCTGCAATTTGTGCCAACTTCCGTGGCTTTGTCCAGAGCTAATGTCCAGGGCTAATGTCCGGAGCTAATGTGCGGAGATAATGTCCGGAGCTAATGTCCGGAGCTAATGTCCGGAGCTAATGTCCGGAGCTAATGTCCGGAGATAAGTGACGTCAACAGTGTCCAGTGTCTGATTGGTTGCCGCCTGCTGCGAGCGACCAATCAGAAACGTGCCGTACTGTGACACACTCCGCCCGCCATTTTGGTGTGATTTTTGAATTTTTACCTCACAGCAAGTTTCTACTGCGTGGAGGCGGGCCCAGTGACGTTGCTCTTCAAGCTCCTGCCGAATTTCGTCAAAAAAATGATAATACCATTTACCAAAACTATATATATTTAGTTGTGAAGTGGTTCAGTGACATTTTCACACCAATTTTGAACTTTTGTTTGGTGTTTTCTCCATATACTGCCTATTATTTTTGTTCTTTCTTACTATTATTTATTAATTGTATTATTCTTACATTTGAATAAATAAAGTATATATGGATTCTAGACTCCCAATTCTTTAGAATCGGGCTGCCATCCAGTTAATAAATAATAGTAAGAAAGAACAAAAATAATAGGCAGTATATGGAGAAAACACCAAGCAAAAGTTCAAAATTGGTGTGAAAATGTCACTGAACCACTTCACAACTAAATATATATAGTTTTGGTAAATGGTATTATCATTTTTTTGACGAAATTCGGCAGGAGCTTGAAGAGCAACGTCACTGGGCCCGCCTCCACGCAGTAGAAACTTGCTGTGAGGTAAAAATTCAAAAATCACACCAAAATGGCGGGCAGAGTGTGTCACAGTACGGCACGTTTCTGATTGGTCGCTCGCAGCAGGCGGCAACCAATCAGACACTGGACACTGTTGACGTCACTTATCTCCGGACATTAGCTCCGGACATTAGCTCCGGACCTCCGGACATTATCTCCGGACATTATCTCCGCACATTAGCTCTGGACATTAGCTCCGGACAAAGCCACGGAAGTTGGCACAAATTGCAGGAAGTAGTATTCTAGGCAATTAATCTCCGGACGTTAGCTCCGGACATTAGCTCCGGACATTAGCTCCGGACATTAGCTCCGGACAAAGCCACGGAAGTTGGCACAAATTGCAGGAAGTAGTATTCTAGGCAATTATATATTAGAAGGGTGAGTGCATGTCTGACTTCAGTGGTGCAGGGTGGGGGGATTTCTTATTCAGGAAGCACATGTGTACATATGTCTGACATTTTTTATTTTCAGGGGCGCGGTGTGCAAACTCTGCGGTGAGCGTGTCATGGCTTTAGGACGTGGACATGAAGGTTTGACAAGATGAAGAAGAAAAAGGCTGTAATCAGAGGAGACATCAGTAAGTTACTGGGTATAAATGTTTGTTCTTTATCTACACTATATAGGGGTACTGTATAGGGTTCTCTATAGGAGCCCCATAGTGAATGTATTTGAGCAGCATCCGCGCATCCGACCTGTCACTCCATCTTGTAAAAATACCCCATTGGGGATAAAAATTCCCCATTCTGCCAATGGTGCAGGTCCCAATATTCAGATCCCCACTAATCAGTAAGTCATTACCTATCCTGTGCATTGGTGAACTTGTTTTAACTGGACAACCTCTATAACTTATTGCAAAGAAATTCCATAAATTGATGTAAGGAGCGATATAGACAACGAGCCGATCGCTGCAGCATCGCTGTTTAGGTCGCTGTAGAGACGTCAAACACAGCAGCTCCAGAGCGATGCAGGAGCGATCCAGTGATGCAACGGCGACTGACTTATCGTTCTCGCTGGTTGTTAGCTCCATGTAAAACATTGCTGGCATCATTGCTTTTGATGTGAAACACGACAATACACACCGACCTGACGACCAAATAAAGTTCTGGACTTCTAGCTCCGACCAGCGATATCACAGCGGGATCCAGATCGCTGCTGCGTGTCAAACACAACGAGATCGCTATCCAGGACGCTGTAACGTCACGGATCGTTGTCGTTCTCATTGTAAAGTTGCTGAGTGTGAAGGTACCTTTAGGTTGATCAAGAGTCTGAAATGTTGAGTCTTCTTGTAAATTAAATTGATATTTGTAAATTGATGAATGGTTGTTATTTACCTCTTATATCAGCTCCTATTGCTTATCGTACATTGAAGGATAAACTAAATAATCAAACAATGCAAGTTAATCTTATCACCCCTTCCCCTTGACCTGTGAATAAAGGCTTGAAGAACACCTGTGAACTATAAAAAGGGGCTATGTCTCTAAAACAAGATACATCCAAATATCCAAGACATGCAAGAGATTCAGATATCCAAAGAACAAGAGACTTTTTTACAAAACCACAGCCAGGATATCATCATGGCTCCATCATGTCATCAGGGACACAGATTTTACATTCCACAGGATGCCAGCTTAGGGGTCCATGAGCCTGTCTAAAAGAAAACAGGTATGCTCCATTAACCATCACTGAACCCATGCATACGTTTGGGAAATCCAAGATTGGGACCCCCCGGTCACCTGGCTCCATGGAGATGTTCGGAGAATCCAGGTTGTGACTGTCTGGTCACCTGGCCTTGTACCTCAATGAACTATCAGCTTTCAGAGCTTATCATTGTCTCTTTTCTGTGTATGCCACAGGTGGGGGTAGTCGGCCCTGGAAGCTATGAAATCACAGCTGCCTTTATCCTGGTGAGTCAGCGGAACGGTGAGACTCTGTAATTTTGCACCATCTTGGGTATTTTGCTGGGACTTTTCTATGTGTTACTTGCCTCTCTTGTGGTTCAATAAAGTATTGCCACACTGTTTTATCCTCACCCTGTGTTTTCTGAGTAGTATTATGCACATGGCAAAATAAGAGCGGGCATTCAATGGGATGATCCCAGGTCCATGCGGTTTCGGCTAGTGGACTACAGCACCAGCTGACCCCCCGCCCCCATGTCTCCACATATATCAAAAACCCTCCTTCAGAGTTCTGCTGTTTGCCTGACTACAAAGTGATTAAATCTCATTCATTTGAATTACATATTATAAATTAATAGAAAGTACAGTGATTCAACTAAGTTTTGGTAACAAATCAACTAAGATGATCATTCAGAAGAGAGATAAGAGTAACAGAACCCAGTGTTAACTCATTCTACAGTATGCTATACTGATACATACTTTGTACTGTGACACACAGAAGCTGTAGAAGACAAAATATTTAATGCAAAGGCTCATTCAGTTTTTCCTGTTTGATAAACAGGAAACTCATACCTATTAAAGGCTGCTGTTCACATGACCATGTGTATTTGCTGACTGAGTGATCTGCACAAAATCACAGAGATTTGTCTGATATTGATCCTATTATCTGATCAATCTGTCCATTTTTCAAGGAATGTTTGATAAGAGAATCTTGCAAAACCTCTTTTCATTTTCATAAAAAAACTGATGAAACTCTGACCAACCTCTGATGGCACTCTGATGAAAAACACTGATGACACTCTGACCGATTTTCTTGTACAAGAAAACCACTGATGTCTGACTGAGCCCTAAGGTTAGTTTTTTTTTAAAAATGCACCAAGTTTCGTCAATGATTTTCATCACAGTTTGATCAGAGTTTCATCAGTTTTTTTAACTGATGAAAACAAAAACAAGTTTCTACACTTCTCCTAAGGTCTCATTTAGACATCTGTTTTTTGATTACGTATGCTTTCTGTGGTCTTCATGAATAGCACTTGTATCTGTGATAGTCTATATGGCCATCCACTTGTCCATTATTTGTTGCGGGCCAAGCAGTCCAAGGAAAATTGTGGAGATATGTCCGATTTTGATCCGAGGGTTGGATCAAAATTGGCAATGCAAATCTTTGGGTCCATGAAAAAAATTGGACCACACTCTGATGACATCAAAATGGAGAAGATGATGATGAACCTTTTTTATTTCTCCACGATAAAAGCTGATGACACTCGGATCAAACTCTGATCAAAATTATCATTCCATTTTTTCTTGTAGGTGACAAAACGAGGCCTAACTATCATTCCTTAACCCCTTTAACCCCAAGGGTGGTTTGCACATTAATGACCGGGCCAATTTTTACAATTCTGACCACTGTCCCTTTGTGAGGCTATAACTCTGGAACGCTTCAACGGATCCCAGTGATTCTGACATTGTTTTCTCGTGACATATTGTACTTCATGACAATGGTAAAAATTCTTTGATAGTACCTGCGTTTACTTGTGAAAAAAATGGAAATTTGGCAAAAATTATGAAAATTTCGCAATTTTCCAACTTTGAATTTTTATGCAATTAAATCACAGAGATATGTCACACAAAATACTTAATAAGTAACATTTCCCACATGTCTACTTTACATCAGCACAATTTTGGAACCAAAATTTTTTTTTGTTAGGGAGTTATAAGGGTTAAAAGTTGACCAGCAATTTCTCATTTCTACAACACCATTTTATTTTAGGGACCACATCTCATTTGAAGTCATTTTGAGGGGTCTATATGATAGAAAATACCCAAGTGTGACACCATTCTAAAAACTACACCCCTGAAGGTGCTCAAAACCATATTCAAGAAGTTTATTAACTCTTCTGGTGCTTCACAGGAATTTTTTGAATGTTTAAATAAAAATGAACATTTAACTTTTTTTCACAAAAAATTTAATTCAGCTCCAATTTGTTTAATTTTACCAAGGGTAACAGGAGAAAATAGACCCCAAACATTGTTGTACAATTTGTCCTGAGCACGACAATACCCCACATGTGGGGGTAAACCACTGTTTGGGCGCATGGCAGAGCTCGGAAGCGAAGGAGCGCCATTTGACTTTTCAATGCAAAATTGACTGGAATTGAGATGGGACGCCATGTTTCGTTTGGAGAGCCCCTGATGTGCCTAAACATTGAAACCCCCCACAAGTGACACCATTTTGGAAAGTAGACCCCTTAAGGAACTTATCTAGATGTGTGGTGAGCACTTTGACCCACCAAGTGCTTCACAGAAGTTTATAATGTAGAACCGTAAAAATAAAAAATCATATTTTTTCACAAAAATTAACTTTCCGCCCCCAATTTTTTATTTTCCCAAGGGTAAGAGAAGAAATTGGACCCCAAAAGTTGTTATACAATTTGTCCTGAGTACGCTGATACCCCATATGTGGGGGTAAACCACTGTTTGGGCGGATGGGAGAGCTCGGAAGGGAAGGAGCGCCGTTTGACTTTTCAATGCAAAATTGACAGGAATTGAGATGGGACGCCATGTTGCGTTTGGAGAGCCACTGATGTGCCTAAACATTGAAACCCCCCACAAGTGACACCATTTTGGAAAGTAGACCCCCTAAGGAACTTATCTAGATGTGTGGTGAGCACTTTGACCCACCAAGTGCTTCACAGAAGTTTATAATGCAGAGCCGTAAAAATAAAACAAAAAATTTTTCCCACAAAAATTATTTTTTTAGCCCCCAGTTTTGTATTTTCCCGAGGGTAACAGGAGAAAGTGGACCCCAAAATTTGTTGCCCAATTTGTCCTGAGTGCGATGATACACCATATGTGGGGGGAACCACTGTTTGGGCGCATGGGAGGGTTCGGAAGGGAAGGAGTGCCATTTGAATGCAGACTTAGATGGAATGGTCTGCAGGTGTCACATTGCGTTTGCAGAGCCCCTAATGTACCTAAACAGTAGAAACCCCCCACAAGTGACACCATTTTGGAAAGTAGACCCCCTAAGGAACTTATCTACATGTGTGGTGAGCACTTTGACCCACCAAGGGCTTCACAGAAGTTTATAATGGAGAGCCGTAAAAATAAAACAAAAATTTTTTCCCACAAAAATTATTTTTTAGCCCCCAGTTTTGTATTTTCCCGAGGGTAACAGGAGAAATTGGACCCCAAAATTTGTTGTCCAATTTGTTCTGAGTGCGCTGATACCCCATATGTGGGGGGGAACCACTGTTTGGGCGCATGGGAGGGCTCGGAAGGGAAGGAGCTCCATTTGGAATGCAGGCTTAGATGGAATGGTCCGCAGGTGTCACATTGCATTTGCAGAGCCCCTAATGTACCGAAACAGTAGAAACCCCCCACAAGTGACACCATTTTGGAAACTAGACCCCCATGGAACTTATCTAGATGTGTTGTGAGAACTTTGAACCCCCAAGTGTTTCACTACAGTTTATAACGCAGAGCCGTGAAAATAAAAAATCTTTTTTTTTCCCACAAAAATTATTTTTTAGCCCCCAGTTTTGTATTTTCCCAAGGGTAACAGGAGAAATTGGACCCCAAAAGTTGTTGTCCTATTTGTCCTGAGTACGCTGATACCCCATATGTTGGGGTAAACCCCTGTTTGGGCACACGGGAGAGCTCGGAAGGGAAGGAGCACTGTTTTACTTTTTCAACGCAGAATTGGCTAGAATTGAGATCGGACGCCATGTCGCGTTTGGAGAGCCCCTGATGTGCCTAAACAGTGGAAACCCCCCAATTATAACTGAAACCCTAATCCAAACACACCCCTAACCCTAATCCCAACAGTAACCCTAACCACACCTCTAACCTTGACACACCCCTAACCCTAATCCCAACCCTATTCCCAACTGTAAATGTAATCTAAACCCTAACCGTAACTTTAGCCCCAACCCTAACTGTAGCCTTAACCCTAGCCCCAACCCTAACTTTAGCCCCAACCCAAACTGTAGCCCTAACCCTAACCATAGCCCTAACCCTAACTTTAGCCCCAACCCTAACTGTAGCCTTAACCCTATCCCTAACCCTAGCCCTAACCCTAGCCCTAACCCTAGCCCTAACCCTAACCCTAACCCTAATCCTAGCCCTAACCATAGCCCTAACCCTAGCCCTAGCCCTAACCCTAGCCCTAACCCTAATGGAAAAATGGAAATAAATAAATTTTTTTAATTTTTCCCTAACTAAGGGGGTGATGAAGGGGGGTTTGATTTACTTTTATAGCGGGTTTTTTAGCGGATTTTTATGATTGGCAGCCGTCACACACTGAAAGACGCTTTTTATTGCAAAAAATATTTTTTGCGTTACCACATTTTGAGAGCTATAATTTTTCCATATTTTGGTTCACAGAGTCATGTGAGGTCTTGTTTTTTGCGGGACGAGTTGACGTTTTTATTGGTAACATTTTCGGGCACGTTACATTTTTTGATCGCTTTTTATTCCGATTTTTGCGAGGCAGAATGACCAAAAACCAGCTATTCATGAATTTCCTTTGGGGGAGGCGTTTATACCGTTCCGCGTTTGGTAAAATTGATAAAGCAGTTTTATTCTTCGGGTCAGTACGATTACAGCGACACCTCATTTATATCATTTTTTAATGTTTTGGCGCTTTTATACGATAAAAACTATTTTATAGAAAAAATAATTATTTTTGCATCGCTTTATTCTCAGGACTATAACTTTTTTTTTTTTTTGCTGATGATGCTGTATGGCGGCTCGTTTTTTGCGGGACAAGATGACGCTTTTAGCGGTATCATGGTTATTTATATCTGTCTTTTTGATCGCGTGTTATTCCACTTTTTGTTCGGCGGTATGATAATAAAGCGTTGTTTTTTGCCTCGTTTTTTTTTTTTTCTTACGGTGTTTACTGAAGGGGTTAACTAGTGGGCCAGTTTTATAGGTCGGGCCGTTACGGACGCGGCGATACTAAATATGTGTACTTTTATTGTTTTTTTTTTATTTAGATAAAGAAATGTATTTAGGGGAATAATATTTTTTTTTTTTTTCATTATTTAGGAATATTTTTTTTTATTTTTTTTTTACACATTTTGAAATTTTTTTTTTTACTTTTTTACATTGTCCCAGGGGGGGACATCACAGATTAGTGATCTGACAGTGTGCACAGCACTCTGTCAGATCACTGATCTGACATGCAGCGCTGCAGCCTTCACAGTGCCTGCTCTGAGCAGGCTCTGTGAAGCCACCTCCCTCCCTGCAGGACCCGGATCCACGGCCATCTTGGATCCGGGGCTGGAGGAAGCAGGGAGGGAGGTGAGACCCTCGCAGCAACGCGATCACATCGCGTTGCTGCGGGGGGCTCAGGGAAGCCCGCAGGGAGCCCCCTCCCTGCGGGAAGCTTCCCTATACCGCCGGCACATCGCGATCAACTTTGATTGCGGTGTGCCAGGGGTTAATGTGCCGGGGGCGGTCCGTGACCGCTCCTGGCACATAGTGCCGGATGTCAGCTGCGATAAACAGCTGACACCCGGCCGCGATCGGCGGCGCTGCCCCCGTGAGCGCTGCCGATCGCGCTGGACGTACTATCCCATCCGTGGTCATGGGGGCCCACCCCACCTCGACGGGATAGTACGTCCCATGTCAGAAAGGGGTTAAAAATGGATAGCACGTAGGTGTCATCTGAATTCTGTCACAATTTTTCACTTACCCATAAGGCTTTCATTACCAATTTTTTTTTATCTGCCACTCGGATCAATATCGGACATATCTCCACGGTTTTCCATGGACCACTCAGTCCGAGGAAAAAATCTGACATCTGAACAGCTCCAAAGACTGTCATAGGTATGAGCGTCAAAAAAACAGCACTTGTGTGTGAAAATTGACATGTGAATGAGGGCTAATGAAGAAATGGGGACAGAAATACAGGCATTTAAGTAATAAAAATGTTCCTTAGATGTGTCCATATCCTTTAGGGCAGGTCAGCAATGTTTGATTGGTGAGGACTCACTGAATTAAGAGGCTGCAGCGCTTTAGTATTATACAGAAGTGAGTTATTATGGAAAGTGTTTTGCTTCAATAATAACATAACATACAATTAATAACGGCTTTAAAGACTGTGATTATAATAATCTAGGGCTTGAGTGAGTTACTTCTTATAAGGTGCTACTGAGTTATACAGAGATTCATTCATATATTGGCAGGAGAGCGGAAATCTGTAAACCTTGCATTAAATGGCATCTTGTTACCCAAGAATGCTCCTAATATCCGGACATCCTCACGACATATTATTCTGTATATTATCTCATACCTCATTAGTGGATCAACATGTTTGCATCATCTAGGTACCACATTTTTGTTGTATTATAGAACATACAGAAGAAGGTAGTAGGTAATTCTCGTCACATCCATCCACAGAATAAAATGAGCTACAGATTAAAATGGTTAAAACAGGAACTGAAGCGTTTCTGGTGTACAACACCCTTATTCAAAGGATAGTTATGTATAAGGGTGTCAATGTACACCAGAAACGCGTCAGCTTCTGAGGTTCCTGTTTTAACAATTGAAATCTGTAACTAATAAAAACTTTCGTTCTATTATCTCTATAGATGTGTTGACAATTACGTACTACTTTCTTCTATTATGGCTGTAATCACCGGCAGGTACGGCACCTGCCAGATGGACGCCAACTTGAACTGAAGTTTCCTTGATCTTCAACATGGTGAGGTCCTTTCCTCCCCCACCCCTTCTCTATCGGGTTCTCCATAGAACATAGAGTGGTTAATAGCAGAATGCCGTTCTCAGCCAAATCCATCAAGCCTCCTACGTTCTTCTGAGCGATCATCAAACCTCAATAATGATCAAATCAAAATTTTATGTGACCTGACCACAGAACCATACAATAAAACAAGATCACAGAACTAATCTAGCCCCAGACCCCTAAATTAATTCAATCTTTAAACAGGAGCTCTAAATACAAACCATAGATCAAACCCCTATATTTAGTAAGACATCAGAACCCAAAATTAATCAGACCCTAGACCAGACCTCTAAATTAATTCAGACCAGAGCTTTAAATTCGAGTTCCAGACCAGATTCCTGTCTTTTGCTCCAAGGCTGTTTCTCTGCTCTGGGCACCAAGGTACAGTACGTCGTTTTGCTGGATGGTGTGAGGACCAAGTGTGGGGAGCCTAGACTTTAACGGGAACCTGTCACCAGAAATAACCCTGGATTAATCACGCTCTGAGTATACAGAGAAAGGTATTAAAATATTTAAAACAAAAATGGAGCACTGTTAAATTGTGATTGCTCTCCTTTCTCACTACCAATACTTCCCCGCTGGACCTGGTCATGGCTGCAGCCTCTGCACCGTATAGAGAGTGCTGTTTCTGCAATCCGGTAAAATGCCTTTAAAATGCAGGATATTGTTCTTTAAAACATTTTCCCCATTGTTCTCCACCCCCTACCTTCTTTTGTGATACCTGCACAATAGGTGGCGCTATAAAGTTCTAGTCCTCTTACCCTCTGAAGAGACAATTTGCACATTTAATTTCCTAGAGGATCATGCATGGCCTATAAGTCTCCTCACTCTGACATGCGAGGCCTGGTTTGTCACTCTCCACAAGGAGAAACGCTACCCCTTAGACCCCTGCACACATGTGAAAATACACTATGAACCTGGAAACTTGAACAATTAAGCATTTATTTTCTTCCACAAGCTCTCGTGTTTGCACTATACTTAACAATAGCACCTAATGTGATTATTCATCATATATCTGTCAACAAGTTAAATATCAACTTTCCTTTTTAAACTGCAAGATATCTAAATATTCAAGGCGAAATGGGGCTTTAGTTGGAAAAAAACCAAGAGTTCTCAATCTTTTCCATGTCAATAGTTGGGGCAGGACAGGGACACGAGTGGGGCGTGATGCAACAGCTCTATAATTTGCAAGACGTAATGCCACAGCCCTCTAATACATGATGAATAGTTACTTACAGCCAAAATCATACTCCCATCCCTGATTTGGGTAAAGTTTGTGGCAAGGTGAACAGAGGTGCACACACTACTTGTCAGATGCTCCTGATTTATCAGAAGGCGTGCACCTATTAATGGATCAGGAACCTCTGACTCCATCATGGTTTCGGTGAATTGAGGCCTAGATTTTTTGCAAAATTATACATACATTATTTTATATAAATCATATAGAAAAATTAGATGTACGGTAGATAACCACATAATCTTTGGGGTAAAAATTAAACTTTATTGATAAATCATAAAAATGGTACATACAAAACTAGCCAAAATTGGAACACATACCATAAAAGGTTAAATAACTACATAATAAAGCATATTTGGTCTGACAAAAATAGCTAAATTGAAATAATCATATGCGAATTTATAGGACCAATAAATAGTAAAGTGTAATAGTATTCAATAAACTCAGTGGTCCATATTTCATATACTGTATATATACCCATTTTAGGCATCATACTAAAAACAAACAAAACCAAAATGGTATAGAATAATAAACAACATGATTAATTTACCAAAACTGGAGTGTGGTATCAAGTGCCCCTACGCGCGTTTTGCCACCAAAGCCTTCTTTCGGGGGAGTCATATATTATTTTATACAGATTTATATACATTTCATACAGAGCATTTTCTGTTCTTCAGTTTCCTGCAGTCACTATTGCCTCATGCTTTTAAAAAGGAGAAGACACTAGTGGTAAAACTCCACAGAGATTTATCAAGGTATACACAGCGTTCCCATCTTTCTCCCTGCATTTACAAGTCACAAGGCTATGGTTAATGTTTGGGTAGAAAAATCTTCCAGATCACACAGTTAAATAAATAAATAAATTATATATATATATATATATATATATATATATATATATATATATATATACTGTATAGTCCATCTAAGTGTTATGCAAAGGCCATTATTTCATCAAAGAAAATATTGCTAATGGAGAATGACGTAAGCAGCGCTCAATTAAAAACCAGCCTAAATTGTGAGGAGATAAGACTGCGCAACTCAGTACCGAACACTGTAGTTAAAAAGTACAAGAGACAAGAGGCATTTAATTTAAAGACAAAGTCTCTGTAATTAGTTCACATGTTCTCATTTGTACATGCTCCTACCTGCCCTTCGTTACTGCATTTAACAAGGGCGATTTTATTTTATTTTTATTTCTGCACTGCGCATGAATCTGGACTTGTTAGAGGACCGCAAGGGCCCCAAACCTTTTATTTGCTCCGAAGCCGCATTCATATCCAACAGGTGATGATCGTTTTGAAAGGTTTTTACCACTAAATCCACTGGAAAGTTGATAATTAGTATTTTGGGTGGTGGAGCAGAGGTGCCAGGGCTCAGGTATTTAGACAATTGTCACAATTTTTATCAAGAATGGATGGTGGCTCGATTGTGGGGTCAGGCTTATCTCCAGTGGTAGCTTGGTTAGGGTATGTTCCCACGGTCAGTAAACGCTACGGGTTGGACGATGACTACATCCGAAGCGTCCAACCTGCAGTGTCCAGATGTTACATCATAGTGGAGGGGATTTCAAGAAATCCCATGCCCACTATGCGTGCACAGATGCCCATGGATCACCTGCGGAGACGGACATGTGGTGCGTCTTTTCAGGACGCAGCATGTTCACTTATCTTGCGGAGACGTGAGTCTCCGCAAGATAAATATCACCGGTACAATGTATTGGGCGTGGTGATTCCGCACAGTTAAGTGAACACATGTGGAATCACCTGCGTTCAAAAGCCGACAGAGCTTTGCACGCAGCGGACAGATGCTGTGTTCAAAGCGCTGCCGATTCCTGATCATGGGCGCATACCCGTATGGTCGCCCATGACAATGGGGGGTAGTGAGGCAGCTGGGACGGTGGGAAGTAGTGGGGGGTCTCTACAGGTGTGTCGGTCCAGACTGAGAAGGACAAAGCGAATGCAATTAAACATGATGATAGGGCAAAAGGTGCGGTATACGTATGTTTTGAGGGGCCATTGGTGGCACATTTAAAAAAAAGGTAATTTGGAGGGATAATTATCTGTAGATATTTTTACTTCTGCCTCTTGAGAAATTTAACTTGGTTAAGGGTAATAAAGATGATAGTAATAAGGAAGAAGAGGAAAAGTGGAGGTGGCATTTGATACCGTAGACGTTTGTCAATTGGTTGCAGGCATTAGCGATCCTAGCGAGTGTGATTGGGGAAAATTTTGCTACTTGGACTCTATAGGGGAGGCACACTGAACTTCTGGGGAGCAAGCATGGCTGAGATATGACGAGTAGTTCAGGAAGAGTAAAGATGTGCGGACGAGCATCAGAAGGACATAGGGCTGTGCTTGAAGGTAATGGCTTCAAGGTATGGGTGATCCTTTCTCGGGGATACAAAGAGTGGTAATCACTCATCTTCCTCAGTGGGAAGAAATCAGGGAGCACAAGGGTCCGAGGAGAAACCAAGGACCAAAAAAATACAGCAATGTATAGTACATATAAAAGCCAATTTAAGACACACAGTACACCCCTTAAAAATTGTCTAGATCAAATCAATGGCAAGTTCCCAGAGACCCAGATACAACAACAAAAAAAGCAGACAGAACCTGAATGATCAATTGTAAGTATGTGACTGCAAACTCTACAGTGGTGTAAGGTGCCAGTTACACGAACTACAGGCCAAGAGATAGTCATACTCTGGTGTCAACTGCTAGGTACAGGGCTCTGACCTCGGTGCCAGGTTTACTTTAAGGGTTATTGGTGGACAATAGTTTCTGCAGCTGCCAACATCTCGGAGAGCCACATGTAACCCCCGAGTGACTGCAGTAAGAATAAGTCATGAGAATAACACCTATCCATGCTATGAGATCACTGAGTTATAAAACAATGGTGCCAATTCATCAAAGTTTATACGTGTAAGAGCCTTGAAAAGTCACAATATTTTGCGACATTTGGCATTTTCACGCCAATTAGAGTCAGCTCTGCCGAAATGGGTATAGCTGGTGAGGAGCCGCAATGGGACATAGCCAAATCTACCCATCCAATTCATCAAAACTGACAGCATTTTGCATGGCTGAAATGGTACAATAGTAGCATTTCTGGAGCGGCGTATGGATGAACACGCCACTCAGAAGAAGCGATTAATTAGTTGGAGGCCATGCACCTCTTAAATAATTGTACCCCATCAAAACTAGCAGAGCTGGAATGTGCATAACGCCAGTCTTCATGAATCTGCCTCAATAACTTCACCCTTATTTAGGTTTTAGTTCACTTATTTACTTGATATTTTAATAAATACATTCAGATAAAGGGCAACGACAGATGACAGCTGAAACGCAATACAAATAAATACAACTGGTGCAATTATCTTCATGTCTAGAGTCTTTCGTTCAGCTTCCATTGACCTTCATTGTTTATTAGCATTTGGGTAAATGGTCACTGTCGTTTCAACAAACTATTCATAAATGGACCCCCCAGGAAGAAGCTTAAACGCATAACGCGCGTCGGGGCCTGGACTTCATCTGCAAGTTATTACTCTACTCTTCTTACTTGTTTACCTGTGTTAAATCTCCACTTTCGGTCCAGTGTTCAAATATTGTATATCAGCATTTTGCAGTTTAGCACAACGTTTTGATCTTTATATTTTGTCCATTACTTGAGACTCTATAGCAGCACTATGCACTTTGGCACTGCACAAGCACTTTAGTGCTCTAGGTTTTTTTGACCAGATGAAATAATTGCTTGATATGAATTGAATGTAACAGTATTTTGCTAGTTATAGACTTTTTGTGCATTGGTTACACATGGGCTAATTACCAATATGTGGGGATATACGGTAAGTCAAATTGGAAAGATTGGTTTATTTATTACACATATTGTTGTTCTCAACCCATAGGCATGGCAATATACATGAAAGTAACTTTTTTGGTATGAGAAAACAGTATATCTATGAGTGGTTACATGTCCTGCAGGTGCAGTGTTTGCATTTATTCTCCCCATTTTTATTTGTTTTTAAACAATGAATTTTTCTAAATAAAGTTGGAATATTTTTTTTTAAATATTTGTAACAATAACTTCTGTTTACATGTAGGTTTAGTTATCGAACTGGAAGCTAGCAAGTGATCTAACTTCAGTGCTGGATTCACAGCCGCACAGATCAGTACCACTCTGTAATCTCCTCCTTGATGCTGCTGCTTGTCTCTGTGCTACAGATAAAGTAGAGTTTGAACTTACGTCTCTGTATCATGTGTATGAGACATATCATAGCAACTGGTCTCCACTCGCTATCTCAGAGATAACAGAAATTCTGACCAACCTCTAATGATAAAAACAGACACCCTGAGCAAACTCTGATGACACTCTGATCAAAAACACTGATGAAACTAGGGCCATTTTTTAAAAACAAAAAAGCAAGGAGGCCTTATGTGTTTTGCGAAAAAAAACACTGATGTCTGAATGAGACCTTGCATCACCCAACATCTGCAGTCTGTAATCAAATCTTTAGTCCAATTAAAGCTCAAGATAATTTAACTTATATTACAGATTTGGGTTCACTTTATGGATCTGTTTCATCATATTAATTTAATCATCACATCGCGGCCCAGACAACACAAGGCTACACTATAAAACCAAGGGTGTTGGCAGACATCACTGCACATCTCATCACACCCTAGATGACGGGGGCATTAACCACCTCATGATCAAAACATTTTTCACTCATTGGTTAAGAAGTTGAATTTATTTTTTTTCAGACTATATATACCCTGCTCTGCATACCCAATTTTGACAACGATTTGTTTTAACCTGCCATCTGAGATACCAAAGTACATAACACAAATGATGTCGCCATTATGCCAGAATCACATGTACAGTTTTCAATGCAGTGTTTGGTAGTTTTTGTTTTCATCCAAAGCAGAATTATAACCAAGGCTAAAGCCAAAATTGCTGGATGCTCAATTTGCTTCCAATATTCGGATCACATTCGGCCATGCAAGTCAAAGAGTGCTTGGAAAACATTTGGACTGCACTCGGATGACATCTGAGCGTGGTCTGATTTCCACGGACTGACAGAATGGAGATGATGGAGAATTTTTTTTCTCCATTATCTCCTCATCAGACAAAATCATGTCACACTATGATCACACTGTGATAGAACTGCGATCAGAGTTTGACCAGTCTGATTAGCATAAGCGGCCACATGCCCAATTTGTCCAGGGTAAACAATCGCAGCATGAAAGAGTGGCATCCAATAATGGATGGCGCTCAGCAATTCATGTTTCTGAGTGTGTGGAAGACATCGAACCGCACTTGGATGGTAAATGAGTGTGGTCCCATTGTCATGGACTGACTGGAGACTTTTTTATGTTTTTACATCGTCACATCTGAATAAAATGGATCCCACTGTGATCAGAGTGTGTGGGCAAGTGAAGACGCCCGTATGTTCTCCATCTGAGAAAAACAATTCGATTATGCTAATCAGACACTGATCAGAGTGAGATCTCTTTTTCTTGGATGTGGATAATTAAAAAGAAAAGTTTATCATCTTCTCCAGTCAGGGAGTCCTTGAAAGTCTTACCACACTCAATGGTCATCCAAGTGCGGTCTGATGTTTTCCACAGACTCATAGATAAGAATGGGCGAGTGCCATCCAATTATCGAAGGCAAATCGGGCATGCTGCGGAAAACAAAATTGGACATGTGCACTGCCTCATTGGTCCGAGTGTGATCTGATGTTATGATGGATCAGACTCGGTTCGAAATTACAGCTGTGTGTACGAGCTCTGATTAGCATAACTGAACAGAGAACGTACAGTCGTCTGCATGAGCCCAGTACCTGCTATGGCCACCATACAATGCACACAGCTGAGCGACTTCTGTTGTACGACGGCCCCTTTAAAGAGCTGACCGTCGTCATGTCGAAAGCCAGATCCCCACTGATATGACATTGATCAAAGTCCCCGAAAACTCCAAAAGCCTGGAGATTTTCTAATTTATTTAATACCTCGTTGGGACCTTCTTATGATAACTCTTCTTTATTGCTGAACAATAAGTAGATTTCTATGTTAAATATGCTGAATGTCCCGTACTTAATGTTCCTACAAGGATTCTGGCCATACCTGAAATCTCACTTGGTAGGTGTCCTGCTGCTGAAGTGAAAATTACATTCTAATGAAACATGGCAGAAAAAAATCAGATTGGCTACCGAAACTGCCGAAATCAATCAAATCTCCAGAGACAGAGAAAAATAGGACGATTTAATGAGAAACCTCAATGAACTTCCAGCCTCTCTCTATGACACTGTATCACAAATTTACTGCAGCCTGACCCTTGTTCCAGAAGGGAAATCGCGCACATCTCATATCTTTCTCAATTTTTATTTCCCTGCTGTTTAGTTCTAACTCAACCTCATGGTTTCCTGCCAATTTCTATGGGATGTACAATGTGCAGCAAAGTGGTCTTATTACTTTTTTTGTAATGTAATGTACTTAGGAAGGCCACTTTGAGAAGAAAAACCCTATTCCGGAACACCAATTTTGATAGTAATTTTGGGTGGTCGTCTTTAAAGGGGCATCACTGAAACTATTTGCGCCAAATAGACATCCTTTAAAAAGGCACGTACCTTACTAAATATCTTATAACGTCTCTTATATTGGGTACCATTTCTTAATTACTGTAAGTCATAAAGATGCATCTCTCCGAGTCAGGAGGAACTCCAGTTGGCACATCTGGGCACGGGACTGCATTTAGCATGTGTTCATTCATGGTATGTTCACACCGGCATCAATGTTGACGGCCCCAATTCATCAAAGCTTTTAAGCCGGAATTTTTGTGTAAAACGTCTCAAAAGGTCCTTACGGTCAGTCAGAAGTTGGGGTCACAAGATTGGGACCGGAGTGATGTAGGGAAGAGCTGAAGAAAGAGGCTGCTGTGTATCATACTAGCGGCAGGGCCTTTGATGGTGCTTTAATTATAATGACACGTTAATCTCTTATCGCATGGGTATGTGGGGAGGTTTCTGGCATCATAACGGAGGACGAATCTGTACGGGGTCATTGGAGCATCAATATGCACAAGTATACAGTTGACTTCAGTTTTCCGTTGCCAACGTGTTTTGCCAATTCTACCCTTGTAGAGATGTGACTATGTGTAAAAAAAAAAGTTGCTCCTAACATGTGAACTTAGTTGGGCACAACTCATCATGAAAATTAGAACATCTGATATTATGTGATTATTATTGGCCAGAACTTGTAATCCTCTAGATCTGACTGCCCAACGCTCAGTTGGATGTTAGCATGTTAGGATGTTAGCAGAAAGAAAGCACAAAGTAAGAATAATGGGTAGAAAACCAAGGACCAGCCCATACCCCGCATGTTCTATGCAGGCAGGTTGGTGATAAGTATTCGGAGCCTTGCTATTCCTAATGACCTCTTCAGAACATTATGAGACATTACTCAATGAGATCGCAATGTAGAAAAAGAGTAGACAGCTAAAGTCAAAGTGATTACTGGCGAACCATGCACCCTGCTGTCATAACTGATCATCGTATACCGGCCAGCGAAGGCTACGATACAAGAAACTAGTCACTGTGAGCAATAAAATGGAGCGTAACACGATCATTACCAAACGCAATATTGCGCTAGATATTACAAGCTAAATGGAATGGGGTATTGTGTGGGAATAAAGAATCTGTGGTGCATG
The DNA here is from genome assembly GCF_032444005.1 of Ranitomeya imitator. Taxonomy (NCBI): domain Eukaryota; kingdom Metazoa; phylum Chordata; class Amphibia; order Anura; family Dendrobatidae; genus Ranitomeya; species Ranitomeya imitator. The sequence continues at coordinate 95,119,793 of NC_091282.1, forward strand.
ATGTAGTGAGTAGAAATACGTATTTTATTACAGGAGCACGAAATCGTAAGTGAACCTTTTGGAATTTCCTGGACTTCTCCATTGATTATTGCGAGGTCTGATTGTTATCTAAGCCATGATTATAGTCACAATCTAACAAAGTAATAACAAACAGTTGTACCATTTATGTCTTTCACTGAGCATGTTGGGTAAACATCCACAGTACAGACTGAATAGTAAGTGAACCCGTGTAGTATTAACTTCTCCCAGAACTAGTAGGCAAAAGGTATTTTAATTAAAGGGACAAGATTCACAGGATTCACAGATACTTAGCTCATTAAATAGAGGCGCACAAAGCCTGGATACTGACAAATCTGTCCTTAGGGTATGTGCACACGCTAAGTATTTGCTGCAGACATTTCTGCTCCTAAAATATGTCTTTTTGCAGTAAAAATGCAGCGTAAAATCCACACTTTTTGGGCCCGTTTTTTACTTGCGGTTCTGATGTGTTTGGAAAGGGTGAAAAATGCTGAAAGAATTGACATGCTGAAGGTCAGAAACGGCTTAAAATCTGCAAGGAAAAAATAAGCAACGTGTGCCTGAGACTTCCGGAATCTCATTCACTTGGCTGGTACTAGGAAATCCTTCAGTTTTGGTGGCAAAGCGCCGAAAAAACATGAGAAAAATGCAGTAAATACCGCATGCCATACCGTTGAAAAGGTTGTATACTTTTCTATCTCCAGAAGGGCACCGCTCCTCTGCCTCCCAGCGTCTTGCTTGTTGGGGGCAGTGCATTTCTGAAGATTGACAGTTTGGACCATGTTCATGATGCCAGTCCGAGCTTTGCGTTCTACCATGCTGCTAACAGTGGCAGCTTTGCTTCTGCAGAATAGAAGGGAAGGAACACTGAACTTGTCTGCATCCAACGATCGGGCCAGCTCCGGAGCAGTGTTTACAGACTTTAAGGCTATGTGCACACGTTGCGGATTCTCTGTGGATCCGCAGCGTTTTTGAGGTACAGAAACGCTGCAGATCCGCAATTGATTTACAGTACAATGTAAATCAATGAAAAAAAAAAAGTGCTGTGCACAGTTTGCGGAAAATCCGCTGCGGAAACGCTGCGGTTTAAAAGAAGTAGCACGTCACTTCTTTTTTGTGAATCTGCAGCGTTTTTGTACCCATTCCATTATAGAAAACTGCAGGGGTAAAAAACACAGCAAATCCGCAAGAAAACCGTAGCAAAAACGCACAAAAAACGCTCTGGAACCGCACAAAAAACAAGACAAATCCGCAGGTGCGTTTTCTACCAGGAGAGGCAGAATCCGCACCAGAAATTCTTAAGCCTAAGGCTACTTTCACACTAGCGTCGGGCTCAGCCCGTTGCAGTCCGTCGGGCCGAGGTTACCGACGCTAGCGTTGTTTGCGCCGCACAACGGGTGCAGTGGATGCAGATTTTCATCGCATCCGCTGCCCCATTGTGAGGTGCGGGGAGGTGGGGGAGGAGTTCCGGCCGCGTATGCGCGGTCGGAAAAAGCGGTCCGTCGGCAGCAAAAAACGTTACATGTAGCGTTTTTTGCTCCCGACGGTCCGCCAAAGCACGACGCATCCGTCGCACGACGGATGCGACGAGTGGCAATCCATCGCAATGCGTCGTCAATACAAGTCTATGGGGAAAAAACGCATCCTGCAAGCACTTTTGCAGGATGCATTTTTTCTGCAAAACGACGCATTGTGACGGATTGCAGTTAACGCTAGTGTGAAAGTAGCCTAATCCGCAATGCGTGCACATAGCCTAAAGCATAGACAGTTGCAAGCGTGAGCCTAGAAAACTGGCTACCTCTGAGCGCTGGCAGGTATTCTAGGCAATAACAAAAACTGAAAAAGGGAAATATTAATGTAAGGGTGCTCGCATCCGACCAGCCCTGCAAAATGGGATTCGGGTGTATGACTTCACCACACACCTCCGTCAAGACCGGTGAGAAAGTCGCCAGTCTTTATTCGGGACTATGGGCCATAGACTATAATGGTGCAGACAGAGTGAACGTGCACTCCGACATGCATCATTTTTGGGCATATACACCTACACCTGAGTAACCGCCTCCAGTAGGCTTAAATACCCGAAAATAATGCACGTCAGAGAGCACATTCACTCTGCCGGCACCATTATAGTCTATGGTCCCATTGGCGCATACGATTTTCTCACCAGTCTTGATGGAGGGGTGTGGTGAAGTCAGACGCTCCTGATTCCTGTGGCACAACAGAATATTTCTGGTGTAGGGAATGCTGCAGCTCATCATAAATTAGACAAACTGTGGCTTCTCACCCCCAGGACACCCACTCCCGTTCTGCCCATTTTGGTGGTGCTGGGAAAACAATATTAAAATGCAAAAAGTTGCAGAATTTTTGCACAACTCCAAGTTGCAGCAAAATTTGGAAACTTTTCAAAGCAATTTACGCGCGAATTTTGGCGAAATTGCATGGATGAATTGGCGCCAAATTATTTTAGGAAAAAAATACTATTGTAGATTTTAATGCAGTTTTTGAGCCACAGACAGAAGTGGGTTCAAAAGGGACTGGAATTAAAAGGGAAGGACTTTGTCCTGCGGGATCCCTAACTAGCTTTGTAAATAAAAACTATGCAAAAAACGGAAGTGTCTTTAAAAAAATATCTATATATATAATTGTCTAAGGGTTTTTCTGTCTGTCTGTCCTGGAAATCCCGCGTCTCTGATTGGTCGAGGCCGCGACGGGCACAGCATGGCGACGATGATGTCATAAAGGTTGCCTCGACCAATCAGCGATGGGCACAGTCTGCCGCGAATTCGCCTCGACCAATCAGCGACGGGCACAGTATCGACGTAGATGTCATAATGGTTGCCATGGCGACGATGTCATAAAGGTTGCCTCGACCAATCAGCGACGGGCACAGTCTGCCGCGAATTCTGGAATCATCATTGTCCATATACTACGGGGACATGCATATTCTAGAGTACCCGATGCGTTAGAATCGGGCCACAATCTAGTAAATACATAATTTGTGAGTCAGAAAAACTAGGGCCAAGAAAAAAGTGTTCACCTTTGCACATACTTTTACACTTTGGATATATCTAGCAAACTGACTAACTGTCCTGGAACCAGCAGGACTGTCTTAAATTGGCGGATATCTGTTAGGAAGTTGAGGGCTAGATGCCGATTTACCAGTTGCATCTTTTTCCTCAGGCCACAGATACTGATGAATAGGACGGTGGAGCAGGGAGCTGACAGGTCCTTCTTTAACCGTTCAATCTTTAAAAAGACTGGAGATCCTGTCGTGACTTTCAGGTCACAGGATTTTTTCATGTCGCGTGACTGGCAGCAGAGCAAGACATAAGCAAGTTCTGGATTAGTTATGCTGGTGTGTGTGTTAATGTACCAGAATTGTGGGTCGATGTACCAGAATTGTGTGTGCTGCTGTACAAAAATTGTATGTGTTGATGTACCAAAATTGTGTGTGTTGATGCACCAGAACGGTGTGTTCATGTACCAGAATTGTGTGAGTTCGTGTACCAGAATTGTGTGAGTTCGTGTACCAGAATTGTGTGAGTTCGTGTACCACAATTGTGTGAGTTCGTGTACCACAATTGTGTGAGTTCGTGTACCACAATTGTGTGAGTTCGTGTACCACAATTGTGTGAGTTCGTGTACCACAATTGTGAGTTCGTGTACCACAATTGTGTGTGTTCGTGTACCACAATTGTGTGAGTTCATGTACCACAATTGTGTGAGTTCGTGTACCACAATTGTGTGAGTTCGTGTACCACAATTGTATGAGTTCGTGTACCACAATTGTGAGTTCGTGTACCACAATTGTGTGTGTTCGTGTACCACAATTGTGTGAGTTCGTGTACCACAATTGTGTGAGTTCGTGTACCACAATTGTGTGAGTTCGTGTACCACAATTGTGTGAGTTCGTGTACCAGAATTGTGAGTTCGTGTACCACAATTGTGTGTGTTCGTGTACCACAATTGTGTAAGTTCGTGTACCACAATTGTGTGAGTTCGTGTACCACAATTGTGTGTGTTCGTGTACCACAATTGTGTGAGTTCGTGTACCACAATTGTGTGTGTTCGTGTACCACAATTGTGTGTGTTCGTGTACCACAATTATGTGAGTTCGTGTACCACAATTGTGTCAGTTCGTGTACCACAATTGTGTCAGTTCGTGTACCACAATTGTGTGTGTTCGTGTACCACAATTGTGTGAGTTTGTGTACCACAATTGTGTGAGTTCGTGTACCACAATTGTGTGTGTTCGTGTACCACAATTGTATGAGTTTGTGTACCACAATTGTGTGAGTTCGTGTACCACAATTGTGTGAGTTCGTGTACCACAATTGTGTGTGTTCGTGTACCACAATTGTGTGAGTTTGTGTACCACAATTGTGAGTTCGTGTACCACAATTGTGTGTGTTCGTGTACCACAATTGTGTGAGTTCGTGTACCACAATTGTGTGAGTTCGTGTACCACAATTGTGTGTGTTCGTGTACCACAATTGTGTGAGTTCGTGTACCACAATTGTATGAGTTCGTGTACCACAATTGTGTGTGTTCGTGTACCACAATTGTGTGTGTTCGTGTACCACAATTGTGTGAGTTCGTGTACCACAATTGTGTGAGTTCGTGTACTACAATTGTGTGAGTTCGTGTACCACAATTGTATGAGTTCGTGTACCACAATTGTGAGTTCGTGTACCACAATTGTGTGTGTTCGTGTACCACAATTGTGTGAGTTCGTGTACCACAATTGTGTGAGTTCGTGTACCACAATTGTGTGAGTTCGTGTACCACAATTGTGTTAGTTTGTGTACCACAATTGTGTGTGTTCGTGTACCACAATTGTGTGAGTTCGTGTACCACAATTGTGTGAGTTCGTGTAACACAATTGTGTGTATTCGTGTACCACAATTGTGTGAGTTCGTGTACCACAATTGTGTGAGTTCGTGTACCAAATTGTGTGAGTTCGTGTACCACAATTGTGTGAGTTTGTGTACCACAATTATGTGTGTTCGTGTACCACAATTGTGTGAGTTTGTGTACTACAATTGTGTGAGTTCGTGTACCACAATTGTGTGAGTTTCTGTACTACAATTGTGTGAGTTCATGTACCACAATTGTGTGTTTCTGACCTGTGTACAGTATATGTTGATGTTGCAGAAATATGTGTATTGATGCAGCACTGATGCATGTTTGTTCCTTTAGTCCTGTGTGTGAGGGGCCATCATACACTATGTGTAGGAATATACTGTATGGGCATAACACTGTATGTGGTGGGCACTGTGGGGGTCATATACTATGTGTAGGAAATTGCAATATATGGGGGGTACCAGACTGTGAGTATAAATGTACTATGGGGGCATAATACTGCATATAGTGTGTACTGTAGCAGCATTATAATGTACTGTATGTTAGGGGCACTGTGGGGCCATGACATGAGGTAACCAGGTACGGACTGGGGCTGAAATTCAGCCCTGGCATTTGAAATCACACAGGCCCATGTTATCTCCATCTCCAAGCACCAGATGGGATATATCACTAATATTACCCTGGATAGAGGGAAAACAAGATTTACTGCAAGACCAATATGTCTGATAATACCGTGGCCTACTGGGGTAAGTGACGGAGTCAGCGACTTTGTGCTCAGTCACAACTCTTAACAGTATGGGTGTCCTGATAACACAGATTTTGTTAACAATGCAGCAGCAAGGCGGCCCACAACCAGACTGGCCCTTCTGGCATTTGCCAGAATTGCCAAATGGCTAGTCCGGCCCTGGAGGTAACATACTATGTAGGAACACAAGAAGTATAGTGAGGATTGCTACTTCCAATAGGTGGCACTAGAGTTCTAGTCCTCTTCCTCTCTGAAGAGACAATTTGCATATGTAGGAAGACGGTATATAAAGGACGGGGCAAATTTAGGGCTACTAACTATGCTTAAAATAAGGATGGACCCTGTAGTTTGTGTCCATTTTGCTTATCCTATAAAGCTGGGAGGTATAGATATATAAGGCCGTAAAGATTGTACCGTAGTTTCCTGAATGCAAATTACCAAACCAACGTAGTACAGACACTGAACAAACAGGAAAATCTGGGAGACGTGAATCCAAAACTGCTGCAGGTTATGATAGTGCAGTTACACAACTAAAAAAAAAGCTGCTTAAAGTGAACCATTACCTTTAAACAAGCGGCGGACAGGGATTTCCTGACACCACAAAAACATGGATTCAAATGATAATATTCTGGCAGCCACCGAAGAAATTAACCAGCACAAAGGTGAGTATTCGCTGTAGATTCCTAGCTAAATAAAATGCATTAAACCCTAAAATGCTCTGAACAATATACACGTGCGGAGCGCATGAGACCTGGCGTATTAGTAGCATGTTTACATAGAAATCTCATTTGTTTTTCCTTCCATTATACAATTAACATTATCTGAAATATTACATTATCCTATCTCTTGTTCCTCTCATTAGGAAATAATGAGCATAATGTATTTAATGTAGAATAAAAAGACTTCAACTATGTTAATGTCTCATTATGTCTAATGAAAACACATCGTCAGACCAATGCCTTCATTTAAGACTAAGGGTGGGATTACCCTGTCCGTCTTGGGGTCTTACATGACCACCATTTAGCTACGTGTTTGACGATCAGTGATTGTTTAATTGCCGGTCTAGACGGACAGACCACACTTCCCATGCACACAGAATATTTGGTGATATATGGACTGTCATTTTTCTCGGCAGCACAGGTCTACATTACACAGGACCTTGTGCTGCCGAGAATGATGATTTAACGAATTATCCCAGCTGACGAACAAGTGTTTTGCTTACTGGATAGGTCAAATCTCCTATTTCCCAAAATACATAGTAACATAGTAACATAGTTAGTAAGGCCGAAAAAAGACATTTGTCCATCCAGTTCAGCCTATATTCCATCATAATAAATCCCCAGATTTACGTCCTTCTACAGAACCTAATAATTGTATGATACAATATTGTTCTGCTCCAGGAAGACATCCAGGCCTCTCTTGAACCCCTCGACTGAGTTCGCCATCACCACCTCCTCAGGCAAGCAATTCCAGATTCTCACTGCCCTAACAGTAAAGAATCCTCTTCTATGTTGTTGGAAAAACCTTCTCTCCTCCAGACGCAAAGAATGCCCCCTTGTGCCTGGGGCCGCGCGTGCGCAGATCGAGTGCTCTGCTGCACGGGGCTTCAGGAAAATGGCCGCGGGATGCCGCGCGTGCGCATTAGAGATCGCGGCGGCCATTTTCCCAAAGCCGAGTTTGCATCTCGGCTTTGGGAAAATGGCCGCCGCGATCTCTAATGCGCACGCGGCCATTTTCCTGAAGCCCCGTGCAGCAGAGCACTCGATCTGCGCACGCGCGGCCCCAGGAAGATGGCCGCCCCCACCGATGACAGGGGCAATAGCGCAGAACACGCGCTTTTGCTTCACGTGCGCGCAGGGGATTAGGAACTCTGGACATGCGCACACCACTATGCCACCAACGGAAAGCTGGGGAAGAAAAGAGCGCTGTGAACACGCCCACCTGACCAGACCAGCCTGATTGACAGGCGAAAACGGCGACTTTGGTAATGTATTTCTCAGCATAGGTGGGGAATCGGGGTACACTACATACACTATAGTAACGCACAGCGCAGGCCCTATTTAACAGTATTTATATCTCAATCTCAAAAAACGGGGTGACAGGTTCCCTTTAATGAATATGTTGAAGAGAACAGGTCCCAATACCGACCCCTGCGGTACCCCACTGGTCACAGCGACCCAGTTAGAGACTATACCATTTATAACCACTCTCTGCTTTCTATCACTAAGCCAGTTACTAACCCATTTACACACATTTTCCCCCCAGGCCAAGCATTCTCATTTTGTGTACCAACCTCTCGTGCGGCACGGTATCAAACGCTTTGGAAAAATCGAGCATAAAAATTGCGTCGTTTGGCTAATAGGAGTAGCATAAAAATATAATGGACTGATCATCATGAGTCCACTTTGGTGACATTGACACGTGCTGCTTTAGGTCAGAATCACACCACTATATTTCGGGACGTGATGCAAGACAGAACCTGAAAACTCAGCCTGCAGCCTGCAATGACTCCACTACCATCTCATGGAATTAATGGTGCTTTAAAAATAAATAATAACAAAAGGATAACAAAACAAATACAAAGCCTAAAGTTAAGGAAGAGCGCGTGAAGAGTGCACAGCAAACCAAACAGACAAGTGACGCTCAAACCTTGTCTTGATAGAGCAATTGTGATTAAAAGCTACACCATACCAGATGAAAAGAAAAAAAAAATTCAAAAAATTGCCAAATGATGTCACACGTCTAGTAAATTGGAAAGGAACAACCTCCAACCTAAGAGTTACCTATTAATACATCGTATTAGGCATAGCCTTCTCTCACACCAGTAAGGTCTCGTTCAGACATTAGTTTCTTTCATGTAAAGACAAACGGATAGAGATTCAACAGTGATAGTAGAGTTTCGTCAAAGCGTTGTCACAGTTTCATTTGTTTTTTCTGATGGAAAAAGAAAAGTTTCTCCACCTTCTCCTTTCTATCGGTTCATTAAAAACGGACTCTATACAGATGTTATCAAGCTGTCCCAATTTTTTTTTTACAGATACATAGACTTGCATTTTGATCTTACATTCCGATCAATAAATTCAGGCAAGTGAACGACTCCATAGACCCTCATAGGTACGAGTGCTATCCGTGCAAAAACAGCACTCATATGACAAAAACTGCAGTCTGAATGAGGCCTAAGATTTAATACTTGTTGGTTTCCCAGTTGCAGAAGACAAAAGACAGAAAAACACATAGGGACAAGTAGTGGCCTTAACTAAGATTCACACAAGCTACTTGCCCAAGGCAGATTTATGAGAACCCGGCATGGGCTTTTATTTTTGGAGCAAATTAAAGGATGGTAGTGGGGCAGTTCACTCCCTCCAGTCTGGGTCTTACAAGTACCCTATGGCCACATATTCCATTTGAAAATCCTGTAGCAAAGGGTTGGGGGTCAGTGTTTGTTTTGCAAGCAGCAGAGCAGGTGGCTCTGCAACAGCCAGCTTGTGTGAGGTAACACAGAGCCAAGAGAAGTGAATGCCTGGCACCCCTCAGCGTAACATGGTAGTGCAGTCACCCACGGCAACCAGTCTCGATTACGGATTGTTTTGACGCCCCGGCTGCGATCCAGAGGCTACCGTATGCTGTTCATTTTGTGTGAGTTTTTGGATGTTAAACATGTTTGCTTTGAACTTTCCTGGGTCACTGCCTCATTACTGCACGGTGTGGACACCGCTGCACAACTGTTAGATTTGGAAGGGACCTCTGGGGTCATCGTGTCCAACCCTCCATCTCAGACAGATATCTGTCCAGCCTCTGTTTGAATACTTCCATTGAAGGAGAACTTACCACCTCTCATGGCACAGTGTTCCACACTTTGATCACCCTCATTGTCACAAAATTTTTTTCTAATATCTAATTTGTATCTTCTCCCTTTCAGTTTCGTTCCATTGCTTCTCGTGTTACCATGTGCAAATTAGAAAATCCAAAGTAATCCAAATGAGTATCCAAAGTAGTTGCCATGGGGCACAACATCCAAGGATGTCTATCTTCAGTCATAAGTTAATAGCCATCGTCAGGTCAAATGTGTATTCCTGCAGCTCTCCTGAGGATTCTACAGTTATAAGCTTTTTTATTTAGTGCTAATTTTAATGGTCTTTACTAAGGTCTTGGCACGACTGAATTATGCAGTGGAGCCTAAAGACACACCCCACAGGGGTCAAGAGACCCCATTCTCCTAAAATTTATGGGGCCTGCAGAGATGACTGTGTGCCACCCCTCTTGTCTTTGTCATGGAATCTACAGGCAAACAGCCACACGGAGCCAAGAATTTCTGTGACCAGATGGTTGGGGACCACCCGAATGGCATAGTGGGCTACATATAGCCCCAGGAGCCACATTTTGTGCACCCCTGACTAAACCTTTGTAGAAATGTTAGTATGTGGTTCCCGTCATATATTTCAGAATTAGTTCAAGCCTTTAATGGACAAACTGGTAAATACTCCTGTAATGTACCAGATCCATGTTTGTGCAGTATATGATGGTCCCTGAGAAGCGTATTTATTTTATTCAGGTTATGAAAATCAGGAATCTTACATCCCTGAGAATAAGATTAGCAGAAGGGAACGCTACAGAGCAGCGTCTACAGGAAATCATAGATCTCACACCAACAAAAGGACTATTATACTTCCCCCTTTTTCCCATTATGTTTTTTCACTTTTTTTGTTCCTATTTTCTTTAGTATTCTCATATTCCCTTCCCCCATCTTCACATTTTTAGCTTTTATATTCACTTCAGGCTCACCCTTATCGTCTCCTACTGTCACTTTTCTATGGAGGTACGAGACATACACTCTCCTAGCTACCATCCACGATGGCGGCGCCCGTGCTCTTGCAATGATCTTCTACAAAATGGCTGCCAATGGTACACATGCGCATCGCAATTTTTACGTCACGTCGCTCCCTCGGCAGTTATCGATCTAAGTATTGTGCGCATGCTCCATGACATCATTGGGTGCGAGTTCACACGCATGCGCCACAATCACTGACTCCTTTCTATCTGTTAGGGTTGGCAGAACGCACCGAATATATTTATTAAGTAAGATTGGTGCGTTTGCCACCCGGGATCCACCGTGCAGGAAAGAACCTGCTGCTAAGTAAATGGCGGCACTATATGGTGGTACAATGTGAATACACACACGGGTTAACTTCACCCTGTGTGAAGGAAGCGAACCCTGTTAAGTCACAGGGCCACGGTACCGCACACAAGAGCGCAAGCAAGGAGTCACCGAGCTCAGTCGCAAGACTTGGGATCTGAGTCCGTCTAGACTACTTGCGCTCGACACCGCTAATGGGGTGTCAGCGTAACCAAAATAATAATTAAAGATGCCGAGAGTGCATGCGGTGCCGCACTGGCGGACGCAACTAACCACCCAGGCTTGGGTCAGGAAAGCGCTGTGAAAGCGCACGGCGCCGCACTGGCGGTCACAGCAATTAGACGCTATATGGTGTGTAACGTTCTGGTGGCTAAGTCGGGTGCTAGATAGCAATGATCCACCTTCCGTGAACAGTCATCCAATAGGGAGGGGATTTTAAAGAATGACTTTCACTCACAACACACACACGTTTACAAATGTATACTAGCGCATGGCCGTGCGGTCATGCGAAGCTTATATAGCTGCAGTACGTTCAGGACCTTTCAAAGAAGGACCAATGGAGTTGCAGCAGTACCTGAGCATGTGACCCTAGATCTCCATTGAGAGATCTTGCCCTGGGCATGCTCAGTGTGTGCAAAGCAGGACTTAGTCCCAGAAAAGCCTGCTCGCTGCAGATCAGTGCAGGGTACAATAGCAGAGCCTGGAGAGGCAGTAGTAACCCTTTGCACAGTACCAGTCTCAGTGAGACGCTGGGAGCGACGTCTCCGCTGAGCAGGCTCCACTGCAGCCGATGCAGAATGGGAGACCGCAGCAGACACGGATCGAGATTCCCCCTGTGCAGCAGAGGAAACTCGACTCCTAAGACTATTGGAGCATATTTAAGCCCTTGAGGTTGGACATTCCATCTACCCTTTCGATAAAGCAGGTTTGCGAAATGCGCGTCAGGGGCTGCAAGGAGCGTGACAGCGGTCCAGACCTACAACAGGTAAGCAGAAATGATCTCTACTGGCAGCGCACACTATGCACTTTATAACTAACTATATCTATTATCTGGTGCAGCATCTATATACGCTCTAGTGACTCTGCTTCCCCAGGTCTTACTCTGACCTACCCCTATACCCTCTCCTTGGCTACGACTATGTCTCCTCCATATGTTTTCATTATATTTTGCTATGTGTCTTTAGTTTTAACATGTTTGCATATTTTGTGTCAATTAATTTCTGGTGGTTTATGACTTACTCCATTTTTTTCTTAGTTTTGCAATATTATTGGGAGTACTCCACTTGTGTTACTATACCCCTTCTACACGTTGAGGATCATATAAAGAAAATGTAAAATAAAAAGCACTAAAATAAAAGAAACATAATAGTATAAAATCAAAAATTGTATTCGGGATGAGTAGTGTATAATAGCCATGTCTCGTCAAACTCAATCTGACAGGTGCCCCGCCCCTATCAAAGTGTATCAAAATGTGTAACCCCTCCCCTCCCCTTGTCTGACGGCTGGTATCCAGCTGTCCCTCCTTGTTTGATTTCCCCTTTTGATATAGTTTAATATAGTTTAATTTGTTGTAGTTTTGATATTATTCCCGTATTTTGTGGAATAACACATGTTTATAATTATAGCCTAGTCGTGTATTTATTTTACACGTGGTTTATAACACCTTTTTCATTTGTTTTATAATAGATTTTATACGTAGCCCCGAGTTTGATTCTGTAAGCTTTTGTTTTATTCACAGTGTATCCATATAGTGAATAGGGCTGATGTTTCTGTATGCAATCCTACATCCTGTTATGTGAAAAGTATTCTCAAACACTAACTAAATGGTGAACATTACCTAAATTAGGTTAACTGTGGGTCAGAGGCTTATAGCACCTAGGTCAAGCAATTGTTGTTGTATTTGCGTACCCCATAAATGTTTATTCTCACAAACAGAAAAGTTATTGTGTCCTGAAGATGGCATCTGAGGTTATTTGTTTTTTGTATTAGCTTTCTCAGAAAACAGCTGTGTTATCTGAGGGTCAGATATTTTTGTACAAACTCATGCTGTTTGGTGATCTTTGTGAAGCAGAACTTTGTTTTATAACACATTTGTACTTGTATTGTACCTGAATTGATATTTGCTTTCTCTTTTTTGTGTCCTGAAGATGGCATCTGCAAAGTTATTTGTTATCTACTGAGGCCATTGCAAGTTGTGTTTATTCACATTGTAGCAGGTTTTATCCTTGTGGCTGCCTTATATACACAGAAGAGATATGCACCAATGTCACAACACAAGTTATAATATGACCCAATGTTACAACACAAGTAAGAAGCGGCGTGTTTTATACGAATAAAAACCAAAGACACGATATTGTAAAAAAAATTTAAAAGATTTATTTCTCACGATAAAACAACAGCTCAAATTTTAAGTTAGCTAACAGCATGATGCTGACAAATGCATCTTTGCTGTATCTGATAACGACACGATGAACAAATAACGGCGCCTGAAAATCTTGATGTCACAAAATCTGATACGGCTCGATCATTATTCTGCATGTCAGACGTAAAATTTTGTAAAATCTTCTTAAATGGAAAGCCTCGCGCTATATGGTATAATACATATATGCAATAATGACCGCATACACTGCTATACAAATCTTGAATTTGTGCGCTCTGATAACAATAAGAATAACAATTCTTGTTCAGGAATGTCACAAAAGCGCGTGGAAAGATAATATTATCCGCACGGAAGCCGTAACTGTCAAAAAATATGCCCGTCTTATCGTCGCAGAGTACGATTAATATCCAGTGGCGACCAGCTTGATTTGCCGGGTCTGTATTCACAATATATGCCGCGGGTCTCTGAGTCACTCTTTCTTCCGGAAGCAAATCACACGGAAACACACCGGCGAATATGCGGTCTGTATAATTATCGGACCGCGCTACAACTGTAAGCTGCAGACTGTCCATCGTTGCTTAATTAAAATCGTACAAGATCTCTCGCCTGTTATTAATTTCCAGAATGGTGTGGTTGACTGCAAAGACAATCATATTTATCGTGTGGGGTGTCGCTATCGCAAAGCGGACTTCAGCACGCAGATTACCTGTTTTAATGAGCGAGAAATGGCCTCCAGGCTCTTGATCAGGCGATAAATCAAAAGCAAATAGCGTGAAGCCAGCCATAAATTCTTCACGATCTATCGCCATGGCACAATCAGCCTTTTGCTTGCCCGATATATGGGCAAGCGCCATATATTCTCTGATGGCTAAATCAGCATTAAAATTAGGATTATAAGGCCTCGCGGGTATCTGCTGACCATCCAGATATAATGCCGCGTGATTGACGTGGTAGTGGTGAAAGTCCAGTGGGTTTTTTGTATAAGAACCGCTGAAGCCCTCATTATCTACAAACCCCAATATAACAGTTTTTGGTATCTGTCCTAGGAAGAGGTTCTCGTGGTTCGTGATTCGTGTCCCTGCGGCGATGCTGTACACTTTCAGGCATGTTCGGTCAACAGCGTACTTGGCTGTTGCTGCTAGGAGGGCCTGGCTGTGGCCGATTCGGACAGCCGGTGATACCTGCACTCTTTTCACATAGAGAGCCGCCTGCGAGATTTGTACCTTCAGCGGCTCGGCTTCTGCGGACATGAGGCAGAAAGTATCCTTATTTCTTGACAGTTTAACCTTAAGGTCAAGGCCGTTCAATATTAACTTTGGCTGGTTAAATATATCCCCAAATATGGGTCCCAAAAGGTCGATGGGTTTTGAGCGAGAGGCGGCACTGGCTCTTTTGATAAATCCCGCATTTGCGCCATCCAGGCGCCTGTCATTATGATGCCCCGCAGTGTCTTTATAGAACAAACCGGCTGTAAATTGCGATGCCAGCGTCTGTGAACTGTAATTTAAAAGGGTCTCTATGTAGGCTCTATAGCTGTAGAGATTGTCCGATTGTGAGATAAGTCGGTCTCCCAGAGTAATATCGACCTGGTTAAAAAGAGTGGCTAGAGGGTAGTTTATGAGCGCCACACGCGCACCATCGGCGATGGCCGTATTATCATGCTTCACGATGCGACAGCTTATGTACAGTAGCGTGTTGTTCAGATCATAATAATAATCACCACTACCAGATATGTAAAACTCCAACGGTCCATTGTCTGACAGAGCAGCAACAGGCTGTACTTCTACAAATAGAGATTTCTCGATACTTGTTTGAGTCGGTGGTACGGCAAAAATATCCAGTTCAGATTTTGCGCACTCTACAGAAGCGTCATGCAGGAAAGCCATGGTAACTGATTAGAAGATGTCGTCCGCAGAGCGTCTTACTCGTTTCTGACGGGGGCGTCTCTTGGATGTAGTTTTATTCATGAGCATCGGCGGTAAAGGAGGGCAAACGCGGCGCTTTCTTTTTTGGGCTTTTTTAGCGACATAGATTATCCCAGAGCCGTCTTGATGGGTTGGCGTATTTATCCTTTTCATAAGGGCAGTCGATGCGGATGTCACGGCATCTGCAGCGATGTTCCGGGCAGCAGTCCGAACGTGTGGTTTTACTAATTCTAAGCCTTTTCTGAAAAGCGGCACGGCGCGACGAAATAAACCTTTAAATAGTCCTGCCAGTCCAGAGCCATACATGTACTCGCTCCCGCGGAATCCCTCTAGACCGTGCCCCGACTGTGCAGTATAGTAGCGGGCATAAACAGCAGGATCTCCATACACCCTTTGAGACAGCATTTTATCGTGTCAATGCTGGCGAGGTCTAAAATGTAATCGCACTATACACTTGCCGTATCTGAATTTAACCGGCGTTCCCTGGTCCGACATGACTGTAATGTTTATGGAGTCAAAGTGTTGCTTGCACAGCGGTATGTAATCGGGCCGTGAGTAGCGCACCGTGACAATATCATTATCATCGCCGCTAACTTCTACGGTTCGTAGCAGTTGAACGTAACTGTCACCTACAAGTTGATGCTGAATTATATCAGTGTATACAAAAAGCGAATAAAAACCAGCCTTTGAATCGGGGTAAAAGCGGCGATTCCACGGCATTAAAGCAACGGGGGAGTCATCGACGGTCTGCAGGCCGAAAATAAATTTTAACTTAGTACCCAGAGTAAACTGTATAGGGGATGGGTCGGTCAGGATCACCTCGCGGCGTAGCTCATCATACCGTATTCTGTAGGCAGGCGTAGATAAATACAGCGCTTCTATTCGGGCATTGACCGCGCCAACTAGCTTAGGAATGGACGAGTAAAATCCTGATTTTATGTGATACTGTACTAAAGGTTCGCCGTGTTTAGCCGCGTAGAAGCTCCCTTCAAAAGCATCAAACGTGTTCCACGTATGGGGGTACTGTATTTCCGTTAACGCCACCTCATAATCTGCCGAAAGATGAACGGCCCGCGCTAACTTGGTATTGTACTCCGATATTGTGTTTTCAGGGTAGATTTTAATTGACGAATTACTGGGTAATGTCACGAAAAATGAGCCCGCTTCCATGGTTATATATCTGTCAACTCTGAGGCCGGGATCCAACTATTGAATTTTTCGGGGTAGCCCAGCCATTTGACAAAGCAATGACTCACACCCCTGACACGTTTTTTTCTCAAAATCTTTTCTACTCTGTAGACACGATCCTCATCCATAGGTATTTTTTGCAGCTCTTCCTTATAAAATGACCCCTCTACAGGCTCTCCGGCTAAATCACTGATTTTATAAAGGGGTTTATGAAATTTATTGGAGACGCCGGTGATTAAAAAAATCTCATCGCTGTACGTCTTCTCATAGCCCTTACAGAAGGTCGATTTATAGCGCGATATTCTCACATGAGAGCCGACCGTTAAAGACGGTTTAATCGGTTTATTAGTAATAGTAGAACTGTAAATATTGCGCCAGATTTGCATCACGTTTCTCTCTGACACAGACGCGGGACTACAGCGGATCGTTGAGTGGTACGTATGGTTGTAGCTATGCAGCAAATCCGGTAAAATATCAATATACCTAAAGGTATTATGATGCGTAAGATAGCGCCACATACGGGTTTTTAATGTGCGATTAAAACGCTCGACCATAGCGGCTTTTACATCATTGTTTGTAAAAAAGTGATGAATATTGTACGTATTACATAGCTGTTTGAGTGATGAATTTATAAATTCTTTGCCGCGATCCGTCTGCAGTTTCTTCGGTATGCGCTTATCATTTTGAAATATTAATTCGAACGATCTGGCGACACTAGCGCCTGTCTTGTTTGTCAAGGCTACGCACCATGCGTATCTCGATAGAACATCAATCACCGTCAGGATGTATTTGACATTATCATTTTCCCTTGAATAGTCAATTAAACTTACGAGATCCGCCTGCCACTGCGCATCAATGGCCGAGACGTAAATTTTATTTGTCAAAAAGCGTTTTCTAGCAGGCTTGTGTAGCGTGTAGGTGTCTTGCTTATTTAACCAGGCAATAACATCAGATTTCTTTATACCGCGTGCTCTTGCAGATCTAAATAATTTGTCAATACCCGAGAATGAGCCGGGTGCGCGGCATGTAAAATATTGTTTTTCTAATATGGCATCATACGATTTAGACGTCATGATTGATTAAAATGATTGTGGTTCGTTAATCAACAGCCTGCTTCTTTCAGAAATTCAGCTGTATAAAAATTCCTGTTTTAATCCGGATATATCATGCCTGAGTTAATGCATGCATTAATTGCATGTATGGTTGTGTTCTGGGTGTTAACAGCAGGCGTGTGGTGGGGGCGTAACTGGGTGTGTTTCTGGGTGTTAACAGGTGAGCTGGTTTCTGACACTCAGGATAAATACAGGTGGCTGGCCCACTAAAGTACATCAGACAACCACCAGAAGTCCGACCAGACTAAAAAAAGCAAGCTATTCTAAATGTAAGTATATAAGACAGTTGTGTTATTATTCGCAAATGCTTAATTATATTTAACTATGCATCTCTAAAACCATAATTAAGGGTGTTATTTGTCTAATAAGTTAGTTTTATACTGGAGGATAGCTGCATATTTAGTATCGTTGTATAATATAGTTTTACTGCATAAAACATATTCTGTGGTACATAATTAATATAGAAAGACTTATCCGCGGGCAACTATTATAACATAATTTATGTAATACAGTAGTTAATAACTGTCAATACGCCCTAACTAGCGCCTGCAGCGTTTACTTACTACATGTGTGTTGTTTAACATAGACATATTTATAGTCATATTTATACAGTAGCGGTATATTTAGTGGGGCTGTGTAATATAGTTTTACCGCATAAATCATATTTGTGGCGCATAATTAATATAGAAAGACTTAGCCGTATTACCCATGATTTGCTTAGTATAAGAATATTTATACACGGGGAGCAGTTTATTTGTTGGGGTATATAATTGAGTTTGACGAGTAGTGGTGTGTGGATAATATAGATTGCGCATAAAATTTACACAGATAATTTATTTTAGATGGAATCCCAACATTTTTCGGCTTTTTCCAGTCAAGTTGCGGATTCGGTAATAGGTATGTTTCAAGATTTATATACATGTATCTGTTAGTGTCCCATTCTAACTAAGGGCTGTTTTTATATATTATCTTTATATTGTTTATTCTTTCTTGTTTAAGATGAATTAATCAGGACCATCCCCGATAATCTAGATGAATTTACCAGGAACACCCCCGATGCTGTAGATGAATTTATCAGCAACTATAGCGATGATTTTTTAAACGGCTTCAGCGTGCCTACTCTGGAGTGTGATACACCTGGAGCTGAGTATAGTAACACTAATGCATGTGTCGCTGCTGTGTGGGATTTGACTCAAGGCATCATAGGTGCGTTGTGTGACTGCTGTGTATGTATGTGTGTGTGTGTGTGTATATAGCTTTTAAGTATTTAGACGTGTAAATATATATATTAATTCTTTACAGATGTCGACATGTTTCCAGAACCAACCACCACGGAACACAATCAGCCGCCTGTTGAGGAACTGATGTACCAGACCCCCACGCCGAGAAACAGCCCTGATTCTAGAGCACCTAAAAAACAGCTCGGACCGGCGGGCAAAAAAGGGAGAGGTGAGAATCGTATGAAAAGTTTTTTTTTTTTTTTTTTTTTTTTTTTGCACAACCGCTCTGCGAAAATCCACCACGCCTCTACTAAGGCCTGTATCTTTATTTATAGCTTGTAAACTGAAGCCTAGAAGAATTTTCACAAAAGAGAATATACCGGAGCTAATGGAGAGCATCGCAGAAGCTGCAGAAGACGCCACGGCAATCATTCACCACACATCGCTATCCCGTAAGTGTATATTTTGGTATACAGGCACAGTCTCTGTACAGTCAATGATGCACGTGCTTCATCATTGAGATCCATGGCCCCCACATATCTGACACATGTATAATCTATCCTGCAGCTAAGCGCAGCGGCCTGCGTCGGTCTCACACATATCTGGCACACGTATAATCTTTCCTGCAGCTATGCGCAGCGGCCTGCGACGGTCTCGCACATATCTGACACATGTATAATCTTTCCTACAGCTAAGCGCAAAGTCATGAGAAAAACACCTCCAGCACCTCTACAGCCGCTACAGATCACCGAGAATGGCGCAGCACAAGCGTGGCCGGCGATACAGACGGCTAATGGTTCTGTTAGAGCATATCCGCTATCACCGATCTGCGTGGTGCAGGACGCAGGAAACCCTGTACCGTCGGACCATCGTGAAATACCCCATTCAAGTACCGGTCAGCCATCGACAATCCGTGTGAATGACCCCGCGCCACTATATCCAGAAGTGCTCGAGGCACCCCGAAAACATAAGCGGAAAACAAAACATGTTACAGAGTCACCAACCGCATCCTGCGCCGTGGGTGCAACAGCAACGATGAGTCGTGAAGAGTATGATCGCGAGATTGATCAGCTCGCTGATGGTAAGCAACCATCCATAGAACCGCTCATTATACGTATGTCCCACACTATGCAACCGTCAGCGCCATGTGTAACGGGTCCTGCTAATGCCTCTGGGGCCGGACCCTCAGGACCCTCTAATTTGGGTGACATATCTCATGTCTGTGTATCTAACTCTGTTAATGTTAAGAAACGGTCAAAGAGGTCGCGGCCGGATGATGTTAAGGGGTGTAAAGAGCTTAAGGTGTGTAAAAAGCCACGGATTCATGCGCCAGCTATAGATCTGCAGCATGAATCCCGCAGCTGGGACCCCGTTGAAATGCTTGTATTTCAGGAACACATCGGCCGCTACTTACGCTACAAACGCTGGGTCCCCAAAATAATGTTTTTTTGCGATACTTTTGAAAAATTATTATTAACACAAAACCCAACACAGGCTAATAAGTCCGAACTATACGCACTTCGGAGCCTGCTGCTGGATGGCGAGATAACAACTACAGCGACCCCATTATGACTAGATATGGTCGGCTACGGCATGCATAAACCGCCTAAACTAACACTACCCAGGTATAATAGGGCTAGAGTTATAAAAAGGGCTCTAAAATTGTTGGTCAGCGCTAGACGGGCGCTATGCTCTAGGAGGCGCCGTGGTGCCATGTGTCCTGCAATGCCTCTACAGTCACCACAGATGTCGTCACAAGAGTCAGAACAGCACTCACATAGTCCAGGCAGCTCTGCAGATGCCGCACAGGCATCTACACAAAATTCACAATCCGCAGACGCTGACGCTGCTGGTAATGTGCGGCGCCCCGATCATACAGTATTTTTGCAACACATCCATCATCATGAAAGGGCCCTCCGCAATTTCAACGGTCATATACATACAGATCATTTTAGATTTGTAAATTTGGAGCGTGTACGGTCATTTGAAGAGGGCTTGAATATTGTTCATGAAGGCATTCAGGCATTACTGGATAGAATCATCAGGGACATTGAACCTGGCGACTTTGTACAGTTAAGGTTTGATGCCGGTGATACTTTAGACCCTATTTTCACTACAAAACAAACCCGTGAAGATTTTAATTCCGAATCTTTTTTAAATGCTGTTGCCCGCGCACTTCAAAGTAACAGTGAATGCATATCATCCAATTCGCTAAAGCTAGTCGTCACCATCATTAAAAACCGACGCGGTGGTGTAAAAAGGCGCTTGAAATCTATAGCGAGCAGTCAGATCATTAAACAAAAGAGACAATGGCTGTATGATTTTAACAATTACAAGTCAAATCTGTGTTTGGCTGTCAGTGTGTGCGCCCTGATGGACGACACGGATGTCAGTGATGGTGTTTTACTGAACCGCTCTAAAAACATACACGCAGCACTGGGCATCCCTGATGATCAATTAGTGAGTTTTAGCGACATCCCTGCATTTGAAAAATATTTGGGGGTCACCATTAAAGTACTGTACTATAGTCAGGGCGATTGGCGTTACTTTGAGAGCGGTAATACAGCTATTGGCAAAACCGTATTCATATTGTTCCATGATAATCACTACTACGGTATCAAAAATATGAAGGGTTTTATCGGCGCTAAGTACTTTTGTGAGCTCTGCAATTCAGTGTTTCACCACAAAAACAACCACTCCTGTCAGTATTTTTGTAAAGCATGTCAGAGAGAGAATTGCATAGAAAGCGGTGCCGACCAACAGCCCAGATGTCCTGTTTGCAGAGTTTATTGCCGCTCGAGCGTGTGCCTAGATTATCACAAACAATTTGGATTAGGCGACCCAGCATTCTGCAGACTTAAAACATTTTGTGATAAATGCAACCTTTTTGTCCCCAGAAATAGTGAAACAGAGCATAAATGTAATGGTTTGCGCTGTCCTGTATGTCGCAGACATATAAATAAATTCGATGCCCATCTTTGTTACATGCGGAAGTATGTAGCACAGGATGAGTCAGATTGCTATATCTTTTATGATTTTGAATGTATGCAGGAGACAGGCACGCACATCCCGAATTACATTTATGCTACAACGCTGTATGGCCACCCCTCCTGGGAGTTTGAGGGCGATACCTGTACACATGACTTTGTACAGTTCTTTACAAGCGGTAAATTTTCAGATCATACATTTATTGCCCACAATGGTGGAAGATATGATGCATACTTTATTGTTAAGGAACTGATTTCTGAAAAACTACAAGTACAGTTGATAACCCAAGGTGGCCGCCTCTTGTGTGTGTCGCTACCCGATTTGTCTATAAGGTTCATAGACTCTCTAAATTTTATCCCCATGAAACTCAGTAAATTACCACAGGCCATGGGCTTTTCAGGAGGCAAAGGGCATTTTCCACACTTTTTCAATACCAGAGAAAACCAAAACTATGTAGGTCCCATACCTGATGTAAAATATTATGGGGTGGAGTACATGTCACCTGGTGAGAAGGTAGAGTTCCTGGAGTGGTATGAGACACAGGTAAATACAACTTTTGACTTCAAGGCCGAGCTAAAATCTTATTGCAAACAAGATGTTGAAATTTTGAGACACGCCTGCGAGATCTATAGAGAGCGTATTATGCAGATGACGCAGAAAAATGTTAAAAAATACTGTAAGCGTCAAAAGCAAAAGATTGTAGTGCGCAGATGTGTTGATCCTTTTCAGCTCATCACCCTGGCCTCGGTGTGTATGACAATGTACCGGTTTAAATTTCTACCAAAAAAGACAATCGCCATTTTACCGGGTGATAATTATCACAAGGCAAAAAAGCGCTACTCGACACCCGCTATACAGTGGCTCATGTATGTAGCCCACTCTGAGAACATCGACATACAGCACGCTTTGAGAGGCGGTGAAAAACAGGTCGGGAAGTATTTTCTAGATGGCTATGCCTATGTTAGCGGCCAGCACATAGCCTTTGAATTTCAGGGGTGTTTTTACCACGGTTGTCCCGTGTGCTATAATGAAAATGACACAAATAAGGTCACAAGCACGTCCTACGGCCAGTTATATTACACCTTTTTAGCTAAAAAGCGTTACTTACAGTGTTGCGGGTACACAGTAAGACTGATGTGGGAACATGAGTGGAATGAAATGGTTGAAAATGATTCTAACCTTCAAACATTTCTTCGTCAGATGGAATTCCCCGCTCCTTTAGACCCCCGTGATGCGCTTTATGGCGGGCGAACTAACGCCATTAAGCTCTATCACCATCTGGAAGAAGGGGAGACTTTACACTACTACGATTTCACCAGTCTGTACCCCTTTGTAAACAAAACTAAAACATACCCTGTAGGCCACCCAGACATCATCTACGACAATTTTGGATTCATTAAAAAATACTTTGGCATTGCTAGAGTCAAGGTCTACCCGCCGAGAGATTTATTTTTTCCAGTTCTACCGGTAAAACTCAACAAAAAATTAATGTTTCCCCTTTGCTACACATGCGCTGCAGATTCCCAGGCAGATATTTGTGCCCACAGTGATGAAGAACGGGCGCTGACAGGCACCTGGTGCACTATAGAGCTCGAGATGGCGATAGAAAAAGGGTATCGGATCGCTCACATCTATGAAATATGGCATTTTCCTAAAACCACTGATGATCTGTTTGCGCCTTACATTAAATTACATCTTAGGGATAAGCAGGAAGCCTCTGGTTATCCTAGCTGGTGCACTGATGACGCCAAGAAACGGCAGTACATTGACTCTTTTCTTGAAAAAGAAGGTGTCCAATTACGGCCTGAAAATATAGCTGTCAATCCTGCTAAGCGCCAGATCTCCAAGCTTTTCTTAAATTCTTTATGGGGAAAGTTTGCTCAGAGATCTAATCTATCATGTACCAGCATTGTTAGGGATCCAGATGAGCTTTTTAAGTATTTGTTCCTGCCTTACTATGACATTTCGATGTTACATTTCCTTGATGATGACACCGCAACCATTAACTGGAAATATGCAAAAGGCCACCACACACTCAACAAAAACACAAACATTTTTATAGCGTGTTTTACAACAGCGTATGCTCGGTTAGAGCTCTATTCGCTGCTGGACCGGCTGCAGGAGAGGTGCCTTTATCACGACACAGACTCAGTTATTTTTGTACAGAGAGATGGTGAGTGGCAACCGCCTTTAGGCGATTACCTGGGGGAGCTGACCAGTGAAATACCCGATGGTACACACATCACAGAATTTGTATCCGCGGGCCCCAAAACTTACGGCTACAAACTCAACACCGGTAAAACTGTCTTAAAAGTTAAGGGGATAACACTAAATGTTGGTAACTCTCAATCTATTAATTTCAACAGTCTGAAAGATCTAGTTCTGGACTACCCGCGCAATTCTGCCGCAGAAACTCAGAAACGTATTGTCGTACAGCAGGCGTCCATTGTGAGAAATAAAAAGTACTGGGATATTGAAACAAGGCCATTACGCAAAACACAAAAGTGCGTTTATACAAAGCGGCGACTATTAGACGATTTCACAACATTACCTTTTGGGTATTAGTCGAGTATTGTGATGGATACGCGTCTGCAACACCCGTTCTCGTGCATTCTAGCAGGCCCGTCTAATTCTGGAAAGAGCTATTTTGTAAAACAGCTGCTATATAATATTGAAGCTAATTTTTCTCAGAAACCTGATAATATTGTATGGTTTTATTCGTGTTGGCAAAAACTATATGATGAAATCTCTCTCTCTTTTCCCCACGCCAGATTTGTGGAGGGTCTGCCGAATACATTCGTAGATGACGAATTATTCCCACCGGAGAAGGTGAATTTGGCGATTGTTGATGATCTCATGGAGAGTGCTAGTGAGAATTGTGAGATAGAAAAAGCCTTTACCAAGTATGTGCACCACAGAAATCTCAGCATTTTCTACCTGGTGCAAAACATATTTTGTCAGGGCAAGAAAAGCCGTACGATAAATTTAAACACAAAGTACATGGTGCTTTTTAACAACCCCCGAGATAAATTACAAATTTTAACTCTAGCTCGTCAGATGTATCCCGGAAAAACACGTTTTTTCCTAGAAGCTTTTGAGGATGCCACGCGGGAGCCTTACGGGTATTTGCTTGTAGATTTGAGAGCTAATACTCCTGAGGATCTGCGTTTAAGGACTGGGTTGTTTCCACCCGCGCTGCCCGCTGTCTATGTTCAGAAGAAAAAAACTTCTAAAAAGTGAATTTTACCAGGTATCAGACATTCTACGCTGTGGTCGTTGTGATGTAAAGATGTCTGAGAGGCTCCGGCGTAACTGGGCTCTCTTAAAAACCCTAGTGAAAGCAACCCCCGCTGTCAGAAAGTCTATTTTGCGCGATGCAAGCAATGATTTAATTACAGCCATAGGCGAGATTGCTTTAAATATCTTAAAAGGCAGGATTCCGCTGAAAGAGCGCCAAAAAGGTATATTAAAGAAGTGGCGTAAAGCTATAAGAACCCTGAGCGACAGGTCTCAGCCCATAAAGAAAAAGAAGCGCCTACTAAAACAGGCCGGCGGGTTTATCGGTCCTCTTTTAGCTTTTGCAATCCCAATAATAACAAGCCTGATCGCCGGAAGATAATGGAGCATACAACGAAAATGTATCTAGTCCCCAAACAGGAGCTAGACAAACTAAGACCCGGTACTACAGATAACATACGCGACAGTGTTATTCGGCGCCTTGATGGTGAGATTAGCGACATTTTACAGCGTCGTGACATTCCCGATGATGTGAAAATTAAAATGTATAGCGCTGTGCTACAACGCTACTTGGTACATACGAGGCACAGCTCAAAAGAAGTAACGGCTTTAAATCTCGTTAGCCCTCCTGATCCTGGTCAGCAGCAATTGCCAAATACCGACTCTGATAAAAATCATGAGATCGCTGAAATTGTCGGACATATAAACCAAAGATATAAAAAGAATGCTGAATTTTTACTAAACAGGCTGCTGCAGAATAAAAATGTCACAGCATGGAATAATAATGCTGAATTTATTTTCAAAGGATCCGTAATACCAGGGTCTAACTTACTGGATTTGGTACGTAGTACAACGCAGAGTCATGCTCTGAACAGTAGAAATTTACCACCGGGTTGGGATTCATTTATGCAGGCTATGGCCGAACTAAATATGCCGTCTACAGTTGTGGGTAACCCCGCTACTAGGAAGCTTTTAGATGAATTAAAAATTACCAACAGTGAGACACGCTCTGTATCTACACCGCTGAAGTTAGCGGCGGTTCCCCGTACAATTCAATCTTTACATTCCCCGTCATTAGGTACCACACGTGGAACTCTGCTACCTAAAAAAAGGTCTCTACCGATGCTGCAAACCATGTGGCTCACGATGTAAAGAATGTACTGGATAAATGCTGTACACGCCTTGTAACGCTATATTAATTATTTTGTAAGAAGTGTAATTGTTCATTGTACTATTTTAATGTTTTTACTTTTTATATTCTGTATGAATTTTTATAGTAATGAAATGTCTTTGAGATGCTGTTTTATTGTGAGAAATAAATCTTTTAAATTTTTTTTTACAATATCGTGTCTTTGGTTTTTATTCGTATAAAACACGCCGCTTCTTACTTGTGTTGTAACATTGGGTCATATTATAACTTGTGTTGTGACATTGGTGCATATCTCTTCTGTGTATATAAGGCAGCCACAAGGATAAAACCTGCTACAATGTGAATAAACACAACTTGCAATGGCCTCAGTAGATAACAAATAACTTTGCAGATGCCATCTTCAGGACACAAAAAAGAGAAAGCAAATATCAATTCAGGTACAATACAAGTACAAATGTGTTATAAAACAAAGTTCTGCTTCACAAAGATCACCAAACAGCATGAGTTTGTACAAAAATATCTGACCCTCAGATAACACAGCTGTTTTCTGAGAAAGCTAATACAAAAAACAAATAACCTCAGATGCCATCTTCAGGACACAATAACTTTTCTGTTTGTGAGAATAAACATTTATGGGGTACGCAAATACAACAACAATTGCTTGACCTAGGTGCTATAAACCTCTGACCCACAGTTAACCTAATTTAGGTAATGTTCACCATTTAGTTAGTGTTTGAGAATACTTTTCACATAACAGGATGTAGGATTGCATACAGAAACATCAGCCCTATTCACTATATGGATACACTGTGAATAAAACAAAAGCTTACAGAATCAAACTCGGGGCTACGTATAAAATCTATTATAAAACAAATGAAAAAGGTGTTATAAACCACGTGTAAAATAAATACACGACTAGGCTATAATTATAAACATGTGTTATTCCACAAAATACGGGAATAATATCAAAACTACAACAAATTAAACTATATTAAACTATATCAAAAGGGGAAATCAAACAAGGAGGGACAGCTGGATACCAGCCGTCAGACAAGGGGAGGGGAGGGGTTACACATTTTGATACACTTTGATAGGGGCGGGGCACCTGTCAGATTGAGTTTGACGAGACATGGCTATTATACACTACTGGGATGATTTAAAACAACATACGGTATACAATAAATAAGCAGCTGAATCAGGAAATGGCGCACGTTACAAAAAAGCTATACTAAACCCCTATAAAATGTAAGCTCATAGAGAGAACATTGCAAAAATGCCCAGAGAAAAATTAAATCTGCAAAACAGCTCAATCACATCACAGTACAAATATCATAACACCACCTTAAATAGCACATGATGGATAACATAGACCAATTGTAACAAATAATAAAAGGGTAAAGACACATCAATGTGTTAGCATACTATGAATAAATAGTAAGGTGCAGGAGTACATAAGGCAGGTAGATGATCAAGCTTATAGGCACAATCTGTTAGTCGAAAGGATAAAGTGCATGAGCAAAAGGCATAAGAAAATATCAAAAAATCATTTTTTACCTAAAGGTAAACGTGCTGCCAGGTCCCCTACGCGCGTTTTGGCGCTTGCCTTTTTCTATACGTTGGGTGAGTTATAATTTAATATGCACTCAGCCCTAATACAGAAATTGTGCTTTTTGATTATAGTTTCATTATGGATAGCAGAGTTCACCACTAATATGGGAAAGCTTAAGAGCTTGTCTTGTGTCTGATATTACACCTCACGTATACAATTATTCGCTTGTAATACAGTTTTATGCAAAGATTGTTGAAATGACAGGCACATGAAGTCAGCCCGTATGATATATTTGGGAACAAAGAGATGTAAAAGGGGCAATAATAGAGAGCAGCTAACAATCAGAATTTCTCTAATACTGTCGCTGTTTAAAAAGATTTATAAAGGTTTAGAATGAAGCAGGCAGTTCAGGATGAACAATGTAATAGTACCCAAGAGGGGAGTGATGATGGAGCGCAGTACTGTGACCCATATACTCCTTATTCTGGTGTTCTCCTTGTAGTGAGGCACAGGCAGGCAATGCTCCTTGGGAAAAGGCATGCAAATTAGCTTCTGAATTTACTTTTTTTGAGAGTAAAAAAAAGCCGATGACTCTAAGGTACAAAAATGTAGTAAGCAGACGTGCAGAGCGACGCCATAGATTCAGCACTTGTGCGGCAGCTGCTTCCCCCATAGTACTGCATGACTAGAGTAAAGTTCTCAGCACGCGGTGGGCACGACACCGGTCACATAAATAAGCACCATGTTGTGGTGTTGTCCTGACAACTGCAATGCACAGACCCACAATCGCCAGGATGTCTCAGGTGGCGTTACCATAACAACAGATGGAGTCTTTCACGTACCAGGAGTAAGGGAATGTGTACGGCATTGATTGTTTTCGTCCGTGCATTGATCAAGCTCTCCTGTCTTTTCTATATATCTGTGTCATGGGACTTACAACAGATTTTCCCACGATCAAACATATAAGTGAGCAAGTCTGACCTAAAACCACGGACCTTAGGAGATGCTGAATAAAGAAACATAAAAGGAAAATATCCAGAATGATCGGACACATGACCCCAGCCTGCCGCACGTCATGCCCACCTATGGAGGCGCTGCCAACAATCTTATGTCAGCAGTGCCGGACTGTGATGCTATGAGCCCGCTGCTCTACTACATGCCAATATCACGTCAACCTCACTCACACCTTTACCTTTGCCTCTGTATAATAAAGAATTGGGTAGTTTATAAATGATGAGACGCTGCCTACGTGATGAAACTAGTGTATTGTGCCACTACTGCCCATATATTGGGCGAGGGGCCCACTCCTTCATAGATGGTCACCAGGGAGGTCACTTGTCCCCCCGAGGGCCAGTTCAATGGTGCATGTCAGGAGGGGTGATTGTACATTGCTGTTGTAAAGTGATTGTGTATAGCTGGGATTTGCCATCGCTTAAAGGGAGCTTATAATTAGATTTATGCTGCCCAAGCCACAGGCAGCACGAATCAGAGCCCACCTGAGGGCGTGCATAGAGAGACCTGCGTGCGTAGAGAGACCTGCGTGCATAGAGAGACCTGCGTGCATAGAGAGACCTGCGAGTATAGAGAGGCCTGCGTGCATAGAGAGACCTGCGTGCATAGAGAGACCTGCGTGCATAGAGAGACCTGCGTGTGTAGAGAGGCCTGCGTGCATAGAGAGACCTGCGTGCATAGAGAGACCTGCGTGCATAGAGAGACCTGCGTGCATAGAGAGACCTGCGTGCATGGAGAGACCTGCGAGTATAGAGAGACCTGCGTGCATAGAGAGACCGGCGTGCATGGAGAGACCTGCGAGTATAGAGAGACCTGCGTTCATAGAGAGACCGGCGTGCATAGAGAGACCGGCGTGCATGGAGAGACCTGCGTGCATAGAGAGACCTGCGTGCGTAGAGAGGCCTGCGTGCATAGAGAGACCTGCGTGCATAGAGAGACCTGCGTGCATAGAGAGACCTGCGTGCATGGAGAGACCTGCGAGTATAGAGAGACCTGCGTGCATAGAGAGACCTGCGTTCATAGAGAGACCTGCGTGCATGGAGAGACCTGCGAGTATAGAGAGACCTGCGTGCATAGAGAGACCTGCGTGCATAGAGAGACCTGCGTGCATGGAGAGACCTGCGAGTATAGAGAGACCTGCGTGCATAGAGAGACCTGCGTGCATAGAGAGACCTGCGTGCATAGAGAGACCTGCGTGCATAGAGAGACCTGCGTGCATTGAGAGACCTGCGTGCATAGAGAAGCCTGCGTGCATAGAGAGACCTGCGTGCATAGAGAGACCTGCGTGCATAGAGAGACCTGCGTGCATAGAGAGACCTGCGTGCATAGAGAAGCCTGCGTGCATAGAGAGACCTGCGTGCATAGAGAGACCTGCGTGCATAGAGAGACCTGCGTGCATAGAGAGGCCTGCGTGCATAGAGAGACCTGCGTGCATAGAGAGACCTGCGTGCATAGAGAGGCCTGCGTGCATAGAGAGGCCTGCGTGCATAGAGAGACCTGCGTGCATAGAGAGGCCTGCGTGCATAGAGAGACCTGCGTGCATAGAGAGACCTGCGTGCATAGAGAGGCCTGCGTGCATAGAGAGGCCTGCGTGCATAGAGAGACCTGCGTGCGTAGAGAGACCTGCGTGCATAGAGAGACCTGCGTGCATAGAGAGACCTGCGTGCATAGAGAGACCTGCGTGCATAGAGAGACCTGCGTGCATAGAGAAGCCTGCGTGCATAGAGAGACCTGCGTGCATAGAGAGACCTGCGTGCATAGAGAGACCTGCGTGCATAGAGAGGCCTGCGTGCATAGAGAGACCTGCGTGCATAGAGAGACCTGCGTGCATAGAGAGGCCTGCGTGCATAGAGAGGCCTGCGTGCATAGAGAGACCTGCGTGCATAGAGAGGCCTGCGTGCATAGAGAGACCTGCGTGCATAGAGAGACCTGCGTGCATAGAGAGACCTGCGTGCATAGAGAGGCCTGCGTGCATAGAGAGGCCTGCGTGCATAGAGAGACCTGCGTGCGTAGAGAGACCTGCGTGCATAGAGAGACCTGCGTGCATAGAGAGACCTGCGTTCGTAGACAGACCTGCGTGCATAGAGAGACCTGCGTGCATAGAGAGGCCTGCGTGCATAGAGAGACCTGCGTGCATAGAGAGACCTGCGTGCATAGAGAGGCCTGCGTGCATAGAGAGGCCTGCGTGCATAGAGAGACCTGCGTGCATAGAGAGGCCTGCGTGCATAGAGAGACCTGCGTGCATAGAGAGACCTGCGTGCATAGAGAGACCTGCGTGCATAGAGAGGCCTGCGTGCATAGAGAGGCCTGCGTGCATAGAGAGACCTGCGTGCGTAGAGAGACCTGCGTGCATAGAGAGACCTGCGTGCATAGAGAGACCTGCGTTCGTAGAGAGACCTGCGTGCGTAGAGAGACCTGCGTGCATAGAGAGACCTGCGTGCATAGAGAGACCGGCGTGCATAGAGAGACCGGCGTGCATAGAGAGACCTGCGTGCATAGAGAGACCTGCGTGCATAGAGAGACCGGCGTGCATAGAGAGACCTGCGTGCATAGAGAGACCTGCGTTCATAGAGAGACCTGCGTGCATAGAGAGACCTGCGTTCATAGAGAGACCGGCGTGCATAGAGAGACCGGCGTGCATGGAGAGACCTGCGTGTGTAGAGAGGCCTGCGTGCATAGAGAGACCTGCGTGCATAGAGAGACCTGCGTGCATAGAGAGACCTGCGTGCATGGAGAGACCTGCGAGTATAGAGAGACCTGCGTGCATAGAGAGACCGGCGTGCATGGAGAGACCTGCGAGTATAGAGAGACCTGCGTTCATAGAGAGACCGGCGTGCATAGAGAGACCGGCGTGCATGGAGAGACCTGCGTACATAGAGAGACCTGCGTGTGTAGAGAGGCCTGCGTGCATAGAGAGACCTGCGTGCATAGAGAGACCTGCGTGCATAGAGAGACCTGCGTGCATAGAGAGACCGGCGTGCATGGAGAGACCTGCGAGTATAGAGAGACCTGCGTGCATAGAGAGACCTGCGTTCATAGAGAGACCTGCGTGCATGGAGAGACCTGCGAGTATAGAGAGACCTGCGTGCATAGAGAGACCTGCGTGCATAGAGAGACCTGCGTGCATGGAGAGACCTGCGAGTATAGAGAGACCTGCGTGCATAGAGAGACCTGCGTTCATAGAGAGACCTGTGTGCATGGAGAGACCTGCGAGTATAGAGAGACCTGCGTGCATAGAGAGACCTGCGTGCATAGAGAGACCTGCGTGCATAGAGAGACCTGCGTGTATAGAGAGACCGGCGTGCATAGAGAGACCTGCGTGCATAGAGAGACCTGCGTGCATGGAGAGACCTGCGTGCATAGAGAGACCTGCGTGCATAGAGAGACCTGCGTGCATAGAGAGACCTGCGTTCATAGAGAGACCTGCGTGCATGGAGAGACCTGCGTGCATAGAGAGACCTGCGTGCATAGAGAGACCTGCGTTCATAGAGAGACCTGCGTGCATGGAGAGACCTGCGAGTATAGAGAGACCTGCGTGCATAGAGAGACCTGCGTGCATAGAGAGACCTGCGTGCATAGAGAGACCTGCGTGCATGGAGAGACCTGCGAGTATAGAGAGACCTGCGTGCATAGAGAGACCTGCGTTCATAGAGAGACCTGCGTGCATGGAGAGACCTGCGAGTATAGAGAGACCTGCGTGCATAGAGAGACCTGCGTGTATAGAGAGACCGGCGTGCATAGAGAGACCTGCGTGCATAGAGAGACCTGCGTGCATGGAGAGACCTGCGTGCATAGAGAGACCTGCGTGCATGGAGAGACCTGCGTGCATAGAGAGGCCTGCGTGCATAGAGAGACCTGCGTGCATAGAGAGACCTGCGTGCATGGAGAGACCTGCGTGCATAGAGAGACCTGCGAGTATAGAGAGACCTGCGTGCATAGAGAGACCTGCGTGCATAGAGAGGCCTGCGTGCATAGAGAGACCTGCGTGCATAGAGAGACTTGCGTGCATAGACAGGCCTGCGTGCATAGAGAGGCCGGCGTGCATAGAGAGACCTGCGTGCATAGAGAGACCTGCGTGCATAGAGAGACTTGCGTGCATAGAGAGGCCGGCGTGCATAGAGAGACCTGCGTGCATAGAGAGACCTGCGTGCATAGAGAGACCTGCGTGCATAGAGAGACCTGCGTGCATAGAGAAGCCTGCGTGCATAGACAGACCGGCGTGCATAGAGAGACCTGCGTGCATAGAGAGACCTGCGTGCATAGAGAAGCCTGCGTGCATAGACAGACCGGCGTGCATAGAGAGACCTGCGAGTATAGAGAGACCTGCGTGCATAGAGAGATCTGCGTGCATAGAGAGACCTGCGAGTATAGAGAGACCTGCGTGCATAGAGAGACCTGCGTGCATAGAGAGACCTGCGTGCATAGAGAGACCTGCGAGTATAGAGAGACCTGCGTGCATAGAGAGACCTGCGAGTATAGAGAGACCTGCGTGCATAGAGAGACCTGCGTGCATAGAGAGACCTGCGTGCATAGAGAGACCTGCGAGTATAGAGAGACCTGCGTGCATAGAGAGACTTGCGTGCATAGAGAGACCTGCGTGCATAGAGAGACCTGCGAGTATAGAGAGACCTGCGTGCATAGAGAGACCTGCGTGCATAGAGAGACCTGCGTGCATAGAGAGACCTGCGAGTATAGAGAGACCTGCGTGCATAGAGAGACCTGCGTGCATAGAGAGACCTGCGTGCATAGAGAGACCTGCGTGCATAGAGAAGCCTGCGTGCATAGACAGGCCTGCGTGCATAGAGAGACCTGCGTGCATAGAGAGACCTGCGTGCATAGAGAGACCTGCGTGCATAGAGAAGCCTGCGTGCATAGAGAGACCTGCGTGCATAGAGAAGCCTGCGTGCATAGACAGACCGGCGTGCATAGAGAGACCTGCGTGCATAGAGAGACCTGCGTGCATAGAGAGACCTGCGTGCATAGACAGACCTGCGTGCATAGAGAGGCCGGCGTGCATAGAGAGGCCGGCGTGCATAGAGAGACCTGCGTGCATAGAGAAGCCTGCGTGCATAGACAGACCTGCGTGCATAGACAGACCTGCGTGCATAGTCAGACCTGCGTGCATAGAGAGACCTGCGTGCATAGAGAGACCGGCGTGCATAGAGAGACCTGTCAATCAAATGGAATGGGGCGGGGAGATGCATCGGGACCATATCGGACTAGTCAGGTCTATCTCAATAGTTCTAAGATGACTTTTCTCATTTTTCTCAATAACGCCATAGTGTAAAACAGGCTGAGATTCATGCTGCCCCGATTCGAGCAGCTTCAATATTATTCCTTTAATTAACTCTGGGATGTCCACCGATCCCGAGAATGGCGGGACAACATTGATGTTTTACTGCAGAGTCCCCGTTACAGTTTTTTCCTCTGCAGACGGCAGTTCTCGGCCACCGCTGCAGTATGGCTCCACCTAAGTACATGTGGCCAGCTGCAGTTCCCCCTATAATTGGTAAAACTGTAAAAGGGACACTTCTTTCTACCAGATATGAGCCGCAAAAAGCTTCTGAAAACCTATTTTTATGTATATTCTCTCCCAAGACCCGGATCTAGACCAAATTTTTTAGCGATAGATTTTCTTGCTTTGCTTATTTCAGAAGACCTTCCTTTTTGTTGTAATTTTGGATGGTCAGGGCTGGACAAATCTCGGCAACCAGACAGCTAACCCGCCTATTTTTTTAAAGCTGCCACCACCAACATTTTTGGTCCTTCACTGAAGTTCCATTTACCTGACTGCAGCAAAATCTAGTTGGCTTCGGGGGATTACTCATTGTAAAATCTACAACAATATGTCTTAAAGGGAATCTGCCAGCAGGTTTTTGCTATGTAAGCTGAAGACAGCATGCTGTAGGGGTTAAAACACAGATTTCAGCAATGTCTCTCTTCCTCAAGATCAGTGGTTGTGTTTGCCTGCCATGATTGTGTTAGCACCAGTAGCTTATCATTGGGGAGACCCAGCAGTGCTGCCTTCTGGTCTGGCAACGCCCACTACTCTGATAGGCAGCTCACTGTTTATGGACTTTATACATGGAGAGCCTGGTGGGGGCGGAGTTAGCTTCCTCAGCTCTGCTTCACTGCTAAATCTAAAAGCTCTGATTGTATCAGAACAGCTGCACCCAGTAATCTATGTGATATATCCCTGCATTCAGGGTCTCTTTGCCAAGTTCATGCTGCTCTCAAATGAGGTAGCAATAACCTGGTGACAGATTTCCTTGAAACTGAATTTAAAGGGACACTGTCACCTGGATTTGGAGGGAACAATCTTCAGCCATGGAGGCGGGGTTTTGGGGTTTTTGATTCACCCTTTCCTTACCCGCTGGCTGCATGCTGGCTGCAATATTGGATTGAAGTTCATTCACTCTCCTCCATAGTACACGCCTGCGTATGGCAAGATTGCACCTTGTGCAGGTGTGTACTATGGAGGACAGAGAATGAACTTCAATCCAATATTGCAGCCAGCATGCAGCCAGCGGGTAAGGAAAGGGTGAATCAAAAACCCCAAAACCCCGCCTCCATGGCTGAAGATTGTTCCCTCCAAATTCAGGTAACAGTGTCACTTTAAAGGCATTGTTCAAAATTACAAAAACAGCGCCACACCTGTCTAGGGGATGCTTCTTGTACTACAACCATGTTTTTCTTATGCAAAATGAAACATTTAAAGGGACCCTGTCAGCACAAAGTGACTGTTCAAACCAAGTAGGGGCGCTCGGTCCACCCTACAACCTAGATGTTTTCCCTCTAACTCAGCCCTTCTCTGGCTCTATGAATCCAGATTCATGCTACAAGTCAAAAGGATGCTGGTGAAATGGGAAAGTAAGGTCATACTGGTGACTATGGGTCGTCCACAGCCTGGTGCCTCTGGGAATAATAGAGAGGGTCAGGGGGCTTCAGCACAGGCTTGTGGGCATCCCGGCTGTACAGGGTAGAGCTGGCATGGGAAGTACTGTACCCATCTTGGAGCCTGCTCTTCCCTGTTTCTTGTATTGTTCATCTTGAAATAAAACAGCTGAAAGGAATATACAAAAACTGATGGGAAAGAAAAAAAATCTACTCAAACACATCTAAGAAATAAGCTACAGCTACAGTACAATGTATCAATTCCTGAAAATATAAGCAAGAGGAAGCCAGGAACAACGGAACAAGCGCTAAGTATATTATAAACTAATCACATCGGGCATGAATAATCTGCTCCAGCCAAAAGAGCAAATGCCAGATTACACTGCTAGCATCGTATACTGCCATGCTTTTAGGAGAAATAACAGAAACAACAAACAAGACCCACTGTCATCTCTTTTTTTGTAACTTTGACAGTATATGCCCAACTGTGAAGGATCTAAAAGACAAAAACAATGCAGCAAATAATAAAAATCGGGAGGAAATGTGTTAGATACAATAAGACGGCTAATGTCTTCTTTGCAAGTTTCACAAACTGCGTTTCGAATGTCTGCCATATCAATCAGTGGAATGTGTCAATATATAGAAATGCATAAGAAGAAAAAGAAAGAAAGAAAGACAGACAGACAGACAGACAGACAGAAAGAAAGAAAGAAAGAAAGAAAGAAAGAAAGAAAGAAAAAGAGAATAAAAGAATTGTAAAAGAAGCACCATGGAATATTTTATGGGGTCCACTCAATAAAACAGAAAAAAAATGTACAGTGCTTCAAATAAAGTTTACAAAAAACGTGGTGACTGAGTCTTCCTTAAGAAATATAGATATGTGATAGATAATGATGGATAGATAGATATGATATATTAATAGAGATAGATAGTAGATTGATAAATGATAGATAGATAGATAGATAGATAGATAGATAGATAGATAGATAGATAGATAGATAGATAGATAGACAGATAGATAGATGATAGATAATGATGGATGGATAGATAGATAATAGATGATAGATATATAGATAGATGATAGATATATATATAGATGATAGATAATAGATAGATAGATAATAGATAGATAATAGATAGATAGATAGATAGAAGGATATAAGCTAGGTTATAGATAGACCGCTCATTGCTAGATAATACATTTTCCTACATAGTGCAGAATGTACAGGGGGACATGCTGCGTTCTCAGCTGAATACAGGTGGACACACTATAACCTATGAGATGACTAATGGCTCTATATTCTGTCACTAGGGTTGTCAGCTTCTGCCAGTGCTTTAACCCTTGGTGTCCTGGCTACTCCACCTGCACCCTGCCCTAGAGGTTTGCTCCCAGCACATACACAGTGACACAATGTAAACACCAGTTTGGAGGACACCAGTTTGGAGGACACCAGTATGGAGGACATCAGTATGGAGGGCACCATAGGACAGAGCCTAGTGCCAGGCACAGACTGCAGCACTCCTCCCAATAACCCAGGAACTTTCCTTACCAGGTATGGGCCACTGTGAAGCGCCTCTGCTTGGGGATGTTACTGCTCAGCAGCATCCTGCGGAGCAGCCTGGGGGAGTTCCTGGGGGAGATAATGGGTGACAACCTGGGGGACACAGTAGAAGTCTTCCTGGTGGTTCTGGACTTTTCATGATGTAACAGGTTCTCCCTTAAAGTCTTGACCAGATCCTCATTAAGCCAAGGGTTGGGGCAGTGGGTATTATCCACTTCAGGAACAGCCAGGGTGTCTGAGCTGGGTGCTTGCTGTTGAGCCATGTCCTCCATGCCAGTTGGGTGAAGGGCAGAGGATGGGTGCAGGGTGGGCGACCTTCTTGCTTGCTGCAGAGCAGCTCTTCTGCAGGTTACTCTTCCATGGGTGACATCTCCTCAGCTCCTCTGTATATGGATAGTGATCTTCACACAGCAGTCTAACACATCTCCACTCCTCTCCTCAATGTCCTGGGCACTGGCTCTTTGGGCAAAGCTCAGAAGACCAGGACAGGGCTCTGCATTAGCTCTACAGGTTCTCCTAAACTATGGCCAGTCCTCCACTGCAGCTGTGTCCCTGTACATAGAAAGCCATGGGAGGAGGGAGGTGAACGCCTGCTCTGGAGGCTGGCAGCAGCCTCTCTATACATTACACTGGCTGTACAAGAAGTGGAGCAGAAGAAGCTTCCTCTGTGCCATCTGCTCTGCTGTGGGCAGGTAGAGGCACGAGCCACCAGCTCATTTATTGATAGTTCAACCATAAATTATTAGTTCTATCAGCTGGAAAATGCTGCAGTGCTGACAGTAGGTGGAAATACCTGCTTCCCTCATGCACACCAATACCCAGGAATCCTCATACTGATGTAAGAATGTAATAACCTGGGTGATAATTGCTAGAAAGAATTTATTAAAATATATGTTTGTTTCAAAAATAAAAATAAAACAGGAGAAGTTACAATCCGAAACAACAGAGGCGAACGTCAGCTCTTCTAATGGGTCTGATTTGGGCTTTTGGAGAAATCCAACCTGTGGCTCCACAACAGTAATCCAGGCTGAGAACCTCAGATTTCTAGTAGGAATTCACAGTTGGAACTGGCGCAGGTCTGCACAATGCAATGGGGCTAATCTGCGTCTGCCTGCCCGCAGCTGGTTCACTTCTGACCTTTTTATTATACAATGCAGTAAATATTTCACACCAATATGAGCGACAAGAGGGATTTTTCCATCGATAGCAGAAGATTGTGGGTAGATTCAGGGGGAGAAACATGTAGAAGAGGGCCCCTTTGCCAGAACAATATAAGGGCGCTTTGAAGTCCAATAATATGTCTGTGACACTAAGGCGAGGGTCAACACGTCTTCTCCATCAGAGAAAAATGGTCCAATCATGCTAATCACACTCTGACCAGAGGTTCAGAGTGGTATCTGTTCTTCTCGGATGTGCAGAATAAAAAACCTAAATCCTCCATCTTCTCTATTCTGTCAGTCTGTGAAACTCAGATGACATCAGATTGCAGTCTGAGTACAGTCGTTTTTTTTTTTTCACGGACCCATAGAGTTGAATGGCTGAGTGTGATCCAATTATTGGAGGCAAAACGTGCATAATGCGATTTTTTTTCCTCCGACCGCTCGGTCCAAGGAAAATTGGACATGTGCACGGCCTGATTGAATAACATTGGTCCGAGTGCTAGCCGATGTTCTGACGGATCACACCCGGACTGAAAATACGAGCCCTCTCCGTTTACTACTTCGGAGGTATACGTTTGCCGCCTTGCACCAATGATATCTCTGCTCCTGAGTAGATTTCATGCAAATTTCAGCCTGGAACACGTGCTAATATCCATGTAAAAAATCATCCCTTTCAATATAGCTGTGGTGAGTACCTGCATTTCCCATGAAATAGCAATTCTGTCTCCATGGGTAATAGCATTTCTTTATTGTACCATTCCTTTTGTTATTTCTCCTAGAAATGTATGAATAGAATACACTAAAAGGTTTGTTTTCCAGGAATTGCTGAAATATTTGTATAATAGGCAACGTGATAACATTATATACTATAACTTACCCTTCTAATCTCTCACTATTCCCATGCCTTTTTTTTCCCTCTGGTCCCTGCTGGTCCAGCAGATTGTCACCTGCTGTACATCAATCACATGACCACTGCAACCAATCACTGATATCAGTGGTCATGAGCCGCACATCCTATCAGTAGTGAACATGTGAGCTATGTACATAACGTTATTGCTGCAGGACCACTCGGGACCATTAAATGCTTGTGCAGGACTATTTAATTTATTTACTTATTTTATTATGGACCTAAAAACTAACATTCATGTATTTGCTAACAGAGGCAACAACCTGTCTGCTCTACCCAGGTCAGTCACTAACTGCTCCTATCCTATTAGGGGCGTAACTGTTGATGTTATGCTGTTTGACAGCCGGCTCCCCGCATTAAGGAAGCGGGGAGCTTACTGTCAATCACCATGACATTGACAGTCACACCCTGTCAATGGAGCACAGCAGAAGAAAGACGCTGTGGCGGCAGAGATCGGAGTCTGGCACAACAGGCAGGTAATTTGCAACTATCTGCCTGTTAGTTCTTAGACCTGTAGTAAAAAAAAATAGTCCTCCCTAACCCCTTCAAGCAGCAGGCCTGGAAAATGGGGGATTAGAAAAGTAAGGTACAGTTATTTTATTGTGTCATCATATTGCCTGCTGTTAGGACACTATCAGAAAAATTTGCACCTCGGCGTTATTGCATTTGCACCTTTTTTTGTCTATTTTTTTTTTCTTTTTACTGTTTTTCATTTGTGCCTTATTCTTTTAATTACTGCCTTTTTTAAAAGTCTATTTTATATGTGTTCATGTTTTATTTTATCTACACCATTGTTGTAGGGTTTGGGGTTTCTAGATGTTTTCAGCAGCAGATCAATTTTTGCACAAAGGTACTACAGTCACCAATATAGTGATTTTATGTACGAATTGTTGCTTGTTTTTGCAAATTTTGCAACGTTTTAGCTGTAAAATTGCTTAAATGTGTCTTTAGTGACCAATCAAGTTACAACAGTTGCCTATAAAAGTCTGTGGAAAGGGAAAGGAGAATAGGAAGGGGCTGAAGGCAGAAAGAGGCAGAAAACGCAAAGAGAAACTGCTGAGGCTTCTAGTGCCTGGAGCATAAAGGGCTGAGGCAGAAAACTCATAATACAAGCCATATAACGGCCAGTAATAATCTTATTCCTCAGCACACTAATATGACAGCTGTTTCTGAAATGTGGTCAAAGGTCAAACCCCCTGCATACATATAGAGTTCACATATAACATGGTGACTAACTTCAGCCACTACCAGAGGGATATTTGGAGCTGGAGTTTCACACCGGAGGTCAGAGCTTGCTTTAAAAACCTTTAAACATAATAGACTGTGGTTGATGTTGATGAGCCGGTCTGCACCACGGAAAAATCGCCATCGGGTAAGACTCAGCTTTTCCCCTAAATTAAGTATTTTTCAATTTCTTCAGGTTTATACAGAAAATGAATTATCATGGTTATCTGTTAGCTAGGCTATTTATGCAGAGCGCAGCATTTGAGCTGACTTTTTATCTGGCTGCTGCACTCTGCATATTGAACACTTAGAGCATATTTACACAATACGATTGCGGCGCAATCATTGTGCTTTTTTTTTACCACCGTATGCAATTTCAAACACTGGGCAGAGCACAAGAGCCAGATCATCACTGACTGCTGCGCTCTGCACAAAGGACACTTGTGAGCGTAACTTGCTCAGTTCATCTGCTGCCTATGCAGAGTGCAGCAATAAAGAATTGCCACTGATTCCTGCACTCTAAACATTCAATTTCAAAGTGCAGTAACCAGTGACAAAGTCAGCTCCACTGCTGTGTTCTGCATAGGCAGAGCTGTGCTGAACTCAATAAATGTTTAATGTGTCGAGCACAGGAGTCGGTGATGATTTGACTGCTGCACTCTGCATACTATATGCAACCAGGAGTAACCCTAGGTGTCGCTTTCCTTGCCCTCCTGCTAGCTATTGCTTTTGGTATGCAGTATGCTCCTGAGATACGTCCAGTTGCATTTGCAGGAATTCAGAAAGCTAATTTCTTAAAGCACCACTCCAGCATTTATTTTTATTTCAGCACTGGAGTGGTGCCACTAATGTGAGTTCCCTGACCCTAGTCTTATACTTACCAGTCGTCATCTTCAGCTCTTCCTGATGTGGTTACGGTCTCACGCCGCCATCTTGTGACTGTAATACTGACCGGAAGTCAAAGGTAACGGTCACAAGTTCTCAGTGTAAGTCTATGAGATCCTCGTTCTGTCCTCATTCAGTAGTGACTTCTGGATCACCCAATGGAGAGATCTGGCAGGTCACAAACAGCAGAAGACGACCGGAGCGGCACCGGTAATAGAAGAAGACGATGGCTGGTAAGTATGACACTAAGGGCAAGGAACTTAGATTAATGGCACCATTTCAGCAGTAAAATTAAAAAAAACAAAAACGCTGGAGTGGTGGTCTAAAAACAACTAGTATAAAGATACAAACCTAAAAATAAGCAGATAATAAAAGGTAAAGATTCAGATATTTGAAATTCAACTTTAAAGTCACAGTAATTCTGTAAGACACTAGAAATAAAGTTTTAGCTTCTTTTTTCTTTTTTACAGAGAATCATTATTCTGTTTAACTTTTTTGCAAAATTGACAGCTTGATCCGCTGCCACGTCAGATGTCACTTTTGTAGCAGCTTCTCAGCCTCTACGTTGTCTGCAGTACATCCTGAGAGATTGACTGTCAGTCAATGAGAAACTTGGCTCCAAAGCGGCAAATATTCTGACAGTAAATCCACTTGTCACATCTCTAAAATCAGCTACAAGGCTGGACGAGAAAAATTAGTAAAATAAAACTAAGTAACTTTGGCAATAGCTAGAGGTTATGATTTCTTTTGTTATAACTGGTTACTTTTACGTCTCATTGCCAGTGATGAAGATTCTAGTTATTTCCTATGTTTTTGCATTTTTTGTCAAATATATATATATTTTTATCTTTGTTAAAGGTGATTTAAAGTTGCTACTAAGACTAAGATATTGTTAATCTATCCTTTAGGACAGGTCATCAATATCAGATTGGTGGGTCTATCACCTGGCACCCCAACTCTTCCCTAATCAGCTAATAACTGGTGCTATGGCATGGGCACATAGGCAAAAGCTTTCCAGTCACCGTCAGCAGGCGGGGAGAAACCGCCAGGGACCCGTCTGTAGAGCTAATCAATAGCACGGCTGGGTCCTCGGCAGCTATTAAAAGCACGCTTGCTGTGATTGTACAGCCGGTACCAGATACATGCTGCCCACGGTCTGGCCAGCATGTATCAGCTGGCAGGTTCCCCTTTAGCAGGACAGATGATTGTCGGGGGAGTTAAGCATCTGACATGTCCAATTTCAGACTGACGGTTCTTTTTGTCTTCCTGAGATAAGCTGCCTACAAAGATGTCGTGTAGAGAACATAGGAGCACTCTGCAAAGTGGACTCTCTTGGGTATGGGAACGTCTGGGAGATTGTTACGAGCCGGACAATTGGCTGAACAATTGTTGGGCTGACAGCCATGGAAGGAGAATGTGGGGCTTTACAGTACCCTGAACGAACTAGTGACACCAGGAAAGTATTTACTCACACTCGTGTGTTATGTGAAAGTCTTAAACAGCAGTAAGATACACCTCTTAATAAATATAATAATAATAATTTTATTTATATAGTACCAACATATTCCGCAGCACTTTACAATTAAGTGAGGACAAGTAACATAGAATTCACCATTTACAGGAGGAGTGAGGGTCCTGCTCGCGAGCTTACATTCTACAGTATAAGGAAATAGGGGGGCACAATCGGTAGAAAGTGCCTGTCATATATGGTCCAGCCATCATTATAATAAATAGGGGTTACTGCTGTATAAAGCTGCATGATCGGTTATCAGCCAGTATCTGTCTAAGTGCAGTTACTAAGTGCTATTGGGTTCATGGAGGATGCGGAGATAGATGAGCAGGAGGGACCAGGAAAAATTAAAAGAACGAACAGGAGAGAGTTAGATTTAGTGAAGTGAGGTGATAGGCCTGTCTAAATAGATGTGTTTTTGAAGCACACTTTAAAATGGGGGAGACCTAGGTATTAATCGGATTGTCTGACTTAGTGCATTCCAGGAAACTGGCGCAGCATGAGAGACGTTTTGGAGACAGAAGTGTGAGGTTTAGACTATGGAGGATGGTAGTCTTAGATCAGTCACAGAACGGCGAGCATGGGTAGATAGAAATGAGAGAGGAGATGTAGAGCGGTGTGAAAATATGGAGAGCTTTGTGGGTGAGAGCGATGAGTTTATATTGTATTCTTTAGTGGATGGGTAACCAGTGCAACGACTGGCACAAGGTAGAGGCGTCGTTGTAGCAGCTGGAAAGAAATACGAATCTGGCTGCCACCTTCAGCATGGATTGGAGAGGAAAAAGTTTGGTAAGAGGGAGACCAATTAGTAGAGAGTTGCAGTAGTCCAGGCAATAAAGAATAAGAGCAACACTAAGGCTTCTTTCACACTAGCATCGGAATCTCCCCGTCGCAATGCGTCAGGGAGAGATTCCAACGCTAGCGTTTGCTGCAT
The DNA here is from genome assembly GCF_032444005.1 of Ranitomeya imitator. Lineage (NCBI taxonomy): Eukaryota > Metazoa > Chordata > Amphibia > Anura > Dendrobatidae > Ranitomeya > Ranitomeya imitator. The sequence goes on from NC_091282.1 coordinate 95,163,389, forward strand.
TGCACAATGGAGGCAGCGGATGCATTTTTCCGGTGCATCCGCTGCCCCATTGTAAGGTGCGGGGAGGTGGGGTCGGAGTCCCGGCCGCGCATGCGCAGTCGGAAAAAGCGGTCCGTCAGGAGAAAAAAACGTTACATGTAGTGTTTTTTTCTCCCGACGGTCCGCCAAAGCACGACGCATCCGTCGCAAGACGGATGCGAAGTGTGGCAATCTGTCGCAAATGTGTCGTCAATAGAAGTCTATGGGGAAAAAACGCATCCTACAAGCACTTTTGCAGGATGCGTTTTTTCTGCAAAACGACGCATTGTGACGGATTTAAAAAAACGCTAGTGTGAAAGTACCCGAAGAGTTTTTTCAGTTTCAAAGGTGAGAAAGTTCGGATTCTGAAGATGTCTTTTAGATGCAGAAGACACAAGTGAGTAATCAGATAGGGAATAAAGGGAAGATCTCTGTCAAATATGACCCCTAAATTGCTGCTTGGGAGTTATGGTTGAACCACCCCACATAAATTGCTATATAGTGTATAGGTAGTCAGTAATTTGACACAATTACCAGAAAATACATTTTCTCCAGCTTTTAGTTTATATATGGTGGTAAATTAAAGTAAATCTTTTAGGTAGAGGGAAACTCCCCTTCTCCCACTGAACTCTACCTATTTTTCTCTCCAGCTTTGGAGAAGGAAAAGCACAAAACTCCCAAAAAGTCACAAATTTTGTATTGCGTGCCACTAAAGTAGTATATATCCTTTCCTAACCCCACTCCCATGAGTTATAAAAAGATAATCCCCTGGCCATATTACCTATGCCTGCTTGGCCATCCTTGCGCATATGCTTCCTGCCTTCAGGGTAAAATCCAAAGTTCTTTTTTGCCTTTCTAAGTAGCTTAATTTTATCATTTTATTTCAAAGGCTATTTATTTTGCTGAAATATTCTAATACATCTTCCCATCTCTTCAACAGGAGAGTGCATAAATCTTGATGATACAATATTATTAAAAGTAATTGGGTCAGAGTTAATATTCCATTGAAGTTACGGCGTACAATTGGCCATGTTCATTACCTTGATGCATTTCTCTTAACTTAGTAATGCATTATGGTCTTCCCAACGCATTTTACAGACTTTAATTAATCTTACTAATTACTTTAATAATGTCCTCATATCCAACAATACTCTCATATTTGCAGATCCAATTTGTCATGGTGCCCCTAAACCGTTTGAGCTCTTATACTTATTAGCACCAAACAGCAGTACACCATATAATAACGTATAGTTTGGGTGCCGGAATGTCTTTGTAGATCAGCAGTTTTTTGTAATGCGGATCTATTGACGAAGGACATGACACGAGCAAAGAGGTGCAGAAGGATTTGGGTCAAACAGAAAGTCTGTCCTTGTAAAAGACAAACAAAAATGGTGGTGACAGCTACCTCCCAAGAGCCGGGGCAACAGGTACGTTATGCTCTTCTTTCTATGTCCTGATGATTTATGAGCCGAAAGAGAAGTTCTGGCATTAAGATTACCGTCTCCTGGACACATAACTACGTTTATAGACTGGCCTCTGCCCATGGGGCAGAAATGACATAATGTGCATATGTCAGATGTTTGGCACTGACTATACTGATATGAAGACCTTCTACCTAGCACCTCGCATACAACATAACAGCAGCTAATGTTATAAAAAGGAACCAACCCAAGACATTCCAGCCCGTCTGTACCAATTATGACTTAATGGGTTCTTCCCATCACTCAGGAGTCCCATCGAACCTGAGAATGAAGGTGCGACCAAGCCAATATCAACTTCCCAGGTTTCCCTGCACAAATGAACTGCGGATGTGCAGACAGTAGTATTTGAGCGCAGCCATCCGCAAACACCATGGTCAGCATCACTGCCCTATAGGGTAATGACGACATACAATTGATAAAAAAATAAAAAACAAATGAAGCACAGTTTATGTACAAAATATTATTAGAAAACATCTGACAAACAAAATGAAGTGGGGATGGAGTTTCATAGCGCCAATTCCATAAAGTGACACTGTCGCATTTCCTAACTCCGGTACATCCTCAACCACATTTGTCCATCGCCTAGCTCTCTTATTAAGTGCATTTTTATTCTGCAACTGCATCCCTCTTACAAGTTTTTTTTGTTTTTTATTTTGTTGTAGCACAACACTATAAAACAATTACAGATCCGCACATACAAAATCATAATACTGATTGCACCATTTCATACCGCCTAGTAGCAGTAAGTTCCCTCTAGTTGTAATCAATTCTAAGTAACATAGTAACATAGTTAGTAAGGCCGAAAAAAGACATTTGTCCATCCAGTTCAGCCTATATTCGATCATAATAAATCCCCAGATCTACGTCCTTCTACAGAACCTAATAATTGTATGATACAATATTGTTCTGCTCCAGGAAGACATCCAGGCCTCTCTTGAACCCCTCGACTGAGTTCGCCATCACCACCTCCTCAGGCAAGCAATTCCAGATTCTCACTGCCCTAACAGTAAAGAATCCTCTTCTATGTTGGTGGAAAAACCTTCTCTCCTCCAGACGCAAAGAATGCCCCCTTGTGCCCGTCACCTTCCTTGGTATAAACAGATCCTCAGCGAGATATTTGTATTGTCCCCTTATATACTTATACATGGTTATTAGATCGCCCCTCAGTCGTCTTTTTTCTAGACTAAATAATCCTAATTTCGCTAATCTATCTGGGTATTGTAGTTCTCCCATCCCCTTTATTAATTTTGTTGCCCTCCTTTGTACACTCTCTAGTTCCATTATATCTTTCCTGAGCACCGGTGCCCAAAACTGGACACAGTACTCCATGTGCGGTCTAACTAGGGATTTGTACAGAGGCAGTATAATGCTCTCATCATGTGTATCCAGACCTCTTTTAATGCACCCCATGATCCTGTTTGCCTTGGCAGCTGCTGCCTGGCACTGGCTGCTCCAGGTAAGTTTATCATTAACTAGGATCCCCAAGTCCTTCTCCCTGTCAGATTTACCCAGTGGTTTCCCATTCAGTATGTAATGGTGATATTGATTCCTTCTTCCCATGTGTATAACCTTACATTTATCATTGTTAAACCTCATCTGCCACCTTTCAGCCCAAGTTTCCAACTTATCCAGATCCATCTGTAGCAGAATACTATCTTCTCTTGTATTAACTGCTTTACATAGTTTTGTATCATCTGCAAATATCGATATTTTACTGTGTAAACCTTCTACCAGATCATTAATGAATATGTTGAAGAGAACAGGTCCCAATACTGACCCCTGCGGTACCCCACTGGTCACAGCGACCCAGTTAGAGACTATACCATTTATAACCACCCTCTGCTTTCTATCACTAAGCCAGTTACTAACCCATTTACACACATTTTCCCCCAGACCAAGCATTCTCATTTTGTGTACCAACCTCTTGTGCGGCACGGTATCAAACGCTTTGGAAAAATCGAGATATACCACGTCCAATGACTCACCGTGGTCCAGCCTATAGCTTACCTCTTCATAAAAACTGATTAGATTGGTTTGACAGGAGCGATTTCTCATAAACCCATGCTGATATGGAGTTAAACAGTTATTCTCATTGAGATAATCCAGAATAACATCCCTCAGAAACCCTTCAAATATTTTACCAACAATAGAGGTTAGACTTACTGGCCTATAATTTCCAGGTTCACTTTTAGAGCCCTTTTTGAATATTGGCACCACATTTGCTATGCGCCAGTCCTGCGGAACAGACCCTGTCGCTATAGAGTCCCTAAAAATAAGAAATAATGGTTTATCTATTACATTACTTAGTTCTCTTAGTACTCGTGGGTGTATGCCATCCGGACCCGGAGATTTATCTATTTTAATCTTATTTAGCCGATTTCGCACCTCTTCTTGGGTTAGATTGGTGACCCTTAATATAGGGTTTTCATTGTTTCTTGGGATTTCACCTAGCATTTCATTTTCCACCGTGAATACCGTGGAGAAGAAGGTGTTTAATATATTAGCTTTTTCCTCGTCATCTACAACCATTCTTTCCTCACTATTTTTTAAGGGGCCTACATTTTCAGTTTTTATTCTTTTACTATTGATATAGTTGAAGAACAGTTTGGGATTAGTTTTACTCTCCTTAGCAATGTGCTTCTCTGTTTCCTTTTTGGCAGCTTTAATTAGTTTTTTAGATAAAGTATTTTTCTCCCTATAGTTTTTTAGAGCTTCAATGGTGCCATCCTGCTTTAGTAGTGCAAATGCTTTCTTTTTACTGTTAATTGCCTGTCTTACTTCTTTGTTTAGCCACATTGGGTTTTTCCTATTTCTAGTCCTTTTATTCCCACAAGGTATAAACCGCTTACACTGCCTATTTAGGATGTTCTTAAACATTTTCCATTTATTATCTGTATTCTTATTTCTGAGGATATTGTCCCAGTCTACCAGATTAAGGGCATCTCTAAGCTGGTCAAACTTTGCCTTCCTAAAGTTCAGTGTTTTTGTGACTCCCTGACAAGTCCCCCTAGTGAAAGACAGGTGAAACTGCACAATATTGTGGTCGCTATTTCCTAGATGCCCGACCACCTGCAGATTTGTTATTCTGTCAGGTCTATTAGATAGTATTAGGTCTAAAAGTGCTGCTCCTCTGGTTGGATTCTGCACCAATTGTGAAAGATAATTTTTCTTGGTTATTAGCAGAAACCTGTTGCCTTTATGAGTTTCACAGGTTTCTGTTTCCCAGTTAATATCCGGGTAGTTAAAGTCCCCCATAACCAGGACCTCATTATGGGTTGCAGCTTCATCTATCTGCTTTAGAAGTAGACTTTCCATGATTTCTGTTATATTTGGGGGTTTGTAACAGACCCCAATGAGAATTTTGTTACCATTTTTCCCTCCATGAATTTCGACCCATATGGACTCGACATCCTCATTTCCTTCGCTAATATCCTCCCTTAAAGTGGACTTTAGACAAGACTTTACATAGAGACAAACCCCTCCTCCTCTCCGATTTTTACGATCCTTTCTAAACAGACTGTAACCCTGTAAGTTAACTGCCCAGTCATAGCTTTCATCTAACCATGTCTCGGTTATTCCTACTATGTCAAAGTTACCTGTAGATATTTCTGTAGTGGATGAATGTAAACATTCATTGTACTGAACGCATACAAGTTAAATATTTCCAATAATACTCCACTAGTCTCCTAAAACTATGTCAAGGTCATCTCATTAGCCAGCCTACCCCTGTTTGCATTAATGAGTTCCCTGAAATAACTGTCTATGGATGGGTTTCTGACTTACAGTAGGTATACCCCTACTCATGCTGCAAGACTTGCTAAAAGGATGGACATTGACTTTTAGGGAGTTACCTCCAATAGGTGGCTTTAGCAAGTTCTCTTGGCGGGTGAGGAGCCCATGGCTGGGGGTTCGCCGGGCAGCAGCAAATACTTCAGCTGGAAGTGAGTCTTCGGACGCACATTCAGATGAAGTGTTTTTCAGCGTACAGACCCACTGGGTCCGTGAGAGGCCATACACACTGCTGGCCGCTAATGTCAGCGTGCAAGTGACCAGGGATGCATGGCAGTGACGTCATGCACTCCCGTCGGTTGCATGCTGAAGTCAGCTGCCGCCATCAGCAGAGGATGCCACATGGCATGGGGGCGCAGATAAGGTGAGTATAGCTTTTTTTTTTTTTTTTTTAATCAGTGAGTATACAATGGCCATGGCCATACTACTACATGGATGACTATGGACTGTGTGTTATACTATATGAATGACTATGGGCTGTGTGTTATGCTATATGGATGACTATGGGCTGTGTATTATACTATATGGATGACTATGGGCTGTGTATTATACTATATAGAGGACTATGGGCTGTGTATAATTCTATATAGAGGACTATGAGCTGTGCATTATACTATATAGAGGACTATGAGCTGTGTATTAAACTATATAGAGGACTATGGGCTGTGCATTATACTATATGGAGGACTATGGGGGGTGCATTATACTGTATGGAGGGCTATGGGCTGTGCATTATACTACATGGATGACAATGGACTGTGTATTATACTATATGGATGACTATGGGCTATGTGATATGCTATATGGATGATTATGCGCTATGTATTAAACTCTATATAGAGGACTATGGGTTGTGCATTATACTATATGGAGGACTATGGGGGGTGCATTATACTGTATGGAGGAATAAGAGTAGAGAACAAGGGAGTGGGTGGATCCCGCTATGTGCTAGCAATAAGTATATATATAAAATTAGTTGTAGTATAAATTGTATGCTGCCCACAAGAAAAGGAATCAGACTACATGTGTAAATACCAATAGGACAGACGGCATATACACTAGAGAAGAGACAGAGGACGGACAGATCAACCATAAGTCCGGTACAAAAAATTGTTAAAATATATAATTTATTAACATACAGGTGAGAACAGGATAGCAGAAAAATGCATAATGATATTTAAAACCATAATAAAAACAAGGGGCGCACACCCAGATAATAGCAAATCAATATCCAGAGGATAAATATAAGAAAGAATTATGATGTATAAATTCAGAAGAGCCTAAATATAATAAGATATCATGCACATAACTACCATTAAGACTAGTAGTTCTAACAAGTTTTTAATCCTATCAAGATGTTAAGGCCAATGCAATGACCAGAGGGTGCAAAAAAGTGCAAGTGCAGATAGGGCATAGGTTGTGATATATATATGGTATCTATTTACTCAGACCAGGGGGTTATGTTTAATATCCTGTGTACAAGGTGGGCCATGTATATGGATACACCTAAATAAAATGGGAATGGTTGGTGATATTAACTTCCTATTTGTGTCACATTAGTATAAGCGAGGGGGAAAACTTTTCAAGATGGGAGGTGATCATGGCGGCCATTTTGAAGATGGCCATTTTGGATCCAACTTTATTCTAATAGGAAGAGGGTCAAGTGACACATCAAACCTATTGAGAATTTCACAAAAAAAACAATGGTGTGCTTGGTTTTAATGTAACTTTATTATTTCATGAGTTATTTACAAGTTTCTCTTTGTTTACAGCCATTGACATGTCGCAGAGGTTAACACGTGAGGAGCGGATAGAAATTGTGTTGATGTCTGGTTAACGCAGTACCCGGGTCATTGCAGCAGATTTCAATGCAAGCCACCCTATGCAAGAAAACTGTCACCATTGCCATTTGATTTAGGTGTATCAATATAAATGGCCCACCCAAAAAAGATTGCCTTATTACTGAACATAATGTTCTGTATAAACTGAGGGTCCTGTACCAATTTTTGTTTTGCCCAGTCTGCAAATTCAGCGCGCAGATCTGGCATCCTTCGAACATCCCTTCGGATGGAACAGGACCCTCAGTTTACACAGAACATTATGTTCAGTGATGAGGCCAGCTTTTTTGGGGGGGCATTTATATGGATCCACCTAAATAACATGGCAATGGTGACAGTTTTCTTGCGTAAGGTGTCTTGCATTGAAGTCTGCTGCAATGACCCAGGTACTGCATTCACCAGACATCAACACAATTTCTATCAGCTCCTCATGTATGAACCTCTGCAACATGTGAATGGCTGTGAACCAAGAGAAACTTGTAAATAACTCATGAAAGAATAAAGTTACGCTTAAACCAAGCACACCATTGCTTTTCTTGTGAAATTCTCAAGAAGTTTGATGTGTCACATGACCCTCTTCCCATTGGAAAAAATAAATTTGGATCCAAAATGGCCGATTTCAAAATGGCCGCCAATGTCACCACCCATCTTGAAATGTTTTCCCCCTCCTATATACTAATGTGCCACAAACAGGAAGTGGATGTCACCAACCATTCCCATTTTATTTAGGTGTATCCTTATACATAGCCCACCCTGTGTAATCAGGATGACGGGGCCCGGTCCAAATGTTGCACCTGGGCCCATCAGACTCTAGTTATGCCATTGCCATGGAGCATAGCCAAAGAGACCCAATACTTTCCTTAAGGTAGGCCAGCCCTCTTCAAAGCCCAGACATAACAGTGTCCTTTCTAGACGGTTCCCTTACTGTATATCTATCGCTCTAAGATCAGTGTTAACATGGTGGGATAAAACAGACCCAGAATCCTTAGGCTAAGATTCTATATATCAGCATCTTCTTATATTTATAGTATCATAAAGTCACTGAAATGAGACTGGAAAGTACAGAACAATTTTTATCTACAGCTTGCACAATTTTAAGACTGGGATGACACCTAGACCCTTTCATCCTATCTTTTTACCCCGTGTGTCACATGACAGCTCCACGTGAATCTTTCTTCCAAAACTCAATGAATTTTTTGGATAACAAACTGTTCTGGATTGAAAAACCTAGTGTACCTCCCAATGTGCAAACTCCAGAGCACATCACCTCATAAGTGAATCACCCGGACCCAAGTCACTGATGGATGTTTCATGCGCAAAGATCTTCCTTGGTCTTCATAAAAGAAAAATGTCATATTCCAGACCATAGAGATATCTTATTTTCTGCACGAAACATTGCCATCATCAGCAGAATGTATGACTGCATCTCTATGGAAACCTGTGCAAGGAAATTTGCTTTTGAGATTTCCGAGACGTCTATAACCTCTGTCTTTTTCTAACGTTGGGTGTTTAAAGGAAGGTTCCTACTGTTACAAAAAATGACAAACTTGTCTTAAACAGCACAATATTGCAGAAAGATGGTGACATGGAAGAGAACAGACTGCTGTTCAGCACAACTAATGATACCATAACTTCACATCCATACTGTACCGCTGCACACAACCATAGGAACATACTGCATGACTGACTGTGTATCGTACTGCAGCTCTAGCACCGAGTAATGCCATAATTTCATCTGAAAATAGTCACGTCAGGACAATTCAAGTAAATAGGGAATGGGCTATTTGTATAAGATGGTTATCTGGGACGTTGGTTATTGTTTCCTATGAGGCTAAGAACTAACAGGCAGGTAGTTACTAACTATCTGCCTTTCCTGCCCGGTGATGATCTGCGCCGGCTCAGGCAATGACTCTCCTGCTTCATGTCAGCTCATGTCAGCAGAGCAGCTTCTTCTCTTCCACTCTACTCTGTTGGTGGGCAGCATTGCCAACATCCTGCTGATTGACAGCGAGCTCCACGCAGTTAGGCAGTGAGGAGCCAGCTGTCAATCAGGTTGACATCAGCAGTGACTCACTATCGACAGCTCAGAGCGGAATAGAAGAAGCTGCTCTGTTGACGAGAAGCAGGGGAATCACCAGCAGGAGTGATTAGTGACCAGTCTGAGCCGGCAGAGATCGGTACTGTGTAGAACAGGCAGGTAGTTAGCAGTTACCTGCCTGTGAAGTTTTAGCCCCACTGCAAAAATAACCAAAGTGCCAGAAAACCCCCTTTAACTATTGTAAAGCTTCCCGTATTCACTTACTCATTTCCACTAAAGTTCTCCTCAAGATAGAGAACTTTAATTGTATGACTACAATATGATGGATTTCGGTCAAATTCTTCTTACGGCAAAGTATGTCTGACTTTTACCTGATATGAAGAAGCCTCAATGCCTGTCTTACTACATCAAGACAAGGGAACAAAGATCCCATCGCTCACAAGTCTTCTCAATGTTTTACAGCCTATAGTTCATAACTACCTGTAAATGAAGAGTTCATGTTGTTCTCTTATCTTGTAATAAGGTCTCTGTTACAATTTTATTCCTGAGGTCAAAACCCTACATACCATAAAACAGGTCATGCCATTGATATGAGACCTCAGCTCATAAACCTCAGCTAAAGATCCTTGTGATCGCTGGTTCCACTTTTCTTCTTCTCTACTGTAGCGGTCACTTGGCCACCAACATTCTCTTCTCCCCAAGATCGCTAACTCTAAGGACCAACTCGCATGCTATTCCAACCCCAATCAATGCTTAGTTGATGCAGAATACTCAATGAACACTTTGCTTATAACCTTGCATTGAGAAAGAAAATTCTAAAGTACCTCTCCATACAAAAGTCTTCTCCTGACATGAGTAGTCTATTCGTTATCAATCCAACTTGCAGTCTGACATCAAATCTTGTTTGCTGCCAATCCTGAAACCAAGATACTCTTCAATACTGAGTGGCATCTGCCTTTCTCGACCCTGACTTGTCCGACATTGCTTCACAGATCTCAGCTTGGCCGTATGTAGGCTCTCAGTAGGCTACATGTCAGGCTCTACCTCTTCAAAGCTATGGAAACACTAATCAAAGAAGGAGAATTCCTAATATCCTATAAGTAGTTAGAACAAAGTAGGTGGCAAACAAGCTATTTATTGATATGGGTATATTACAGTGAAAATCAGTGCCAGAAGGGGATCCAGTTTAAATTCTTTATGTCAAGGCTCTCTAGTTAATGTCTATTATGGGTCATTTTCCTTTCACGTAGCTGGAAGACAAAATCCCTACACAAAGTATGAATACCAGAAGGTCCTACAGTTCTGTACTCTTTAGCTTAGCCTACGAAAAGTCAACCCAAAAGTTCTACTACGTCCAAAGATAGGCAACATCATGTACAATATCTAAAAAACTATGGTGATGCTTGTGAAGGGCAGGGAATTCCTCCTATCCTGTAAGTAATGAGAAGAAGATACTGTAGGTGGCAATCAAGTCCTTTTTTGATATGGCTATGTGGCAGTGATAATGGTAAATGCGGGATATAATTTTGATTTTTGATATCTGCCCCCGCCTTGCTCGGCTTCGGCTTCTTTCCATGGTGTTAATCTTTGGGCTGATACTGCGGGGATGATACAGGATATGTTACAAATGTAGCACTCCTACTGACAGGCGGTTTGTATTGTGGGTAACTTGCCATCAATGATTTATACCTTCTCTTTGCAGGTTTGTTTGAGGTTTACGTACAACATATAAGTGTATAGCAACAAACTGAAGGTTATGCAAGTTATGATTACCATGGATTCTGATTGAAGTGGTGCATTGCAGAATAAATTACAGTTATTACATACTTACCTGATTGTACTCGCTCACAGAACTCAAATTTGGCAGATGTTCTCGAGTGAAAATCCTTGAAGAAATGCCTAATGCTAGGTTTATGCTCTCGTGAGAAATGATATGAATGAAGATGGGTTTTTTTGCCCAACCAGATGTCAGTCATCTTCAACACTGACATTTTATTTAATCTAAAAATGTTTTATTGGGTTAAGGTCAATATTTATAGGAAAATATATTCTATTTTCATATTCGATTTTATAAAAAATGTTATTTGTTGGCGCACATATACACATACAATACTATGTGCGATTATATGTACATATGCAATATATCCATTATCCCATGGTACAGATGTCTCCTTTATTACCTATACTATTGGCTAGGCATTTCCCAAAATTTGTAGAGCGAGAAGACCAACTTTGAAAAAAAAATATGACTTTTTGTTACTCTTTTGGAAGTTCTTCTAATGCTATAATTGCCTATAGGTGGCCACCCTGTGGTTGTGATTATTGATGAGCGAGCACTGAAATGCTCGGGTGCTCGTTACTTGAGCTGAGCAAATCATAATGCTCGGGTGCTCAACCTGAGTAACGAGTATAACTGATGTCAATAGGAAACTCGAGGATTTATACAGCGGCTCCCCCCCTCCGGGGGTCTGGATGGGTCTAAAGATTGTTCAAATCGATGGAAACAGCGTGCTAAAATAGCATGGGAATAGCATGGTGATGACCCCAGGGACCCCTGGATCCTAGGTCACTGCTGGCAAAAATGTTGTCAGAGTATTATGCCACTTTTATGGACTGACAATAAAACATACAAAACTGAAGATAAAATTAATTTTACTGGAAAAAATGTTAACAAACATTCTTTCCAGGAAAATGACTTGTATATAAGACAAAATAAATAAGAGAAAAAAAGCCCCTCCACACCTTGGACTTTGTTCACACGTAGTTTCTTGCTGAATTTTTGCACGTTTGCATTGCTTTCAATGGTGAAAAAAACATTCACCAGGAAATTTAATTTTAACATTTTACTACGTTATCTGGCATGTGGTGTGTGAGACATGATCAGACACATCCTATTCAATTTATGAAGGAGGGTATCTGAAAGTCACAAAGTTGTTTTTTTTCAGGGCCATCAGGCGGCCCTCACTATTTATAGAGGGCCATCAGGCGGCCCTTATTATTGATAGAAGGTCAGTAGTCGGCCCACACGATTGTTACAGGGCCACCTCACGGTTGTTAGAGGGCCACCTCACTATTGTCAGAGGAAGATCAGGCAGCCATCACTCTAATTTTCAAGGGCCAGCAGCCAGCCCTCACTAAGCATCGCCATATAATGCTACGCTACCGCTATACATAGTAACATAGTAACATAGTTAACAAGGCCGAAAAAATACATTTGTCCATCCAGATCAGCCTATATTCTGTCAGAATAAATCCCCAGATCTACGTCCTTCTAAAGGGCCTAATAACTGTAAGATACGATTTTGTCACACTCCAGGAAGACATCCAGGCCTCTCTTGAATCCCTCAACTGAGTTCGACCATCACCACTTCCTCAGGCAAGGAATTCCAGATTATCAATTCCCTAACAGTAAAGAATCTTCTTCTATGTTGGTGGAAAAACCTTCTCTCCTCCAGACGCAGAGAATGCCCCCTTGTGACCATCACTATCCTTGGTATAAACAGATCCTCAGAGAGATATTTGTATTGTCCCCTTATATATTTATACATGGTTATTAGATCGCCCCTCAGTCGTCTTTTTTCTAGACTAAATAATCCTAATTTTGCTAATCTCTCTGGGTATTGTAGTTCCCCCATCCTCTTTATTAATTGCCATAAATTGTATACATAGGAGATCGGCAAATTTTCTTTTTTTCTATTAATACTGCAAAGTTTGAAACCTGAAGGGCCAGCAGGCAGCCCTCACTATTGTTAGAGAGCAGCCCTTGTTCATTTTGATATGAGTCACCCTGTCAGCATTTTAGCTTGACAGGTGGATATACCTATCAGTTATAATACCCTCAGCAGCACTAAAACCCTGCTCTGACAAAACACTAGTGGAAGGGCAGACCAGGACCTCCAAAGCATAGACAGTTCATGCCACGTCTTGAGCATGGATATACAATAGTTGAAAGACACAGAGGACTCACGGAGGATGCTTTAACGGTCGGTAAGGTGCCATCTTCTAAAACTTTTCCCCCCTTGTCAGAGATGACTGTCCATCTTTTCCTCCTCATCCTTGTCCACCTCTTTGTTCTCCCTGTCCTCCTCATCTTCAGACCATCCATGCTGAACAGACGGGATCAAGGCGGTGTGGGTAGTACAGTCTCTAGCGCAGGCAACCAGCTCATGTTCATCTTCCTTATTATCAAGTAATCCGCGTTGAGTAGATGAGATGAAGCTGGGCTGCGTAGCTTCACCCTGTATAGTTTCTTGCTCCATCTCAACTTCCTCCACCTGCAAAGCCTCCTCTTTTATTGTGAGCAGCAAGCGTTTCAACAAACAGAGAATCAGGATGGTTATGCTGATAATGACGTTATCACCATTCACCATCTTAGTCGAGTCGTCAAAGTTTTGGAGAACCACACAGATGTCACACATCCATACCCACTTCTCAGCTCCTATGTGCAGAGGCTGACCGGAATACCAACAAGCATGTTGTAGCTGGTATCCAACTACTGCCCTCTGCTGCTCCCAAAGCCTTGCCAACATCTCTAACATTGAGCTCCAACACGTGGTGACATCGCACACCAGTCGGTGAGCTGGAAGTTGCAAATGATGCTGCAGCAATGTCAGGGTGGCGGTAGCTGTAGCTGACTTGTGGAAAAGAGCACACAAATGTGGCGTACTTTCATAAGTAGCTCTGTGAAATCTGGGCAGGTTTTGAGAAACCACTAAGTTAAGCACATGGGCCAGGCTTTATAAGATATATTACAAATATGCTTATTTTTACAAGCACGGTTGATTTAAGAAATGCAAATTTAAATAATGGTTACTCTTTATGTTAGAATTATGACAAGGGTAAGGACTAGGGTTCTCAAGAGAACTTGGGTCAGGACTAGGGTTATGCCTATTCTTAGTTTTAGTTCTAGAGTAATAAAACACATAAAAAACACAAAAATCTAATAAGAGCATAAGCTGTAAATAATAACATATAATGATGTAGAACTTCAGTTTAAAACTTTTCTGTTCATTGCTTCGGGGGTTAGTAGGTATAAAAACCTTGCCTTGTCCACCACGACCCTACACACTCATTCACATACATGTTATAATCACTAGGGGTCCTTGAGGTCTTCTCCAAATTGATCAAATACTGATGTTTATCCTAAAGACATGCCATCAATATTCCTGTCTTGGAGAACCCTTGAAATGAAACGTGTTATACAAGACCTGTTGGGATCCCATGAGGACACCATTGGAACTACTGAATCTAATGGTTACATGTTATATTTTTTTTTCTACACTGCTTACGGTAATTTTTCTGCAACAACCAAATTTCCATAGAATGTTTTATTTCTAAATGGTTTCTTTTCTTGTATTTTTTATCTTTAAAATAAAATAAAAAAAAGTCTAAAAATAAAAGACATTGCAATGCATCAATATTTTTTTTCCTTCAGAATATTATTTTGCTTTAAACAAAAAAAAAAAAGAAACAAACATTCAATGCTTTATTCCTAATATACAGTACAATAGTTGTTTTGATACAAAATAATGGGTATGAAGGAGAAAGTTGCAGAAATTTCAAGTTAACGCCAACAAAAGAAACTTTGAAGTTGGCAGCTGCTTATTATCTTAGAATAATAGACGCATAGCATCCATTTTACTACTGAGTGTTGATAATATCAATATTAATGCCCAAGAGATGCAAAAAATGTTCACACTGGGCTTTTTTTTTTGCTGTGCTTTTTTATGCTAATTTTCAGCTGCATTTGACAGTACCAGCATGTCTATGAGATTTCAGAAATCTCATGCACACACATTGTTTTTTTTGTCATCAGGATTTTGTGCTTTGTTGCTTTTTTTGGACATAGATCATGTCACTTCTTTCAGTGTTTTTTCAACGTTTTATCACCCATTGAATTGAATGGAAAAAATGCATGAAAAACCACAACAAAATCGCACTAAAATGCTGCCAAAAAGCAGCAAAACCTGTTTTTTTGCAGTAGCTAATTTCCTGCCAAGCACTCAGGATTTGCTGCAGAAAAAAGTACAGCAAAAATGCCCAGTGTGAACTTAGCTTTAGTCTACCACCATTTCTAAGTTCGCACTGGGCGTTTTTGCTGCGTTGTTTTCTGCAGCAAAACCTGAGTGCTTGGCAGGAGTAGAGCATTCTGCTTTTTTGGCAGCCCAGTAGACAACCAGTGGAGCAGAGGTTTAGCATGCCCTGTGTTGCTGGGGGTCCCAGTGATCAGAAAGTTAGCTCCTATTCGGTGGATAAGGGATGACTTGCTATTTTGGGAATAACCCTTTAACAATTTCTAAATATTTCTTTACAGCAGACAGAGTGGCGAATATAAAACGTTGACTTCCTGCCACCACCAGTAGAGGGAGCTTAGTAGCTTACTGCATACTGTGTCATTATTGAGTTCAAGAAAGAGCGTCTGCAGTGAGCTCTATAGCTCCCTCTAGTGACGGCTGGAGACAGAAAATCCATTGGCAAAACTCCCATTATTGAGAACATTACGCTGAGTCACAACCAAAATTCACCAAATTGACACTTCGAGGAGACTTTGTCTGGTTTTATGTAGACGTACAGGATTCAGAGTTAGGACATAAGATTTCAGATGGAAAGTATGGCAGTTGATTGTAAGATACACGTATTTGTTGTAGGGATACTCAGAAATGTTTAACTTGTTACCTGCCAAACTCCCAAGTGAAAGCTAGGAGCTTTGCCAATCTGTGGGAAGCTTAACAAGCAATACCAGTGTTCTTTTCTAAGCCTTCAAATACGGTATCACCAAATTGGTACAGATGTAATCGCAATACTTTGATAGGAGGCAACTTGTGCTTACACAAGATCCATGTAGCAACAAGGTGAAGAGGACAGTAATTAGAGGCAATAATCAATCAATAATTGCTGTTTTCAAAATCTCGAGACATTTGTAATGAACAATGGTTACAAGGAAAAGATAACATATTCCAGAAAAAACTACGACTGCAACAAACTATGTAAAATACACAGAACGTTTCAGAGACGCCGGCAACAGCCATGGACACTCATGAGCCACGTACAGGACTCACAGCCCTCCATACTTGTCAAAGACCAGGAATGGTCAAAACCTATCATATCATCTCCTATTAAGTTGTTATCAAGTGCTTTGACTCCTGACCATGACGGAGTTAACATGTAAGTATTACCTGTCTGCTGTATAATAGACTGATTTTCTTTGCTACACAGACTTGTTTTAAGGGAATATCCACCACATGCACTCCACAAGGAGGAATGTAACCCCTTAGACACCATTTTAGAGCCTCTGACCTAACCAAATCAGATACATTACACTGATGAGGGGCAATGCCCTGAAACACCATATCTGCAAAATGAGATTTTGGTTGACTTTTATCCAAAGTCATATTGCAAGGTTTGTTAAAGACTCAATATGGACTTTTAGGGTTGTTGCTTCCAAAAGGTGGCATAGAGTTCTAGTCCTCTTCCTCTCTGAAGAGACAATTTGCATATTTAATTTCTCAGAGGAGCATGAATGGCTTATAAGTCTCTTCACTCTGACATGGCAGGTTTGGCTTGTCACGCTCCAAAAAGAGAAATGTTATCCCTTGGAATCCAGTCCAGAACCTCTCACCTAGTCAAATCAGATCTCATACTTAGCACTGATGAAGGGCAACATCTTGAAACACCGTGTCTGCAAATTGAAATTCTGCTTTGGTTTTTATCCCAATTCAAATTGCAAGACTCAAGTCGATATTGACTTTTAGGATTGCTGCTTCCAATGTGTGGCACTAGAGTTCTTGTCCGCTTCCTCTCTGAAATAGCAATACGATTTGTGATAAATGCTATGTTATTGGGGGAGAAGGAGTCCAAGTGCTCAGAACGACTCTTCCCTGTCATGGCCGCAGAACCAGGTAATTCATCATTCATTAGTCTGAAACGGAATGTTCTCCATCACCAATAGAAAGGTAGTTAAAACTTAGTCATTAATTACATAGAATACAAAATATAGGCAGCATGTGCATTCGGTATATTAAAAAAATCCATAACACGTGTGTTAGGGTTGGCGGAATTCACCGAGTAAATATATGAGTTATGATAGGTGCGTTCGCAACCCAGGGTCCACCGTGCAGGAGAGAACCTGCTGCTAGCAATTGGCTGCACTATATGGCGGCATAAGCGAACTCTGTTACTTCACAGAATCGCTAAGTTAGGAAAACGCTAGGCAGTCAGCCTAGCACACGAACACTCCTCTCCGGTGGAGCCGGAATTCTAGTGGCTATACGCCAGCCCTGAATTCATACACACAAAACTCCTCACCGGAGGTGCCGGTGTAACAGGCCAGATTAACCCCCCGCCCAGAATATACCCGGGGTTAAAGTGGTCTAGGCCAGACTGTACCCCGGGTATATTCTGGCCTAGCCCACACTATACCCCAGGGTACAAATTGGACTAGTCTAGTTTATACCCCTCCAGGTCAGAATATACCCCAGCTACTGTAGATCAGATTTTTCAGGCTTTTGAGAACCATTGAGTGACATTTTTAATAACGGGGTGCCAGGCAGCACCCAGGGCCCCTGGCAGAGCACAGGGGCCACAGGCAGCGCACGGGGCCCCAAGCAGTGCACAGGGGCCCCAGGCAGCGTACAGGACCCCAGGCAGCCCACAGGGGACTCAGGCAGCCCACAGGGGCCTCAGGCAGCCCACAGAGCCCCATGCAGCCCACAGGGCTCCAGGCAGCACACATGGCCCCAGGCAGCACATGGGGCCCCAGGCAGCACATGGGACCCCAGGCAGAGCGCAGGGGCCCCAGGCAGCGCACAGGGCCCCAGGCAGCACATGGACTCCAGGGAGCGCACAGGGGCCCCAGGCAGCACACGGGGCCCCAGCCAGCACATGGGGCCTCAGGCAGAGCATAAGGGCCCCAGGCAGAGCACAGGGACCCAGGCAGCACATGGACTCCAGGGAGCGCACAGGGGCCCCAGGCAGCGCACAGGTGCCCCAGGCAGCACACGGGGCCCCAGGCAGCACATAGGGCCCCAGGCAGAGCACAGCGGCCCAGACAGCGCAAAACCTTGACTGTTCATAAAAAAACTGTTCAGGATATAATAAAAGTTATAACATTCTGAAACTTAAACTTATAAAGGTACTTTTACATGGGGCGATTATTGGTCCCAGAGAGGCTTTCGGCTGATAATCGTACACATGGCTGCTGACAGGACATTCCAATGTAAACGTTCAAAGGTAATCACTGATAACAACATTAAAATGATTAGTAAACACTGATAACAACATTAAAATGATCATAATTGTTTTCAAGATAAAGTGAATGTTCTGTTGTTGACTGCAGATTGAAGCTTGCGGGATAGGTCAACCAATCCATGGTGTCACCAACTTTGGTGTGGATGACGATGTCATAACCAGTGGCGTATCTAGGGGGGGCAGCCGGGGCATGTGCCCCGGGCGCAGCCGGCAGGGGGGCGCAGTCGGGCCGCCTAATTCAGTGGTCCGCAGTGTCTCCCCCGGCGGCTGCATTCTGCCGCTCCCGGTCTGGCAGTCAGCTGTTCTCTGTGCCGACTGTCAAGCTGACAGCCGGCACAGAGAAGCTGCAGAGCGCTGGCTCCCAACGTGTGCAGAAGTGGAGGGGAGCCCCTGCAGAGTGGCTGCGGCGGGCAGGGAGAAATCCCTGCAGCTCCGGTGCCCAGCGATCTGTCTTCCTGCTTTCTCTTGCTTCCTCTCACACAGACACGCCGCTGGATGACGTCATCATTCAAGGGCTGACTGTGTCAGAGGAAGGCGATGAGATGCTGCGGCAGAGCGTGAGGAGAGGTGAGAGGTGTATGTGAATGTGTGTATGTGTTTGTGTGTATGTGAATGTGTGTGCATGTGTGTGTGAATGCGTGTTTGTGTGTGTGAATGTGTGTGTGTGTGTGTGTGTGTGAATGTGTGTGTGTATGTGTGTGTGTATGTGAATGTGTGTGTGTGTGAATGTGTGTGTGTGTATGTGAATATGTGTGTGTGTGTGTATGTGAATGTGTGTGTGTATGTGAATGTGTGTGTATGTGAATGTGTGTGTGTGTGTGAATGTGTGTGAATGTGTGTGTGTGTGTGTGTGAATGTGTGTGTGTGTATGTGAATGTGTGTATGTGAATGTGTGTGTGTATGTGAAAGTGTGTGTATGTGAAGGTGTGTGTGTATGTGAGTGTGTGTGCATGTGTGTGTGAATGTGTGTGTGAATGTGTGTATGTGAATGTGTGAATGTGTGTGTGTGTGTATGTGTGTGTGTATGTGTTATGTAGGCAATCCAGTGACACAGTGTGCCAGCAATCAGAGCACATACAGTGATCTGACAATAACCCAAAAACAATAGAACGAGCTCTGAGACGTGGAATCTCTGTAGACCGCAATACCTGAACCTAACCTGAACACAACTACAGGCAGCTGTGGATTGCGCCTGACACTACCTATGCAACTCGGCACAGCCTGAGGAGCTGACTAGCCTGAAGATAGAAAAACAAGCCTGACTTGCCTCAGAGAAATACCCCAAAGGAAAAGGCAGCCCCCCACATATAATGACTGTTAGCAAGATGAAAAGACAAACGTAGGGATGAAATAGATTCAGCAAAGTGAGGCCCGATATTCTAGATAGAGCGAGGATAGCAAAGAGAACTTTACAGTCTACAAAAAACCCTAAAGCAAAAAACCACGCAAAGGGGGCAAAAAGACCCACCGTCCCGAACTAACGGCACGGCGGTACACCCTTTGCGTCTCAGAGCTTCCAGCAAAAAGAAATGACAAGCTGGACAGAAAAAGTAGCAACAAAAGCAATGAAGCACTTATCTAAGCAGAGCAGCAGGCCACAGGAAAGATCCAGAAGATCAGATCCAACACTGGAACATTGACAAGGAGCAAGGAAGACAGAATCAGGTGGAGTTAAATAACAAAGCAGCCAACGAGCTCACCAGAACACCTGAGGGAGGAAGCTCAGAAGCTGCAGTACCACTTGTGACCACAGGAGTGAATTCAGCCACAGAATTCACAACAGTACCCCCCCCTTGAGGAGGGGTCACCGAACCCTCACCAGAGCCCCCAGGCCGACCAGGATGAGCCACATGAAAGGCACGAACAAGATCTGGAGCATGGACATCAGAGGCAAAAACCCAGGAATTATCTTCCTGAGCATAACCCTTCCATTTAACCAGATACTGGAGTTTCCGTCTAGAAACACGAGAATCCAAAATTTTCTCCACAATATACTCCAATTCCCCCTCCACCAAAACCGGGGCAGGAGGCTCAACAGATGGAACCATAGGTGCCACGTATCTCCGCAACAACGACCTATGGAATACATTATGTATGGAAAAGGAGTCTGGGAGGGTCAGACGAAAAGACACAGGATTGAGAATCTCAGAAATCCTATACGGACCAATAAAACGAGGTTTAAATTTAGGAGAGGAAACCTTCATAGGAATATGACGAGAAGATAACCAAACCAGATCCCCAACACGAAGTCGGGGACCCACACGGCGTCTGCGATTAGCGAAAAGTTGAGCCTTCTCCTGGGACAAGGTCAAATTGTCCACTACCTGAGTCCAGATCTGCTGCAACCTGTCCACCACAGAATCCACACCAGGACAGTCCGAAGACTCAACCTGTCCTGAAGAGAAACGAGGATGGAACCC
Organism: Ranitomeya imitator; assembly: GCF_032444005.1. Taxonomy (NCBI): domain Eukaryota; kingdom Metazoa; phylum Chordata; class Amphibia; order Anura; family Dendrobatidae; genus Ranitomeya; species Ranitomeya imitator. The sequence goes on from NC_091282.1 coordinate 95,184,219, forward strand.
AGAATTGCAGAAAAATGGAGAGACCAAGGTAGCCGAGCTGGCCCGATTATTAAGGGCGAACTCAGCCAACGGCAAAAAGGACACCCAATCATCCTGGTCTGCAGAAACAAAACATCTCAGATATGTTTCCAAGGTCTGATTGGTTCGTTCGGTCTGGCCATTAGTCTGAGGATGGAAAGCCGAGGAAAAAGATAGGTCAATGCCCATCCTACCACAAAAGGCTCGCCAAAACCTTGAAACAAACTGGGAACCTCTGTCAGAAACAATATTCTCAGGAATGCCATGCAAACGAACCACATGCTGGAAGAACAAAGGCACCAAATCAGAGGAGGAAGGCAATTTAACCAAGGGCACCAGATGGACCATTTTAGAAAAGCGATCACAGACCACCCAAATGACTGACATCTTTTGAGAAATGGGAAGGTCAGAAATGAAATCCATCGAAATATGTGTCCAAGGCCTCTTTGGGACCGGCAAGGGCAAAAGCAACCCACTGGCACGTGAACAGCAGGGCTTAGCCCTAGCACAAATCCCACAGGACTGCACAAAAGTACGTACATCCCGTGACAGAGATGGCCACCAGAAGGATCTAGCCACTAACTCTCTGGTACCAAAGATTCCAGGATGACCAGCCAACACCGAACAATGAAGTTCAGAGATAACTTTACTAGTCCACCTATCAGGAACGAACAGTTTCTCCGCCGGACAACGATCAGGTTTATTCGCCTGAAATTTTTGCAACACTCGCCGCAAATCAGGGGAGATGGCAGACACAATGACTCCTTCCTTGAGGATACTCGCCGGCTCAGATGAACCCGGAGAGTCGGGCACAAAACTCCTAGACAGAGCATCCGCCTTCACATTTTTAGAGCCCGGAAGGTACGAAATCACAAAATCGAAGCGGGCAAAAAATAACGACCAACGGGCCTGTCTAGGATTCAAGCGCTTGGCAGACTCGAGATAAGTAAGGTTCTTATGATCAGTCAATACCACCACGCGATGCTTAGCTCCCTCAAGCCAATGACGCCACTCCTCGAATGCCCACTTCATGGCCAGCAACTCTCGGTTGCCCACATCATAATTACGCTCAGCAGCCGAAAACTTCCTGGAAAAGAAAGCACATGGTTTCAACACTGAGCAACCAGAACCTCTCTGTGACAAAACCGCCCCTGCTCCAATCTCAGAAGCATCAACCTCGACCTGGAACGGAAGAGAAACAACTGGTTGACACAACACAGGGGCAGAACAAAAATGATGCTTCAACTCCTGAAAAGCTTCCACAGCAGCAGAAGACCAATTAACCAAATCAGCACCCTTCTTGGTCAAATCGGTCAATGGTTTGGCAATGCTAGAAAAATTACAGATGAAGCGACGATAAAAATTAGCAAAGCCCAGGAATTTTTGCAGACTTTTCAGAGATGTCGGCTGAGTCCAATCCTGGATGGCTTGGACCTTAACCGGATCCATCTCGATAGTAGAAGGGGAAAAGATGAACCCCAAAAACGAAACTTTCTGCACACCGAAGAGACACTTTGATCCCTTCACAAACAAAGAATTAGCACGCAGGACCTGGAAAACCATTCTGACCTGCTTCACATGAGAGTCCCAATCATTTGAGAAGATCAAAATGTCATCCAAGTAAACAATCAGGAATTTATCCAGATACTCACGGAAGATGTCATGCATAAAAGACTGAAACACAGATGGAGCATTGGCAAGTCCGAACGGCATCACTAGATACTCAAAATGACCCTCGGGCGTATTAAATGCAGTTTTCCATTCATCTCCTTGCCTGATTCTCACCAGATTATACGCACCACGAAGATCTATCTTAGTGAACCAACTAGCCCCCTTAATCCGAGCAAACAAGTCAGATAACAACGGCAAGGGATACTGAAATTTAACAGTGATCTTATTAAGAAGGCGGTAATCAATACACGGTCTCAGCGAACCATCCTTCTTGGCTACAAAAAAGAACCCCGCTCCCAGTGGTGATGACGATGGGCGAATATGTCCCTTCTCCAGGGATTCCTTCACATAACTGCGCATAGCGGCGTGTTCAGGCACAGATAAATTAAATAATCGACCTTTAGGGAATTTACTACCAGGAATCAAATTGATAGCACAATCACAATCCCTATGCGGAGGTAGGGCATCGGACTTGGGCTCATCAAATACATCCTGATAATCAGACAAGAACTCTGGGACCTCAGAAGGAGTGGATGACGAAATAGACAAAAATGGAACATCACCATGTACCCCCTGACAACCCCAGCTGGATACCGACATAGAGTTCCAATCTAATACTGGATTATGGGTTTGCAGCCATGGCAACCCCAACACGACCACATCATGCAGATTATGTAGCACCAGAAAGCGAATAACTTCCTGATGTGCAGGAGCCATGCACATGGTCAGCTGGGTCCAGTACTGAGGTTTATTCTTGGCCAAAGGTGTAGCATCAATTCCTCTCAACGGAATAGGACACCGCAAAGGCTCCAAGAAAAACCCACAACGTTTAGCATAATCCAAATCCATCAGATTCAGGGCAGCGCCTGAATCCACAAACGCCATGACAGAATACGATGACAAAGAGCATATCAAGGTAATGGACAGAAGGAATTTGGATTGTACAGTACCAATGACGGCAGACCTATCGAACCGCTTAGTGCGCTTAGGACAATCAGAAATAGCATGAGTGGAATCACCACAGTAGAAACACAGACCATTCAGACGTCTGTGTTCTTGCCGTTCAACTCTGGTCATAGTCCTATCGCACTGCATAGGCTCAGGTTTAATCTTAGACAATACCGCCAAATGGTGCACAGATTTACGCTCGCGCAAGCGTCGACCGATCTGAATGGCCAAAGACATAGACTCATTCAAACCAGCAGGCATAGGAAAACCCACCATGACATCCTTAAGAGCCTCAGAGAGACCCTTTCTGAACAAAGCTGCCAGCGCAGATTCATTCCACAGAGTGAGTACTGACCACTTCCTAAATTTCTGACAATATACTTCTATATCATCCTGACCCTGGCACAAAGCCAGCAAATTTTTCTCAGCCTGATCCACTGAATTAGGCTCATCGTAAAGTAATCCGAGCGCCAGGAAAAACGCATTGACATTACTCAATGCAGGGTCTCCTGGCGCAAGAGAAAATGCCCAGTCCTGAGGGTCGCCGCGCAAAAAAGAAATAATAATCAAAACCTGTTGAATAGGATTACCAGAAGAATGAGGTTTCAAGGCCAGAAATAGCTTACAATTATTTTTGAAATTAAGAAACTTAGTTCTGTCACCAAAAAACAAATCAGGAATAGGAATTCTTGGTTCTAACATAGATTTCTGATCAATAGTATCTTGAATCCTTTGTACATGTGTAACGAGATTATCCATTGAAGAGCACAGACCCTGAATATCCATGTCCACACCTGTGTCCTGAAACACCCAAATGTCTAGGGGAAAAAAAAGACTGAACACAGAGCTGAGAAAAAAAAATGATGTCAGAACTTCTTTTTTCCCTCTGTTGAGAATCATTAGGTTGGCTCCTTGTACTGTTATGTAGGCAATCCAGTGACACAGTGTGCCAGCAATCAGAGCACATACAGTGATCTGACAATAACCCAAAAACAATAGAACGAGCTCTGAGACGTGGAATCTCTGTAGACCGCAATACCTGAACCTAACCTGAACACAACTAAAGGCAGCTGTGGATTGCGCCTGACACTACCTATGCAACTCGGCACAGCCTGAGGAGCTGACTAGCCTGAAGATAGAAAAACAAGCCTGACTTGCCTCAGAGAAATACCTCAAAGGAAAAGGCAGCCCCCCACATATAATGACTGTTAGCAAGATGAAAAGACAAACGTAGGGATGAAATAGATTCAGCAAAGTGAGGCCCGATATTCTAGATAGAGCGAGGATAGCAAAGGCAACTTTGCAGTCTACAAAAAACCCTAAAGCAAAAAACCACGCAAAGGGGGCAAAAAGACCCACCGTGCCGAACTAACGGCACGGCGGTACACCCTTTGCGTCTCAGAGCTTCCAGCAAAAAGAAATGACAAGCTGGACAGAAAAAGTAGCAACAAAAGCAATGAAGCACTTATCTAAGCAGAGCAGCAGGCCACAGGAAAGATCCAGAAGCTCAGATCCAACACTGGAACATTGACAAGGAGCAAGGAAGACAGAATCAGGTGGAGTTAAATAACAAAGCAGCCAATGAGCTCACCAGAACACCTGAGGGAGGAAGCTCAGAAGCTGCAGTACCACTTGTGACCACAGGAGTGAATTCAGCCACAGAATTCACAACAGTATGTGAATGTATGTATGTGAATGTGTGTGTGTGAATGTGTGTGTATGTGAATGTGTGTGTATGTTAATGTGTGTGCGTGTGTATGTGAATGTGTGTGTGTGAATGTGTGTGAATGTGTGTGTGTGTATGTGAATATGTGTGTGTGTGTGTGAATGTGTGTGTGTGTATGTGAATGTTTGTGTGTGTTTATGTGAATGTGTGTGTATGTGAATGTGTGTGTGTGTGTGTATAGGGGGGAGGAAAATCCAACCAATAACCTACGGTGTTTCAGTAAAAATAGCTTTATTGTGGAAGGCACGGAGACAGTGGCAACAGTGATTAGCCACCAGACAAGATACACAAAACAAAAAACAAGAAAAGGGCACTGGGAACCATACATGCCATGTTAGTAATATAAACAGTATATATACATAACTAAAGGGACAAATATGTATCAAGGAACATGCGAAAATTTGTAGGCATCTACGTAGATATACACAGGGCTAGGTCACACACAAGTCAATGCCGTCCCAGCTCTAAAAAGAACCCCACACGATCCAATAACAAGTATATAACAACCACATTATATTCAGATCAAAAAACGGTAACAGGAATACATCATGTGTGTGTGTGTACAGTCATGGCCAAAAATTTTGAGAATGAGACAAATATTAATTTTTCCAAAGTCTACTGCTTCATTTTTTCTAATGGCAATTTGCATATACTCCTGAATGTCAGAGTGATCAGCTTAACAGCAATTACCGTACTTGCAAAGTCAATATTTTCCCAGAAAATGAACTTTAACCCCCAAAACACATTTCAACATCATTGCAGTCCTGCCTTAAAAGGAGCAGCTAACATCGTTTTAGTGATTGATCCATTAACACAGGTGTGGGTGTTGATGAGGACAGGGCTGGCGATCAATCAGTCATGATTAAGTAAGAATGACATCACTGGACACTTTAAAAGGAGGCTGGTGCTTGGTATCATTGTTTCTCTTCAGTTAACCATGGTTATCTCTAAAGAAACACGTGCAGCCATCATTGCACTGCACAAAAATGGCCTAACAGGGAAGAGTATCGCAGCTACAAAGATTGCACCTCAGTCAACAATCTATCGCATCATCAAGAACTTCAAGGAGAGAGCTTCCATTGTTGTCAAAAAGGCTCCAGGGCGCCCAAGAAAGACCAGCAAGCGCCAGGACCGTATCTTAAAACTGTTTCAGCTGCGGGATCGGACTGCCAGCAGTGCCGAGCTTGCTCAGGAATGGCAGCCGGCTGGTGTGAGTGCTTCTGCACGCACTGTGAGGCAGAGACTCTTTGAGCAAGGCCTGGTTTCAAGGAGGGCAGCAAAGAAGCCACTTCTCTCCAGAAAGAACATCAGGGACCGACTGATATTCTGCAAAAGGTATAGGGAGTGGACTGCTGAGGACTGGGGCAAAGTCATTTTCTCTGATGAATCCCCTTTTCGATTGTTTGGGACATCTGGAAAACAGCTTATTCGGAGAAGAAGAGGTGAGCGCTACCACCAGTCTTGTCTCATGCCAACTGTAAAGCATTCTGAAACCATTCATGTGTGGGGTTGCTTCTCAGCCAAGGGAATCGGCTCACTCACAGTCTTGCCTAAAAACACAGCCATGAATAAAGAATGGTACCAGAATGTTCTCTAATAGCAACTTCTCCCAACCGTCCAAGAGCAGTTTGGTGCCCAACAATGCCTTTTCCAGCATGATGGAACACCTTGCCATAAAGCAAAGGTGATAACTAAATGGCTCATGGTACAAAACATAGATATTTTGGGTCCATGGCCTGGAAACTCCCCAGATCTTAATCCCATTGAGAACTTGTGGTCAATCATCAAGAGACGGGTGGACAAACAAAAACCAACAAATTCTGGCAAAATGCAAACATTGATTATGCAAGAATGGACTGCTATCAGTCAGGATTTGGTCCAGAAGTTGATTGAGAGCATGCCAGGGAGAATTGCAGAGGTCTTGAAGAAGAAGGGTCAACACTGCAAATATTGACTTGCTGCATTAACTCATTCTGTCAATATAACCTATTGGTACTCATAATATGATTGCAATTATATTTCTGTATGTGATATAAACATCAGACAAACACTATTAAAAACCAGAGGGCAGCAGATCATGTGAAAATATAATTTTAGTGTCATTCTCAAAAATTTTGGCCATGACTGTATGTGAATGTGTGTATGTGTGTGTGTGTGTGGCTCAGTATTGGGTGTGTGTGTGTGTGTGTGTATCGCGCTGCAGGGGAATGTGTAGAGAAGTGAATGGTGTGTGTGTGTGGGGGGGGGAGGAGAGGGCAATGATGGGGCTGACGGGGGAGAGCAATTATGGGGATGGTGGAGGAGAGGGCAATGGTGGGGCTGACGGGGAGAGAGCAATGATGGAGATGGTGGAGGAGAGGGCAATGATGGGGCTGACGGGGAGAGGGCAATGATGGGGATGGTGGGGAGGAGACGGCAATGATGGGGCTGATGGGGGGCATATGTCCTTGGGGGGGCGCCAAAATGAATTCTTGCCCTGGGTGCCAGAAACCCTAGATACACCTCTGGTCACAACTCAACAGATTTGCTGTGGCCATGATTTCAGCATCAGTTGCCCAGACTCCATCATGAGAGATGCCAGAGGTGTTCACATATTCATTCACATCTTGATTACAGTAGCCCTGTAGTTTTTTGGACAAGTCAGTTTTCATGTGGTGGATGATTTTAGCTCTGAGAAGGGAGTAGTTGTCCTCTGTTCCTGTCTGGAAATAGCTGATGGCCCGAAAATAGCAGTTCCCATCACCTTTGGTTTTATATGTACGCCGTGGTTCTCCAAGATCTCTTGTGCCTCCAAAGTACACAACCCTATTAAACGTAAGGTCAAGAGTGCTGGTAGGCTACTTCCTTCCTGAACTTGGTAGTGGGTTGAAAGTCTTGGTTTGCTGGTGTTTCTGTGTGGCAGAGTCACTGGGACAGTCATCAGGGGACTGGGGTGGTAGTTTCTTCATCCTGGTAAATCTTAAGGTTGCTGGCATAGTAGGTGTTGCTTAGTATCTTGCCAGTCTTATTGTTCTTAAGTTTTACTTGTCCCTTGGTTAACACTAGGACTACTGGACTCGTGACCCCGCCTAGAACTACTGAAAGGAGTCATTTTGACTCCTTGCTTGTTTTCATTTATTTTTAGAGTTTCATTTGTGGTTATTTATTAATAATTATATTTTTTGTAATGTATTATTATTGTGAGATCCAACAGTAATGCTTTTGATTGTTTTTTTTCTGCTTTTCTTGTTTTTCTACAGAAAATAACAATAATTATAATAGACGTTTTTCAAACTTTTTTTTTATTCAAGTGCACACATATAAACAACAACTGAAGAACAAAAAGCAGAGAAAATGTAGGTGGAGGAGCATAAAAATGAAAATATGGCGCAGAATTCACCTTCTAAACATTTGGTGTTTCGCATTTTAGGCATTGCCTTTGATTTATGGCAGTACATTGCCCACACAAAGACTTACCACAAGTCTTACAATTGCCGACAGATCTATTTTTCTTGCACTTTTCTTTGATCTGGCAAAATTTTGTTTGAACCATCACTTCTGAACATGTAGAAACTTGGGACGTGGAACCCTTTTCCCTATCTGTGACATAAGGACCACTCAACTCTCTCACAAGCGTTTGCAAAAATGCCTTGCGTGACATTTTTTGGTGGGTAATCTCCTTGAATATTATACATGCATTTATACCCGCAAAGTCTAAGGCATTTTCAAATGCATGAACAGGCCATCTCCTTGTGGATGTTCGTGTGGTATATTTTCGTGCCATCTGATCCACTACATCTACTCCATATTTTGTTTCATTGTAAAACTTTACCGTTTCTGGAGTTTTTTTTAGCGGAATCAGACGCAACAACAACATCTGGATGGACGGAACTCAAAATGACAACATTTTTGTTGGACTTTCCTTGATATACTGTAAGTGTAAAATTGTCTTCATTTCTAAACACTTTAGTGTTGTACAATTCCTCTTTCATGGATTTTATTTCTTTAGGCACTTCTCGCCTTATCTTATTCAGTGTTCCCACGATGGTTGTTCCTTTGCTTTTTAGCTGTTTAGCTAATTTTAATGAAGTAAAATAATTATCGGTTGTAACATTGCGACCTTTTTTCAAAAACGGGTCCAATAACTTCATTACCACATGGTCAGCTAAACGGTCCTCAGCACGGCGTGTGTCATCTTTGCCTAGATAAGGGAAGCCATTTGCCAGATATTTGCTCTCCTTATCAACAGCTAGCCAATATTTGTGGCCATATTTATCTGGTTTGGAAGGCATGTACTGCGTGAATGGACACCTAGTTTTGCTTGGGAAAAGTTGCTCATCCACCGTTATGTATGGGCCAGGTTTGTAACACGCAATACAATTTTCAATAAACCTGTCCCACACAGTAGAAAATAGAGCAAACTTGTCCGTTTGCAGTCTCTCTGATCGAGTAGATTTCTCATCAAATCTGAGAAACCTCATAATTTCAACAAAGCGGTCCCTAGACATTGTCGCTTTGCAAAACGGTATTCCCCAGTCATTACACCAAATACTGCTAATCGAGTGACGGTTCGTGCCAGATATTCCACGAGCATAGAATATCGCAATGAATGCATCTAGCTCCTCATCAGATAGAGTAAACTGTAAATTATTGTTCCTGCATGCTTCTGCAAGCGTACAGTTCTTTATATGCGTCAATATATATGAATCAAAAAATAAACGCCATGCGCTCAAAGGACTATCGATAATGATATTTCTTCTGGCGTATCCTGTAGGGCCAGGTGCTTCTCGAAGAATATTTTGGCTGTCACACCTACCAGGCAAGTATTGTCCAATTTCAACAGGTTTCCATTGAATACCATCCGCTGAAACTAGTATTCCTTCAGATTCGCCTTCTCTGGTGTTTGTTGTTGCATTACCTTCGCCGCCATCGTTATCTGTTGTTCTTTCATTTCTGGGACGTTTTGTTGATTTTTTCTGTCCACGACCAGGAGGATGGTCACGAGGCAACATAACTGCATGAGCCCGATCCCCAGTTGATGTGCTTGGAATATCTGGAAAAAAGTTGATGAATATTTAGAATTTTTGTTTTGTAAGGGTCCGTGCACACTGGCTGGATTAGCGGCGGAATATCCGACTGGATATTCTCACCACAATCCGGCCCGTACCTGCCCGCTCAGGTACAGAGCTGAGTTTCATACCTGAAGCTCCGCTCCGAACCCCGGGCTAGAGCCGCTGTCTGGGATGGAGCCATGCTCGCGCGTAAGCAAGCGCTGCTCTGTCCCTGACAGCGGCTCCAGCCCGGGGTTCGGAGCGGAGCTTCAGGCATGAGCGGGCAGGTACGGCCTGTATTGTGGCAAGAATATCCAGATGGCTATTCAGCCAGAATTCTGCTAGTGTGCACAGGCCCTAACTCAGTGTGTGGAAGAACAAATAAATACACATAACTACTTACCTTCTGGATTTGTTCCTTCTGAGTCTTCAGATTCACTTGATATGTTCTGAGGAATGAAATCTTCATCACTGTCAGAATCAAATACATGTTCCTGCAATTCGGATTCCGATTCATCCTCCAGTATGGATTGCAAAGTAGCCAGAATATCCTGAGGCTTTATCAAACGTCTTCTCTCCATATTCCTCACAAATTCCATAATTCTATATAGTTCCCTGCTGAAAAATAGAAATGAAATGAAAACTAAAATAAATAATAACTGTTCTGCCACCTTCAAAAGTAGGTGGGCTGAATCAGTTGACAGACAGCTAAACTATTTCATAACAATTCATACCTGTATGAGTCTTCAGAGCTCGTATGTCTGCGTCTGTTCTCTTTGTCTCTTCAGCTGAACTGAAAGTAAAGTTGCTATCCAGAATACTGTCTCCTGCTAGGACCTTAGAAAAACACCACCCTTCATTAGCATAAGATAAGAGCCTAGAGTAAACAAGCTATTTTGTTCAGCATTACACAGTAATACAAGCAGGTAAAACACAAGGAAAATGTGAAAAGTTGACATGTAAATTGAACTACATCTATATGAACATCAGGGTAAATAAGACAGAGTGAAAAAATTATGCACAAAACTTTATAGCAACATTTAGTGACAAAAGGACCTCAAAATATAGTAGGGAGTCAAAATGACTCCCTTCAGTAGTTCTTGGTAAATTTTGAAAAAAACGCGCAAATTTTTTACCAAAATTATTTATTCTCACAAAATCTTTTTTCACATCATATTTGAGGAAAAGTCACCGAGTTTCAAGCCGGAATTCTGAAAAATGTAGTCACAGAAGAGAAATAAAAAACGAAAGGAGTCAAAATGACTCCATCAGTAGTTCTAGTGTTAAGGACTCCACAACTAAGTAGGGTCCAACCCAACATGGTGCCATCTTTGAACCTATGCGATGAATACGACATTGATTCTTGATATAAACAATGGTGCCAGCAGTGTTTTCTTTGTTGCTCTTGTGTAGCTTTTGGTGTTCCTGAGCAGAATGGAAGTTGGTACTTACAGTTGAGAGGATCCTGTTATGAATGGTTGTGAGTGTATTTAGCACATCAGGGTTGGCATCATCTGAAAGAGACATGACATCCACAGTGTCATTTGCTGATGGATTGAGGTCAATAGGAAGCTTAGCCTTTCGTCCATACATGACCTCAAATGGAGTGCACTTGGTTGAGGCATGCACAGATAGGCAAACAAAACACCAGGGATGAACTGGTCCCAGTTGGTTCCTTGGTCATTGACAAGCTTGCAAAGAGATTCTTTGAGTGTTCGATTGTCACGTTCCCGCTGGCCATTTGTTTTGGGTGGTAGGCAGATGAAATGCGGTGATCTGTTTTAAAATGATCCATGAGGTTGTCGATGATCGAGTTCACAAACTCTCTTCCCTGGTCGCTAATCAGTGTCCATACAGCCTAAGCGGCAAATAATGGTGTACAAAAATTTTGCTACTGACATGGCACTCTTGTCTGGAACAGCTGTTGCTTCAGTCCACTTCGAGAAATGATCAGTGACCGCAACTATATATTTGTTGCCGTTTGATGTTTCCTGAAGAGGACTGATCATATCAATCCCAACTAAGCTCTATACTTTTCCAGGCACTGGTATACTGTTGAGTGGTGGAGCTTCTTTTCTGATTTTGGGACATGTGACAAAACATTTTTGACAGGCTTTGACATGTTGGTAAACATAATAAAGGAAACAGAGAAGCACATTGCTAAGGAGAGTAAAACTAATCCCAAACTGTTCTTCAACTATATCAATAGTAAAAGGATAAAAACTGAAAATGTAGGCCCCTTAAAAAATAGTGAGGAAAGAATGGTTGTAATGACGAGGAAAAAGCTAACATATTAAACACCTTCTTCTCCACGGTATTCACGGTGGAAAATGAAATGCTAGGTGAAATCCCAAGAAACAATGAAAACCCTATATTAAGGGTCACCAATCTAACCCAAGAAGAGGTGCGAAACCGGCTAAATAAGATTAAAATAGATAAATCTCCGGGTCCGGATGGCATACACCCACGAGTACTAAGAGAACTAAGTAATGTAATAGATAAACCATTATTTCTTATTTTTAGGGGCTCTATAGCGACAGGGTCTGTTCCGCAGGACTGGCGCATAGCAAATGTGGTGCCAATATTCAAAAAGGGCTCTAAAAGTGAACCTGGAAATTATAGGCCAGTAAGTCTAACCTCTATTGTTGGTAAAATATTTGAAGGGTTTCTGAGGGATGTTATTCTGGATTATCTCAATGAGAATAACTGTTTAACTCCATATCAGCATGGGTTTATGAGAATTCGCTCCTGTCAAACCAATCTAATCAGATTTTATGAAGAGGTAAGCTATAGGCTGGACCACGGTGAGTCATTGGACGTGGTCTATCTCGATTTTTCCAAAGCGTTTGATACCGTGCCGCACAAGAGGTTGGCACACAAAATGAGAATGCTTGGTCTGGGGGAAAATCTGTGTAAATGGGTTAGTAACTGGCTTAGTGATAGAAAGCAGAGGGTGGTTATAAATGGTATAGTCTCTAACTGGGTCGCTGTGACCAGTGGTGTACCGCAGGGGTCAGTATTGGGACCTGTTCTCTTCAACATATTCATTAATGATCTGGTAGAAGGTTTACACAGTAAAATATCGATATTTGCAGATGATACAAAACTATGGAAAGCAGTTAATACAAGAGAAGATAGTATTCTGCTACAGATGGATCTGGATAAGTTGGAAACTTGGGCTGAAAGGTGGCAGATGAGGTTTAACAATGATAAATGTAAGGTTATATACATGGGAAGAAGGAATCAATATCACCATTACACACTGAATGGGAAACCACTGGGTAAATCTGACAGGGAAAAGGACTTGGGGATCCTAGTTAACCCCTTTACCCCCAAGGGTGGTTTGCACGTTAATGACCGGGCCAATTTTTACAATTCTGACCACTGTCCCTTTATGAGGTTATAACTCTGGAACGCTTCAATGGATCCTGGTGATTCTGACATTGTTTTCTCGTGACATATTGTTCTTCATGACAATGGTAAAAATTATTTGATAGTACCTGCGTTTATTTGTGAAAAAAACGGAAATTTGGCGAAAATTATGAAAATTTCGCAATTTTCCAACTTTGAATTTTTATGCAATTAAATCACAGAGATATGTCACACAAAATACTTAATAAGTAACATTTCCCACATGTCTACTTTACATCAGCACAATTTTGGAACCAAAATTTTTTTTTGTTAGGGAGTTATAAGGGTTAAAAGTTGACCAGCAATTTCTCATTTCTACAACACCATTTTATTTTAGGGACCACATCTCATTTGAAGTCATTTTGAGGGGTCTATATGATAGAAAATACCCAAGTGTGACACCATTCTAAAAACTACACCCCTCAAGGTGCTCAAAACCATATTCAAGAAGTTTATTAACCCTTCTGGTGCTTCACAGGAATTTTTTGAATGTTTAAATAAAAATGAACATTTAACTTTTTTTCACAAAAAATGTAATTCAGCTCCAATTTGTTTTATTTTACCAAGGGTAACAGGAGAAAATGGACCCCAAACATTGTTGTACAATTTGTCCTGAGTATGCCAATACCCCACATGTGGGGGTAAACCACTGTTTGGGCGCATGGCAGAGCTCGGAAGCGAAGGAGTGCCATTTGACTTTTCAATGCAAAATTGACTGGAATTGAGATGGGACGCCATGTTTCGTTTGGAGAGCCCCTGATGTGGCTAAACATTGAAACCCCCCACAAGTGACACCATTTTGGAAAGTAGACCCCCTAAGGAACTTATCTAGAGGTGTGGTGAGCACTTTGACCCAACAAGTGCTTCACAGAAGTTTATAATGTAGAACCGTAAAAATAAAAAATCATATTTTTTCACAAAAATTATCTTTTCGCCCCCAATTTTTTATTTTCCCAAGGGTAAGAGAAGAAATTGGACCCCAAAAGTTGTTGTACAATTTGTCCTGAGTACGCTGATAGCCCATATGTGGGGGTAAACCACTGTTTGGGCGGATGGGAGAGCTCGGAAGGGAAGGAGCGCCGTTTGACTTTTCAATGCAAAATTGACAGGAATTGAGATGGGACGTCATGTTGCGTTTGAAGAGCCACTGATGTGCCTAAACATTGAAACCCCCCACAAGTGACACCATTTTGGAAAGTAGACCCCCTAAGGAATTTATCTAGAGGTGTGGTGAGCACTTTGACCCACCAAGTGCTTCACAGAAGTTTATAATGTAGAACCGTAAAAATAAAAAATCATATTTTTTCACAAAAATTATCTTTTCGCCCCCAATTTTTTATTTTCCCAAGGGTAAGAGAAGAAATTGGACCCCAAAAGTTGTTGTACAATTTGTCCTGAGTACGCGGATACCCCATATGTGGGGGTAAACCACTGTTTGGGTGGATGGGAGAGCTCGGAAGGGAAGGAGCGCCGTTTGACTGTTCAAAGCAAAATTGACAGGAATTGAGATGGGACGCCATGTTGCGTTTGAAGAGCCACTGATGTGCCTAAACATTGAAACCCCCCACAAATGACACCATTTTGGAAAGTAGACCCCCTAAGGAACTTATCTAGAGGTGTGGTGAGCACTTTGACCCACCAAGTGCTTCACAGAAGTTTATAATGCAGAGCCGTAAAAATAAAACAAAATTTTTTTCCCACAAAAATTATTTTTTAGCCCCCAGTTTTGTATTTTTCCGAGGGTAAAAGGAGAAATTCGACCCCACAATTTGTTGTCCAATTTGTCCTGAGTGCGCTGATACCCCATATGTGGGGGGGAACCACTGTTTGGGCGCATGGGAGGGCTCGGAAGGGAAGGAGCTCCATTTGGAATGAGGACTTAGATGGAATGGTCTGCAGGTGTCACATTGCATTTGCAGAGCCCCTAATGTACCTAAACAGTAGAAACCTCCCACAAGTGACACCATTTTGGAAACTAGACCCCCTAAGGAACTCATCTAGATGTGTTGTGATAGCTTTGAACCCCCAAGTGTTTCACTACAGTTTGTAACGCAGAGCCGTGAAAATTAAAAAAAAAAATCTTTCCCCCCAAAATTATTTTTTAGCCCCCAGTTTTGTATTTTCCCGAGGGTAAGAGGAGAAATTCGACCCCAAAAGTTGTTGTCCAATTTGTCCTGAGTACGCTGATACCCCGTATGTTGGGGGAAACCAACGTTTGAGCGCATGGCAGAGCTCGGAAGGGAAGGAGCGCCATTTGGAATGCAGACTTAGATGGAATGGTCTGCAGACGTCACATTGCGTTTGCAGAACCCCTAATGTACCTAAACAGTAGAAACCCCCCACAAGTGACCCCATATTGGAAACTAGACCCCCCAGGGAACTAATCTAGATGTGTTGTGAGAACTTTGAACCCCCAAGTGTTTCACTACAGTTTATAACGCAGAGCCGTGAAAATAAAAAATCTTTTTTTTCCCACAAAAAATATGTTTTAGCCCCGAGTTTTGTATTTTCCCAAGGGTAGCAGGAGAAATTGGACCCCAAAAGTTGTTGTCCTATTTGTCCTGAGTACGCTGATACCCCATATGTTGGGGTAAACCCCTGCTTGGGCACACGGGAGAGCTCGGAAGGGAAGAAGCACTGTTTTACTTTTTCAACGCAGAATTGGCTGGAATTGAGATCGGACGCCATGTCGCGTTTGGAGAGCCCCTGATGTGCCTAAACAGTGGAAACCCCCCAATTATAACTGAAACCCTAATCCAAACACATCCCTAACCCTAATCCCAATGGTAACCCTAACCACACCTCTAACCCTGACACACCCCTAACCCTAATCCCAACCCTATTCCCAACCGTAAATGTAATCTAAACCCTAACTGTAACTTTAGCCCCAACCCAAACTGTAGCCCTAGCCCTAACCCTAGCCCTAACCCTAGCCCTAACCCTAACCCTAGCCCTAACCCTAGCCCTAACCCTAACCCTAACCCTAGCCCTAACCCTAACCCTAGCCCTAACCCTAGCCCTAACCTTAGCCCTAACCCTAGCCCTAACCCTAGCCCTAACCCTAGCCCTAACCCTAGCCCTAACCCTAGCCCTAACCCTAGCCCTAGCCCTAATGGGAAAATGGAAATAAATACATTTTTTTAATTTTTCCCTAACTAAGGGGGTGATGAAGGGGGGTTTGATTTACTTTTATAGCAGGTTTTTTAGCGGATTTTTATGATTGGCAGCCGTCACACACTGAAAGACGCTTTTTATTGCAAAAAATATTTTTTGCGTTACCACATTTTGAGAGCTATAATTTTTCTATATTCTGGTCCACAGAGTCATGTGAGGTCTTGGTTTTTGCGGGACGAGTTGATGTTTTTATTGGTAACATTTTCGGGCACGAGACATTTTTTGATCGCTTTTTATTCCGATTTTTGTGAGGAAGAATGACCAAAAACCAGCTATTCATGAATTTCTTTTGGGGGAGGCGTTTATACCGTTCCGCGTTTGGTAAAATTGATGAAGCAGTTTTATTCTTCGGGTCAGTACGATTACAGCGACACCTCATTTATATCATTTTTTTATGTTTTGGCGCTTTTATACGATAAAAACTATTTTATAGAAAAAATAATTATTTTTGCATCGCTTTATTCTCAGGACTATAACTTTTTTATTTTTTTGCTGATGATGCTGTATGGCGGCTCGTTTTTTGCGGGACAAGATGACGTTTTCAGCGGTACCATGGTTAGTTATATCTGTCTTTTTGATCGCGTGTTATTCCACTTTTTGTTCGGCGGTATGATTATCAAGCGTTGTTTTTTGCCTCGTTTTTTTTTTTTTTTTCTTACGGTGTTTACTGAAGGGGTTAACTAGTGGGCCAGTTTTATAGGTCGGGCCGTTACGGACGCGGCGATACTAAATATGTGTACTTTTATTGTTTTGTTTTTTTTATTTAGATAAAGAAATGTATTTATGGGAATAATATTTTTATTTTTTTTTTCATTATTTTGGAATATTTTTTTTTATTTTTTTTTTACACATTTGAAATTTTTTTTTTTACTTTTTTACTTTGTCCCAGGGGGGGACATCACAGATCAGTGATCTGACAGTTTGCACAGCACTCTGTCAGATCACTGATCTGATAGGAGTGCAGGCTGCTTCACAGTGCCTGCTCTGAGCAGGCTCTGTGAAGCCACCTCCCTCCCTGCAGGACCCGGATCCGCGGCCATCTTGGATCCGGGGCTGGAGGGAGCAGGGAGGGAGGTGAGACCCTCGCAGCAACGCGATCACATCGCGTTGCTGCGGGGGGCTCAGGGAAGCCCGCAGGGAGCCCCCTCCCTGCGCGGTGCTTCCCTGTACCGCCGGCACATCGCGATCATCTTTGATCGCGGTGTGCCGGGGGTTAATGTGCCGGGGGCGGTCCGTGACCGCTCCTGGCACATAGTGCCGGATGTCAGCTGCGATAGGCAGCTGACACCCAGCCGCGATCGGCGGCACTTCCCCCGTGAGCGCTGCCGATCGCATATGACGTACTATTGCGTCCTTGGGAAGTAAAGCCCACCCCACATGGACGCAATAGTACGTCTAATGGCAGAAAGGGGTTAATGATAAACTTACCTGGAGCAGCCAGTGCCAGGCAGCAGCTGCCAAGGCAAACAGGATCATGGGGTGCATTAAAAGAGGTCTGGATACACATGATGAGAGCATTATACTGCCTCTGTACAAATCCCTAGTTAGACCGCACATGGAGTACTGTGTCCAGTTTTGGGCACCGGTGCTCAGGAAGGATATAATGGAACTAGAGAGAGTACAAAGGAGGGCAACAAAATTAATAAAGGGGATGGGAGAACTACAATACCCAGATAGATTAGCGAAATTAGGATTATTTAGTCTAGAAAAAAGACGACTGAGGGGCGATCTAATAACCATGTATAAGTATATAAGGGGACAATACAAATATCTCGCTGAGGATCTGTTTATACCAAGGAAGGTGACGGGCACAAGGGGGCATTCTTTGCGTCTGGAGGAGAGAAGGTTTTTTCACCAACATAGAAGAGGATTCTTTACTGTTAGGGCGGTGAGAATCTGGAATTGCTTGCCTGAGGAGGTGGTGATGGCGAACTCAGTCGAGGGGTTCAAGAGAAGCCTGGATGTCTTCCTGGAGCAGAACAATATTGTATCATACAATTATTAGGTTCTGTAGAAGGACGTAGATCTGGGGATTTATTATGATGGAATATAGGCTGAACTGGATGGACAAATGTCTTTTTTCGGCCTTACTAACTATGTTACTATGTTACTATGTAATACTGTACTTCATTCCCTTCCAGTAATAACGGTCATAAATTTTAGCAAATGTTTTATCTCTGCCAAAATGGCCACCAGAAGTTGGGCTGTCATGACAGGCCTTCAGGATATTGGGCAGTCGGCTTTTAGTGAGAACCTCCTATTTTCCATAGTAAATGATCCTTTTCTCTGCTCGATATGGCTTAGATGTTTGTCTAAACTGGGACTTGGCATTTGAACGTTTCTCTGGAGGTAGATCGTAGATCCACTGGGGGTACTTTTGTTCTGTTGCAGTGTAGAATCTCAAAAGCTGATCATATAGTTGATCTTCCATTGTTTTCAAAATTGGAAAACATTTTTTTTTTTGTTGGAGGTGTTCCAAGTTCACTTTACATACCTTATCAGGATAGAATAGGAACTCACACTGGAGAACTTAAGGCGCATATCATAGAGAGCAGTGAGAAACATACATAACAAGTTACAACACATAACATTAACTATGCACTGATGGCACTGCACCATCTACTGTCAGTTCAATGTAATGCCTTCAACACATGCTATAAGTCTAGTCCACCCATTCCCTTGCACTAAATTTGCTGCTGATTTTCAAGAGGGAAAAAATCAGCAGTCAATCTGCATCAAAATCCGCATCCCAACGATGTGGATTTTTTTGTGTAGAAGCACAGCAGATTTCTCCGTGTCACGTGGAAGAGGGAAATCTGCCGCAGACTGCATGAAAATCTGACAAAAGCCGCATGAAATGGTATATGGTTTGTGTATGTGCATCTATATATACTGTAGCGCTACAGCAGCAAAAGCACACTAATATTCTGCTCTAGAGGAGTATAGACCATGGGTATATTATACCTAGGCCAGATTATACTCCTCCATGCCAGAATATACCCCAGCTGCTGTAGATCAGATTTTTCACGCTTATGAGAACCATTGAGTGATGTACTCAAGAACGGGGCCCCAGACGTCACACAGGGACCCCAGACATCGCACATCGCACAGGGGCCCTAGACATCCTAGGCTAGTTTCACATTTGCACACGGCTGTGTATGCTGGTAGTGAAGCCCCGCCCATTGCCGCGCCCACCAGTTAAGCTCCGCCCAGGTACACATGCGGCCGCATGTGGCCTGCGTACCCTATCTTTATCATTGGGTACGCAGGCCCTGCGGATGTTTGTGTTTGCGTCCGCATGCGTTGTTTTGATGATTCGGTGAATGCAAGAAAATCCAACTTGTTGCCTTCGCCACGGGTTGCAGCACCGTCAAAAGAACGTGGGCGGAGCTTAACTGGCGGGGTGCAGCAGTGGTCAAAGCTTCACTGAGAGCGTACGCATGCGCACGGCTGTATGCAAATGTGAAACTAGCCTTACAGGATTGAGTGATATACTCAAGAGCAGGGCCCCAGACATCGCACAGGGGGTCCCAGACAGCGCACAGCGGGTCCCAGATAGCGCACAGGGGACATGCGCTCTGTCTATATCCCCCCTTGCGCGCTCTTACCCCCTTGCTCACTGTCTCTGCCCTCCTGTGCGCTATCAGGGACCCCCTGTGGGCTGCCTGGGGCTCCTGTGGGCTGCCTGGGGCCCTATGGGCTGCCTGGGGTCCCTGTGGGCTGCCTGGGGTCCTATGCGCTGCCTGGGGCCCCGTGCGCTTCCTGTGCCCTGTGCTCTGCCTGGGGCCCTGTGCACTGCCTGGGGCCCTGTGTGCTGCCTGGGACCCCTGTGTGCTGCCTGGGGCTCCTGTGTGCTGCCTGGGGCCCTAACTGCTGCCTGGGGCCCCTTTGTGCTGCCTGGGGCCCCTGTGTGCTGCCTGGGGCCCTATGGGCGGCCTGGGGTCCCTGTGGGCTGCCTGGGGTCCTGTGCGCTGCCTGGGGCCCCGTTTGCTGCCTGGGGCTCCGTTATTGATTATATCAATTGATTATATCACTCAATGGTTCTCAAAAGGCTAAAAACTCTGATCTACCGCAGCAGGGGTATATTCTGACCTGAAGGGGTATAATCTGGACTAGTCCAATTTGTACCCCAGGGTATAGTTTGGGCTGGGCCAGAATATACCCGGGGTATATTCTGGCCCAGAGGGGTATAAACTGGACTAGTCCAATTTATACCCCGGGGTATAGATTGGGCTAGGCCAGAATATACCCAGGGTATAATCTGGCCTAGGCCACTTTAACCCCGGGTATATTCTGGGTGGGGGGGTTAATCTGGCCTGTTACACCAGTATTCTAGGGGCTTATTTCAGCCAACCCTGACCACATGCAGACATGACCAGTAAGTAGCAAAGCTCATGACATATATTGATACTAGCGCATGGCTGTGCGGCCATGCGAACCCTTTATATCTGTAGCAGACAAGGACCTTCCTAGTGGTCCAATAGGAGCCGCTACAGGACCTGAGCGTGTGACCCCAGACCTCCAATGGAAGGTCGACCCTTGGGCATGCTCAGTAGAGGAAAAGCAGGACTTAGTCCCAGGCCTGCCGAAGAATAGTGCTAGTTACAATGGCTGAGCCTGGAAGATCAGTAGTAACCAAGCGCACATTATCTGCCTGAGCCAGACGCTGGGACCGACATCTGCGTTGAGCAGGTTCCACTGCGGCTGGAGGAGAATGGGAAACCGCAGCGGACATGGTTCGAGAATCCCCATGTGCAGCAGCAGGAACTCGACACCTAACAACGCATTTAGGGTAGAGACATCCTTAATTATACCTGATTAAAGGCTAAGTAGTGATGAGCGAGTATATTTGTTGCTCGGGTTTTCCCGAGCACGCTCGGGTGGTCTCCAAGTATTTGTGAGTGCTCGGAGATTTAGTTTTTGTTGACACATCTGCATGATTTGTGGCTGCTAGATAGCTTGATTACATGTGGGGATTCCCTGGCAACCAGGCAACCCCAACATGTATTCAGGCTGTCCAGCAGTTGCAAATCGTGCAGCTGCATCAGCAAAATCTAAATCTCCGAGCATTCACAAATACTTGGAGACCACCCGAGCAACGAGTTTACACGCTCATCACTAAGGCTGTTTTAACTACCTTTCTATTGGTGTTGTACAACATTCCATTTTGGACCAATGATGGCTACTTGACCTGGAAGCCAGACCAGGGCATACTCCGTGCATCACACCAAGATCGCAGACTGTCTATCCTGGATCCTTCTTGGAATACTAATCTCTAACTCTGGAGTGGTGAACTAACCCACTTTCCAATTTTTTGTATTGCAATTTTTGACTGATGCGCAGGATAAGTGATAAGTTACTGATTGCTTGGGTCCTGCCACTAGAACCCCCATCGATTTTTACCACAAGGGTCCCAAGTACACCATTCGAATGGAGACTATGGCACTTTCAGAGCTCAGCTGTTTCCATCAGTGTTGAAGACCTAAATTGCAGCTAAAGGGTCAGGGTGTCTCGTCCTTACAATCAGTGGGGTCCTAAAGAGCCTTTTTTGCATTCTCGATTTTTCTTTATTTACTTTGCTAAATCAAATTGTTTTCCTCATCAGTTCTCATCTCTGAAGTGTCTTTATACGGTGTCTTTTCTTCGGGAATGGTCTTGGGGTCTTCCACCTTAGTGGGGCTGTACTTCTAGGCACTTTTCTGTTTACCTTTATATAATTTATGATCGTTTTTTTTTGCTTTTATCTATATCTTTCAACTCCTCATTGAAAGCTAGCTCATTTGCTATTGTTCCACACATCTTGGCATGTGTCAGTTTGAGCCTTGGTGGTGCCAACCTTGACCATAAGAAAATTACCGCACCTTGCACCACATCACATTGGTTGTAGACTGGCGTATAAAATGCCAGTGTAAGGAAATTTTACCCTGTTTCTATATGAGGGATTTGGAGTAACTAAACTCAGTCATAAAAATACAATATCAAGAAATTTCTCAGTACAAAATGTAGCCTTAAATTTACCAAATGGGTAAAAGGTGGATCTCAAGCTAGATAAAAAAGTATTTATAATGGACCTGTCTTTTCACATAAAATCACATTCTTTCTGCCCCCAAACTTCAAAACAATTTAAAATTGCTTTTGCTGGAACTGCCCCAATTCTCCTGCTCTGTAACTTGGCATCTGCTTTGTAAGTGATCGTTTTCCTCCTAATTAGCTTTATACCAGCACTAAAGGTGCAGGAGCTTCCATTCTCTCATCGTGTTCAATGAATTGTTTGCCCCAATATGAATTCCCTCTTCTCTGTTATGCTTATGTGCAGCAGAAGAAAGACACAAAGACCTGCCTCCATTTACGGTAATCCACATCAGCCTTGCTTTTGATGGAATTGTTTCAATTGTCCTGCTCTGTAACTTGTCATCTGCTTTCTAAGTGAGCAGTTTCTCTTAATTAGTATTCTACCAGCACTATAGGTGCAGCAACTTCCATTATCACACTGTATTCAATGAATTGTCTGCCCTAAAATGAATTCCTTCCTCTCTGGCATGCTGCTATACAGATAAACAGACAGGAGAGCAGGAGCAGAGAGACAGAACGACCTGCTTCCACTTCCTGCAGTCCATCTCAGCCTCTCTGCTGATAGTTGTCTGATGGTTGTCAGCAGTTTTTTTTTTTATAAAATTGATTTTATTTTATAAAGTTATCTTTTAATGAGATCAATTGGTATGGAAGTACATTTTTTTGGGGTGGGTATAATGAAAAAAATTGATGTACTAAATATTATGTAAAATATTTGGCAGACTTTTAGATTCAAGTACATTAAGGTTGAGCGTCAGCAGACAGGTTGTAAATCCATAGATGCGCTATCAATCTGAAACAGAAGGCTTTTATGGAATAAATCTGCCTCATTTATCTAAATAAAAGCTGTGGCCATACAGAATGGGGTCATCAAGACACTAAACTCCGCATCATGCTACCCAGGTCACTAGACAGGGCGGGAACACAGAATGAATTGCTTATTGTCATAGACTAAGCACTTCGAGGTTTATGGCAGGAGACCTCGCTTAGCGCATGACAAGTGAAATGCGTTAGAGGATGGAGGAACATGTGAAAGCCATTATGACGGCAGCGTCCGAACAATGGCTGCTCTCAACATACTGTACTGACACCAAGCTGACACAAGACAAAGACGTCAGCAGAAGAACGAAGCGTCTTCACCCTGCACTCTACAAATGAAGAGTATATAGCAGTTAATTACACAACATGTCAGCATCAGCTTCCATATAGTAATGAAAATAGGCGCTCTCAATAAGTCCAAATCAGGTGCATTTTCCCTACGCGTTTCAGACTAGAAAAATGCCTTAATCGTGGAAACATACACCTGCTTGGAGACAGAAGTGGGCCCTTATTTCTTGGGCCCCTGTGCGGCGTCCCAGGTGGCACCAATGATGTGTCCCCCAATTCTTGTATGTGATTTACAGCAGGGCGGTCACATCTTACATCACATGAAACGATATAAACCAATTCAAAGGTAAGTCACCCGGATGATGACGGATTACCAAAGCAAACTCCTCAATTAGCATTTATAAAAGTTGTATGTATTCCTTAGAGACTTTTATTTTAATTACCGTCATTGTTGCAAAGTATAATAATTAGATTAATAAGTAGAAAATAGATATTAGAGATGTAATAATTATAATGTGTATATCCACCTTGATCAAAACGTTTGCAGTCAAACACACCAACCTACATACACAAGGCCAGAAATCATTTCTCTTTAACGTCAGGCACCAAATTCCAAGTCAGAAAATCATCAGTTGAGATCTTTGAAAATGATCCTTGCCCAAACTTTACTAGTTCTTTGATGTTTCATCAGTACAGTTTAGCAGCTTCCATCTTCAATCAGAAATTACTATCCATCTGCATCAGATAGACCTGTGATCTTTCGTAAAGTAGGCCGAGCTGCACTCTACATTTTATTCCACATAAATTGGCAGCACACCCCACTGTCAACATCCTGCCTAAGCCCCTACTGCTGCCTCGTAAATTATTAATATGCACTGAAATGTAATTATCTAGAAAGATCACAATGAAGCATCATTAGCTGCTCACAGTAAAGGTCAATGGAGAACTCTCTGTGCACAAGGGCACTATGTATACTGACGCTCCACAAGACCTACTCTACAAGACTTAAAATCATGGGATTTTAGTGTAAGTCGCTCAGTACTTTCAGGCCGGTTTCACACGTCACATCCAGCATTCAAGATCCAAATAGAGACCATGAAGTCTGGTCCGCCAGAGGCCACCGGGTCTCCTCACATGAGCTGAACAGTTTTATATATAACCATCAGCCTGCTGAGGTTGAGTCGGGAGACTCACAGATGGTCTGGACATAACCATGAATGTCAGAGGTGTGAAACCGGTATTAAGATAGTACATGATAAAGAGAAAGGTTGCATCGAGTGAGTTGTGGGAATTGTACCCTGGATTCCCATAGTCCCCGCAGTCATAGCCCGCCCTCACCTATTAGAGCTCAGAAGCTGCCTGTGCAGACCTGTACAATGACTCCATTATTAAAGTGAACACATCAATTATAAAACTGCACTTATTCTGTTTCCACATTATACGTGGCAAATGCAAATACATTGCATGGATTCCCCAGACCCATGGACCACTGTATGAAAGAGGGGATAACATAACTAATATGGTAGAAAAGGCTTTTGTGCATAACATTAAAGGGAGAAGTCATCAAACATGGCACACATTTGTGGGCAACCGTACAGAAAACGGCATTTTTCTACTAGTATTTCTGAAAAATAGGCAGAACTTAGTTGAAATGGAGGTATGGCTTATCGCATCCCGACAGACTCACTAGAATTTACACCCAAAAGTGGCAAAAGGTATAGCAGAAACGTACTGCAACGCGTAACCAGAGTGACTTTGGCCCGTGGGGTTACTCCACTTATGTCGACCCTGGCTGTAACTAGCATGGCCCACCGACACTTTTTTTTAACTGAAGATAACTTGGCATGCATGAAAGTAAAACTGAAAACCAAGCCCCCCCTTTTAAAGATGTTGGCTCAGGATGGGTATTGTTTAAATGCCTGATAGATGCAGATCCCACCTCTGTGCCCTGTAGGTATCTCCAGAAATGAGGTCTGACCACCAATGGACAAAGGCATGATGGTGCATGTCTCCCTCCATTATTCTACATAATAATATCCTCTTCAGAGAGGAACAGGGCTCGAAATCTATAGCGCCACCTGTGGGAAGCAGCAATCATATGGGCTCTGAAATGTGACTTAGGATATGAGCAAAATCAGAATCTCAATTTGCAGATACGGTGTTTTGGTGTATTGCCCCTCGTCAGTGCAAAGTATGAGAACTGTTTTGGCTAGGTAAAAGGCTCTGGACTGAGGTCTAAGGGGTAAGGTTGTTCCTTGCGGAGAGTGACATGCCGGCTTTGGTATGCCAAGGTAAGGAGGCTTGCTTGCTGTGCAATGCTCCTTTGGGAAATTTAGTATGCAAAGTGCCTCTTCAAAGAGGAAAAGGACTTGAACGCTATAGCGCCACCTGTTGGAATCAGGTGCATTCATTATAATGTGAATTCCAAATTCCATTATTATGAGAATGCCAAATATAGATGGGTGCACTCAGAAATCTCCCCGCCATGAGTGGAGAGAGTGGCACCTGCACCGTTACCTCTCCAATCCCTAGAGATCAACTTGTGACCAGAATGGGAGATCAAGGAACCTCTGTTCCGGAAATAAGTCTCAAGATACCTCATTCCTGTGGAAATACCATAAATGTATCTTGTGAGATTCCCCCCTTAAAGGATCTTTCTATAATGCCAAGTATTGCTACAGTATCTGATCTCTTGCTGATTGGTGGGTACTCCATGACTTCCATCACAGCACCTTTCAAGTATAGGGGTCTGGGATGCAATACAAGGACATGGTGCTGTGCTTCATTTCCTTGGTGGTGGTCCCAACAGTTGGACCTCCACCATTAAGCAAGTTATTACTGAAATACCCTTTTAAGCCTGGTGTTTCTGCATTGATAAATGCTTCCCATTGTGCATTGCCTGAAATCTGTATAGTGTGGTTTACAATAATACCCAAACTATGCGCTGCAATAGCAATTATCATCACCCGGCGGTAACACGACGCCTATATTTCCTGGCGTAGCAAACAAAGGCTGTGTGTAAAGTTAAGCGACATAATGAAAGTATCAACAGCTATGGCAACACATCATAATTCCAACAAATGCATCTTATCCACAGGTAAATAATACAAACACACAATTACTTGTCGGGTCATGTTTGCTTTGGCACATCTTATCTTTTACATCTATGCCAACACCATGACCTTTCTATGATATAAAGAACCAATTATTCGCTCTTAATGACGGTTTATATTTTACCTGCAGCTAATTCCTCTAATTGTTCTGTAATCTGACACCAAAATATAATAGATCAGCTTTAAAGTGAACCCAGCGCTTAATGTGGCGCCTGACATGGCAGTGCGGTATGTGCCCTGCATTCAGTACACCACCGACCACAGGTAGTGGAAGGCTCGGTGTGGTCACAGTACCACGCATACGACTGAAGGTTTATTACTTTGCATTAGTTTAGACCAGGGGTGCACAAACTTTTCTGGTCCACGGGCCACATTGTCATGTTGCACTTGCATTACCCCCAAAGGTCCCAAAAAAACTTTGCGGGGAATTACCATTTGAGACATGTGCTACATGACAACAATACATGACAGAAATGCCAGATAGTATAAGAGAAAGAGAAACCTACATCTATGGGAATAGTGGGGGTCCTCTATGCCCCCCGTTAGCTCTCAGGAGAGGGGATCCCTGATAGTATAAGAGAAAGGGAAACCTGCACCTATGGGAATAGTGGGGGTCCTCTATGCCCACCATTAGCACTCAGGAGAGGGGATCCCTGATAGTATAAGAGAAAGGGAAACCTGCACCTATGGGAATAGTGGGGGTCCTCTATGCCCACCATTAGCACTCAGGAGAAGGGATGTCTGATAGTGTGGCACCCCTAGAGGTATTTGCCACAAATATAGTTACTGACACTGAATACAAATACTAAAATAGCAAGACTGCACTACCTCCTCCGGCCAGAAGGGGGAGCTCCAGAGACTCCCCTTGATCCATTCTGGTCTGAGAGAAGAACTGGCAGTTGGGCTAAGGAGCTGAAAGTGAGAGGTCATACAGCTGAATTTCTAACAGCCCTATGACGGTTTCCAGGCCCAAATCACCGGCCTGAGGAGAAGAGGGATAGAGAAAAAGGACATTGTGAGAACCGGGTAGCATTAATCACTACCCAGAACAGGCGCAAAGATGGATACCGGATCCGTGGCTGTATTCATTACATATAATACAGCAACCGGAAAAACGTGAGGTGATATCAGCTTCACTAGGGTCGGACGCAGCAACAGACACAGAGTTCAGCGGTACTCCCGGAGGGGGTAAGCCGATAAAAGGACTCGGGTTGCCCGTCGAACCAGGACCCGGAGGGGACAGATTGGGCCGGCAGCCAGTTCACATACAGCAGCAGGGCCACACAGATATTGCGTACAATAAAAGGCGAAGACCCCGGCAGGGTCAAAGTAACTCAGAGTTCCCATACAGACTCCGGTGACAGGAACGGTTGTAAATCCTTTTTTGTTAAAGTAAACTGGTTAAACGTTTCAGTGCCTCAGTCTTTCATTTGGACAATAGCCATCTATCCAGGATTGGGATCATCACCGCTGGGAGAACCTGCTGCTGATCAAGTAAGTGCCTGTTCCCTCATGATAACCTTTACACTGTGCATTGCCTGAGGCCACAGCACCGGGTCAAGCCACCCGTGACATCCCCCTCAAGAGACAGACCCCATTGGTCCGGTGCTGGGTACCCCGGTCTCTCGGGTGTCACAATTGGCATCACGAACAGGATTGAGCCAGCCCATATACTGGGTATTGTGTGCCGTGATTGGAGCCCAAAACTTTGAAAACTTGGATGAAAAATCGTGAAAATTGACTTTATTAAAGAAAATTCCATTTCCCATTAAAAACTATTGAAAGTGACTTTTCCCCATTGGTTATAATGGAGTAAAGATGGCCGCAATCCCCTGAGGTAATCACCTCATAACCGTTAGGCGCGAGACTGTTAATTGAGCTACGCCATTACCTGAGCCCCAGTCTAACTGAAAAACTTCAGAATCCGCCATTACAGAGCGCGTGGCGGGCGGGAGCAGCAGGGGGCGTGTCATTGTGGGCGGCACCAAGCTGAGCGCTCTGACGTCAGAGCAAGGGGAAAACCAATCCTGCTGCGCAGCGGAACGAATCTACACTATCCCGACGGAAGCGGAGGACCGGAAGGGTCCGGATTAACTAAGGGGGCACAGTATGTCGCAGCACGGAGTCGCCGCAGCACCCGGCGGCGCTAATGCAGCTGAAAGACAGAGTGTCGATAGAGAGTCCGGTAGCGCAGCAGTGCAAAGAGTGGCGCTCATCATGCCGGTGCTGATGCCATATACCCCAGGTGGCCCGTGGCTTCCAATGTATGAAGGTGAGCCTAATACCCTTGACGATTTCAGAGAAAAGATGCTGGCCCATTTTAACATATTCCCCGTGGGTGAAGTTCAGCGTGTTAGTCTCCTGATGATGCAGTTAAGTGGCCATGCTAAGCGAGAAGTCACAGCATGGGCAGCTGATCTAAAAGGCACTGTTGAACGCATATTTGCTGGATTAAAAGCTACATTTGAAACCACGGCCAGCAGCAAAGCTAAAATACGATTCTTTAATTGCAAACAAAAAGTTAATGAGGGCGTGAGAGACTTTGCCTTAAACCTGCAGGAAGCCCTTAAATCACTTACACTGGCTGAACCCATTTTTAACACCGGAGCGGATAAACTGCTAAGAGATCAATTTATGGAGGGACTCTACACCGGGGGCATGTGAGCATGCTTGTTTTTAAGAACCCTGAATTGACATTTGCTCAATTAAAGGAGAGCGCTATATGTCTCCAGCTGGCAGAGGCACCTCGGGATCAGGATCCTGCGCAACCTATGGCAGAGGCACCTCAACAACAGGGAGTGCCAGTGACATCAGCTATGTCTGGGGCCATTGCTAAGCCCCTGGGGCCCAGTACTAATGAGGCTCTTCAACAAAAGCTTGACTCTTTAACTGATGTTTTTGCTTCAATGGCTAAAACCATGCAGGAGATGAGAGGACCCAAGATAGAGTTCGCAAACCGTAGAGAGGATGTTCCAAGGATGAGACCCCGGAGATACCCGACATGGAGAGGACGACCCCGCGACCGCTACCAACCGGATGGACAGCCCATTTGCCGCCGTTGCCAGCAGCCAGGCCACTTTGCACGAGATTGTGATTTAAACGGGAATCCCCTGTGAATGCGGGCCGCTTCGCAGGAATGAACTTTCAAGGCCCAACACCCTGGCACGACAGGTACATCGGAGGACGACCCATTATCCCTATCGTGCTGGACGGAATTCCCCTCAACGCTTTGCTGGACACAGGTTCCCAGATTTCATCTATACCGTATATCCTTTATAAGAGGTACTGGGCTGATGCAGATATTGATAAAGGGCCCTCTGATGTTGAACTAGATATATGGGCCAGTAATGGTAAGTTGGTACCGAAACTAGGATTCAGGGAGATGACCATAAAGATTGGTAAAGTAGAATTGAAGAAACAGGGTATAATTGTTGTTGATGTTGACCGGCGGAACTGTGAACCAACTGTATTGATAGGAATGAATGTGTTAGAGAACTGCTTTTCCGAAGTTATTTCTGTCTTACAGCAAATTGCTGAAACTGCCCAATCCTGCCAGCAGAGAGTTCTCCAAAGGGAAATAAAAGTATTGATGTTAAGGCAACAGGTAGAAGTTGCAGGTGGAGAAATCGGCAGTGTGAGGGTAAGTGATCCAACGTCTATTGTAATCCCACCAAAAACAGAAATGCTGGTATGGTGTAGAGCAGCCATTGGTACTAAGGGACGAGATTATCAAGCCTTAATAGAACCAGTGTACACCGACAGCAGGCCCACTATACTCACAGCACGAGGGGTAGTCGAGGTACACCGGGGACGAGTGCCGGTACGACTTTTGAACTGTGGAGAGGAAGAGGTCACTTTGCCAAGGTATGCTACAGTGGCAAAGCTATATAATGTTGACAATAATGCCATCACAACCATTGAGCCCTTTGAACCAACCTGTCAGGTGGAAGTCAACGGCTCAGATGGAGAATTGGAGGATTGGTGCCAACAGCTACACGTGGGCATAAATTCAACACCTACCCATCAAAAACAAGGGGTGTATAGGCTAGTGACGGAATATGAACAAGTCTTCAGTAAACACCCATTGGACTTCGGACGGATAGAAGGGGTAGAACACACAATCCCCACCGGTGACCATCCCCCAATAAAAGAAAGATATAGACCCATACCGCCCGCTCACTATCAATGTGCAAAAGATATGCTGAGGGAGATGAAACAGGCCGGGGTAATAAGAGACAGCTGTAGCCCCTGGGCGGCCCCTCTAGTGCTTGTCAAAAAAAAGGACGGAACCATGAGAATGTGCGTAGACTACCGGCGGATTAATAACATCACCCATAAAGACGCCTACCCCTTGCCTAGGATAGAAGAGTCCTTGACTGCTTTGAAATCTGCTAATTATTTTTCCACCTTAGACTTAACAAGCGGGTATTGGCAAGTCCCTGTGGCTGAGAGAGATAAGGAAAAGACGGCATTCACCACACCAATGGGTCTATGTGAATTTAATCGCATGCCATTCGGACTCTGCAACGCATCCGGTACCTTCCAGCGGCTCATGGAATGCTGCCTCGGACACAAGAACTTCGAGACCGTCCTCCTGTACCTAGATGATGTGATCGTCTACTCAAAGACTTACGAACAACACTTAATAGACCTGGCAGAAGTGTTCGAAGCCTTATCCAGGTATGGCATGAAAATCAAGCCATCCAAATGTCACCTTCTTCAAGCCAAAGGTACAGTACCTGGGACACATCGTGAGTTCGGAGGGAGTAGCACTGGATCCCGAGAAAATAAGCGCCATAAGGGATTGGCCAAGACCTACCAACGCAAAAGAAGTGAGGCAATTCCTGGGATTGGTGGGTTACTATCGCAGATTTATAAAAGGATTTACCAAATTGGCAGCACCCTTGCAAGACGCCTTGGTAGGGCAGACGAAGAAACCTTCAAACCGAAACCCTCCTTTTCAGTGGAACGACGAAAGGGAAGACTCCTTTGAACAACTAAAGAAGGCACTAACCGGAGAAGAGGTTCTGGCATATCCAGATTGCCATCAACCTTTCATCCTCTACACCGATGCCAGTAATGTGGGACTAGGAGCGGTGCTGTCACAAAAGCAAGAAGGTCGGGAGAAAGTCATCGCCTTTGCAAGTAGAAAGCTCCGGCCAACTGAAAGAAATTCAGAAAATTACAGCTCCTTCAAATTGGAACTACTGGCAGTAGTTTGGGCTGTGACAGAACGTTTCAAACACTATCTGGCCGCTGCAGAATTTATTGTCTATACTGACAACAATCCGTTGACCCATCTGGACACAGCCAAATTAGGTGCGTTAGAACAGCGATGGATAGCCCGGTTATCTAATTACAACTTCATAATCAAGTATCGAGCAGGTCGCAAGAATGGAAATGCCGATGCCCTATCCCGGATGCCACACTTGAGAGATGTAGAAGAAGAAACGGGGGAGCTTGAAGAAATTTAACTACCAGCCTTCCATCATCCCAAGGCAAAACATCATCAGTCAAGTACCTATCAGAAACAACAAGAGGTGAATTTTAATCCGTTAGCACACCATAGATGGGCTGACACCCAAGACAGCAATCCGGCTGTGAAGTTGGTGAAGGAACTGTTAACTGAGCAAAGTGCATATCCTGATGAGGAAGCCCCAGAAGAGACGCATCAACTCTGGAAAGAGAGAGGCAAAATGTTCCTGTATCAAGGGAAGCTCTGTAGAAGGTACACCAATCCGAAAACACATGAATTGGTTTGGCAAATTATCGTGCCTAAACAAGATGTCAAGATGGTCCTCGAAGCTTACCATAATGGTGCTGGTCACTTCGGTTGGAAAAAGTTAGAAGTACTTCTAAGAGAAAGATTTTATTGGGTCGGGATGAGAAAATCAATCGAACAGTGGTGCAGAAATTGTGGCCCGTGCAACCTCAGAAGAAACGATCAAAAGAACCAAAGAGCACCACTGCAGCCCATAATCACCAAACAACCACTTGAACTTGTAGCCATGGACCACGTGAAGTTGACACCAAGCCGGTCCGGCTATGTCTATGCCTTGACCATCGTGGACCATTATTCACGCTTCTTGGTAGTAGTACCCGTAAAAGATCTGACAGCAAAAACAGCAGCCAAAGCGTTCCAAACGTACTTTTGTAGACCCCATGGATATCCGGAACAGGTTCTCACCGACCAAGGTACAGCCTTTGAATCAGAGATCTTCAGAGAATTCTGTAATATGTATGGTTGCAAAAAGATCCGGACGGCGGCCTATCATCCACAAACAAACGGCTTATGTGAGAAGATGAACCATATTGTAATAGAACTACTAAAGACTTTACCTGAGGCAGAAAGGAATCAATGGCCAGAGAAATTGCCTGACTTGGTGGATCTGTATAATCATGTCCCGGTGAGTTCCACCAATTGCACCCCAGCTTACCTTATGCGTGCAAGACCCGGCCAATTACCAATCGATCTAGAAATGGGAATTCTGAAACCAGACGCAGAAGTCCAAGACTCCAATTGGGATATCATACGGCAAAAGCAGTATCGCCAAGTGCAAGAGAGTGTGGAAAGAAGCCTTCAGCAAACTAGAGAAAGACAAGAGCGAACTTTCAACCAGAATGCTCTAGCGACCCCATTAAGACCGGGTGACCAAGTGC
This sequence comes from Ranitomeya imitator, assembly GCF_032444005.1. Taxonomy (NCBI): domain Eukaryota; kingdom Metazoa; phylum Chordata; class Amphibia; order Anura; family Dendrobatidae; genus Ranitomeya; species Ranitomeya imitator. The sequence continues at coordinate 95,217,149 of NC_091282.1, forward strand.
TCAAGAGAAATCGTCGAACCAATAAACTAGACAATCAGTGGGAAGCCGTACCCTACACAGTTTTACCAACAAGAATGGATAATCCTAAAATGTGTCTCATTAGCAAAAACGGAGGCTTAACATCTGTACTAGTGTCAAGAGACAATCTTAAATTATGTCCGGAAGCACTGAAAGAGCCAGAAGTTGTCCAGCCAGAACCAGAAGTTATTCAACGCATACAGATTCAACCAGTAAAGGAAAAAGAAGAGGAAATGTATCACACCTGCATAGGAGACTTTCCCAAAACCCTACTAACATACCATGGTGCAGTAGTGGTTCCCATGGTGGCCTTTTACCCAACACCAAACCCAATACCAGAAGGCCCAAGACAGGAAGAGGCTGACCCCGTACTACAGGAGATTCCAGGCCAGGAAGAACAGATTCCTGATCAGAGTGATCCCATTCACGGTGGACTTGCCAACTCCATAGTCGTGGAATTATCTTTAGCAGAGCGGGCAGATACTACATCCGCAGTAGACAGTAGTACACCACATGGAGAGATACCGCTGTTACGTAGATCACAGCGTAGTACCCAGGGTCAATTACCGGCCAGGTATGCAGATTACCAACTATAAAACTATAGTCATTGTTATTATTCTGCAACGTTTAAGCCCAGTACCTACAGAGACTTGTCTGTATGAACTTCTTGCATATTCTTGAACTTTTTATCAGCCCGGAGGCACTAAATCAAAGCTCCGGAAAGACTGCTTTTTGAACTTTGCTTTTTGCTCTTTTTAAACTTTCTTTAGATGTTATATTGATAACTCCGTTGGAAAAATGGAACTAAATTCTTGGACACAAAGTGCAGTGCCTTTCCTAGTACCTTCAAGGATAGAACTGTATTAATGGACGCTATTTGAAGTGACTTTTTACAGAACTCTATTTTTGTTTCCTTGAGTGGTTTTTGTAACTTTTCATTTTTAAGACTCTGTACATATTAATTGTTATTTCAAAATGTTATCGTCCCACAGTCCCGGAGTACTGTTCTTAACTAAGGGGGAATGTGGCACCCCTAGAGGTATTTGCCACAAATATAGTTACTGACACTGAATACAAATACTAAAATAGCAAGACTGCACTACCTCCTCCGGCCAGAAGGGGGAGCTCCAGAGACTCCCCTTGATCCATTCTGGTTTGAGAGAAGAACTGGCAGTTGGGCTAAGGAGCTGAAAGTGAGAGGTCATACAGCTGAATTTCTAACAGCCCTATGACGGTTTCCAGGCCCAAATCACCGGCCTGAGGAGAAGAGGGATAGAGAAAAAGGACATTGTGAGAACCGGGTAGCATTAATCACTACCCAGAACAGGCGCAAAGACGGATACCGGATCCGTGGCTGTATTCATTACATATAATACAGCAACCGGAAAAATGTGAGGTGATATCAGCTTCACTAGGGTCGGACGCAGCAACAGACACAGAGTTCAGCGGTACTCCCGGAGGGGGTAAGCCGATAAAAGGACTCGGGTTGCCCGTCGAACCAGGACCCGGAGGGGACAGATTGGGCCGGCAGCCAGTTCACATACAGCAGCAGGGCCACACAGATATTGCGTACAATAAGAGGCGAAGACCCCGGCAGGGTCAAAGTAACTCAGAGTTCCCATACAGACTCCGGTGACAGGACCGGTTGTAAATCCTTTTTTGTTAAAGTAAACTGGTTAAACGTTTCAGTGCCTCAGTCTTTCATTTGGACAATAGCCATCTATCCAGGATTGGGATCATCACCGCTGGGAGAACCTGCTGCTGATCAAGTAAGTGCCTGTTCCCTCATGATACCCTTTACACTGTGCATTGCCTGAGGCCACAGCACCGGGTCAAGCCACCCGTGACATCCCCCTCAAGAGACAGACCCCATTGGTCCGGTGCTGGGTACCCCGGTCTCTCGGGCGTCACAATTGGCGTCACGAACAGGATTGAGCCAGCCCATATACTGGGTATTGTGTGCCGTGATTGGAGCCCAAAACTTTGAAAACGTGGATGAAAAATCGTGAAAATTGACTTTATTAAAGAAAATTCCATTTCCCATTAAAAACTATTGAAAGTGACTTTTCCCCATTGGTTATAATGGAGTAAAAATGGCCGCCATCCCCTGAGGTAATCACCTCATAACCGTTAGGCGCGAGACTGTTAATTGAGCTACGCCATTACCTGAGCCCCAGTCTAACTGAAAAACTTCAGAATCCGCCATTACAGAGCGTGTGGCGGGTGGGAGCAGCAGGGGGCGTGTCATTGTGGGCGGCACCAAGCTGAGCGCTCTGACGTCAGAGCAAGGGGAAAACCAATCCTGCTGCGCAGCGGAATGAATCTACACTATCCCGACGGAAGCGGAGGACCGGAAGGGTCCGGATTAACTAAGGGGGCACAGTATGTCGCAGCACGGAGACGCCGCAGCACCCGGCGGCGCTAATGCAGCTGAAAGACAGAGTGTCGATAGAGAGTCCGGTAGCGCAGCGGTGCAAAGAGTGGCGCCCATCATGCCGGTGCTGATGCCATATACCCCAGGTGGCCCGTGGCTTCCAATGTATGAAGGTGAGCCTAATACCCTTGACTAGGGTTGAGCGAAACGGGTCGAAATTGTTCAAAAGTCGCCGACTTTTGGCAAGGTCGGGTTTCATGAAACCCGACCCGACCCCAGTGGGGGGTCGGCCATGAAGTCGGCGATCTTTTGAATCTGGAATCGGAATTCCGATCCCGATTCCCGATATGTTTAAGATATCGGGAATTGGTATCGGAATTCAGATTAAAGTGTAAAATATAGAATTAAAATAAAAAATATTGCAATACTTACCCTCTGACGCGCCCTGGTACTAACCGGCAGCCTTCCTCCTTCGAATCCGCGCTTCTAGGACCTTGCCGTGACGTCGCGGTGACGTCGCGGCTTGTGATTGGCCGCGCGGCCGCCCATGTGACCGCTCGCGCGGCCAATCACAAGCCGCGACGTCACCCGCGACGTCACCGAAGGTCCTGGAAGGGCTGATTCTTAGGAAGGAAGGCTGTCGGAAGGAAGCAGGGCGCTTCCGAGGGTGAGTATATACCTAATAGGAATATACTCACCCTCGGAAGCGCCCTGCTTCCTTCCGACAGCCTTCCTTCCTAATAATCAGCCCTTCCAGGACCTTCGGTGACGTCGCGGGTGACGTCGCGGCTTGTGATTGGCCGCGCGAGCGGTCACATGGGCGGCCGCGCGGCCAATCACAAGCCGCGACGTCACCCGCGACGTCACCGAAGGTCCTGGAAGGCTGATTCTAAGGAAGGAAGGTTCCCGGTTAGTACCAGGGCGCGTCAGAGGGTAAGTATAAGGATATTTTTTATTTTAATTCTATATTTTACACTTAAATATGGATCCCAGGGCCTGAAGGAGAGTTTCCGCTCCTTCAGACCCTGGGAACCATGGAAACCCAATGCACTGCATTGGGTTTCGAGTTTCGGCCGACCCCGACCCCGACTTTTTTATAGGATCGGCCGATTTCACTCGACCCGACTTTTCCAAAAGTCGGGTTTCGTGAAACCCGACCCGATCCTATAAAAGTGAAGGTCGCTCAACCCTACCCTTGACGATTTCAGAGAAAAGATGCTGGCCCATTTTAACATATTCCCCGTGGGTGAAGTTCAGCGTGTTAGTCTCCTGATGATGCAGTTAAGTGGCCATGCTAAGCGAGAAGTCACAGCATGGGCAGCTGATCTAAAAGGCACTGTTGAACGCATATTTGCTGGATTAAAAGCTACATTTGAAACCACTGCCAGCAGCAAAGCTAAAATACGATTCTTTAATTGCAAACAAAAAGTTAATGAGGGCGTGAGAGACTTTGCCTTAAACCTGCAGGAAGCCCTTAAATCACTTACACTGGCTGAACCCATTTTTAACACCGGAGCGGATAAACTGCTAAGAGATCAATTTATGGAGGGACTCTACACCGGGGGCATGTGAGCATGCTTGTTTTTAAGAACCCTGAATTGACATTTGCTCAATTAAAGGAGAGCGCTATACGTCTCCAGCTGGCAGAGGCACCTCGGGATCAGGATCCTGCGCAACCTATGGCAGAGGCACCTCAACAACAGGGAGTGCCAGTGACATCAGCTATGTCTGGGGCCATTGCTAAGCCCCTGGGGCCCAGTACTAATGAGGCTCTTCAACAAAAGCTTGACTCTTTAACTGATGTTTTTGCTTCAATGGCTAAAACCATGCAGGAGATGAGAGGACCCAAGATAGAGTTCGCAAACCGTAGAGAGGATGTTCCATGGATGAGACCCCGGAGATACCCGACATGGAGAGGACGACCCCGCGACCGCTACCAACCGGATGGACAGCCCATTTGCCGCCGTTGCCAGCAGCCAGGCCACTTTGCACGAGATTGTGATTTAAACGGGAATCCCCTGTGAATGCGGGCCGCTTCGCAGGAATGAACTTTCAAGGCCCAACACCCTGGCACGACAGGTACATCGGAGGACGACCCATTATCCCTATCGTGCTAGACGGAATTCCCCTCAACGCTTTGCTGGACACAGGTTCCCAGATTTCATCTATACCGTATATCCTTTATAAGAGGTACTGGGCTGATGCAGATATTGATAAAGGGCCCTCTGATGTTGAACTAGATATATGGGCCAGTAATGGTAAGTTGGTACCGAAACTAGGATTCAGGGAGATGACCATAAAGATTGGTAAAGTAGAATTGAAGAAACAGGGTATAATTGTTGTTGATGTTGACCGGCGGAACTGTGAACCAACTGTATTGATAGGAATGAATGTGTTAGAGAACTGCTTTTCCGAAGTTATTTCTGTCTTACAGCAAATTGCTGAAACTGCCCAATCCTGCCAGCAGAGAGTTCTCCAAAGGGAAATAAAAGTATTGATGTTAAGGCAACAGGTAGAAGTTGCAGGTGGAGAAATCGGCAGTGTGAGGGTAAGTGATCCAACGTCTATTGTAATCCCACCAAAAACAGAAATGCTGGTATGGTGTAGAGCAGCCATTGGTACTAAGGGACGAGATTATCAAGCCTTAATAGAACCAGTGTACACCGACAGCAGGCCCACTATACTCACAGCACGAGGGGTAGTCGAGGTACACCGGGGACGAGTGCCGGTACGACTTTTGAACTGTGGAGAGGAAGAGGTCACTTTGCCAAGGTATGCTACAGTGGCAAAGCTATTTAATGTTGACAATAATGCCATCACAACCATTGAGCCCTTTGAACCAACCTGTCAGGTGGAAGTCAACGGCTCTACGGGTCTATGTGAATTTAATCGCATGCCATTCGGACTCTGCAACGCATCCGGTACCTTCCAGCAGCTCATGGAATGCTGCCTCGGACACAAGAACTTCGAGACCACCCTCCTGTACCTAGATGATGTGATCGTCTACTCAAAGACTTACGAACAACACTTAATAGACCTGGCAGAAGTGTTCGAAGCCTTATCCAGGTATGGCATGAAAATCAAGCCATCCAAATGTCACCTTCTTCAAGCCAAAGGTACAGTACCTGGGACACATCGTGAGTTCGGAGGGAGTAGCACCGGATCCCGAGAAAATAAGCGCCATAAGGGATTGGCCAAGACCTACCAACGCAAAAGAAGTGAGGCAATTCCTGGGATTGGTGGGTTACTATCGCAGATTTATAAAAGGATTTACCAAATTGGCAGCACCCTTGCAAGACGCCTTGGTAGGGCAGACGAAGAAACCTTCAAACCGAAACCCTCCTTTTCAGTGGAACGACGAAAGGGAAGACTCCTTTGAACAACTAAAGAAGGCACTAACCGGAGAAGAGGTTCTGGCATACCCAGATTGCCATCAACCTTTCATCCTCTACACCGATGCCAGTAATGTGGGACTAGGAGCGGTGCTGTCACAAAAGCAAGAAGGTCGGGAGAAAGTCATCGCCTTTGCAAGTAGAAAGCTCCGGCCAACTGAAAGAAATTCAGAAAATTACAGCTCCTTCAAATTGGCACTACTGGCAGTAGTTTGGGCTGTGACAGAACGTTTCAAACACTATCTGGCCGCTGCAGAATTTATTGTCTATACTGACAACAATCCGTTGACCCATCTGGACACAGCCAAATTAGGTGCGTTAGAACAGCGATGGATAGCCCGGTTATCTAATTACAACTTCATAATCAAGTATCGAGCAGGTCGCAAGAATGGAAATGCCCTATCCCGGATGCCACACTTGAGAGATGTAGAAGAAGAAACGGGGGAGCTTGAAGAAATTGAACTACCAGCCTTCCATCATCCCAAGGCAAAACATCATCAGTCAAGTACCTATCAGAAACAACAAGAGGTGAATTTTAATCCGTTAGCACACCATAGATGGGCTGACACCCAAGACAGCAATCCGGCTGTGAAGTTGGTGAAGGAACTGTTAACTGAGCAAAGTGCATATCCCGATGAGGAAGCCCCAGAAGAGACGCATCAACTCTGGAAAGAGAGAGGCAAAATGTTCCTGTATCAAGGGAAGCTCTGTAGAAGGTACACCAATCCGAAAACACATGAATTGGTTTGGCAAATTATCGTGCCTAAACAAGATGTCAAGATGGTCCTCGAAGCTTACCATAATGGTGCTGGTCACTTCGGTTGGAAAAAGTTAGAAGTACTTCTAAGAGAAAGATTTTATTGGGTCGGGATGAGAAAATCAATCGAACAGTGGTGCAGAAATTGTGGCCCGTGCAACCTCAGAAGAAACGATCAAAAGAACCAAAGAGCACCACTGCAGCCCATAATCACCAAACAACCACTTGAACTTGTAGCCATGGACCACGTGAAGTTGACACCAGGCCGGTCCGGCTATGTCTATGCCTTGACCATCGTGGACCATTATTCACGCTTCTTGGTAGTAGTACCCGTAAAAGATCTGACAGCAAAAACAGCAGCCAAAGCGTTCCAAACGTACTTTTGTAGACCCCATGGATATCCGGAACAGGTTCTCACCGACCAAGGTACAGCCTTTGAATCAGAGATCTTCAGAGAATTCTGTAATATGTATGGTTGCAAAAAGATCCGGACGGCGGCCTATCATCCACAAACAAACGGCTTATGCGAGAAGATGAACCATATTGTAATAGAACTACTAAAGACTTTACCTGAGGCAGAAAGGAATCAATGGCCAGAGAAATTGCCTGACTTGGTGGATCTGTATAATCATGTCCCGGTGAGTTCCACCAATTGCACCCCAGCTTACCTTATGCGTGCAAGACCCGGCCAATTACCAATCGATCTAGAAATGGGAATTCTGAAACCAGACGCAGAAGTCCAAGACTCCAATTGGGATATCATACGGCAAAAGCAGTATCGCCAAGTGCAAGAGAGTGTGGAAAGAAGCCTTCAGCAAACTAGAGAAAGACAAGAGCGAACTTTCAACCAGAATGCTCTAGCGACCCCATTAAGACCGGGTGACCAAGTGCTCAAGAGAAATCGTCGAACCAATAAACTAGACAATCAGTGGGAAGCCGTACCCTACACAGTTTTACCAACAAGAATGGATAATCCTAAAATGTGTCTCATTAGCAAAAACGGAGGCTTAACATCTGTACTAGTGTCAAGAGACAATCTTAAATTATGTCCGGAAGCACTGAAAGAGCCAGAAGTTGTCCAGCCAGAACCAGAAGTTATTCAACGCATACAGATTCAACCAGTAAAGGAAAAAGAAGAGGAAATGTATCACACCTGTATAGGAGACTTTCCCAAAACCCTACTAACATACCATGGTGCAGTAGTGGTTCCCATGGTGGCGTTTTACCCAACACCAAACCCAATACCAGAAGGCCCAAGACAGGAAGAGGCTGACCCTGTACTACAGGAGATTCCAGGCCAGGAAGAACAGATTCCTGATCAGAGTGATCCCATTCACGGTGGACTTGCCAACTCCATAGTCGTGGAATTATCTTTAGCAGAGCGGGCAGATACTACATCCGCAGTAGACAGTAGTACACCACATGGAGAGATACCGCTGTTACGTAGATCACAGCGTAGTACCCAGGGTCAATTACCGGCCAGGTATGCAGATTACCAACTATAAAACTATAGTCATTGTTATCATTCTGCAACGTTTAAGCCCAGTACCTACAGAGACTTGTCTGTATGAACTTCTTGCATATTCTTGAACTTTTTATCAGCCCGGAGGCACTAAATCAAAGCTCCGGAAAGACTGCTTTTTGAACTTTGCTTTTTGCTCTTTTTAAACTTTCTTTAGATGTTATATTGATAACTCCGTTGGAAAAATGGAACTAAATTCTTGGACACAAAGTGCAGTGCCTTTCCTAGTACCTTCAAGGATAGAACTGTATTAATGGACGCTATTTGAAGTGACTTTTTACAGAACTCTATTTTTGTTTCCTTGAGTGGTTTTTGTAACTTTTCATTTTTAAGACTCTGTACATATTAATTGTTATTTCAAAATGTTATCGTCCCACAGTCCCGGAGTACTGTTCTTAACTAAGGGGGAATGTGGCACCCCTAGAGGTATTTGCCACAAATATAGTTACTGACACTGAATACAAATACTAAAATAGCAAGACTGCACTACCTCCTCCGGCCAGAAGGGGGAGCTCCAGAGACTCCCCTTGATCCATTCTGGTCTGAGAGAAGAACTGGCAGTTGGGCTAAGGAGCTGAAAGTGAGAGGTCATACAGCTGAATTTCTAACAGCCCTATGACGGTTTCCAGGCCCAAATCACCGGCCTGAGGAGAAGAGGGATAGAGAAAAAGGACATTGTGAGAACCGGGTAGCATTAATCACTACCCAGAACAGGCGCAAAGACGGATACCGGATCCGTGGCTGTATTCATTACATATAATACAGCAACCGGAAAAACGTGAGGTGATATCAGCTTCACTAGGGTCGGACGTAGCAACAGACACAGAGTTCAGCGGTACTCCCGGAGGGGGTAAGCCGATAAAAGGACTCGGGTTGCCCGTCGAACCAGGACCCGGAGGGGACAGATTGGGCTGGCAGCCAGTTCACATACAGCAGCAGGGCCACACAGATATTGCGTACAATAAGAGGTGAAGACCCCGGCAGGGTCAAAGTAACTCAGAGTTCCCATACAGACTCCGGTGACAGGACCGGTTGTAAATCCTTTTTTGTTAAAGTAAACTGGTTAAACGTTTCAGTGCCTCAGTCTTTCATTTGGACAATAGCCATCTATCCAGGATTGGGATCATCACCGCTGGGAGAACCTGCTGCTGATCAAGTAAGTGCCTGTTCCCTCATGATACCCTTTACACTGTGCATTGCCTGAGGCCACAGCACCGGGTCAAGCCACCCGTGACATCCCCCTCAAGAGACAGACCCCATTGGTCCGGTGCTGGGTACCCCGGTCTCTCGGGCGTCACAATTGGCGTCACGAACAGGATTGAGCCAGCCCATATACTGGGTATTGTGTGCCGTGATTGGAGCCCAAAACTTTGAAAACTTGGATGAAAAATCGTGAAAATTGACTTTATTAAAGAAAATTCCATTTCCCATTAAAAACTATTGAAAGTGACTTTTCCCCATTGGTTATAATGGAGTAAAAATGGCCGCCATCCCCTGAGGTAATCACCTCATAACCGTTAGGCGCGAGACTGTTAATTGAGCTACGCCATTACCTGAGCCCCAGTCTAACTGAAAAACTTCAGAATCCGCCATTACAGAGCGTGTGGCGGGCGGGAGCAGCAGGGGGCGTGTCATTGTGGGCGGCACCAAGCTGAGCGCTCTGACGTCAGAGCAAGGGGAAAACCAATCCTGCTGCGCAGCGGAATGAATCTACACTATCCCGACGGAAGCGGAGGACCGGAAGGGTCCGGATTAACTAAGGGGGCACAGTATGTCGCAGCACGGAGACGCCGCAGCACCCGGCGGCGCTAATGCAGCTGAAAGACAGAGTGTCGATAGAGAGTCCGGTAGCGCAGCGGTGCAAAGAGTGGCGCCCATCATGCCGGTGCTGATGCCATATACCCCAGGTGGCCCGTGGCTTCCAATGTATGAAGGTGAGTCTAATACCCTTGACTAGGGTTGAGCGAAACGGGTCGAAATTGTTCAAAAGTCGCCGACTTTTGGCAAGGTCGGGTTTCATGAAACCCGACCCGACCCCAGTGGGGGGTCGGCCATGAAGTCGGCGATCTTTTGAATCTGGAATCGGAATTCCGATCCCGATTCCCGATATGTTTAAGATATCGGGAATTGGTATCGGAATTCAGATTAAAGTGTAAAATATAGAATTAAAATAAAAAATATTGCAATACTTACCCTCTGACGCGCCCTGGTACTAACCGGCAGCCTTCCTCCTTCGAATCCGCGCTTCTAGGACCTTGCCGTGACGTCGCGGTGACGTCGCGGCTTGTGATTGGCCGCGCGGCCAATCACAAGCCGCGACGTCACCGAAGGTCCTGGAAGGGCTGATTCTTAGGAAGGAAGGCTGTCGGAAGGAAGCAGGGCGCTTCCGAGGGTGAGTATATACCTAATAGGAATATACTCACCCTCGGAAGCGCCCTGCTTCCTTCCGACAGCCTTCCTTCCTAATAATCAGCCCTTCCAGGACCTTCGGTGACGTCGCGGGTGACGTCGCGGCTTGTGATTGGCCGCGCGAGCGGTCACATGGGCGGCCGCGCGGCCAATCACAAGCCGCGACGTCACCCGCGACGTCACCGAAGGTCCTGGAAGGCTGATTCTAAGGAAGGAAGGTTCCCGGTTAGTACCAGGGCGCGTCAGAGGGTAAGTATAAGGATATTTTTTATTTTAATTCTATATTTTACACTTAAATATGGATCCCAGGGCCTGAAGGAGAGTTTCCGCTCCTTCAGACCCTGGGAACCATGGAAACCCAATGCACTGCATTGGGTTTCGAGTTTCGGCCGACCCCGACCCCGACTTTTTTATAGGATCGGCCGATTTCACTCGACCCGACTTTTCCAAAAGTCGGGTTTCGTGAAACCCGACCCGATCCTATAAAAGTGAAGGTCGCTCAACCCTACCCTTGACGATTTCAGAGAAAAGATGCTGGCCCATTTTAACATATTCCCCGTGGGTGAAGTTCAGCGTGTTAGTCTCCTGATGATGCAGTTAAGTGGCCATGCTAAGCGAGAAGTCACAGCATGGGCAGCTGATCTAAAAGGCACTGTTGAACGCATATTTGCTGGATTAAAAGCTACATTTGAAACCACTGCCAGCAGCAAAGCTAAAATACGATTCTTTAATTGCAAACAAAAAGTTAATGAGGGCGTGAGAGACTTTGCCTTAAACCTGCAGGAAGCCCTTAAATCACTTACACTGGCTGAACCCATTTTTAACACCGGAGCGGATAAACTGCTAAGAGATCAATTTATGGAGGGACTCTACACCGGGGGCATGTGAGCATGCTTGTTTTTAAGAACCCTGAATTGACATTTGCTCAATTAAAGGAGAGCGCTATACGTCTCCAGCTGGCAGAGGCACCTCGGGATCAGGATCCTGCGCAACCTATGGCAGAGGCACCTCAACAACAGGGAGTGCCAGTGACATCAGCTATGTCTGGGGCCATTGCTAAGCCCCTGGGGCCCAGTACTAATGAGGCTCTTCAACAAAAGCTTGACTCTTTAACTGATGTTTTTGCTTCAATGGCTAAAACCATGCAGGAGATGAGAGGACCCAAGATAGAGTTCGCAAACCGTAGAGAGGATGTTCCATGGATGAGACCCCGGAGATACCCGACATGGAGAGGACGACCCCGCGACCGCTACCAACCGGATGGACAGCCCATTTGCCGCCGTTGCCAGCAGCCAGGCCACTTTGCACGAGATTGTGATTTAAACGGGAATCCCCTGTGAATGCGGGCCGCTTCGCAGGAATGAACTTTCAAGGCCCAACACCCTGGCACGACAGGTACATCGGAGGACGACCCATTATCCCTATCGTGCTGGACGGAATTCCCCTCAACGCTTTGCTGGACACAGGTTCCCAGATTTCATCTATACCGTATATCCTTTATAAGAGGTACTGGGCTGATGCAGATATTGATAAAGGGCCCTCTGATGTTGAACTAGATATATGGGCCAGTAATGGTAAGTTGGTACCGAAACTAGGATTCAGGGAGATGACCATAAAGATTGGTAAAGTAGAATTGAAGAAACAGGGTATAATTGTTGTTGATGTTGACCGGCGGAACTGTGAACCAACTGTATTGATAGGAATGAATGTGTTAGAGAACTGCTTTTCCGAAGTTATTTCTGTCTTACAGCAAATTGCTGAAACTGCCAAATCCTGCCAGCAGAGAGTTCTCCAAAGGGAAATAAAAGTATTGATGTTAAGGCAACAGGTAGAAGTTGCAGGTGGAGAAATCGGCAGTGTGAGGGTAAGTGATCCAACGTCTATTGTAATCCCACCAAAAACAGAAATGCTGGTATGGTGTAGAGCAGCCATTGGTACTAAGGGACGAGATTATCAAGCCTTAATAGAACCAGTGTACACCGACAGCAGGCCCACTATACTCACAGCACGAGGGGTAGTCGAGGTACACCGGGGACGAGTGCCGGTACGACTTTTGAACTGTGGAGAGGAAGAGGTCACTTTGCCACGGTATGCTACAGTGGCAAAGCTATATAATGTTGACAACAATGCCATCACAACCATTGAGCCCTTAGAACCAACCTGTCAGGTGGAAGTCAACGGCTCAGATGGAGAATTGGAGGATTGGTGCCAACAGCTACACGTGGGCATAAATTCAACACCTACCCATCAAAAACAAGGGGTGTATAGGCTAGTGATGGAATATGAACAAGTCTTCAGTAAACACCCATTGGACTTCGGACGGATAGAAGGGGTAGAACACACAATCCCCACCGGTGACCATCCCCCAATAAAAGAAAGATATAGACCCATACCGCCCGCTCACTATCAATGTGCAAAAGATATGCTGAGGGAGATGAAACAGGCCGGGGTAATAAGAGACAGCTGTAGCCCCTGGGCGGCCCCTCTAGTGCTTGTCAAAAAAAAGGACGGAACCATGAGAATGTGCGTAGACTACCGGCGGATTAATAACATCACCCATAAAGACGCCTACCCCTTGCCTAGGATAGAAGAGTCCTTGACTGCTTTGAAATCTGCTAATTATTTTTCCACCTTAGACTTAACAAGCGGGTATTGGCAAGTCCCTGTGGCTGAGAGAGATAAGGAAAAGACGGCATTCACCACACCAATGGGTCTATGTGAATTTAATCGCATGCCATTCGGACTCTGCAACGCATCCGGTACCTTCCAGCGGCTGATGGAATGCTGCCTCGGACACAAGAACTTCGAGACCGTCCTCCTGTACCTAGATGATGTGATCGTCTACTCAAAGACTTACGAACAACACTTAATAGACCTGGCAGAAGTGTTCGAAGCCTTATCCAGGTATGGCATGAAAATCAAGCCATCCAAATGTCACCTTCTTCAAGCCAAAGGTACAGTACCTGGGACACATCGTGAGTTCGGAGGGAGTAGCACCGGATCCCGAGAAAATAAGCGCCATAAGGGATTGGCCAAGACCTACCAACGCAAAAGAAGTGAGGCAATTCCTGGGATTGGTGGGTTACTATCGCAGATTTATAAAAGGATTTACCAAATTGGCAGCACCCTTGCAAGACGCCTTGGTAGGGCAGACGAAGAAACCTTCAAACCGAAACCCTCCTTTTCAGTGGAACGACGAAAGGGAAGACTCCTTTGAACAACTAAAGAAGGCACTAACCGGAGAAGAGGTTCTGGCATACCCAGATTACCATCAACCTTTCATCCTCTACACCGATGCCAGTAATGTGGGACTAGGAGCGGTGCTGTCACAAAAGCAAGAAGGTCGGGAGAAAGTCATCGCCTTTGCAAGTAGAAAGCTCCGGCCAACTGAAAGAAATTCAGAAAATTACAGCTCCTTCAAATTGGAACTACTGGCTGTAGTTTGGGCTGTGACAGAACGTTTCAAACACTATCTGGCCGCTGCAGAATTTATTGTCTATACTGACAACAATCCGTTGACCCATCTGGACACAGCCAAATTAGGCGCGTTAGAACAGCGATGGATAGCCCGGTTATCTAATTACAACTTCATAATCAAGTATCGAGCAGGTCGCAAGAATGGAAATGCCGATGCCCTATCCCGTATGCCACACTTGAGAGATGTAGAAGAAGAAACGGGGGAGCTTGAAGAAATTGAACTACCAGCCTTCCATCATCCCAAGGCAAAACATCATCAGTCAAGTACCTATCAGAAACAACAAGAGGTGAATTTTAATCCGTTAGCACACCATAGATGGGCTGACACCCAAGACAGCAATCCGGCTGTGAAGTTGGTGAAGGAACTGTTAACTGAGCAAAGTGCATATCCCGATGAGGAAGCCCCAGAAGAGACGCATCAACTCTGGAAAGAGAGAGGCAAAATGTTCCTGTATCAAGGGAAGCTCTGTAGAAGGTACACCAATCCGAAAACACATGAATTGGTTTGGCAAATTATCGTGCCTAAACAAGATGTCAAGATGGTCCTCGAAGCTTACCATAATGGTGCTGGTCACTTCGGTTGGAAAAAGTTAGAAGTACTTCTAAGAAAAAGATTTTATTGGGTCGGGATGAGAAAATCAATCGAACAGTGGTGCAGAAATTGTGGCCCGTGCAACCTCAGAAGAAACGATCAAAAGAACCAAAGAGCACCACTGCAGCCCATAATCACCAAACAACCAAACAACCACTTGAACTTGTAGCCATGGACCACGTGAAGTTGACACCAAGCCGGTCCGGCTATGTCTATGCCTTGACCATCGTGGACCATTATTCACGCTTCTTGGTAGTAGTACCCGTAAAAGATCTGACAGCAAAAACAGCAGCCAAAGCGTTCCAAACGTACTTTTGTAGACCCCATGGATATCCGGAACAGGTTCTCACCGACCAAGGTACAGCCTTTGAATCAGAGATCTTCAGAGAATTCTGTAATATGTATGGTTGCAAAAAGATCCGGACGGCGGCCTATCATCCACAAACAAACGGCTTATGCGAGAAGATGAACCATATTGTAATAGAACTACTAAAGACTTTACCTGAGGCAGAAAGGAATCAATGGCCAGAGAAATTGCCTGACTTGGTGGATCTGTATAATCATGTCCCGGTGAGTTCCACCAATTGCACCCCAGCTTACCTTATGCGTGCAAGACCCGGCCAATTACCAATCGATCTAGAAATGGGAATTCTGAAACCAGACGCAGAAGTCCAAGACTCCAATTGGGATATCATACGGCAAAAGCAGTATCGCCAAGTGCAAGAGAGTGTGGAAAGAAGCCTTCAGCAAACTAGAGAAAGACAAGAGCGAACTTTCAACCAGAATGCTCTAGCGACCCCATTAAGACCGGGTGACCAAGTGCTCAAGAGAAATCGTCGAACCAATAAACTAGACAATCAGTGGGAAGCCGTACCCTACACAGTTTTACCAACAAGAATGGATAATCCTAAAATGTGTCTCATTAGCAAAAACGGAGGCTTAACATCTGTACTAGTGTCAAGAGACAATCTTAAATTATGTCCGGAAGCACTGAAAGAGCCAGAAGTTGTCCAGCCAGAACCAGAAGTTATTCAACGCATACAGATTCAACCAGTAAAGGAAAAAGAAGAGGAAATGTATCACACCTGTATAGGAGACTTTCCCAAAACCCTACTAACATACCATGGTGCAGTAGTGGTTCCCATGGTGGCCTTTTACCCAACACCAAACCCAATACCAGAAGGCCCAAGACAGGAAGAGGCTGACCCCGTACTACAGGAGATTCCAGGCCAGGAAGAACAGATTCCTGATCAGAGTGATCCCATTCACGGTGGACTTGCCAACTCCATAGTCGTGGAATTATCTTTAGCAGAGCGGGCAGATACTACATCCGCAGTAGACAGTAGTACACCACATGGAGAGATACCGCTGTTACGTAGATCACAGCGTAGTACCCAGGGTCAATTACCGGCCAGGTATGCAGATTACCAACTATAAAACTATAGTCATTGTTATTATTCTGCAACGTTTAAGCCCAGTACCTACAGAGACTTGTCTGTATGAACTTCTTGCATATTCTTGAACTTTTTATCAGCCCGGAGGCACTAAATCAAAGCTCCGGAAAGACTGCTTTTTGAACTTTGCTTTTTGCTCTTTTTAAACTTTCTTTAGATGTTATATTGATAACTCCGTTGGAAAAATGGAACTAAATTCTTGGACACAAAGTGCAGTGCCTTTCCTAGTACCTTCAAGGATAGAACTGTATTAATGGACGCTATTTGAAGTGACTTTTTACAGAACTCTATTTTTGTTTCCTTGAGTGGTTTTTGTAACTTTTCATTTTTAAGACTCTGTACATATTAATTGTTATTTCAAAATGTTATCGTCCCACAGTCCCGGAGTACTGTTCTTAACTAAGGGGGAATGTGGCACCCCTAGAGGTATTTGCCACAAATATAGTTACTGACACTGAATACAAATACTAAAATAGCAAGACTGCACTACCTCCTCCGGCCAGAAGGGGGAGCTCCAGAGACTCCCCTTGATCCATTCTGGTCTGAGAGAAGAACTGGCAGTTGGGCTAAGGAGCGGAAAGTGAGAGGTCATACAGCTGAATTTCTAACAGCCCTATGACGGTTTCCAGGCCCAAATCACCGGCCTGAGGAGAAGAGGGATAGAGAAAAAGGACATTGTGAGAACCGGGTAGCATTAATCACTACCCAGAACAGGCGCAAAGACGGATACCGGATCCGTGGCTGTATTCATTACATATAATACAGCAACCGGAAAAACGTGAGGTGATATCAGCTTCACTAGGGTCGGACGCAGCAACAGACACAGAGTTCAGCGGTACTCCCGGAGGGGGTAAGCCGATAAAAGGACTCGGGTTGCCCGTCGAACCAGGACCCGGAGGGGACAGATTGGGCCGGCAGCCAGTTCACATACAGCAGCAGGGCCACACAGATATTGCGTACAATAAGAGGCGAAGACCCCGGCAGGGTCAAAGTAACTCAGAGTTCCCATACAGACTCCGGTGACAGGACCGGTTGTAAATCCTTTTTTGTTAAAGTAAACTGGTTAAACGTTTCAGTGCCTCAGTCTTTCATTTGGACAATAGCCATCTATCCAGGATTGGGATCATCACCGCTGGGAGAACCTGCTGCTGATCAAGTAAGTGCCTGTTCCCTCATGATACCCTTTACACTGTGCATTGCCTGAGGCCACAGCACCGGGTCAAGCCACCCATGACATCCCCCTCAAGAGACAGACCCCATTGGTCCGGTGCTGGGTACCCCGGTCTCTCGGGCGTCACAATAGTATAAGAGAAAGGGAAACCTGCACCTATGGGAATAGTAGGGGTCCTCTATGCCCACCATTAGCACTCAGGAGAAGGGATGTCTGATAGTATAAGAGAAAGGGAAACCTGCACCTATGGGAATAGTAGGGGTCCTCTATGCCCACCGTTAGCACTCAGGAGAGGGTATCCCTGATAATATAAGAGAAAGGGAAACCTGCACCTATGGGAATAGTAGGGGTCCTCTATGCCCACCGTTAGCACTCAGGAGAGGGTATCCCTGATAATATAAGAGAAAGGGAAACCTGCACCTATGGGAATAGTGGGGGTCCTCTATGCCCACCATTAGCACTCAGGAGAGGGGATCCCTGATAGTATAAGAGAAAGGGAAACCTGCACCTATGGGAATAGTAGGGGTCCTCTATGCCCACCGTTAGCACTCAGGAGAGGGTATCCCTGATAATATAAGAGAAAGGGAAACCTGCACCTATGGGAATAGTAGGGGTCCTCTATGCCCACCGTTAGCACTCAGGAGAGGGTATCCCTGATAATATAAGAGAAAGGGAAACCTGCACCTATGGGAATAGTGGGGGTCCTCTATGCCCACCATTAGCACTCAGGAGAGGGGATCCCTGATAGTATAAGAGAAAGGGAAACCTGCACCTATGGGAATAGTGGGGGTCCTCTATGCCCACCGTTAGCACTCAGGAGAGGGGATCCCTGATAATATAAGAGAAAGGGAAACCTGCACCTATGGGAATAGTGGGGGTCCTTTATGCCCACCTTTAGCACTCAGGAGAAGGGATGTCTGATAGTATGTGAGAAAGGGAAACCTGCACCTATGGGAATAGTGAGGGACCTCTATGGCCCCCGTTAGCACTTGGGAGAAGGAATGCCTGATAGACAGTATAGGAGAAAAGGAAACTTGCACCTATGGGAATAGTGGGGGTCCTCTATGCTCCCCGTTAGCACTCGGGAGAGGGGAAGGTCATGCGTGACTGTGCAAACGTAAATGGCAAACTACACTGTAGAGAGCCCCAAATATAAATGGCCACCTTTATAAATCGTATACATCTTTCAGGTGTAACAAAGAGGACTCCATTCAATTAAAAACTTATGGGGGGCACAGAAATGACAATGTGCCACCACTTTTTAATATGGAGACTACATACAAACAGCCACACACAGGCAAGATTTCTATGACCAGTTAGTTGGGGGATACATATAACGGCACAGCGGACCACATGTGACCACCCAGCCGCTGGTTGTGCACCCCTGGTCCAGACCACCTTTTGTGGACTAAACACAGCGGCCTGTATTCCTCTCCCGACTGATTAATCTTATCTACATTATATACATTATACCAAATAAAAGCTGTGTAAAAGGAGAAATACAGTCGGTCAAGAAAGATTTTCAGCCCTTGAACTTAAATTGGATTTGTTAATAGATGTCCCAATAGAAACTTTAAACATTACTAAATATATATATTAGGCCTGATGAGTCTAGTGTACTTACTGTGAAGATCCATGTCAAAATGGCTGTATACTCTTTTAAGAAAGTTGAACTTAATCACTGTCCACTTAGTCTGTTTGACAGCTCCTCAGAGTCCTTCCTCCCTCCTGCTGAGTGGCCGCCCACCTGGACTTATCTGCAGCTCCTCAGTGTACTTTCTCCCTGCTGATAAATTTCTGCCTAACTGGCCTGATTTTCAGCTCCTAAATGGTCCTCCTTCCTGTTCTTGCTGAGCCTTCACCATCCTGACCTGATTTGTAGCTCCTTTCAGTCCCTCCTCCCTGTTGCTGTTGAGATCTCACATTGGTGAGTACAAGCTGCAGTTGTCAGTCAGGCTGGAATACGCTTGGACACATAAGCTATTTTGTTCTATCACTAAACAAACAAAATAGTCATTTTAATATAAGGAATATACAGTCATTCTGTCATGTACTTACAAAGTAAGTTCAGCAGTCTCATCAAGTCTAAGAGATTTATTAGTAAAACATTTAATAATGTAAAATCTGGTGACAGATGCAACTTAAATAGGTTTTCTGGGACTTTGATAATGATAGCCTATCTTTAGTATAGGTCATTAACAACAGATTGAAGGTCTTACGGGGCGAGAGCTGCAGCGCCTTCATTGCTTGCCAGACCCAGCTCTATACACCGGGTAGTGTCTGTGCCTTCACTTGACTAGGACTGAGCAGGAATGATCTGCCATACCAGGCTCAGCCGCTACAGAATATACTCCGCCTAAGAGTAAACCAAGAAAGCACTTTAAGAATGTGACTGTTCACACACAGAAAACAAAGTTCTTGAAGATGTTTCCACAGTATGTCAGTCAGTCGCATCCCTTTATTACACAATAATTGAGCTGTATTCATAGAAAACAGGAAAACCCCATTAGATAATGATAATGACCATTTATAGGTTCTGTATACACAACGTAAAGTCATTACAGCAGTCACATGGAATAGGAGCGAGGGCCCCGTACAACGAGAGATAGTGATATGTGCGGGTGTCATAAGGGGAGTCCATGGAGAGGAAACATCTTCAATATTTACTCCCCGACATAAGACAGGAAAATTGACTTTCTATGGTTCACATTGCGTTAATGGGAAAGCGCTAACGGACAGCATTGCACGGTGAAATTAACGCCGTGCAACGCGTCCGTTAGCGCGCCCATTCACAGCAATGGGAACGCGCAGCACTAGCGCGTGCCATGTTCGGCACACGCTATGCGACGCGCCGGTGTTTCCTGGCGCGCCGCGGACGCTGCTTGCAGCGTCCGAGGCGCGCCCGCGGTCCGTTCCCCGCTCTCGCAGATCGGGGATCTGCGAGAGCGGGGACGTACCGCGACCCCGGGACGCAGCCCCATTAAAAACATTGCGTTAGCGCAACCCGCTAGCGCTAGCGCTAAACGGGTTGCACTAACGCAATGTGAACCAATATATTTCAATCACAATGGGAGAAATTTTGAAAGATTTTCAGCTCTTCGCTTAATACATTAAGGACCCCGTACATAGAGCACATTTATTCCCTTTCCATAAATACATAATTTTCTGTTACGTGTTATAAATGCCGCTGTTCTCCTGAATGCAACATTTTCTTCCCCATTCCTAAGATATGGCTTCATCTTACCTGTATGTACTACTTCTAGTCTTTGGCCGGTGTCACACCGGCGTTTTAAACGGCCGAGTGCAATGCGATAAAAAATCGCATTGCACTCGGACCAATGTTAAGCTATGGGGCAGCTCCCACCAGCCGACTTTTTGTCGGCCGTTTTCCTCAGTCCGAGACAATCGCAGCGTGCTGCGATTGTCTCAGACCGAGGAAAACTCTCAGCTCACTTGCACCCATATAAGCCTATGGGTGCGAGTGAGACAGCGCACACCACTCGGATAACATCCGAGTGATGTGCGCTATAAGTGGACCCCAGCAATGGAGGAGATGGAGAAATTCATTTCTCCGCCTCCTCTGTAGCTGCGCTCCGGTCCTCCCTGTGCGAGAGAATCGGAGCACAGACGCATGACACTCGGCTCCTGCTCTGCTGCGAGCAGGAGCCGAGTGTCATTAGCATATCGCATCCGATGTTCTCGCATCAGATGCAATACGCCAGTGTGATGCCGGCCTTTTATGTTATTTTCTTTGTGGTCGACCCCTTGAGAACCATGCCCTTTTTGGCTTGATAGGTCCTCTTTAAAGCTCGTCCTGATTTTATAGTGGTGAAAGGTCTACTGCTAATTTGGGTAATAATGAGCTTAAATTAACAAACACTTCATGGTAGTGGTAAATTTTGGTTGACATGATTTGAGTTTATGAAATTTTGGAAATTTGAGAAAAAAATAGAAAGTTTTGCAATTTTCAAACTTTTTATTCTTTTAAACCAGATAGTTATATCACACAAAATAGTTAATAAATAACATTGTTAGGGGTCGAGTTCCTGCCTCTGCACAGGGGGAATCTCGAGCCATCTCCGCTGCGGTCTCCCATCCTTCTCCTGCTGCAGTGGAGCCTGCTCAGCGGAGGTGTCGGTCCCAACGTCATGCTCAGTCTGACACTGTGTGAAGGGTTACTGCTGTCCTTCCAGCTTCTGCCATTGTAGCCAGTACTGGTCAGCAGCGAGCAGACGTCTTTGGGACTAAGTCCTACTTTTCCCCTTCTGAGCATGCCCAGGGAAAGATCTCTCATTGGAGATCAAGGGTCACATGCTCAGGTACTGCAGCTATTCCTATTGGTACTCTAGGAAGGTCCTGAAGTTGCTCAAGTTCTGTGGCAGTATCCCATTGGTCCTTTTTTGGAAGGTCCTGTAGTTGCTGCAGCTATATAAGGTGCGCATGTCCGCACGGCCATGCGCTAGTATCTTTCTGAGTTACAGTATGTGCTTTGCGCCAGTGTGGTCATGTGAGATTGTATTCAGGGACCCGGCTGAAGTAAGCCCCTAGAATACCAGCACCTCCAGTGAGGAGATTGTGTGCATGCATGACCACTGACTGCTCTCTGTTGGGCAGTTAGCCTGTGCTCCTGTGAAGTCTAACAGGGCACAGTGCTTTCCTTTCACAGCTACTCTGTGAAGTAACAGAGCTAGTCTATACTGCCAAATAGTGCCACCATTTACTAGCAGCAGGTTCTCCTGCACGGTGGACCCCGGGCTGCGAACACATCAATAATAATAAACATCTATATTTACTCGGTGCGTTCCGCTAGCCCTAACAAACATTTACCATATATGTCTACTTTACACCAGCATCATTTTTGAAACATGATTTTTTTGTTAAGAAGTTAGAAGGGTTAAAAGTTGAAATTTTTCCAACACAATTTACAAAACCAATATTTTTTATGGATCACACCCCATCCTGTGTGACAGAAAATACCCAAAAGAGACATTATAAAAACTACGCCCCTCATATTGATCAAAACCACATTCAAGAAGGTTATTAACCCTTTAGGGCCTTCACAGAAATGTAATCAATCTGGAAGGAAAAAATGAAAATTTTACTTTTTCCCCACAGAAATATCGCTTTATCCCTAAATTTTCCATTTTCAAAAGAGTAACAGGAGAATATAGACCATACAATTTGTTGCGTATTTTCTCCCGAGTACACCAATACCCCATATGTGATGGAACATTACAGTTTCGGTGAACGTCAGGGCTCGCAAGGGAAGAAGCACCATTCGACTTTTAAAGTACAAAATTGGCTGGAATAGATAGCGGATGCCATGTCACGTTTGGAGAGTCCCTGATTTTCATAAACAGTGGTAACCCCTCCATAAGTGACTCTGTTTTGTAAACTATACCTCTCAAGAAATTTATCTAAAGCTGTGGTGAGCATCTTGAATCCACAAGTGCTTCACAGAATTTTATAACATTGAGCCGTAAAAATTAAAAAAAAAATTCTCACAAAATTTAGCTTTCACTCCCAAATATTTCCTTTTCACAAGGGTAAAAGGAGAAATGGACCATACAATTTGTTGTGCAATGTCTCCTGAGCACATAGATTCCCCATATGTGGTGGAAAACTACTATTTGATCACACGGTAGGGTTCGGAAGGGATTGAATTCCGGAGAGCAATTTTGGCTGGAATAGATTGTAGATGTCAAGTCATATTTGAAAAGCCCCTGATGGGCCTAAAGAGCAGAGACCTAAACAAATGACATTTCGGAAACTACACCTCTTGAGGAATTCATCTAGGGGTGTAGTGAGCATTTTCAAAACTCAGGCAATTCACAGAATTGTATAACATTGGGCTGAGTTAATGGAAAGTTCAATTTTTTTACACTAAAATGTTGCTTTGGCCCCAAGTTTTCAATCTTTAAAAGGGATGATAAGAGAAAATGAACAGTGCATTTTGTTACGCACTTTCTCCTTAGCATGCCAATATCCCATATGTAGAAAAAAAATACTCATGAGACACATCACAAAGCCCAGATGGGAGAAAGCACCATTTGGAGTTGAGATTTTGCTGAAATGGTTTGTGGGTGCCATGACCCACTGGGTACCAGAACAGCAGAACCCCCCATAAGTGACCCCATATTACAAACTACACCTCTCAATGAATTCATCTAAGGGTACAGTGATCATGTTGACACCATGGCTATGTCACCAAATTTTATATCATTGGGCAGTGAATAAAAAATTATCACATTTTTAGCAGAAAAATTTTGTTTTAGCACTAGATTTTACATTTTCACACTGGGAAATGAGTAAAAATGTCAAAAAACTTTGTCACACAATTTCTGCTGAACATGACAACACCCCATATGTGGCTGTATTGTACTGCTTTGCCATACTGAGAGACTAGGGAGGGACAGAGCGCCATCTGACTCATGGAGAATACATTTTTGTAGAATAGTTTGCGGACTTAACATACAGAGCTCCTAGGTACCAGAAGAGCAGAATCAACCTTAAATGACCTCGTTTGGGATGTTACACCCCTGTGGGAATTTATCTACAGGTGTAGTAACTTTGTGGGTGTCTCCAGAAACTAGCAGTAGAGGATGTTGCGGAGTGAAAATCTGCCACTGTAGTGCCCATACGTTGTAGTGCCCATACGTTGTAGTGCCCATACGTTGTAGTGCCCATACATTGTAGTGCCCATACATTGTAGTGCCCATACGTTGTAGTGCCCATATATTGTAGTGCCCATACGTTGTAGTGCCCATACATTGTAGTGCCCATACATTGTAGTGCCCATGCGTTGTAGTGCCCATACGTTGTGCTCAGCTTATGCTTCTGGAGACATGGACCCCAAATACTAAGCGGGCTCTCATCGCTACAGAAATGCCAAATATGTGGATGCTAAATGTGATTGAGGCACACTGTGTTGCTCAGAAGGGAGGGGGGAGCATTTGGATTTGGGATATCTCTTGGGATATGAAGAGCCATAGCACATTTTTTTTAATATTGTTCACCATGTGATAAAAGTGATAAAGCAGCTTCGGGTCAGTATGATTACAGCGATACTATATTTATATTTTTTTTTTGTATGTTTTGCAGCTTGGACATAGTAAATACTATTTTACAGAAAAAAAGAATAGTTTGTTCATCATTCTATTCTGAGAGCTATAGCTTTTTTTATTTTTCCGCTGATGGAGAGGTAAGGCAGCTTGTTATTGAGACAAGATGACGTTTTCATTGATACCACTTTTATTTACATTTATTTATTTACTTTTTGATCACGTTTTATCCCATTTTTTTTTCTGGTAGTATGATGAAAAACCATAGTTTTTACTTGTTTTATTCTTACGGTGTTCACTGAAGCCGTTAAATAGTGTAAACATTTTATGGATCAGGTCCTTCCGGATGTCTGATAGCTAATATTTATCTCCCAGGAGGTTAAACAGCTGGGGGCGGTACAGGCACCACCAGTGTCTGCAACAGCCGGGGCTTGGCTATGTTGTACCTATACGTCATTGGTTGGGAAACCCTTCCCGACCGCGACGTGCAGGTACATCAAATGTCGTGAAAGGGTTAAGAGCCCTTATAGACTGCATAGCCTGCCTCCAATGTATGTACAGTATACCCTATCTCGATCATGTTATCCAATTACTTATAACACGTGAGAGCAGCGTTTGTAGGTTACTTACTAGACTAATTTTAGACGCAATATTACTTTAGGGAATTGCTATATATACCTTGTCAGAACCAATACCAAACGGTGTGAACATTATGGTTATTATTATAACTTATACATGCAGAATGATTCTCATGTAATGAATCATAAAAAGAGGTGGGTAAGTAATATAAAGAATACTGAAATCCAACTATAATTGATTCACTAATTATATTAAAGTTCCAGGCTATCGATCATTTTCGGAGCAGAATTACAGTAGATTGTTCTTCTTTTCCAGCACTCATGGACGTCACAGCAATTAGTGATCTGCTCCGACACGCTGCATGGAGCCTTCTCGCTCTGTGAGCTCTCAGCCTGAAGACACAGCGTGATCCCTGACTGCGGTTACATCACTGTTTACCGCACAAATCATATCTTCTTACAGGCGTAATGGAAACTTCTTTGGCACATTGATCTTTACTGAATTTAGGTTATTTAGAAGTTGCTCTTTACTGGTTTACCAATAGATTGAAATGATGACCATGATCATCTTTCTGCCATTGTCATGTCCCAAGACTTGGGAATCATACAGTATTTTCATTGTATTGATGCTGTTACACTATGGAATCAGTTTGCGTTTTAGAAGTTTGTCCTGTGTCTCTCCCTGTAGTCCAGCTCCGATGTAAGTAACCCCTCCCTTCTTCCCCAGTCAGTGTTTGTCATCCATCTTAGGCTGAGGTTTATTCTGTACACAGAATTGTCGTTATACCTAAAGAAGATAGTGCAATAAGAGTTCAGCTTGAGTATAAAACTTCTGGAACCTTCATACGAGTCGAGATAAGCTATCTGACGATGTCTACTGGTTCAATATGGACAGTCATACACTTGTAGCCTAGTTATGAGGTCTGAATAGCAATGTTGGAAGATGTCTGATGTAATGTCACTACTTCAGTACACTGGCAATGACATGCATATGTGTCCGCACATACAAGTTATTACAGTTTTGAGACTGTAAACTCTTTCACAATCATTGGGTAGCCATACACAGTCACATATAGCCTAAATGTCTCCTGACTTTAATTCATGATATATATTTCAAACTTGATTATTTAGTGTCAGGTAAAAATTGGACAAGATTCAACAGTGCTTTTGATCGGAGAGCCATCAGAGTTCGGTCAGTGCTAGTTTTTACCAGCAGAGTTTGGTCCAAGTTTCATTAGTTTTTCTGATATATAAAAAAAATTGATAGGAGTTTCTCTAGCTTCTCCTATCAAACAGTCCATGAAAAATAGACAGCACATGGATGGCATCCAAGTGCTATCTAATTTTTTCCCGGATCCATAAACTTGCATTGGCGGGTTTGATTCGACACTCAGCTCAATGTGGTACATTTCTCTGTGCATTTGTACAGACCAATCAGTCTGAGGAAAAAGCATTCCACATAGAATGCCATAGGTGCGAGTGCTATCTGTGAAAAACCCAGATAGCACTCTTAAGGTACCGTCACACTAAACGACGCTGCAGCGATCCAGACAACGATCCGGATCGCTGCAGCGTCGCTGTTTGGTCGCTGGAGAGCTGTCACACAGACAGCTCTCCAGCGACCAACGATGCCGGTAACCAGGGTAAACATAGGGTTACTAAGCGAAGGGCCGCGCTTAGTAACCCGATGTTTACCCTGGTTACTATCCTAAAAGTAAAAAAAACAAACACTACATACTTACCTTCCACTGTCTGTCCCCGGCGCTGTGCTTCTCTGTACTGGCTGTGAGCACAGCGGCCGGAAAGCAGAGCGGTGACGTCACCGCTCTGCTTTCCGGCCGCTGTGCTCACAGTGAGTGCAGGAAAGCACAGCGCCGAGGACAGACAGCGGAAGGTAAGTATGTAGTGGTTGTTTTTTTAACTTTTAGGATGGTAACCAGGGTAAACTTCGGGTTACTAAGCGCGGCCCTGCGCTTAGTAACCCGATGTTTACCCTGTTTACCAGCGAAGACACGCCGATTCAGCGATGTCAGCGGGAGAGCCAGCGACCAAATAAAGTTCTGGCCTTCTAGCCCCGACCAGCGACATCACAGCAGGATCCTGATCGCTGCTACGTGTCAAACTGAACGATATCGCTAGCCAGGACGCTGCAACGTCACGGATCGCTAGCAATATCGTTTAGTGTGAAGGTACCTTTAGGCTATGTTCACAATTTGCATTTTTGCTGCATTTTTGTCTGACGGCAAAACCTGCTCTCTTGACAAAGAAGCTGCTAAAAAAAGAGGGTTTTTCAGTTTTCCTATTTGCTGCGTTTTTATTGTCTCCCATGCATGCTGATAAAATTTAGTGTCCCCCGAAAAATCATGATGCAACTTCATGTATCAAAAATGCAGCAAAACTTGTCACCTCCATTTTTTGCTGCATTTTTGCATTTACTCATTGCTTTATACGGGTGTAAAAACGCTGCAAAAACGCTGTAAGAAGTGACATGTTGCAATTTGGAAAAAATCAGTCAGAAAAATAAATCAATGTGTGTGCATGAAAAAACAAAAATTATGCAAAAAACACAGCAAAAATGCAACATGTGAACATAGCCTGAAAACAGATAGATCAGAGCAATAACTATCACAAAAACTATAATCATGGGCCTAATAGCCACATAGACAAATGCTATAGAGTGACATAACACTCCTATTGATACACTTAAATTCTGCAAGACATGGAGTCAAAAAAGTCTGTCTATAGTAAATACATATATCTTTATTGTTACATGGTACACGGACATTCAATTAAAATATTTTTCTCCAAAATGAATAGTAGTACAAAGCAATGCTGTAGATTGTCAGACTCAGGCAAAGCAAGGCTGAGAGTCGACACATTGCACTATAGTATAAGGACCGAGGGAATCATGTTCCTGAGAAAATTGTGTCCAGGTTAGTAATTGTGTTAATATGCTTCTAAGAGTCCAAAAGTGAAATAGCTGGTTCAGGAATGATTCTTGCCCATGTGGATCCCAGTGTGACTGAAGACTCCCGACCCTGCGTGGACTTCCTTAGGGGGCGCGAAACGCGCGTTGGGGCTGGGAATCTTGAGTCACAGTGGAAACTATATGTATAAGAAACACTCCTGAACCAGCTATTTTACTTTTGGCTTCTTAAGGGAGTATTAACACAATTATTAACCTGGACACAATTTTCTCAAGAACATGATTCCCCCGATCCTTATACTATAGTGCCATGTGTTGACTTTCAGTCTCACTTTGCCTGAGTCTGTTTACCTATCTACCTCATTACTTTGTACTACTATTCATTTTGAATAATATTTTAATTGATTGTCGTTATACTATACAACTGACGTCTGAATGAGCGTTAAGTCAGATGAGCAGCACCCAGTCCCCATGAGTTATATAAAACACCAATATAATAAGTGGCTCATATAAGGAGGGGGAACATGTTAAAAGTTTTTTGCATTGGGGCCCAGGAGTGTGTATAGGAGGATCCATATGATTCCCTATGATGCAGGCACATGGAACAGTATGGGACCCAATGATATCTACAGTACAGACCAAAAGTTTGGATACACCTTCTCATTTAAAGATTTTTCTGTATTTCCATGACTATGAAAATTGTATATTCACACTGAAGGCATCAAAACTGTGAATTAACACATGTGGAATTATATACTTAACAAAAAAGTGTGAAACAATTGAAATTAAGTCTTATATTCTAGATTCTTCAAAGTAGCCACCTTTTGCTTTGATGACTGCTTTGCAAACTCTTGGCATTCTCTTAATGAGGTTCAAGAGGTAGTCACCGGGAATGGTTTTCACTTCACAGGTGTGCCCTGTCAGGTTTAATAAGTGGGATTTCTTGCCTTATAAATGGGGTTGGGACCATCAGTTGTGTTGAGCAGAAGTCTGGTGGATACACAGCTGTTAGTCCTACTGAATAGACTCTTAGAATTTGTATTATGGCAAGAAAAAAGCAGCTAAGTAAAGAAAAATGAGTGGCCATCATTACTTTAAGAAATGAAGGTTAGTCAGTCCGAAAAATTGGGAAAACTTTGAAAGTGTCCCCAAGTGCAGTGGCAAAAACCATCAAGCGCTACAAAGAAACTGGCTCACATGAGGACCGCCCCAGGAAAGGAAGACCAAGAGTCACCTCTGCTTCTGAGGATAAGTTTATCCGAGTCACCAGCCTCAGAAATCGCAGGTTAACAGCAGCTCAGATTAGAGACCAGGTCAATGCCACACAGAGTTCTAGCAGCAGACACATCTCTACATCAACTGTTAAGAGGAGACTTTGTGCAGCAGGCCTTCATGGTAAAATAGCTGCTAGGAAACCACTGCTAAGGACAGGCAACAAGCAGAAGAGACTTGTTTGGGCTAAAGAACACAAGGAATGGACATTAGACCAGTGGAAATCTGTGCTTTTGTCTGATGAGTCCAAATTTGAGATCTTTGGTTCCAACCACCGTGTCTTTGTGCGATGCAGAAAAGGTGAACGGATGGACTCTACATGCCTCGTTCCCACTGTGAATCACGGAGGAGGAGGTGTGATGGTGTGGGGGTGCTTTGCTGGTGACACTATTGGGGATTTATTCAAAATTGAAGGCATACTGAACCAGTATGGCTGCCACAGCATCTTGCAGTGGCATGCTATTCCATCCGGTTTGCGTTTAGTTGGACCATCATTTATTTTTCAACAGGACAATGACCCCAAACACACCTCCAGGCTGTGTAAGGGCTATAGGAGAGTGATGGGGTGCTACGCCAGATGACCTGGCCTCTACACTCACCAGACCTGAACCCAATCGAGATGGTTTGGGGTGAGCTGGACCGTAGAGTAAAGGCAAAAGGGCCAATAAGTGCTAAGTATCTCTGGGAACTCCTTCAAGATTGTTGGAAAACCATTCCCGGTGACTACCTCTTGAAGCTCATCAAGAGAATGCCAAGAGCGTGCAAAACAGTCATCAGAGCAAAAGAGGGCTACTTTGAAGAACCTAGAATATAAGACATAATTTCAGTTGTTTCACACTTTTTTGTTATGTATATAATTCCACATATGTTAATTCATAGTTTTGCTGCCTTCAGTGTGAATGTGCAATTTTCATAGTCATGAAAATACAGAAAAATCTTTAAATGAGAAGGTGTGTCCAAACTTTTGGTCTGTACTGTATGTATGGCATAGTAGTACAGAAGTGTTCTCTGTAATGTGGCATCTTAAACTTCCAGATAAATCTATAAAAATCTATATAAGGCATGGCGAACTAAAGCACAATACGAGCTACTAGATATCTATGGATGCCATAATAGCTCAGTATCTGTACGGAGCCAAATCTCATTTGTTGGCAGAGGACTTGTCATCCGTTCAATAGTGATTAGTTTTTGTTCTTATTTTTTGACTGATGCTCAGTATTCTGGAACGATATGGCGGATTTAATTTGATATATATAGTGCTAATTTTGTGGTCTTACAGGGTAGTAATACAGACCTATGTAAAGACATCCCCCTCAGTGAAGCATGTCCCCTTGTAAAAACCATAACAATTAAAAGTTCCCCTATCTCTAGGTCCATGAGCAAAAACTGGCCACGTTGGTTCTGGTGAAACCTCCTCTTTAAATGTCAGGTCGCTATTTCTCTGATTTATTACTGAACTTTGCTCTGAATTGTGCTTCAGTTTCGAGCCCATTCATTCTGGAAATCGAGTGGTCTGCGATCACAGACTTTATCAACGTCATCTTCTCACGTGTATCTATGACAAAAGGATTTTACTCACCGCATTAAAAAAAAGTCAAGCACCTCACTTCTGCAAGTTGCCACAATTTTTTTATTGCTACCGTGTATCTAAAGTATAAAATTCTGCAAAATAAATGTCATTATTAATATTTTTCCATTTTGTGTCTGCAGCTCCTGTGCAGACCTATGTGTCTCCATACTAACAGACTACACCCAAATCATGTATACTAATCAGTCACGTTATACTTGTTAACGAGCATTAGTAAATGACAGACACTGTACATTGAGTATGGCTGCAGGTTCAGACTACATGGGGATTGTTTATATTTCTGTAGCCTTGGAGGCACATATGTCGGCACAGAAGCTGGAAACACATTTATTGGGTTAAAAATCCATATAAATAAGGTGCAAGAGACAGAGACCAGGCGACGCGTTTCGAATACAATCCAGCATTCTGGACTGTGAAAAACCCCCACTAGATTTAGATTGAAACGCGTCGCCTGTTCTCTGTCTCTCGCACCTTATTATTTTTTTTTATATGGATTTAAAGCCCAATAAAGATGGACTGATTTCCAATATTTTTCCAGATGTTGGAACTCTTTGTTTTTTCTCCTCGATTATTGCCACATTTATTCCTTGCACACTGGATTATTTTCCGCAGTGGTGAGTCGGCATATCCTTCATATTACATGTTTGTTTTTTCCATATTCAGGTGTGGATTAAAAAGGTAAGAAAATTATAACGCCTCATTCAAATGACCGATTTTTATGGTTTTCCCAGATAGCACTTGTACCTGTGATAGTCTCTGGGACCATTCACATGTTTATGATTTTTCACAGACTGAGTGGTCTGCAGAAAATCACAGAGACATTTCAAAGGGTCGGATCAAAATCAACAATGCAAGTCTACACGTCAGTAAAAAAAAAAAAAATCGGACTGCACTCGGATGATAAATTGATGGTGATTTTCATGGACTATCAGAATGGAGAAGGTAGAGAAACTTTTTTTTTTATTACTGCACATATGAAAAAACTGATGACACTCCGAACAAAATAATCAGTGCGTTTTTCTCATATCTTAGAATGAGGCCTAAAGTAAAATAATAAAAAGTGTTAAAAACCGCATTAATACAGTGTAAAAAACCCCTTATGTTTCAAAAACCTGTCTGAAAAATCGTATGTTTTTAGAAACCTTTTTTATGTTTATTTTTTACCCAGAAAAATTCAAGTGAAAAGCTCTATTTGATCATATCGTAAAAGTCACACATTTTTGAGCACCTTATACTTGAATTAGACTTACATTTTTGTCACAATCTGCTAAATTCTTTAAGGGGTTTGCGCCTCCAAATGAATCCGATGCATTGTAGGTCAGAGCAGGCTTTTCTTAAAGAAAGATTAATCTGCCTTGAATACCAGGACCAGTAAACTGTCCGTGTGAATTTGGCCAAAAGTAGAACTTTTTTCCTCCCTTCCTGGTAACATATCCGTCTTCACTGCAAAGAAATTATTTTTGGCCCTGCCTTTTTCCAAATTCTCCGTAGCTCCATGATAATCAATAGAGCGCCACTTTCTGAATGACTACGCTCCGCAGCGTCGCCCTGAGATTGAAATAAGGCTAGAATTATCATCACATCCACTAACGGAAATGAATGGCCTCCGACTTGGTAAAACAAACACATTAGAGGAGAGGACAAATGTGAAATCACGGCCTTTGTTACGCTGAATGTGATTGATTAAGATCAATCTCATCTTTTAGAGAAGTCTCCTTATAGTCCTAACATTCAATGTATTCATTTAGCCACAATCACCCAAGTGTTATTCTGAGTTCTGTATAATTAAACAAGCACTTAGCGGGGAAAATGCAATCAGCCAGAATAAGTCAAGCTGCAGAGAGAGGGCGACGCGGGAACAGCGTACAAAAAGGTTGGAGATGCTGAAATGGCAAAGGAAGAGCTGGAAATACCAGGATGTGCGCCCGGCCGCCTGCGTGCACTCACTATGGGGGGACAGTTATGAACTTTAACGAAGACTAGTTGGGGTATTCCCATCTCCAAGATCCTATCCCAATACATACAATATTTAGAAGATTTCAAGTGTCTTTTTGTTCCTTGTACACATGTCTAATCAATATGTAGTATATGTCATAATAATATTAGAAAATACCTCCAATTAGAGACGTAGTATAGTTCTTCTGATTCACTATGTCGCTTACCTCATGTTCAGGGCATTGCAGTAGTTTAAGTATCCATGGTTACGACCACTAATAGCTAAATAACTCTCTATATGAGTGGTTGTAACTAACTTGTAGTTAGCTATTAGTGGTCGTAACCATGGATACTTAAGCTACTGCAATGCCCTGAACATGGGGTAAGCGACATAGCAAGTCAGAAGAACTATACAGGTCCTTCTCAAAAAATTAGCATATAGTGTTAAATTTCATTATTTACCATAATGTAATGATTACAATTAAACTTTCATATATTATAGATTCATTATCCACCAACTGAAATTTGTCAGGTCTTTTATTGTTTTAATACTGATGATTTTGGCATACAACTCCTGATAACCCAAAAAACCTGTCTCAATAAATTAGCATATTTCACCCATCCAATCAAATAAAAGTGTTTTTTAATAACAAACAAAAAAAACATCAAATAATAATGTTCAGTTATGCACTCAATACTTGATCGGGAATCCTTTTGCAGAAATGACTGCTTCAATGCGGCGTGGCATGGAGGCAATCAACCTGTGACACTGCTGAGATGTTATGGAGGCCCAGGATGCTTCAATAGCGGCCTTAAGCTCATCCAGAGTGTTGGGTCTTGCGTCTCTCAACTTTCTCTTCACAATATCCCACATATTCTCTATGGGGTTCAGGTCAGGAGAGTTGGCAGGCCAATTGAGCACAGTAATACCATGGTCAGTAAACCATTTACCAGTGGTTTTGGCACTGTGAGCAGGTGCCAGGTCGTGCTGAAAAATGAAATCTTCATCTCCATAAAGCATTTCAGCCGATGGAAGCATGAAGTGCTCCAAAATCTCCTAATAGCTAGCTGCATTGACCCTGCCCTTGATGAAACACAGTGGACCAACACCAGCAGCTGACATGGCACCCCACACCATCACTGACTGTGGGTACTTGACACTGGACTTCAGGCATTTTGGCATTTCCTTCTCCCCAGTCTTCCTCCAGACTCTGGCACGTTGATTTCCGAATTACATGCAAAATTTGCTTTCATCAGAAAAAAGTACTTGGGACCACTTAGCAACAGTCCAGTGCTGCTTCTCTGTAGCCCAGGTCAGGCGCCTCTGCCGCTGTTTATGGTTCAAAAGTGGCTTTACCTGGGGAATGCGGCACCTGTAGCCCATTTCCTGCACACGCCTGTGCACGGTGGCTCTGGATGTTTCCACACCAGACTCAGTCCACTGCTTCCTCAGGTTCCCCAAGGTCTGGAATCGGTCCTTCTCCACAATCTTCCTCAGGGTCCGGTCTCCTCTTCTCGTTGTACAGCGTTTTCTGCCACATTGTTTCCTTCCAACAGACTTACCATTGAGGTGCCTTGATACAGCACTCTGGGAACAGCCTATTTGTTGAGAAATTTCTTTCTGGGTCTTACCCTCTTGCTTGAGGGTGTCAATGATGGCCTTCTTGACATCTGTCAGGTCGCTAGTCTTACCCATGATGGGGGTTTTGAGTAATGAACCAGGCAGGGAGTTTATAAAAGCCTCAGGTATCTTTTGCATGTGTTTAGAGTTAATTAGTTGATTCAGAAGATTAGGGTAATAGGTCGTTTAGAGAACCTTTTCTTGATATGCTAATTTATTGAGACAGGTTTTTTGGGTTATCAGGAGTTGTATGCCAAAATCATCAGTATTAAAACAATAAAAGACCTGACAAATTTCAGTTGGTGGATAATGAATCTATAATATATGAAAGTTTAATTGTAATCATTACATTATGGTAAATAATGAAATTTAACACTATATGCTAATTTTTTGAGAAGGACCTGTACTACGTTTCTAATTGGATATTTGCTAATATTATTATTACATCTACTCCATATTGGGTTAGGATTTTGGAGATGGGAATATCATGCACGATGCATTAACTGAATGTATGTTTTACTCACAAAAAGAAAAAAGTTTGAAAAGTTGGTCGGGGACCATGCGGCGCAACGGACTAGTCTGAGGCAGGTTCTCCACCTGCTTCTCCCTTCCCTGCTGTAATTGATTGACAGGTTTCTCCCTATGTATATATATATATATATATAGGGAGAAATCTGTCAGTCAAAGGGATCAGGGAGAGGAGAAGGCGTCCGGGGACTTTCCTCAGACTAGTCAGAATATGTTTGCTTTTTTAAACGCCGTCGTATTTCAGAGTAAAATATTCCTGGACTGTAATTGTGCTGTGGGTGTCTGATTCACGCCGTCCATGGTGCGGGCGGCAGGAGTCTGAGGACAGGATTCTTTTAAAATAGTAATCTGTATAATTGAATCTGCTTCAGCATGCCCCGATTTTCTGATAGTAGCTTTGGTCCCCGATCACTTTTGTCTTGTGTTTTATACCGTACAGCGTCTCCTGTGTCAGGACATCATCCATGCGGTGGGTGCAGAGGGCTGGATAACGGCCCAGTATAATAACAGAGATGGCTAATACATAGGCAGACAAGGGGCTGGCTTGGCCAGTGACACCAACAGTAACACCGCCACCTTCACAAAAAGCACTGGTGCCAATCAGACTCAAGAGACACTAACTTGGGTGGAGCTGCCAGAACCCAGGACCAGAGGGGATGTCTAAATGTCAGGGCATCCCTGCTAATAGAAGTGCACTAGTAGGTTTCACAATTTCCTATTTTCAGCACATTTACTGAAGTTACAGAACTACATTTTTAGTCTTCTATAGAAAAGAAAACAGATTTATAGATTAGCTCCATTCATGTCACTGCATTCTATGGCCCCATCGTCAGGGAATCAGCAGGACTCAACAGGATTCAGAAAGAATTCACTAACACATTGCACTGTTGCACTGATGATGAGCCATTCGGGGACATGACAGGTTGCCTTTAACGGAGTGGATGCAACTGAAAGATTGTAAAGTGTGAAAACGTGTTGTCACCACTAGGGGGAGTGTAGTGGCTGATCACATATTGATTCCGTCCTTATTCAGTCAGATTGATATCTGTATGCAGCAAGCTCCCCCTAGTGGTGACTGCAGGAGATTTTATCATCACGAATTATGGGGGATCTCTGGGATTTACTTTTATTTGAGTGGACAATTCAAACTGCAGTGATCAGCTAATTCATTGTGGACCATGTCCCCCCTTCTTCCACTGGCATTTATGTGCATTATTCACGTGATCTTGCTTCCCACAGCACATGTGGATTTATTATGTATATGGGCAGGCCAAGTTGCTTTTCCTAGTGGATGCATAGGAAATCCACAGTGTATATGCAGTGGCAGACATCAGATAGGGGGTGGGTGCAAAACAAACACCTATTAGAATCACATTGCAGCCTTTACATAGTATAGGGACATTTGACACACTGCAAAACCAGCTGAGCAAAAATAAAGACTTTACAGTTGTATCACAGGTAGGGAATTATGTTTATTTCAGCATAAGACATGATTTTTTGGACTTTTTAATCTCATGGACAAACCCCTATAGGCACATATTATTAGGTGTTTGGATGTGATCTTCTTAAATTGTCCATGTTTCCATATATTGGTCATAATGACAGGCGGTATTCATTTTAATTACTTATTAATTTAAATGCAAACAGTCTAGGTGCTCTACCATTAATCAATGTATTTTCTTTCAGCCTAGCGAGACTTTGTAAGGCTTGATTACACCATAAATGGCTATCATTTGTCACCCAGAGACAATGGAAAATGCTCGGCTGGGCAAGTAACCTTGATACAGTTTAATGTGGAGAACAACTTTTTCAGTAAAATAGCTGCTTGTACTGGTCTAGACGCAGACGTTTTTACATTTTTGGAGGGTCAGAATATTACCAGGGGAAATGTTCTCCAAAGAGGACAAACCTGCCATGTTATTTCTATGCTTGATGAGTGAGCTCTGTGAGCTCTGTGCCAATTAGCCCTCAATAGAGTACCAACAGCTGCTGGAGATGATATACCATGCGACAGACACCGCCATGACTACTACTAATATTAATCAGAATACTTAGAGTATAGTTTTGGGGTAAACCCTTCCTGGTCCATTAATAGCAAAATCATTCATATTATTCTTTGAATCCCCAAATAAATCCCTAAATTATGATGATGACCCCGGGTTCCAGACTGAAACCCTGAACTATGATGGTCCTGGATCCAAGACAAAAGTTCTAAACCATGTTGGAACTGGTTCCAAGACTCGTACCCTAAATCATGATGACTCTGGATACCATACTGAAGCCCTAAACTATGATGGCCCTGGATCACACACTGAATCCCCTAATCCTTGATGATCATGGATTCCAGGCAGCAGCACTACACCATGATGATACTTGGTCCCAAATTGATGCCAAAAACCATGTTGACTCTTGATGTTAAACTGAAGACCTAAGTCATGATTGCTGTGGGTCTAAGACTGAAGCCCTAAACCATGATGGGCTGGGTTCCAAGACTAAAGCTCTAAACCATGATGGTCCTGGGTCCCAGACTGAAGCCCTAAACCATGATGGTCCTGGGTTCCAAGACTGAAGCCCTAAACCATGATGGTCCTGGGTTCCAAGACTGAAGCCCTAAACCATGATGGTCCTATGTCAAAGATTGAAGCCTTAAATTTTGATTGTTCTGGGTCCAAATCTGAAACCCTAAACCATAATGAATCTGAGTCCCATACTGAATTCCTAAACCATGATGACCCTGGATCACATACTGAAGCCCTAAACCTTGATGGTTATGGGTCCCAGAGAGAAGCAGTAAATCATGATGATCCAGGGTCTCAAATTGAAGCCAAATCCATGATTCTTGGTCACAGACTGAAGCTCTAAGCTATATTTGCTCTGAGTCTAAGACGGAAGCCCTAGACCATGATGTTCCGGGCTCCAAAATTTAAGCTCTGAACAATGATGGTCCTGTGTCACAAACTGAATCCCTAAGCCTTGATGGGTCTGGGTCCTAGACTAAAGCACTAGGCGATGATGGTCCTCTGTCCCATGCAGAAGCCCTAAGCCCTAATGTTTTTCTTATATTTTCTGTTGGGTTAGCTTAGAGAATGTCCTGTAGATGTCACTAATAGAGGAAGAACTGTCGGAAGGGCACTCTGATACAAAAACTGTAAGGACCATCTTTTCTGAGGGCCTTATGTGCAGCTGAATAAATGACAGCAGTGACTACATCTGGCCGGTGTGTGGTCTGTGCCCACCAGTATGCACATACAAAAGTAGAGAGTTATGAAATTGCTCCTTCATATGGTCTTTTGTAAATCATGGGTACTAAATCTCAGACCTATATGGAATCCAGCAAGAAATACATAAATAGTGTCATGTATAGAGGTGAGTGCATTTCCCAAAAATTCATTTTGGGTTGTGTTGACTCAGACAACATTAATTCTTCACAAAGTGAAAGTGCTCCAAAGCCTCCAATTATTTGGAAAAGCTGTGAGTTGGACTCTATCCAAACCCTTTCAAGCTACTTAACACAAACTCAGCCTTAGTAATGTCAAAGTGACTTCGACATATCTTGCGATGGGTAAACGGTGGTAATAACATACTGCATTGTGGGACTTTGTGTCTTTTAAAATTAAACATTAAATTATTAATATAAATTTTAATTAAAAACAAAATGATCTGATGGAAAAGTAAAGGCTGCATCTGAGGGAGGGCCACTCATTGTTTACAGCTGGCCCGTGTAACAAGTCACGCCACTCTCCGCTGCAGAAGGTGAGTAGATGATGTTTTTATTTTATTTTTATATTCCAGGAATGGACAACCCCTTTAACAGAATGCAAATAGGGAAATAAATGAAAGTCACATTATCGCTTACGTATTTGTAAACCGTAAGATTTTAATAGTGCAATGTAATACAAGTTCGATTCTTGCAGGTGAAGTTCGCCCCCTGCTGGAGATATGTAATAATTATTTGCTCAATAAATCTCCTGAAATAGGGAACTGCAAGAAATAAATACAAATTATTCAGTTCAATGCATCTCAGGTTTGAAAAGAGCAAGAGTTAAACTCTTTGGAAAATGTTTTTCATTGCTCATGTGCTGTAGCCTACAGACTAGGCAAATAAATAACCGTACAGAGCTTAGCTTTCTCCACTTTCAACAATTTACCATGATCTTGGGCTCTGTTCACACTAGTGTTTATAGTTTCTAAAAGCAGGGATGGGACAAAACCTCAAGTTTTATTTATAGCAGGGGTGAATATACCGGTGGTACAGCAACAAGGGGGCCCAAGAGTTAATGGGATCCACTTGTACCTACAAAGAAGGTGGTATTGTGGGTTTTGAGGAGCTATTGGGCTCCAAAGTATTGTATTGTTCTTGTACAGGGACCCAGGGACCCTACTTGAATCTCTCCTGGTTTCCTGGGTCTATTCATCCATGATCCCCCATCTTGTATTGGACTTCTCGGCAGTGCAGAAAACCCCCCATTCCTCATTTATTCATCCTGGATCATCTTGCGGGTCTGCAGAAGTCATTACCATTCTCTATCATATTGTTGTGGTCACATAACTTTGCCAGGTGAGGAAATTTCCCACTATTTTTGTTCTTGGGATAAGACCCCTATGGGGTTCTGTTTTTTTTCCAGCTTCCCTTGTGGAGGTGAGAGATAATAACACATTTGTAACTATTCCATATATACTTTCTAGTTTTATATAAAAAAATCTTTGAAGTCTATTTGTTACATAATTTTACTAATATAAATAGGAGCCAAAAATAAAAAGGACACTATTGTCACAAGAGGCCATGACCGCTCTGTTCTGCTGCACAGAAGAATCATCAGAACGGCTCACGGAACATTTCTGTGACAAATATAAGAGGGCCACCTGCTGTCCACTTGTGAAACAACAATTTTTATTTTCTTTCATAGTTCATGTTATTTTATTCTATGAGCCACAATCTCTCAGGGGGAAATATTTTCATAAATGTCAAACAAATAAATGTGTGGGCACGTTTTATGATCTAGATGCACAACAGGTACCATTCATGCATTCACGAATCCTTTTATTACAATGGAGTTCCCGGTCTTATTCTTAAGCAATTGATAGTATAATAGTGAATTTACACTGGGTGTCCAGGTTTGGCACGCAAGTCTACAAGCACTCTATATGACTGCAGGCTTGTGAATTGTCACAGTGCGCACAGTGCGGGCTGTCAGGATTCTCCGATGCCGACAGTGAGACCGGGCAGTCAAGTATGTGAAATGCATACCACCGGCCACATTCCAACTAGACGTGCACAACCTCTCTCAATCCACTTATATTGTATTGTTCGTTATTTTAGTTATTCCTCTACGAGATAAAACAAAAAGCAGTGCGTAAGAGGAGGTGACAATACCCCTGAAAGACCCCGGCGCTGTGTGTCATTGGGGCAAGAAGGCTGCAATCTAGCGTTCAGACCGGACTATGCGGAACTAACCGGAAGACCGGGGTCACACTTATCATTATCCTGTTTCATCTTGCTGTGTTCTATAATTACTGCAATTTCCTGCCATATCTGAGGAAATATAACAAAGCAAGAAAATCTGCATAAAGCGTGTAAATCTAGCAGATAATACCACTAACAATAGGAGAAAAAAGCACAAAGTGGAAAATAAAACATAACTTTTAATACTCAAAAGTAGCTAAAAGTAGTCATCCAAGTGAACATATAATACGGGACCCTGTCACCACCATATAAAATGGACATAGAGAGATGACAGGTCCTACACAGGATTAAAAGTTTCCAGCAATATATGCGGAATCAATCCGGGATAAAGTATCCAAAAGAAGCTGTTCAACAATCTATAAGACAGCAACTAACTCTATACCACCGGACGCATATAGACACAATAGACAGTAGTCAGCATGTACTGTAAAATATGCTTACTGTACTAATAAATAAACAGGAATGGTCTCACCAATTCCGTGGGCAGGCAAGGGAGCACCGGATATTCTTTTAGTCAAGCAGACATCCGGACCGTGAAGAGATGACAGTCCCTATGTCAATCCCTAGGGGGCTACGATAAACTATCCCCAAGCTCCCGCCCTTACAAGGGCAGTCCACATCTACCCCTGTAAACACATATGCCCTGCACTCTCCCTGTGTTGTCCCGACGCGTTTCTTCCAAGCTCAAGTCATCAGGGGACTCGCTTGTGTAAGGGGATTAAGTGCAAATAACAGAGGGACAAAAGGTCCTGCCCCCCCTCTATGCTGTCCTGCAAAGAATGAGGGGTTAGGGCAATTCTTAAATAGGAAGTGTGAAATGTCACGCCCCCAACAAAGGGCCAACTGAATGCTAAGCAGCTGCAAGTAGTTAGGGTAGAAGCTGATGGCAGCGCACTGTATGATTCATACCAGAAGTAATGCGGCACTAGATAAACAACCAGATATACATAATAAGACACTCACAGGTCCGGTGATGTCACACGCCCAGCCACATGTGGAGCACACGAATCCAATACAGGAGAGGTATTTCCGGTGCTACGTCCCGAAACCGGAAGTCCACATTACCATGACGACCCAGTAATGCGTACCCAAGATAACATTCATGCACGCTGTAAACTGCATAGGAAGTGGACCCCAGCGCTCCATAGGCACCCCAGTATACATAAAGATGAAATACTCACACACGATGTATCATACTGGAACCCTGTGTGGCGTGTGTCTAAAAGGTGCTTCCGGTCCCGAGTCCCAGAACCGGAAGTATACGCTGCCTAGCGACCACACTGTACACGCTCCGGGATACGCTCACCAAAACAATAAGGTCCTTAACACAAAAGGAAAAAGCGGTCCAAAAAAGCAATGTATAGCGCTGTAAGTGAAAATAACACCAAATAAGGCTAGACATACCAAGACCGGAACTGCTACGTTACTATGAGGGCATTGAATGTTTATAGCTACAAAGCCGGAAATGATGGTTCCCTAGTGACCAGACGGCACGCAGAGTAATCGAAACTAGCCGCTATGCCAAAGGGATGGCGCTAAGCATCACAAATGAATGGCAAGCAATGTGACACTATAAAATAGCTATTAAAGGACTAATGTATATATCCCCCGATTCTTAAAGGTGGTGCAGTATAATTACCACC
Source organism: Ranitomeya imitator (assembly GCF_032444005.1). Taxonomy (NCBI): domain Eukaryota; kingdom Metazoa; phylum Chordata; class Amphibia; order Anura; family Dendrobatidae; genus Ranitomeya; species Ranitomeya imitator. Next base: position 95,258,931 of record NC_091282.1, read on the forward strand.
TATATAACCGAGTGCCCAAAGAAAGGTTTATGACAGCACAGTATGAAGTGGAATCAAGGTGATCTGTCAATAGATTAAGATGACAGAAAAAATTCTGAGTGCAGTATATGAATTCCACTAAGGACATGTATGCTAACTTAGAAACCTTAACAAGAAATAGTAAGTGCAGCTACATGATCAGCAACCAATATATAAAGAAAAATACCCCAACTACCCATGATGTACCGGCCACGCAAAAAGAAGCGCCCAAACAAATACAGAAATGGTAAATAGCATATTATATTGTAAATATAGCGAATCCCATAACTATTTGGATGACATGATAAAGGATTTTGGCACAATGTACTAAAAAACTGTACAAACACAGAAAGAAGGCTAAAGGAAAAGGAGGTCAGGAGGCCCCTCAAACAAAGCAACTATAATTGATCTGATCATTAAGGCCATGTGGGCTCACAGTATTCAAATAAAAGGTCCACTTGGCCTCTTGTTGTAACAATACACGATCCCAGTCACCTCCCCGTATTGGCCTATTGACCTTTTCGATGGCCATAAATTTAAGGTGGCTAGGTTGGCCACCATGCAGATGATTAATATGCCGGGCTAAAGAGGTGTCTCTCTTATGTTCCACATCGCCAATGTGTTCACCAACACGTCGCTTGAATTCTCTGATAGTCTTTCCGATATACTCGGCGCCACAGGAGCAGGAAGCCCTATACACGACTCCTCTAGTACTGCAATTCATAAATTGTTTGATGGTGTAGCTCTTACCCGTAACATTACTTGTGAAGCTTTTACCTACTTCAATATAACGACAGATGGTACAGTGTCCACACTTAAAACACCCCGTAACATCACTTCTAAGCCAGGTCTCGGCCACAGGGCTAGTGAAGTGACTGCGGACCAATCTATCGTTTAAGGAGCGGGACTTTCTATAAGTAATTGCAGGGGAGTCACTGAGATACTGAGAAATGTCCTGATCCATACGCAGAATCGGCCAATGTTTTTGAATAATACGCCTCACGTAATTTGCCCCATTGTCAAAGGTAGTAATGAAGCGAACAGAATCCTGTTCTTGTGTTCTAGCAGTGGGATTTAACAAGCTTGTTCTATCCCTTCTTTTTGCCTCATGGTAGGCCTTTGTGAGGGTTTTAGAGGGATAACCTCTATCCTGAAAGTTCTTTCTCAATTCCTTGGCCTGACGCTCAAAAGTGGCATCCTCAGAACAGTTCCTCCGGACCCTAAGGTACTGCCCCTTAGGGATACCCCTCTTGAGGTGTTCAGGATGATGACTACTCCAATGAAGAAGGGCATTAGTGGCCGTAGGTTTTTTGTACGTAGAGGTGACCAGATTACCATCACTGCCCTTCGTGATGAGAATATCCAGAAAGGGCAAATAAATAAATAGTAAATTGACTGTTCCCGCCTCATGTTCTTCTGTGTGTTGCATCCGATCACCTGCTCTAGGGCACCACTCCTACTGCATGTGCTGCAGTTCGGAGCCTTCGTGTGGTGACACATTATAGATGTATCCCCTCCTATGGCTACGGTCACACTAGCAGTATTTGGTCAGTATTTTACCTCAGTATTTGTAAGCCAAAACCAGGAGTGGGAGATAAATACAGAAATGGTGACGTGTTTCTATTAGGCCAGCTTCACACTAGCAGTATTTGGTCAGTATTTTACCTCAGTATTTGTAAGTAAAAACCAGGAGTGGGAGATAAATACAAAAATGTTGACGTGTTTCTATTAGGCCAGCTTCACACTTGCAGTATTTGGTCAGTATTTTACCTCAGTATTTGTGAGCCAAAGCCAGGAGTGGGCGATAAATACAGAAATGGTGATTTGTTTCTATTAGGCCAGCTTCACACTAGCAGTATTTGGTCAGTATTTTACCTCAGTATTTGTAAGCCAAAACCAGGAGTGGGAGATAAATACAGCAATGGTGATGTGTTTTTATTATATCTTTCCTCTGACTGTCCCACTCCTGATTTTGGCTTACAAATACTGAGGTCAAATACTGATAGTGTGACTAAACCCTAATACATACTTTTCATATAGGATATACAATGAAAATGTACCTATTTTTTTTCTTACAGGATGAAATCAGGGGTAAGCCCGTTGGTTATGGTCTTATTGCCCACCAGAATACCAAGCGCTGACGTAACGAGTCACAAAGGTTTCATGCAACCATTTTATCTCCTACCACCTCAAGAAGTAATAGACAAGTGAGCCCGAACAAGAGCAGCACCATGGGAGAGAGAGGAAGGGCAGATTTTTATCAAATTCCTTCAAACATGAGTTTGAAGAGATTCAGGCAGTCAATTTTTTTTGAATTAGAAAACATTTATTACTAGTGAGACAATTTATCCAAGGAATAAGGATATAGATTGTAACACATGGCATTTATTTCCCTTGTTAGATAACATTGCTGAGATCCAGTCTCATAATTAAAAAATGTTCCATATCCAAAATGTATTATTTATACAGATGAGTATAACGATTCACAGGATCCTGGGTAGGCGGCCATGTCAGTCCCTGGTCGCCTCCTACTGTCAGAATTGCTAGTCCCTCTTCTAATTTTTAGGTCGTATACGACGTCCTTTTTGCAACGTGACTGCACGCATGATGTCACTTCCTCTACTAATCTGTAGAGGAGCTGGGGACGCCGACCGGTAGGACGTAGTCCGCAGGGTTCTGCACACTGAGTTGGTCATCTTTAATTATTTTTAATATACAAATAATGGTAGGAGTTTATCATCCCTCGATCTCAAATTTGCCATAATGGTATTTACGCAAAACTTTAAGGATATTTGTGCTTTTGTGATAGCTGAGTCACAATTATAAAAAGTGGGTGACCTTAGCAATTAGGATCGTGGCTACCTGTGCACAACTAATTTATTATAATTACCATCATAATAAAATGTAAATTTCTTGGTGCCCGGACAAATTTATTAAGAGGTGTGTACATTACTCCAGCAGGTAACTGGTTCAAGACTGGAGTATAAAATACCCGTCTTCATGAATCCATGTAGGTATAGAACGAGATGATGAGGTCTAGCAGAAATAAGTAAATAGCTTGGCACAAATCATTGTGGTTTATACAGGGGCATTCATAGAAATCATGGGGCCCAATAGCAGAATTTATATTTGGGTCCCACTAAAAAAAAAACCCAAAACAAACAAAAACCTTAATATTCGGCAGGGTCACAGAAAAGCATATCTCACAACTTTACACCCCTTACAAAGTCATTTTCCTCATATATAGTCCTCCATATAGTATTATGGGCACGACAGTCTTCCATACAGTATTATGGGCCCCACATAGTCCTCCATACATTATAATGGGCACCATATAGCCCTCCATAAAGTATTATGGGCACCACATGGTACTCCATTTTGTAATATGGGCCTCACATAGTCATAGTAATGGGCCACATATAGTGCTCCATACAGTATAATGGGCCCCATATATTGCTACACACAGTATACTGGGCCACACATAGTGCTCCATACAGTATAATGGGCCACACATAGTGCTCCATATAATATAAGGGGTCGCATATAGTGCCCCATACATAAATGGTCTGCTGCCATTGGCGGTATGCTACTGGATTTATCAGTATATTATCTGTAGTCGTTCATAAGACGGCAGCTCTGCTGCATCATTATATTCCTGGAAATGGAATAACCAAGTTACTATAATTTATGTTAGAAATTGGCGCACAAGAGCTTATCGCTGGCATAGACTTGACTTTCCAGCATGGTCATTGTCAGAGAAGTGTAGAACTTATGAAGATGCTTGCACCTCTTATATCGATGAGTAGAGAAGATTGGATAATTCCAAATTTGTCAGCATTGCAGAATATTCCTGAAAATTCAATTTGCATTGCATAAGTTCACCGTGAATTGCTATATTGGAAATCTTCTACTACTGTAGCTATGAAAATACATGTATGAGAGAGACATACATTTAGTTTCAACATGATCTGTTTGTGCTACCTAGCCCGTGTTTACAAAGCAATTTTTCTTCTATATTCAGTGGCTACGTCTGAGCTTCCATCCGAACCACCCCACAGAACAGGATTTGGGCTTATGCGCCATTGACTATAATGATGCAGACTGAGTCACAGTGTGTTCTGTTGTGCATCAGTTTCCGCCATTTACGCCTAGTTGAGGCGGGCATCAAATCGTAGTAGACAAGGCCAATGAACGTAGGAGAAAATGCTATGTGAACCCATCCGGGTGAATCTGGAGATGGAATCCATTGCCACCATAGAAACAGCCAGACCTGTACTGCACTGCAACCCGCTGATATCTGTATGGTGGTGGCCAGTACCTAGGATATTAAAAGTGTGATAATCTGCTCCATAAACTAGGATAGGCCATGTGATATAGTAGCAGGAAGAAGCCTACATGACTGTGCTAAACATCGTTAGCCCGCTCTCTGGCGCTTCAGCGCTATGGAAAATGGTGCAATGCATGTTTTATTTTTTTCAGTCCTAGTAAATCAAATCTCAAATTGTATGAGTTTGCGTGAAACTGCAACTTTCACAAAATTGGACTCTAAATCCATCCTTTGCAGATCAGTCTGCTCATCTCTAATAACGAGACTTATGAAATGCCAGTTCTTATTAGTAGTCCCCCTTAATTTACTCAAAAGGGCTGTCAAGAATTGGCATGAAAGTCTGCAGTAAATCTACAGTGGGGAAATAAGTATTTGATCCCTTGCTGATTTTGTAAGTGTTTGCCCACTGACAAAGACATGAACAGTCTATAATTTTAAGGGTAGGTTAATTTTAACATTGAGAGATAGAATATCGAAATAAAATCCAGAAAATCACATTGTATAAATTATATGAATTTATTTGCATTTTGCAGTGAGAAATAAGTATTTGATCCTCTACCAACCATTAAGAGTTCTGGCTCCTACAGACCGGTTAGATGTTCCTAATCAACTCATTACCTGCATTAAAGACAACTGTCTTGCATTGTAACCTTTATAAAAGACTCCTGTCCACATTCAATCAGTCAGACTCTAACTCTACAACATGGGCAAGACCAAAGAGCTTTATAAGGATGTCAGGGAGAAGATCATAGACCTGCACAAATCTGGAATGGGCAACAAAACCATAGGTAAGACGCTGGGTGAGAAGGAGACAACTGTTGGGGCAATAGTAAGAAAATGGAAGAAATATAAAATGACTGTCAATTGACATCAATCTGGGGCACCATGCAAAATCTCACCTCGTGGGGTATTCTTGATCATGAGGAAGGTGAGAGATCAGCCTAAAACTACACAAGGGGAAACTTGTTAATGATCTCAAGGCCGCTGGGACCACAGTCACCAAGAAAACCATTGGTAGCACAGTACGTCTTAAAGATTTAAAATTCTGCAGTGCGCACAAGGTCCCCCTGCTCAAGAAGGCACATGTGCAGGCCCGTCTGAAGTTTGCCAGTGAACAACTGGATGATTCTGTGAGTGATTGGGAGAAGGTGCTGTGGTCAGATGAGACAAAAATTGACTTTGGCATTAACTCAACTCGCCATGTTTGGAGGAAGAGAAATGCTGCCTATGACTCAAAGAGCACTGTCCCCACTGTCAAGCATGGAGGTGGAAACATTATGTTTTGGGGGTGTTTCTCTGCTAAGGGCACAGGACTACTTCACCGCATCAATGTGAGAATGGATGGAGCCATGTACCGTAACATCCTGAGTGACAACCTCCTTCCCTCCACCAGGACATTAAAAATGGGTTGTGGCTGGGTCTTCCAGCAAGACAATGACCCAAAACATACAGCCAAGGCAACAAAGGAGTGGCTCATAAAGAAGCACATTAAGGTCATAGAGTGGGCTAGCCAGTCTCCAGACCTTAATTCCAGGGAAAACTTATGGAGGGAGTAGAAATTCCGAGTTGCCAAGCGACAGCCTCAAAATCTTAATGATGTAGCAATGATCTGCAAAGAGGAGAGGACCAAAATTCCTCCTGACATGTGCGCAAACCTCATAATCAACTACAAAAAACATCTGACTGCTGTGCTTGCCAACAAGGGTTTTGCCACCAAGTATTAAGTTTGCCAGAGGGATCAAATACTTATTTCTCACTGCAAAATGCAAATTTATATAATTTATACAATGTGATTTTCTGGATTTTATTTTTGATATTCTATCTTTCAATGTTATAATTAACCTTCTCTTAAAATTATAGACTGTTCATGTCTTTGTCAGTGGGCAAACTTACAAAATCAGCAAGGGATCAAATACTAATTTCCCCCACTGTAAGTGACTGGTTGACTTTTGTATTCTCACAGTGCGTGAAGAGCGCTGTCACATCCCCAAAAGGCATCGGGAACACACTTTCATGTGACCGAAAGTATGTGATATGCATAGTCCCAGCCACAGTCTGACTAGATGTGTGCAGCCTCACTCAATACAAGTGTGGGTCTAGTTGGAAGGTGGCCAGAAGTATGCATATTGAACACTTGCGGTCACATGACTGCACAGTTTCACTGCTGGCACCAGAGAATCCTGGTGAACGTCCTCACCACTTCTAACTGCTTCTGTCAACTCTTGCTTTCCCAGTTGTCTAATCTACTACAGCTCTAATGAAAAACATTACATTAAATGCACAATAAAACAGTGATCGAGAATAATACATTTTATAACACATAAAAGTCTTCAGGAAGGGAGTCAGACATCTTCTCACTTCTTTAACCCCAACACTGGCTGACTGAGATAGAAGCTGAAGCACTATAAGAGGACAATTGCAGCTACAAATGTGTTTGTAATTAGGCAAAGTTCATTTCTGCTGTACTGTGTTAGTAATAATCACACACAGCTCTGCAGTGAGATCAGGAGAGCAGACTGTCAGTCATTACACATCACGCTGGTAATGCCCCCTTTCATTTAAAATAATCTCTGGAGGCAGATTCTCAGGGAGATCTATGTCTGGACAATAGATCTTAATAGCTCATTTACATATTAAGAAAAATCTTGATTTCTCTTAATAAGACACCAACTCACAGATATCAAGGTATCATTTTATTCAACTGTCTATGAGCTGCACGCCTATACAGATGGCTTAGAAGGGTTGATCTACTCACAGATGCCATTTAGACAAATATATGTGACATTTGGGTAGCCCTGATTGGACAGCACCAGATTGTGCAAAGACACACTCCCAACTAGTAACACCCAATTGTCAATGTATTTCTAAATTTCTAGGAGGAATAACAGAGGAACATCACAATGTAGATAGGTAGATATAAGAAGAGATGTTTCCGAATTTTTATTTTTAAATAATATAAGCATTCCCTAAGACAGACATATCGGGAACGGTAACCAGTCCTCTTAACTGTGTCACTTCACAAGTGTGAAATGTGAGCAATGTAGCCAGGCAGTCACACAGGATGAAGTAGGACTCTTATCACCCATATTTTTTTAAGATGTCTTCTTGTATTATTTATCAAAGTACTTGAAAATTTGTATAATAATATGACTAATAACGTCCACTTGTCAAGGAAACTAATTTATTTTAAAGGGTTCTTCTCTTATTTCAAGAGTGCTCCAGCTTCCTCCTTGCCTAAGGTGAGTGATGGGGGCTCCTAATGAGCGTTTGGACTAGCGGCAAAGTTGTGCTGGTGATCTGAACTGTGTGCCCTTCAATGCTTCGTGCCGAAGCAGCTTTGGAGGAATATAGTTTTAATGGAGCTGGCTGCATCGGAAGCAGCACTTACAAGCTCTATGGAAACGAGTTAGTAAGCACCACTCATGTTTGGTCACTGTTAGATTGCAGCAGTTACCGGTAACCCAATCAATGAGCAGTAAGCAATAAAATTAAAAAATTACTCTCAGGTGTAGGGCGCTTCCATGGTCGGAGTTGTAGCAAATGGGAAAAATATACCAAGAATAAAAACGTTAACATTTTATTAAAAACACGAGTTGGTGTCGGGAGACAGGGAAAGGAAGACATACTGGTGAGGAGTAGACCAAAAGTTTCCTGCATCCCTCCGCTAACAAGAATAACCAACAGCAGAGGCATCAGATAGATAGGAAAAAGTATAGGTACAGTGAGGAAAATAAATATTTGATACTCTGCCGATTTTGCAAGTTTCACCACTGACAAAGAATGGAGCTGGAGAGGTCTGTAATTTTTATCGTAGGTACACTTCACCTGTGAGAGACAGAATTTAAAAATAAAAAAAACAGAAAATCACATTGTATGATTTTTACATAATTAATTTGCATTTTATTGCATGAAATAAGTATTTGATCAGCTACCAACCAGCAAGAATTCTGGCTCTCACAGACCTGTTGGTTTATCTTTAAGAAGTCCTCCTACTCTACACTCATTACCTGTATTAATTGCATCTGTTTGACCTTGTTTTCTGTATGACAGACAGCTGTCCACACACTCAATCATACCCTAACCTCTCCATCATGGCCAAGACCAAACAGCTGTCTAAGGATACCAGGTGCAAAGTTGTAAACCTGCACAAGGCTGGGATGGCTACAGGACAATACACTGTGTGCAGAATTATTAAGCAAGTTGTATTTTAGAGGATTATTTTATTATTGATCAACAACTATGTTCTCAATCAACCCAAAAGACTCAGAAATACTAAAGCTTAATATTTTTGGAAGTTGGAGTGGGTTTTTTTTTAGATTTGGCTATCTTAGGAGGATATCTGTTTGTGCAGGTAACTATTACTGTGCAGAATTATTAGGCAACTTAATAAAAACCAAATATAATCCCATCTCACTTGTTTATTTTCACCAGGTAAACCAATATAACTGCACAAAATTTAGAAATAAACATTTCTGACATGCAAAAACAAAACACCAAAAAATTAGGACCAATATAGCCCCCTTTCTTTATGATGACACTCAGCAGCCTCCATCCTTAGATTCTGTCACTTGCTTGATCGGTTTACGATTAACATTGCGTGCAGCGGCCACCACAGCCTCCCAGACACTGTTCCAAGAGGTGGACTGTTTTCCCTCCCTGTAGATCTCACATTTTATGAGGGACCACAGGTTCTCTATGGGGCTCAGATCAGGTGAACAAGGGGGCCATGTCATTATTTTTTCTTCTTTGAGACCTTTAGTGGCCAGCCACGCTGTGGAGTAGTTGGAGGCATGTGATGGAGCATTGTCCTGCATGTTTTTCTTGAACGATACCGACTTCTTCCTGTACCACTGCTTGAAGAAGTCTTTCAGAAACTGGCAGTAGGTCTGGAAGTTGAGCTTCACTCCATCCTCAACCAGAAAAGGTCCCACAAGTTTATATTTGATTATACCAGCCCATACCAGTACCCCACCTCCACCTTGCTGGCGTCTGAGTCGGAGTGGAGCTCTCTGCCCTTTACTGATCCAGCCTCTGGCCCATTCATCTGGCCCATCAAGAGTCACTCTCATTTCATCAGTCCATAAAACCTTTGAAAAGTCAGTCTTAAGATATTTCTTGGCCCAGTCCTGACGTTTTATCTTATTTTTCTTGTTCAAAGGTGGTCGTTTTTCAGCCTTCTTTACCTTGGCCATGCCCCTGAGTATCACACACCATGTGCTTTTTGTTACTCCAGTAACGTTGCTGCTCTGAAATATGGCAAAACTGGTGGCAAATGGCATCTTGGCAGCTTCACGCTTGATTTTCCTCAATTCATGGGCAGTTATTTTGCGCCTTTTTTGCCCAATACGCTTCTTGCTATTTGCCATGAAATGCATGATTGTTTGGTGATCACGCTTCAAAAGTTTGGCAATTTCAAGACTGCTGCATCCCTCTGCAAGACATCTCACAATTTTGGACTTTTCAAAGCCCGTTAAATCTCTCTTCTGACCCATTTTGCCAAAGGAAAGGAAGTTGCCTAATAATTAAGCACACCTTATATAGGGTATTGCTGTCATTAGACAACACACCTCCTCATTACAGAGATGCACATCACCTGATTTACTTAATTGGTAGTTGGAGTAGGACAACATGTATAAAAAGTATCATGTGATCCAAATACAACTTGCCTAATACTTCTGCACACAGTGTAGAGATGAGTGAACTTGAACTTGAAGACTCGGAGTTCGTACCAAGCAGGTAGTGTCTGGCAGGGGCGGATTATAAGAGGGTCAATCTGGGCAGCCGCTCACTGAGGACTACTATGCCCTGACCCCGTCTGTATATAGATGGAGATAAGAGCACAGCGCAGTCTGTGCTGGTGACCCCTCCCCCACCTCCTGCAGAGAAGCATAAGGCTGCTGAGCCCACTCTGCCCCTCACAGGACACAGCAGCTCTCTGAAGATTCCCACAGGTGTCTCTCCAAACTGCTCTGAAAAACTTTCAGAATTGAGCTGCTGAGTCCTGTCAGGGGGCAGATGGGACACAGCAGCCTCATCCTTCTCTGCAGGGGGTCAGTAGGACACTGTGCATCAGGCTTTATAGCTGAAGAATAGGCTAACCTTCCAGAGATATGTCACATCACCACACACTATGTATAGATATCTATCATACATATCACACGCACTGTATATTGCAGGGGGAATAAAGGCTCTTAGGGTATGTTTCCACGTTCAGGATTAGGCAGGGCTTTGGACGCAGCACATGTCCGTGCTGCCGGCTTTTGTACACGCGGTGATTCCAGATGTGTTCACTGAACCGTGTGGAATCACTGTACCCTATAAATTAGACTGTGATATTTATCTTGCGGAGACTGATCATCTCCACAAGATAAATAGACATACTGATGTCTATAAAGGTGCACCGCACGGGCATATACTCAGGGAACCCGTGGGCATCTGTACACACATAGTGGAGACGGGATTTCTTGAAATCCCCTCCACTATGCTGGACGCTGCAGATTGGACGCTGTGGCTCTACGCAGCATCCAATCCACAGCATTTACTGAACGTGGAAACATACCCTTAGTCGTCGCTCACACTAGCCTAGAATACGGCTGAGTGCTATGTGATGTATATACTATGGACACACTGAGGGCAATGTTGGAGGACACACTGGGGCAGATGATTGCTGGACACACTGGGGCAATGCTGGAGACACTGGGGCAATGCTGGAGACACTGGGGCAGATTGCTGGACACACTGGGGGCAATGCTGGAGACACTGGGGCAATGCTGGAGACACGGGCAGATTGCTGGACACACTGTCTGGGGGCAATGCTGGACACACTGGGGCAGATTGCTAGACACACTGGGGGTAATATGCTGGAGTCAGACACTGGGGCAATGCTGAGCACACTGGGGCAGATTCCTAGACACTGGGGCAATATGGTGGACATACTGGGGCAGTTTGCTGGACACACTGGGGGTAATATGCTGGACACACTGGGGCAGATTGCTGCACACACTGGGGGCAGGACTGGAGGCATGGGCAGAATGTAGATACGGGGCATAATTGGAGACACGGGGCAGAATGAAAGACATGGGGCAGGATGGATACGATGGAGACAGATGGGGCAGGATGGGGAGATCAGATAGGGTAGAATGGATACTCATGAGGGCAGGATGCGAGAACATATGGCTGGAGCCAAGAATGAGATAAACGGGGCCAGGATGGCATATTATTACCATAAGGGCTAATTAAGGGATATTATTACTGCAGTGATGTATTTATTTTATTTTTTCAGTATACTGTTTTAAGTGAGGGGGTGGTCCTGTTACTGTGTAGAGTGACCCTATGTCGCCTTTTTTTCTTCATGTGGTATAATGTAGAAGTTCTGAAAATTTAAGTAATGTGTTCTGCAAGCGGAGCTCGAGATAACTGTGTTATTTCCTGCAGAAACGAGTCCTGGCTGGAAGAAATGATGGCGGTCTGTGCTGGATGAAAGATGAAGGACTTCACCTAGAGACGTCACTGGTGAGTCAGTGTGTTACCTATACACTGACACTATACACTGTATACCATATACAGAGGTCCTGTGTACAATGTCACCAGTGATCACTGTATTACCTATACATTATATACAGAGCTCCTGTGTATAATACCACCAGTGATCTCTGTACTACCTCTACACAGACACTACATACTAAGTACAGATCTCCTGTGAATACTGGCACTTATGGTGATAGTATTGTGTTCTTTTTTTTTATTACTGATCAGTATTGTAGTATTCAGTCACTATGTGATGGTAATATGTGGTCTGGAAATGATGTTGCGGTATTTGTCCCTTGTATGTGCTATTTGGTCACCAAGTGGTGGTAATATGTGGTCTTGACATGGTTTGGTGGTATTTGTTCCTTGTATGTGATATTTGTCAAAATATACCTACCGGTAAATTGTATTGCATATTTTAACAAATATTTAATAGGTTAAAATAGAGTAGGGCCCGGCCATTTTTCTGGAATAATCTGGTTCAGGTATAACATGACCTTCGTCACATGACCGGGGGGGCCCACAGTGTCTGAACAGCCCGGGGCCCTGGCTACCCTTAATCCACCCCTGGTGTTAAACTCCGAACAAGTACTTCTCCCAGAATACCGTTTTAATATTTGAAGTACGGGAGAGAGAGAGATTTCCAGCTGAAAAGTTGGGGTCTTCATTGATTTAAACGGGGTTCAGGTTGAAGTTTTAAGCACCCGAACAGGACTTTGGACTAAAGTTTGGTCGGATACCAGAACCCGAACTTCCATGGGTCTGCTCATCCCTAATCTTAACCCCTTCGCACACCCTGCAATTAAAAGAGTCTGTGTCATTCTTTCAATTAAAGGACTTTATTCTGGATCTGTGATTTTTTACACAATATCTCTATAGGGTTAGTTATGGAGCCGTCTTATAGATGGATGCCTCTGGGTTTGATGTCACCTGACAATACAAAGGTGACATCAACCCCACCGACTATCACCCCCACTTACTACTGCACTAGGGAGGCTAAGTGACACAATTATCTCATCTTATGGATGCACCTTTGTGGGGTGGCTGAGAGCTGATGTTTTTAGTCTGGGAGGGGCCAAAATCCATGTTCCCTTCTTAGCATATTAATTCAGCCCACAGCTGTCTGCCTAGCCTTGCTGGTTATGAGTTATAGGGGGATCCTATGTCAATTTTTTTTAATAACAAGGAAAGGCTAAGTATACAACTGTGAGCTGATATTAATAGCCTAGAAAGCTCCATGGGTATTACCCCCTTTCCAGGCTATAAACATCTGCCCCCAGCTGTCTGCTTTCCATCTGCTGGTTAATAAAATGTTGTGGGATTCCACGTCATTTTTTCAGAAAATTTAGTAAGTAATAAAATTCATGCACAGTAAGTTACACAAGTACTTTACTAATTACATGTGTCAATGATATCTTTCTATCTATTTTATGTGTTTATATCTATTATATCTATTCTATTCTGTTGGGTCATGCTGTGGTTTTACTGTACACGGCAGATGAGTTGTCGGCTTTTCAAAGGACATAGGGGATCCCTCTCCTTTTTTCTCCCGGAAGAAATGTATTTAAAAAAACATGCACAGTAAATTACACACATAAAGCACTCATTATAAATCTCACTCATATATTTATATCTATCTTTTTGTATCTGTCGATCTATTTATCAATCTAATATCTCTCGCTGTACATATGCAGCTCTGGCAAACAGTAAGAGACCACTGCAAAATTTTCAGTTTTGGAAAAAAAAAAGCAGAACAACCGCGGAGGAAACCGAAAAAAGAGTCCAATAAGTTATAGTATAAAACCACAATAGTTTAATAAATAAACTAGATAGACACCAGATGCTATCACATAGGGAGAGCGGCAATGTCACGATAGGGCTGGTGTTGTGAATTCCGCTCTTGGGCTCCCTCCGGTGGTTGTAAGTGGCACTTTTGTGAGTTCGGCTCTTGGGCTCCCTCTTGTGGTTTCAAGTGGTATGGCTGCTCCTTGGAGTTAGCGGTCATCAGCTGCCTCCACTTATCGTCTCTTCTGCTCGGCTATTTAGGCCTGGCTCTTTCTTCAGCCAGTGCCACTTGTAAATGGTTCCTGGTTGGATTCACATCTCTTTGGATTTCCCTGTTATCCTGACCAGTTCTGCAAAGCTAAGTTTTTGCTTGTGCTTTTCTGTGCACAGATTGTGGACTTACCCGTTCAGTGCTTTCTATGTTTGTCCAGCGTTATCAGTATGAATTAATTCTGTCTTACTGGAAGCTCTGGGAAGCAGATTTACCCTCCACACCTTTAGTCAGGTGTGGAGATTTTTTTTTGTAAACTCTGCGTGGGTTTTTGTAGTGTTTTATACTGACCGCACAGTATTCCATCCTGTCCTATCTATCAAGCTAGACTGGCCTCCTGTGCTCATCCTGGTTTCATTCTGTGTATGTCTTTTTCCTCTCCACTCACAGTCATTATTTGTGGGGGGCTAATCTATCCTTTGGGGATTTTCTCTGAGGCAAGATAGTTTTCCTGCTTCTGTCTTTAGGGGTAGTTAGCTCTTAGGCTGTGACGAGATGCCTAGGGAGAGTTAAGAGCATTCCACGGCTACTTCTAGTGTTGTGTTGAGCTTAGGGACTGCGGTCAGTACAGTTACCACTTCCTTCAGAGCTCGTTCCATGTTGCTCCTAGACCACCGCATCATAACAGGCTGGCATGCAGCGCTATTGTTACCAAATGACATCCTGTTGCATCAGGGGACTCATCATCACATGGTGACCGCATAATATCTTTGTACACTTGTAGGTTTCAAGAAGTTTGGGGAGTGTAACACGACTATATAACATATAATCACAGCTGTATCCAGCATTACAGCTCGGTCCTATTTATTGCTTTTAGTTGCATTACAAAGAAAAGCCGCTACTTTACCTACATAACTGGATCTCGTAGATAATGAAGGGATGAGACGACCAGAGGCTATGAAACCTCATTCTGATGCTCCATAAACTTTGCCTACAGCCACTTTTGGTTCCGCTGCACAGCACGAGACCTGGTGACTCTGAAAAGCGGTGACATCAGTAACGTCACCGCTCTTTAGATATTCCGGGTCTTGCGCTGAGCTCGGTGACTGTGAAGAACGGTATTGTTACTACCGTCACCGCTCTTCAGAGTCGCTGGGTCTCGCCAGGTCTGGGCTAGTAGTGGGGGTGTCTGATAGATACCTCTCCATTACTTACACCAGGGATTGATAGCAGCTGACATTACGCAGCTGACATCAACCCTAAAAGTCATTACACATACCAGAATTAAATGCTCTGGTGGCTGGAAAAAGCAGTAGAGTTAGCGCTATTCCCAGGCGCCGGGCGCTAACTACAACTTTCATCATCCTTGCCTGGTCTCCCTGCAAAGCATTTCTGCTGTATTTACATGCGCTGATCTCAGGCCACTAAACGAGTGTTATCGACAATACTGAAGACATTCGCTCGTTTCCCGACCTCTTTACACCACCTGAGAAAGAATGAAGGGAACAGAACAATCATAATTAGATCAATCTGTCCCCAGAATCATGTTATCAGCAGCACAACTACAGTTTACACTGGCGATGTGCAGCTGAGAACAAGGATTTCTGTTCCCACATAAACAATCCAATCACTCCATGAATAGGGAGCATTTTGCTTGTTTAGTATAATACACCCCATAGTCTTCCATATATTATAATGTGCACCTCAGTCCTCCATATAGTGTAATACACTCCTCAGTCCTCCATATAGTATAGTACACGCCTCCATATAGTATAATACACTCCTCAGTCCTCCATATAGTATAATACACTCCTCATAGTCCTCCATATATTAAAATACTCTGCAATTCCTCCATATAGTATAATATACTCCTCATAGTCCTCCATATAGTAAAATACACTGCAATTCCTCCATATAGTATAATACACTCCTCAGTCCTCCATATAGTATAATATACTCCTCAGTCCTCCAAATAGTATAATACATTCCTCATAGTGCTCCATATAGTATAATGCCCCGCCATTGTCATCCATGTAGTACAATTCTCTTCCCATAGTATAATGCACCCCATAGTTCTTCATATAGTATAAGGTATTCCCCATAGTCCTCGATACAGTATAACGCAGCCCACATATAGTATAATGATGCCACCCCAGAGTATAATGCAGTCACCCCACAGAATATATTGTAGCCCCCTGAGTATAATGCAACCCCCAGAGAACATAATGCAGCCCCCTCATATAGTATAATGCAGCCCCTGCATTTTTAATATATGGTAGCCCATAGAATATAATGTAGCCCCCATATAATGTAATACAGCCCCCACAGAATATAATACAGCCCACCTCCCCATAGAATATAATACAGCCCCCCATAGAATATAATACAGCCCCTCATAGCATATAATATAGCACCCCATAGAATGTAATACAGCCCACCTCCCCAGAGAATGTAATACAGCCCCCAGAGAATGTAATACCGCCCTCCCCATAGAATGTAATACAGCCGCTGCCCCCCCATAGAATGTAATACAGCCCTCCCCCATAGAATGTAAGACAGCCCCCATAGAATGTAATACAGCACAGCCCCCATAGAATATAACACAGCACAGCCCCCATAGAATACAGCACTGCCCCCATAGAATGTAATACAGCACAGCACCCATAGAATGTAATACAGCACAGCCCCCATAGAATGTAATGCAGCCAGCCCTCATAGAATGTAATGCAGCCAGCCCCTATAGAATGTAATGCAGCAAGCCCCCCATAGAATGTAATACAGCACAGCCCCCATAGAAAGTAATACAGCCAGCCCCCATAGAATGTAATACAGCACAGCCCCCATAGAATGTAATGCAGCCAGCCCCCATAGAATGCAATACAGCCCTTCCCCATAGAATGTAATGCAGCCAGCCCCCATAGAATGTAATACAGCCAGCCCCATAGAATGTAATACACCACAGCCCCATAGAATGTAATGCAGCACAGCCCCCATAGAATGTAATGCAGAACAGCCCCCATAGAATGTAATGCAGCACAGCCCCCATAGAATGTAATGCAGCCAGCCCCATAGAATGTAATACAACCCTTCCCCATAAAATGTAATGCAGCCAGCCCCCATAGAATGTAATACAGCCCCCCCAATAGCCCCACAATCCAGTAATCACTTATTGATATATAAAAAAAACCACTCTCCTCAACTCTCCTCATGCCCTGCGCTGCTCCCGACCTAGGTCTCAGCGGCTGCAGTCTGCCCGCCCGATACACAGCAGGTACGCGATGATATGACGTCATTGCGCACCCGCAGTGTCAGAGGCAGAGCAAGGAATGATGGGAGAGGGAGCAACAGCAGACGCGCTCTCCTCCATCATTGCATTCATAGACGCCGGTATAGTTGAATGTGGGGCGGGGAGTGTGCTGACAGCAGGGGGAGTGTGCTGATAGCGACACACTCGAGTGGCCCACTACTGGCATTTGCCAGAACTGCCCGATGGCCAGTCTGGCTCTGGCCGCCGGGATCAGCCCAATTATTCGCATAATTTGCGCAGGTGCAGTAAACCAGACCGACGCCATCTTTGTGCAGACAGATAGTGGCGGTCACATTAAAACTGCGCATGCACTCCTCCTGTACAAAAATGGCGGCAGTCAGTGAATCATTGGGCTGATCCCAGTGATGGCGTGTTCATAATGGTGGCTGCGTGAGTGTGTGAGTGTGAATGTGAGCGTGAATGTGAGTGTGAGCGTGTGAATGTGAGCGTGCGTATGTGAGTGTGAGCGTGTGAGTGTGAGAATGTGAGTGTGTGAGTCAATGTGAGTGTGAGCATGAGCGTGCTGCATGTGAATGTGAGTGAGTGTGAATGTGAGCATGAGTGTGTGCGTGTGAATATGTGAGTGTGAGCATGAGTGTGCTGCATGTGAATGTGAGTGAGTGTGAATGTGAGCATGAGTGTGTGCGTGTGAATATGTGAGTGTGAGCATGAGTGTGAATGTGAGTGTGTGTGTGAGCGTGAGTGTGAATGTGAGTGTGTGAATGTGAGTGTGTGAGAGTGAGTGTGAGTTTGTGTGAGAGTGTGTGAGTGTGAATGTAACTGTGAATGTGTGTGTGAATGTGTGTGTGAATGTGAGTGTGTGAATGTGATTGTGAATGTGTGGGTGTGGATGTGTGTGATTGTGTGTGTGTGAGTGTGACTGTGAGAGTGTGAGTGTGTGTGAGTGTATGTGTGAATGTGTGTGTGTGTGTGAATGTGTGTGTGTGAGTGTGAATATGAGAGTGTGTGTGAGTGTAAGTGTATGTGTGAATTTGAGTGTGTGTGTGAGTGTAAGTGTGTGTGTGAATGTGTGTGTGGTGCGTACAGCATATACAGTGTGTGTGGTGCGACGGTGTTCCGCTGGTGGTACCGTGCAATAGGTTGGTACCAGCAGCAGTTTACATATTGAGACACAGGAACATCATGGGGATCGCCCCTGGAAGCATTTCTGACTCCAAGGTCACAGCTGCGCAGTGCATCATTTTACTACGGCTGCCCGGCAGGGAGGGTGCCCCGGTGGTCTGGATCCGAGCGCCGGTCTGGATTCCAGCAGTGGTCGGGATCCCAATGGCGGTCTGGATCCCAGCAGTGGGGAGGGGTCCATGCAGCGGGGGAGTTCCAGCAGTGGGGGTCTGGTGATGACTGCGCAAGGGCCTGATACAACCAGCGGGTGCCGTATTGGAAAACCTATGACTTGGGTATTCCAATATGGCGGTCGGTGTACTTCCTGTGTGGCACAGTGGATTGTGGGATCCGAGGACGTCCAGACAGAATTGGATGACAGACAATTTAAGGTATATACAGTGGGGCAAAAAAGTATTTAGTCAGTCAGCAATAGTGCAAGTTCCACCACTTAAAAAGATGAGAGGCGTCTGTAATTTACATCATAGGTAGACCTCAACTATGGGAGACAAACTGAGAAAAAAAAATCCAGAAAATCACATTGTCTGTTTTTTGAACAATTTATTTGCATATTATGGTGGAAAATAAGTATTTGGTCAGAAACAAAATTTCATCTCAATACTTTGTAATATATCCTTTGTTGGCAATGACAGAGGTCAAACGTTTTCTGTAAGTCTTCACAAGGTTGCCACACACTGTTGTTGATATGTTGGCCCATTCCTCCATGCAGATCTCCTCTAGAGCAGTGATGTTTTTGGCTTTTCGCTTGGCAACACGGACTTTCAACTCCCTCCAAAGGTTTTCTATAGGGTTGAGATCTGGAGACTGGCTAGGCCACTCCAGGACCTTGAAATGCTTCTTACGAAGCCACTCCTTCATTGCCCTGGCGGTGTGCTTTGGATCATTGTCATGTTGAAAGACCCAGCCACGTTTCATCTTCAATTCCCTTGCTGATGGAAGGAGGTTTGCACTCAAAATCTCACGATACATGGCCCCATTCATTCTTTCATGTACCCGGATCAGTCCTCCTGGCCCCTTTGCAGAGAAACAGCCCCAAAGCATGATGTTTCCACCACCATGCTTTACAGTAGGTATGGTGTTTGATGGATGCAACTCAGTATTCTTTTTCCTCCAAACACGACAAGTTGTGTTTCTACAAAACAGTTCCAGTTTGGTTTCATCAGACCATAGGACATTCTCCCAAAACTCCTCTGGATCATCCAAATGCTCTCTAGCAAACTTCAGATGGGCCCGGACATGTACTGGCTTAAGCAGTGGGACACGTCTGGCACTGCAGGATCTGAGTCCATGGTGGCGTAGTGTGTTACTTATGGTAGGCCTTGTTACATTGGTCCCAGCTCTCTGCAGTTCATTCACTAGGTCCCCCCGCGTGGTTCTGGGATTTTTACTCACCATTCTTGTGATCATTCTGACCCCACGGGGTGGGATTTTGCGTGGAGCCCCAAATCGAGGGAGATTATCAGTGGTCTTGTATGTCTTCCATTTTCTAATTATTGCTCCCACTGTTGATTTCTTCACTCCAAGCTGGTTGGCTATTGCAGATTCAGTCTTCCCTACCTGGTGCAGCGCTACAATTTTGTTTCTGGTGTCCTTTGACAGCTCTTTGGTCTTCACCATAGTGGAGTTTGGAGTCAGACTGCTTGAGGGTGTGCACAGGTGTCTTTTTATACTGATAACAAGTTTAAACAGGTGCCATTACTACAGGTAATGAGTGGAGGAAAGAGGAGACTCTTAAAGAAGAAGTTACAGGTCTGTGAGAGCCAGAAATCTTGATTGTTTGTTTCTGACCAAATACTTATTTTCCACCATAATATGCAAATAAATTGTTAAAAAAACAGACAATGTAATTTTCTGGATTTTTTTTTCTCAGTTTGTCTCCCATAGTTGAGGTCTACCTATGATGTAAATTACAGACGCCTCTCATCTTTTTAAGTGGTGGAACTTGCACTATTGCTGACTGACTAAATACTTTTTTGCCCCACTGTAAATACATCAGGTATCACAATGGAAAATTTATAAACAATATGTTGCAAATAATTAAAAACAACAAGGACGCACCCAGGGAAAATAGTGAAAAAATTGCTGCAAAAATGTGCGCATAAAAATATGAAAAATATGAAAAATGAAAATATATATAATATAGAAAAAGTTCAACAGCAAAGGGAGATCTAGATCATAAAATATATGCATATATAAGTGCATAATATAAGTGTAAATAGTTACATAACGTGCCCATTATGTATGTAAGAGACAATCATGTGCAAAGTGCGGCACAGTGTGCAATGTACATAGCTGCACATTAGTATAGTGATACAAAAGACAAAGGTGCCCACAATTATAAAGTAAGCTACACAAGTAATAAGACTCTCAAGTACCTGGATGGCGTCCTCCCCAGCGCCCATTTCGGCACGTTGCCTTCGTAACCCACTTTTGGGTTGATTGAGAACATAGTTGTTGATCAATAATAAAAATAATCCTCCAAAATACACAGTGCATATATATATATATATATATATATATATGTATATATATATATATATATATATATATATATATACAGTATATACCGTATTTTCCGGCGTATAAGACGACTTTTTAACCCCTAAAAATTGTCCCAAAAGTCGGGGGTCGTCTTATACGCCGGGTACGGCGTGTGCAGGGAGCGATCCTGGATGTTCCCAGGAGACTCTCCTTCAGGCCCTGGGATCCATATTCATGTAAAAATAAAGAATAAAAATAAAAAATATGGGATATACTCATCCCTCCGCCGGACCCTGGCTCTCAGCGCTGCTAGCGTCTGCCTCCGTTCCTAAGAATGCAGTGAGTGAAGGACCTTCGATGACCGCTCACCTGACCGCGACGTCATCGAAGGTCCTTCACTCACTGCATTCTTAGGAACGGAGGCAGACGCTTGCAGCGCTGAGAGCCAGGGTCCGGCGGAGGGGTGAGTATATCCATGTTTTTTATTTTTATTCTTTATTTTTTACATGAATATGGATCCCAGGGCCTGAAGGAGAGTCTCCTCTCCTCCAGACCCTGGGAACCACACGCCGTATAAGATGACTGGGCGTATAAGATGACCCCCGCATATTTTATATGGAAAAGTTGGGGGTCGTCTTATACGCCCAGTCGTCTTATACACCAGAAAATACGGTATATATATATCTACTATATAATTGTCTAAGGGTCCCTTCCGTCTGCCTGTCTGTCCTTCTGTCTTTCGTTCTGTCACTGATATTCATTGGTCGCGGCCTTTGTCTGTCATGGAATCCAAGTCGCTGATTGGTCGTGGCAAAACGCCCACGACCAATGCCACGACCAATCAGCGACGGACGGCCACAGTCCGGCGGCTATATGGCCGCTCTTTCCTCCCCGCAGTCAGTGCCCGCTCCATACTCCCCTCCAGTCATCCAGTCAGCCCTCACACAGGGTTAATGCCAGCGTTACAGGAGCGCCGGGTAACGCACTCCGGTTACGCAGCTATTAACCCTGTGTGACCAACTTTTTTACTATTGATGCTGCGTATGCAGCATGAATAGTAAAAGGATCTAATGTTAAAAATAACAATAAAAAAAAAAAGTTATTCTCACCCTCCGACGTGCGCGGTGTCCTCGGCAGTGCAAGCAGCAGGTTTCGGTTCCAAAGATGCTATGCGAGAAGGACCTTCCATGACGTCTGCGCTCATACCAACCCTGGGACCGGAAGCTGCCGCGTGCACCGCACACAGACGACAGGACTACAAGGGGCCCTCGGAGGGTGAGTATATGTTTCTTTTTTATTTTATAACCTGTTACATACGTGGCTGGGCAATATACTACGTGGCTGGGCAATATACTACGTGACTGGGCAATATAATACGTGGCTGGGCAATATACTACCTGACTGGGCAATATACTACGTGACTGTGCATACACTACGTGACTGGGCAATATACTACGTGACTGTGCATACACTACGTGACTGGGCAATATACTACGTGACTGGGCAATATACTACGTGGCTGGGCAATATACTACGTAGCTGGGCAATATACTACGTGACTGGCCAATATACTACGTGACTGTGCAATACACTACGTGACTGGGCAATATACTACGTGACTGGGCAATATACTACGTAACTGAGCAATATACTACGTGGCTGGGCAATATACTACGTGACTTGGCAATATACTACGTGGCTGGGCAATATACTACGTGACTGGGCAATATACTACGTAGCTGGGCAATATACTACGTGACTGGCCAATATACTACGTGACTGGGCAATATACTACGTGACTGGGCAGTATACTACGTCACTGGGCAATATACTACGTCACTGGGCAACATACTACACTAGATGGTGGCCCGATTCTAACGCATCGGGTATTCTAGAATATGTATGCGTAGTGTATAGCACAGCCCACGCAGTACATTGCGCAGCCAACGCAGTACATTGCGCAGCCCACGCAGTACATTGCGCAGCCCACGCAGTACATTGCGCATCCCACGCAGTACACGTTGTATATTGCACAGCCCACGTAGTACATTGCACAGCGCATGTTGTATATTGCGCAGCCCACGCAGTACATTGCGCAGCCCACGCAGTACACGTTGTATATTGCCCAACCCACGTAGTACATTGCGCAGCGCACGTTGTATATTGCGCAGCCCATGTAGTATATTGCGCAGCCCACATTGTATATTGCACAGCCCACGTAGCATATTGCGCAGCCCACGTAGTATATTGCCCAGCCCACGTAGTATTTTGCGCAGCCCACGTTGTATATTGCGCAGCCCACGTTGTATATTGCGCAGCCCACGTTGTATATTGCGCAGCCCACGTTGTATATTGCGCAGCCCACGTTGTATATTGCACAGCCCATGTAGTATATTGCATAGTCCATGTAGTATATTGCAAAGCCCACGCAGTCTATAGCAATGGGGGCACCATATCCCTGTTAAAAAAAATAATTAAAATAGTTATATACTCACCCTCCGTTGGCCCCCCGGATCGAAGCGATTACCGACGCTCCTCATGCGGGAGCGGTCTGAAGAGTGCATTGCGGTCTCGCGAGATGATGACCTACCGGTCTCGCGAGACCACACGTCATCATCTCACGAGACCCCAATGCATGGAGCGGTCACCGGGGCGTTGTGAGGAGCGTCGGTAACCGCTTCGATCCGGGGGGCCAGCAGAGGGTGAGTATATAACTATTTTTTTTATTTTTAACATTACATCTTTTCACTATTCATGCTACATAGGCAGCATGAATAGTAAAAAGTTGGTCACACTGGGTTAATAGCAGCATTAACCGAGTGCGTTACACCGCGGTCAACGCTGTCATTAACCCTGTGTGAGTGCTGACCGTAGGGGAGTATGGAGCGGGCACTGACTACGGGGAGGAAGGAGCGGCCATTTTCTTCCGGACTGTGCCTGTCGCTGATTGGTCGCGGCAGCCATGACAGGCAGCTGGCACGACCAATCAGTGACTTGGATTTCATGACAGACAGAGGCCTCGACCAATGAATATCCATGACAGAAAGAAGGACAGACAGAAGGACAGACAGAGGGAAGTGACCCTTAGACAATTATATAGTAGACTAGATGGTAGCCCGATTCTAACGCATCGGGTATTCTAGAATATGTATTTATGTATGTATATAGCAGCCACATAGTATATAGCACAGGCCACGTGGTATATAGCAGACAAATACTATGTGGCCTGTGCTATATACTATGTGGCTGCTATATACATACATATTGTAAAATACCTGATGTGTTAATAAAGGCCACGCAATATATAACAGTGGCCACGTACTATATAACACAGCCCACGCAGTATATAGCAGCCAGGCAGTATATAACACAGGCGACGTAGTATATAACACAGGCCACGCAGTATATAACACTGGCCACGTAATATATAGCACAGCCCACGCAGTAAATAGCAGCCACGTAGTATATAACACTGCCCACGCAGTATATAGCAACCACGTAGTATATAACACTGCCCACGCAGTATATAGCAGCCACGTAGTATATAACATTGCCCACACAGTATATAACAGTGGACACGCAGTATATAGCACAGGCCACGCAGTATATAACACTGGCCACGAAATATATAGCACAGCCCACGCAGTATATAGCAGCCACGTAGTATATAACACTGCCCACGCAGTATATAGCAGCCACGTAGTATATAACACTGCCCACACAGTATATAACAGTGGACACGTAGTATATAGCACGCAGTATAGAACATAGCCCACGTAGTATATACCACAGCCACGTAGTATATAACACTGCCCACATAATATATAACACTGCCCACATAGTATATAACACTGCCTATGTAGTAGACAGCACAGAGCCACACAGTATCTAATACAGCCCATGTAGTATACAGCAGTGTGGGCACCATATCCCTGTTAAAAAACAATTAAAATAAAAAATAGTTATATACTCACCCCTGGGATCCAGCGAAGCTCCGGCGATACGCGCAAGTTGCCGCCATCTTCCGTTCACAAGATGCATTGCGAAATTACCCAGATGACTTCTGCGTAATTTCGCAATGCAGTGCCGGGACCAGAAGATGGCGGCAGGCGCAAGCGGCTCGGCGGACTACGGAGGGTGAGTATAGCAGGTTTTTTGTGTTTTTTTACTATTTTTAACATTACATTTAAAAAGTTGGGGACACAGAGGGTTAATAGCAGCGGTTACGGAGTGCATTACCCGCGGCATAACGCGGTCCGTTACCGCCGACACTAACCCTGTGTGAGCGGTGACTGAAGGGGAGTATGCGGGCGCCGGGCACTGACTGGCGGGAGTAAGGAGCAGCCATTTTCTTCCGGACTGTGCCCATCACTGATTGGTCGTAGCTGTTTTGCCGCGACCAATCAGCGACTTGGATTTCCATGACAAACAGAGGCCGCGACCAATGAATATCCGTGACAGACAGAAAGACAGACAGAAGAACAGACGGAAGTGACCCTTAGACAATTATATAGTAGATGACTGGGCAATATACAGTACTATGTAGCTGGGCAATATAATACGTCACTGGGCAATATACTATGTCATTGGGCAATATACTACATGGCTGGGCAATATACTACGTGGCTGGGCAATATACTACATGGCTGTGCGATATACTACGTGGGCATGCATATTCTAGAATACCCGATGCGTTAGAATCGGGCCACCAGCTAGTATATATATATATATATATATATATATATATATATATATATATAAAAATGACAAAGAATTGCAATATGTAAACGCTCATGTTAAAATTGCTCTGCAATCGTATCATATTTGCACGTAAGCCGGATGTAAATCAGATGCTAGGTGATGAAAATCGCATGACTCTTACATGACACTCGTCCCACTTTTCATGACCGAAATCGGAACTTTTTCTTCACAGTGATGGGTACGAGCCCTTATGTCTAGTTCAGCTCTTTTACATCTTCATATGTGCAGTAATGGTAATGAAATAAAGATGTATTACATAAATAAACCACTAGGTGGTGCTCAGCTCTTTCTTAAAAACCGAGCACATCACCTATTGATCGTCAAATTTTTAATTTGCAGCAATCAAAACATATGTACTGCACTTTGACTTTCTAGGGTTTATTTTGCATGATCTGATTTGATTTCCTGCTGTTTGTGCGCAGCTCTCACTATCTGAGCTGTAGAATCAGAATATATATATGTGTGTGTCACTTGCCATACATACTGTAATGTATGTATGTATTTGTACATTCTTTTTACCTAGAGTAAATGCCGCTGGTCTTCTGAATCGGATATTGCTTTTACTCTGTTCCTAAGATATGGCCACCTCTCCTCTGTATGGACCTCAACTTTTCTCTGTGATTACCTTCATAATGAACACGCCCCCTTGGCTAACAACACTAGATTTTCATGCAGGGAAAAGGAGGTCACATCTCAGAAATGGGAAAGCGGGGGAACAGAAAAACAAAGAGAAAACATTTTTGATATTAGTTAAAACTTCTGTGGTGGTGTTAAGAAGTGGAAGGGTCAATATTATTAATTTGAATGCAGCAGGGTAGAATAGGAAAGTAATAGATCTATTTTTTGTGTTTCTCTGCAGCGTGTGCTACATGCTCATATACATACACACAACTCTGCTACATATGCTCATATACACACATCTCTGCTACATATGCACATATAGACACACACAGCTCTGCTACATGCACATTTATAGACACACACAGCTCTGCTATATACACATTTATAGACACACACAGCCCTGCTACATGCACATTTATAGACACACACAGCTCTGCTACATGCACATTTATAGACACACACAGCTCTGCTATATACACATTTATAGACACACACAGCCCTGCTACATGCACATTTATAGACACACACAGCTCTGCTACATGCACATTTATAGACACACACAGCTCTGCTATATACACATTTATAGACACACACAGCCCTGCTACATGCACATTTATAGACACACACAGCTCTGCTACATGCACATTTATAGACACACACAGCTCTGCTATATACACATTTATAGACACACACAGCCCTGCTACATGCACATTTATAGACACACACAGCTCTGCTACATGCACATTTATAGACACACACAGCTCTGCTACATGCACATTTATAGACACACACAGCTCTGCTATATACACATTTATAGACACACACAGCCCTGCTACATGCACATTTATAGACACACACAGCTCTGCTACATGCACATTTATAGACACACACAGCTCTGCTATATACACATTTATAGACACACACAGCCCTGCTACATGCACATTTATAGACACACACAGCTCTGCTACATGCACATTTATAGACACACACAGCTCTGCTATATACTGTACACAGACACACAGCTGTGAGATACATGCACATTTATAGGCACACATCTCTGCTACATATGTACATATAGACACACATATCTCTGCTATATATGAACATATATACACACACACACACAGCTCTGCTACATGCACATAGACACAGAAACAGCTGTTGCATGCACATTTACAGACAAACACAGCTTTACCACATGCAGATTTATAGACACACACAGTTCTGCTATGTGCACATTTATAGACACAGTTCTACTACGTGCACATTTGTAGACACATACTAAATTGCCACATCTTGCAACCTGAAAGGTCAGAGAGCTAGTCGGGAGGAAGATCCTTCAGCTGCTCAGCTTGTGCAGCCTCCATTTGGGTCCCGGTAACTTCATCTCCTGCTCTGCACCGATCACATAGATCAGTGTTCTTGAGGAGAAGAAAGAGCAGTTTTCTCTGTGATTGAAAGGGACTTGGTGTTAGCGTTCTCCTCCATCACTGGAAACTGCCTTCACACCATAAGACGCAAATACTTTTTAGCAAGTTTTTCTTGCGAACAAGTGCATTTTATAGTCTGAAAAATAGGGCAGTTATCAAACATTGAATGAAAATTGTATTGCGTGAACAAAAGTATTCGGCCCCCTGAAACTTTTCAACCTTAAAAACATAAAGATACCAAATGTAAATTTTTGGCGAAGAATCAACAACAAGTGGAAGACAATTGTGAAGTTGAACGAAATGTATTGGTTATATTAAATTTTTGTGGAAATTCAAAAACTGAAAAGTGGGGCGTGCAATATTATTCAGCCCCTTTACTTTCAGTGCAGCAAACTCACTCCAGAAGTTCATTGTGGATCTCTGAATGATCCAATGTTGTCCTAAATGCCTAATGATGATAAATATAATCCACCTGTGTGGAATCAAGTCTCCATATAAATACACCTGCTCTGTGATAGTCTCAGGATTCTGTGTGAAGCACAGAGAGCATCATGAAGACCAAGGAACACAACAGGCCGGTCCGTGATACTGTTGTGGAGAAGTTTAAAGCTGGATTTGGATACAAAATGATTTCCAAAACTTTAAACATCCCAAGGAGCACTGTGCAAGCGATCATATTGAAATGGAAGGAGCATGATACCTGTTGTGAATTCTGTGGCTGAATTCACTCCTGTGGTCACAAGTGGTACTGCAGCTTCTGAGCTTCCTCCCTCAGGTGTTCTGGTGAGCTCGTTAACTGCTTCATTACTTAACTCCGCCTGATGCTGCTATCCTTGCTCCTTGTCAATGTTTCAGTGTTGGATCTGAGCTTCTCCTGATTGTTCCTGTGACCTGCTGCTCTGTATAGCTAAGTGCTTTTTGCTTTTTTGTTGCTTTTTTTCTGTCCAGCTTGTCTTTTGTTTTGCTGGAAGCTCTGAGACGCAAAGGGTGTACCGCCGTGCCGTTAGTTCGGCACGGTGGGTTTTTTTTTGCCCCCTTTGCGTGGTTTTGCTTTAGGGTTTTTTGTAGACTGCAAAGTTCGCTTTACTGTCCTCGCTCTGTCCTAGAATATCGGGCCCCACTTTGCTGAATCTATTTCATCCCTACGTTTTGTCTTTTCATCTTACTCACAGTCATTATATGTGGGGGGCTGCCTTTTCCTTTGGGGAATTTCTCTGGGGCAAGTCAGGCCTATTTTTCTATCTTCAGGCTAGCTAGTTTCTTAGGCTGTGCCGAGTTGCCTAGGTAGTTGTTAGGCGCAATCCACAGCCGCTTTTAGTTGTGTTTAGGATAGGATCAGGTGTGCAGTCTACAGAGTTTCCACGTCTCAGAGCTCGTTCTTGTATTTTTGGGTATTTGTCAGATCACTGTGTGCGCTCTGATCGCTAAGCAGCACGGTGGCGCAGTGGTTAGCACAGCAGCCTTGCAGCGCTGGGGTCCTGGGTTCTAATCCCACCCAGGACAACATCTGCAAAGAGTTTGTATGTTCTCTCCGTGTTTGCGTGGGTTTCCTCCGGGTACTCCGGTTTCCTCCCACACTCCAAAGACATACTGATAGGGATTCTAGATTGTGAGCCCCAATTGGGACAGTGATGATAATGTGTGCAAAACTGTAAAGCGCTGCGGAATATGTTAGCGCTATATAAAAAAAAATAAAGAAGAAGAAGATAAGCACACTGTGTTTCTGGATTGCCTTCATAACACCTGTCATTAGCAAACATAACAGTACAAGGAGCCTAACTAATGATTCTCAATAGAGGGAAAGAAAAAGTTCTGACATCATTTTTTTTTTTTCTCTGCTCTGTGTTCACTTTTTTTTTTTTCCCCTAGACATTTGGGTGATTCTGGACACAGGTGTGGACATGGATATTCAGGGTCTGTGCTCTTCAATGGATAATCTCGTTATAAATGTACAAAAAATTCAAGATACTATTGATCAGAAATCTATGTTAGAACCAAGAATTCCTATTCCTGATTTGTTTTTTGGAGATAGAACTAAGTTTCTAAGTTTCAAAAATAATTGTAAGCTATTTCTGGCCTTGAAACCTCGTTCTTCTGGTAATCCTATTCAACAGGTTTTGATTATTATTTCTTTTTTGCGCGGCGACCCTCAAGACTGGGCATTTTCTCTTGCGCCAGGAGACCCTGCATTGAGTAGTGTCGATGCGTTTTTCCTGGCGCTCGGATTGCTGTATGATGAGCCTAATTCAGTGGATCAGGCTGAGAAAAATTTGCTGGCTTTGTGCCAGGGTCAGGATGATATAGAAGTATATTGTCAGAAATTTAGGAAATGGTCAGTACTCACTCAGTGGAATGAATCTGCGCTGGCAGCTTTGTTCAGAAAGGGTCTCTCTGAGGCTCTTAAGGATGTCATGGTGGGATTTCCTATGCCTGCTGGTTTGAATGAGTCTTTGTCTTTGGCCATTCAGATCGGTCGACGCTTGCGCGAGCGTAAATCTGTGCACCATTTGGCGGTACTGCCTGAGGTTAAACCTGAGCCTATGCAGTGCGATAGGACTATGACTAGAGTTGAACGGCAGGAATACAGACGTCTGAATGGTCTGTGTTTCTACTGTGGTGATTCCACTCATGCTATTTCTGATTGTCCTAAGCGCACTAAGCGGTCCGCTAGGTCTGCCGTCATTGGTACTGTACAGTCCAAATTCCTTCTGTCCATTACCTTGATATGCTCTTTGTCGTCGTTTTCTGTCATGGCGTTTGTGGATTCGGGCGCTGCCCTGAATCTGATGGATTTGGATTATGCTAAACGTTGTGGGTTTTTCTTGGAGCCCTTGCAGTATCCTATTCCATTGAGAGGAATTGATGCTACACCTTTGGCCAAGAATAAACCTCAATACTGGGCCCAGCTGACCATGTGCATGGCTCCTGCACATCAGGAAGTTATTCGCTTTCTGGTGTTGCATAATCTGCATGATGTGGTCGTGTTGGGGTTGCCATGGCTACAAACCCATAATCCAGTATTGGATTGGAATTCCATGTCGGTATCCAGCTGGGGTTGTCAGGGGGTACATGGTGATGTTCCATTTTTGTCGATTTCGTCATCCACCCCTTCTGAGGTCCCAGAGTTCTTGTCTGATTATCAGGATGTATTTGAAGAGCCCAAGTCCGATGCTCTACCTCCGCATAGGGATTGTGATTGTGCTATCAATTTGATTCCTGGTAGTAAATTCCCTAAAGGTCGATTATTTAATTTATCTGTGCCCGAACACGCCGCTATGCGCAGTTATGTGAAGGAATCCCTGGAGAAGGGACATATTCGCCCATCGTCATCACCACTGGGAGCAGGGTTCTTCTTTGTAGCCAAGAAGGATGGTTCGCTGAGACCGTGTATTGATTACCGCCTTCTTAATAAGATCACTGTTAAATTTCAGTATCCCTTGCCATTGTTATCTGACTTGTTTGCTCGGATTAAGGGGGCTAGTTGGTTCACTAAGATAGATCTTCGTGGTGCGTATAATCTGGTGAGAATCAGGCAAGGAGATGAATGGAAAACTGCATTCAATACGCCCGAGGGTCATTTTGAGTATCTAGTGATGCCGTTCGGACTTGCCAATGCTCCATCTGTGTTTCAGTCTTTTATGCATGACATCTTCCGTGAGTATCTGGATAAATTCCTGATTGTTTACTTGGATGACATTTTGATCTTCTCAGATGATTGGGAGTCTCATGTGAAGCAGGTCAGAATGGTTTTTCAGGTCCTGCGTGCTAACTCTTTGTTTGTGAAGGGATCAAAGTGTCTCTTCGGTGTGCAGAAAGTTTCATTTTTGGGGTTCATCTTTACCCCTTCTACTATCGAGATGGATCCAGTTAAGGTCCAAGCCATCCAGGATTGGATTCAGCCGACATCTCTGAAAAGTCTGCAAAAGTTCCTGGGCTTTGCTAATTTTTATCGTCGCTTCATCTGTAATTTTTCTAGCATTGCCAAACCATTGACCGATTTGACCAAGAAGGGTGCTGATTTGGTTAATTGGTCTTCTGCTGCTGTGGAAGCTTTTCAGGAGTTGAAGCGTCGTTTTTGTTCTGCCCCTGTGTTGTGTCAGCCAGATGTTTCTCTTCCGTTCCAGGTCGAGGTTGATGCTTCTGAGATTGGAGCAGGGGCGGTTTTGTCACAGAGAGGTTCTGATTGCTCAGTGATGAAACCATGTGCTTTCTTTTCCAGGAAGTTTTCGCCCGCTGAGCGTAATTATGATGTGGGCAATCGAGAGTTGCTGGCCATGAAGTGGGCATTCGAGGAGTGGCGTCATTGGCTTGAAGGAGCTAAGCATCGCGTGGTGGTATTGACTGATCATAAGAACTTGACTTATCTCGAGTCTGCCAAGCGCTTGAATCCTAGACAGGCTCGTTGGTCGTTATTTTTTGCCCGCTTCGACTTTGTGATTTCGTACCTTCCGGGCTCTAAAAATGTGAAGGCGGATGCTCTGTCTAGGAGTTTTGTGCCCGACTCTCCGGGTTTATCTGAGCCAGCGGGTATCCTCAAGGAAGGAGTCATTGTGTCTGCCATCTCCCCTGATTTGCGGCGGGTGCTGCAAAAATTTCAGGCGAATAAACCTGATCGTTGTCCAGCAGAGAAACTGTTCGTCCCTGATAGGTGGACTAATAAACTTATCTCTGAACTTCATTGTTCGGTGTTGGCTGGTCATCCTGGAATCTTTGGTACCAGAGAGTTAGTGGCTAGATCCTTCTGGTGGCCATCTCTGTCACGGGATGTACGTACTTTTGTGCAGTTCTGTGGGATTTGTGCTAGGGCTAAGCCCTGCTGTTCTCGTGCCAGTGGGTTGCTTTTGCCCTTGCCGGTCCCAAAGAGGCCTTGGACACATATTTCGATGGATTTCATTTCTGACCTTCCCGTTTCTCAAAAGATGTCAGTCATTTGGGTGGTCTGTGATCGCTTTTCTAAAATGGTCCATCTGGTGCCCTTGGCTAAATTGCCTTCCTCCTCTGATTTGGTACCTTTGTTCTTTCAGCATGTGGTTCGGTTGCATGGCATTCCTGAGAATATTGTTTCTGACAGAGGTTCCCAGTTTGTTTCAAGGTTTTGGCAAGCCTTTTGTGGTAGGATGGGCATTGACCTATCCTTTTCCTTGGCTTTCCATCCTCAGACTAATGGCCAGACCGAACGAACCAATCAGACCTTGGAAACATATCTGAGATGTTTTGTTTCTGCAGACCAGGATGATTGGGTGTCCTTTTTGCCGTTGGCTGAGTTCGCCCTTAATAATCGGGCCAGCTCGGCTACCTTGGTTTCTCCATTTTTTTGCAATTCTGGGTTCCATCCTCGTTTCTCTTCAGGACAGATTGAGTCTTCGGACTGTCCTGGTGTGGATTTTGTGGTGGATAGGTTGCAGCAGATCTGGACTCAGGTAGTGAACAATTTGATCTTGTCCCAGGAGAAAGCTCAACTTTTCGCTAATCGCAGACGCCGTGTGGGTCCCCGACTTCGTGTTGGGGATCTGGTTTCGTTATCTTCTCGTCATATTCCTATGAAGGTTTCCTCTCCTAAATTTAAACCTCGTTTTATTGGTCCGTATAGGATTTCTGAGGTTCTCAATCCTGTGTCTTTTCGTTTGACCCTCCCAGACTCCTTTTCCATACATAATGTATTCTATAGGTCGTTGTTGCGGAGATACGTGGCACCTATGGTTCCATCTGTTGAGCCTCCTGCCCCGGTTTTGGTGGAGGGGGAATTGGAGTATATTGTGGAGAAGATTTTGGATTCTCGTGTTTCTAGACGGAAACTCCAGTATCTGGTTAAATGGAAGGGTTATGCTCAGGAAGATAATTCCTGGGTTTTTGCCTCTGATGTTCATGCTTCCGATCTTGTTCGTGCCTTTCATGCGGCTCATCCTGGTCGGCCTGGGGGCTCTGGTGAGGGTTCGGTGACCCCTCCTCAAGGGGGGGGTACTGTTGTGAATTCTGTGGCTGAATTCACTCCTGTGGTCACAAGTGGTACTGCAGCTTCTGAGCTTCCTCCCTCAGGTGTTCTGGTGAGCTCGTTAACTGCTTCATTACTTAACTCCGCCTGATGCTGCTATCCTTGCTCCTTGTCAATGTTTCAGTGTTGGATCTGAGCTTCTCCTGATTGTTCCTGTGACCTGCTGCTCTGTATAGCTAAGTGCTTTTTGCTTTTTTGTTGCTTTTTTTCTGTCCAGCTTGTCTTTTGTTTTGCTGGAAGCTCTGAGACGCAAAGGGTGTACCACCGTGCCGTTAGTTCGGCACGGTGGGTTTTTTTTTGCCCCCTTTGCGTGGTTTTGCTTTAGGGTTTTTTGTAGACTGCAAAGTTCGCTTTACTGTCCTCGCTCTGTCCTAGAATATCGGGCCCCACTTTGCTGAATCTATTTCATCCCTACGTTTTGTCTTTTCATCTTACTCACAGTCATTATATGTGGGGGGCTGCCTTTTCCTTTGGGGAATTTCTCTGGGGCAAGTCAGGCCTATTTTTCTATCTTCAGGCTAGCTAGTTTCTTAGGCTGTGCCGAGTTGCCTAGGTAGTTGTTAGGCGCAATCCACAGCCGCTTTTAGTTGTGTTTAGGATAGGATCAGGTGTGCAGTCTACAGAGTTTCCACGTCTCAGAGCTCGTTCTTGTATTTTTGGGTATTTGTCAGATCACTGTGTGCGCTCTGATCGCTAAGCACACTGTGTTTCTGGATTGCCTTCATAACACCTGTCATTAGCAAACATAACAGATACCACAGCAAATCTACCAAGACCCGGCCGTCCCTCTAAACTTTCATCTCAAACAAGGAGAAGACTGATCAGAGATGCAGCCAAGAGGCCCATGATCACTCTGGATGAACTGCAGAGATCTACAGCTGAGGTGGGACAGTCTGTCTATAGGACAACAATCAGCCGTACACTGCACAAATCTGGCCTTTATGGAAGAGTGGCAAGAAGAAAGCCATTTCTCAAAGATATCCATAAAAAGTGTTGTTTAAAGTTTGCAACAAGCCACCTGAGAGACACACCAAACATGTGGAAGAAGGTGCTCTGGTCAGATGAAACCAAAATCTAAATTTTTGGCAACAATGCCAAATGATATGTTTGGCGTAAAGGCAACACAGCTTATCACCCTGAATACACCATCCCCACTGTCAAACATGGTGGTGGCAGCATCATGGTTTGGGCCTGCTTTTCTTCAGCAGGGACAGGGAAGATGGTTAAAATTGATGGGAAGATGGATGGAGCCAAATACAGGACCATTCTTGAAGAAAACCTGTTGGGGTCTGCAAAAGACCTGAGACTGGGATGGAGATTTGTCATCCAACAAGATAATGATCCCAAACATAAAGCAAAATGTACAATGGAATGATTCACAAATAAACGTATCCAGGTGTTAGAATGGCCAAGTCAGAGTCCAGACCTCAATCCAATCGAGAATCTGTGGAAAGAGCTGAAAACTGCTGTTCACAAACGATCTCCATCAAACCTCACTGAGCTCGAGCTGTTTGCCAAGGAAGAATGGGGAAAAATTTCAGTCTCTCGATGTACAAAACTGATAGAGACAAACCCCAAGCGACTTGCAGCTGTAATCACAGCTAAAGGTAGCGCAACAATGTATTAAGTTAAAGGGACCGAATAATATTGCACGCCCCACTTTTTGAATTTCCACAAAAATTTAAAATAACCAATAAATTTCATTCAACTTCACAATTGTGTTCCACTTGTTGTTGATTCTTCACCAAAATTTTACATTTGGTATCTTTATGTTTGAAGCATGATATGTGGGGAAAGGTTGAAAAGTTCCAGGGGGCTGAATACTTTCGCAAGGCACTGTATGAGTTGTGTCTGGGCAGTTATACCCGTGTGGGACATAACTGGTGACTAATTGTGCACTTTGTGCCTCTGTCCATGACTGGATTACAAAGCAATGAATGCCACCTTTTTTGCTCAGGCTCTAGGACCAGTAAGGCGGAGGAGCTGATGCCTCAGATGCCATAACGATGTCATAGAAAATTATAGGAATAAATCTGGCAACATTTCTGGCATTGAGGATCACTATATACAGTGGGGCAAAAAAGTATTTAGTCAGTCAGCAATGGTGCAAGTTCCACCACTTAAAAAGATGAGAGGCGTCTGTAATTTACATCATAGGTAGACCTCAACTATGGGAGACAAACTGAGAAAAAAAAATCCAGAAAATCACATTGTCTGTTTTTTTAACATTTTATTTGCATATTATGGTGGAAAATAAGTATTTGGTCAGAAACAAAATTTCATCTCAATACTTTGTAATATATCCTTTGTTGGCAATGACAGAGGTCAAACGTTTTCTGTAAGTCTTCACAAGGTTGCCACACACTGTTGTTGGTATGTTGGCCCATTCCTCAATGCAGTTCTCCTCTAGAGCAGTGATGTTTTTGGCTTTTCGCTTGGCAACACGGACTTTCAACTCCCTCCAAAGGTTTTCTATAGGGTTGAGATCTGGAGACTGGCTAGGCCACTCCAGGACCTTGAAATGCATCTTACGAAGCCACTCCTTCGTTGCCCTGGCGGTGTGCTTTGGATCATTGTCATGTTGAAAGACCCAGCCACGTTTCATCTTCAATGCCCTTGCTGATGGAAGGAGGTTTGCACTCAAAATCTCACGATACATGGCCCCATTTATTCTTTCATGTACCCGGATCAGTCGTCCTGGCCCCTTTGCAGAGAAACAGCCCCAAAGCATGATGTTTCCACCACCATGCTTTACAGTAGGTATGGTGTTTGATGGATGCAACTCAGTATTCTTTTTCCTCCAAACACGACAAGTTGTGTTTCTACCAAACAGTTCCAGTTTGGTTTCATCAGACCATAGGACATTCTCCCAAAACTCCTCTGGATCATCCAAATGCTCTCTAGCAAACTTCAGACGCGCTCGGACATGTACTGGCTTAAGCAGTGGGACACGTCTGGCACTGCAGGATCTGAGTCCATGGTGGCGTAGTGTGTTACTTATGGTAGGCCTTGTTACATTGGTCCCAGCTCTCTGCAGTTCATTCACTAAGTCCCCTCGTGTGGTTCTGGGATTT
Source organism: Ranitomeya imitator (assembly GCF_032444005.1). Lineage (NCBI taxonomy): Eukaryota > Metazoa > Chordata > Amphibia > Anura > Dendrobatidae > Ranitomeya > Ranitomeya imitator. The sequence continues at coordinate 95,295,608 of NC_091282.1, forward strand.
TTGCTCACCGTTCTTGTGATCATTCTGACCCCACGGGGTGGGATTTTGCGTGGAGCCCCAGATCGAGGGAGATTATCAGTGGTCTTGTATGTCTTCCATTTTCTAATTATTGCTCCCACTGTTGATTTCTTCACTCCAAGCTGGTTGGCTATTGCAGATTCAGTCTTCCCAGCCTGGTGCAGGGCTACAATTTTGTTTCTGGTGTCCTTTGACAGCTCTTCGGTCTTCACCATGGTGGAGTTTGGAGTCAGACTGTTTGAGGGTGTGCACAGGTGTCTTTTTATACTGATAACAAGTTTAAACAGGTGCCATTACTACAGGTAATGAGTGGAGGAAAGAGGAGACTCTTAAAGAAGAAGTTACAGGTCTGTGAGAGCCAGAAATCTTGATTGTTTGTTTCTGACCAAATACTTATTTTCCACCATAATATGCAAAAAAAATGATAAAAAAACAGACAATGTGATTTTCTGGATTTTTTTTTCTCAGTTTGTCTCCCATAGTTGAGGTCTACCTATGATGTAAATTACAGACGCCTCTCATCTTTTTAAGTGGTGGAACTTGCACTATTGCTGACTGACTAAATACTTTTTTGCCCCACTGTATATATATATATATATACATATATATATATATATATATATATGTGTATATATATATATATATATATATATATATATATATATATATATATATATTAAAAATGAGGTATGTACAGCTTTGCGATTAGTGGCCCTCTTCTTGGTGACTTATCACATGCATGTTACCAAGTATTAGGTGACAGATAATAAGTTTTTATTAGCGCTGTTGCTTTGCAGCCCTGGGGTCTTGAGCTCAAATTCCTTCAAGGACAACATCTGTATGTTGTATATTTTCTCTGGATCTACATGGGTTTCCTCCCAAACTTCAAAGACATACTGATAGTGAGAGATAACAATGTCTGTAAATTGCTGCAGAATATGATACACCGTGAGCAAGAATAATAAATGAAGGACTATTAGAAAAGTTAGGGTACCATATTTTCCCTAATGCTAACTTACAATAACAGTGCAGATCTCTGGCTCCTGGATGGCGTCCACCACAACGCGCGTTTCGGCACGCTGCTTTCATCAGCGTAAGTTACCCTCCCTTTGATCAATTTGCTTACACCTTTACATGATCTCTGACAAAACATATCTGCTTTTTGCTGTTACCTGTTGCTTTGACATTCAAATGGTGTACACTTTTTTATTTATTATGAATTCATGGCACCACCCATTCCTGTTACACTGCACAAGCACTTTATGCACCAGAAAATATTTTGCACAACCCTGCTCATCGTTTTGTATAATTGTATATACTATTGTCTGTACTGTGCATACCATTTTGACACTTTTTCACCCAGCTTTATTATTACTATTGTCCTGGGTGTGTGTCCTTGTTGCTAAATTTTAAATTTTATCTTATTCATTTTTGTTATTTTTACCTGAGTAACTTAATAAATTTACTTTTTTATCTACAATACCTTGGACTACATGGTCGGCCTTTTTGTTCTTTTGTTCTTCCTGTATTTTTCCGACTGTCCACATATTATCACTCAGGTTTGGCTTCTTGGTCGCAGGGATATCACTCCTATTCGATTCTACACTGTAAGCACACCTAATACTATAGACACCCTGCCACCATTAAGCATTAGTTTATTGTCTCTGTTTGATATGGTCGTGTTTAATGGAAGCTGATCTGTTCAGTGCCCCTAGTATGAACATGGACAGCTATTATCCTATAGGCTAGGTTCCCATTGCGTTAGGGCAATCCGTTTAGCGCATAGCGCTAGCGGATTGCGCTAACGCAATGTATTTTTTGGGGTCGCGTTTAACGTCCCTGCTAGCGCAGATCCCCGTTCTGCAAGAGCGGGGAACGGACCTCGGGCGCGCCCGAAAATGGCACGCGCTAGCGATGCGCGTTAACATTTCTGCCAATGGGTGCGCTAACGGACGCATTGCACGGCGTTAATTTCGCCATGCAACGCTGTCCATTAGCGCTGTACCATTAACGCAATGGGAACCTTGCCTAAGGCAGGGGTCACACTTGCGAGTGCAATGCGAGAACCCTGCACTACGGCCGGCACTCGGGACTGGAGCGTGCAACTGCATGTATTTCTATGCAGCTGAACGCTCCGATCCCGAGTGCCGGCCGCAGTGCCGCGTATTGATGCGTGAGTTTCTTGCATTGCACTTGCAAGTGTGATCCCGGCCTAAGGATCATTTGATTCATGCTTGCCAAAATGCAAGAAACATGAATTAGAGCCTGGCACCACAATGGCATCCTGGTGTTTTTCTCTGAAAATAAAGAAATAATGCAAATGAAAAACTCAAAAAAATACAATAAATCTTGTCTTGAATTCATGCCATGCTTTGCACCAAACTTGAGGATCCAACATTCTTCTCCATTATACACACCTCTCCTAGTTACCTCCTCGCACTGGAGTAAACACATTTTCTATTCCAAAGAGGAAAGAATGTAGTCTTCTAATATGTACATGTATAAAATGTTTGCTTAGTCCTGAGGCATTTATTTGGCCTTTTTCCACGAATGCAAGATGCTCCGAAGGTTAGTTTTTTAATTTTCTAGATGTGCAACCTACATATGATAGGTTGAACAATGCACACTGGACCATGTTAACAACGTGATGCGAGTCACAATTAATAACATATGGAATATGCTTTTGTGGCCATCTGTTCATCGGAAAGAGACATTTCTTTGTGCAGAATTCCACGTTGGGAAAGTCGGGTTCTTTGTTGATATTTATTTATTTTAACAAAGAGATGAAAAAATTAAATTATGCATAAAAGGAACCTGTCATGTAAAATAAGGTTAATAATCTGCAGATATGGAGTTAATCTGCAGGATAATAGTGTTCTGACACCGTGCGGTGCCTGCACTGAGAGCCCCACTGCCGGGAGGAAATTAACTTTATTCCCCCCGGCACTGTCTGGCTTTCAGTCACAGTGGTGCCACTGGCACAGCTTCAACCATCGTCCTGTGTAAAGAGAGAGACAGCTGTAATTGCACCTCCGGCATTGACTGACAGCTGGTCCTAATGCTGTACCTGCTGTCAGTCATTGTCGGGGGTGCAATTACAGCTGTCGTTCACTTTACACAGGGCAATGACTGAAACGGTGACAGCACCATCCCTGTGACTGAAAGCCAGATCCTGCCGGGGGAATAAAGTTAATTTCCTCCCAGCAAAAGGGCTTTCAGTATGGGTGACGCACAGTGCCAGAAGGCTATTAACCTGCAGATTAACCCCATAACTGCAAATTAATAGCGTTATTTTACATGACAGGTTATCTTTAAAAAATTACAACTAGAGATGAGCGAATCGATTTGATGTGACTTGTATTGAATTTGTGTTCAATTTTAGGAATTCGCTAAGCCTGATGAATATTAACTATCTGCAAATCAAATTGCATGAATCGTCTAAAATGTCCGTCGTCATTTTACACTTTGCAGAACACTGCATCACGCAGAGAAGAATCACATGACCTTGTGCGAGCTTTCCCATGATACTTTCACCTATCTCATTACATGGTCTAGCGCAGACAATCAGGAGGTTCTACCTTAACACGTATAAAAGCAAAGCAGAAAATGCGGCAACCATTTTGCTATGAATCTGGATAGTGAGAAGACGTCACAGTTCACAGCTTAGAGATAGGGAAAGAAAGCCATAAAACACTGAAGAAACTGTTCAGACTGTTCCAGCACAGCAGTGAATAAAATTAGTGAATAAAGTCTTGAGAATAGTATCATACTGAGGAAATTGGAGGATTTGGAGTACTTTCGATTCACGTTGGATCGGTTAAATTTTCTGGTAAAATTTAGCAAATGTGGCAAATTTGAATTGATAAAAATTCCATCATCACACATTACAACATTTGGCAACACATCTGACTTCATCACAACTATCAGTTTTCATTTATCATCACTATGTAGGACAGGTATGTATTTAAAGGGACTTCATACCACAAACTATCTATAGGTGCATGTAGCTCGTCCAGAGACAAGTCCAGCAATACCTTCACATGGCCGGTCCGGGTCTCTGTTACTGAGAAATTACTTGACTGACGACTCCTTTGCCTGAAATCACACAGCATGAGGGCTGACAGACAAGCGGGATATGCAAATGTACAGTAATAATGAATCGGGGTCATAGTCTTACAAAACACAACTTAATCTAAGTGTTATGCTCATGTTATTCAAAAACAGCAAACATTCTCCTGACTGTTTTACTGTCCTAAAGATGACCGACAACCTAGAAACAAGAGGCTGTAGCAACTCATCTATCCAGGGTCTCATTTACAGACCCAATGTCTGTGATGATGGGTTGTACAGTAAGGCACAAGGAAATTGATCCTTGTGTGTTTTAGGTAGCTTATGATAGGTCACAAATATCCCAAAGGTTTGGGTGTGACAGCTGGTACCTACACCGATCAGCTGTTGGAAGTACCTGTTACAGCATGGCTCAACTCCTCTTTACGCATGAACAGTAGCTGAGCTGCAGTACCTGAGAATGGCCACTATACAGTGTACGGAGCAGTGGTATATCAGACTTTTATATCCGGCCATCATGGGTGCTACAAACAGTTAATTGGCCGTGGTTCTGGGTGTCAGACCGCCATCCATCAAATCTTGAAGACATATCATAAAGGCAGGTGGAGATGAGCGCGTTTTCAGTCAAACTGCGATCCAAGAAAACATTGAATCACACTCAGGCCAATGCTAATCTATGGGGCCGTGCACATGTCTCATATTTTCCTTGGACAGAGTCTGTCTGAGGAAAAATTTGCTGCATGCTGGAGTTTGAGCCAAAATTCGGATTGCATTTGGTCATGCAAGTCAATGAGTTAATGGAAACCATTGTAATGCGCTCGGATGTAATTTGATTGCAGCCCGATTTCCATGCACTGACAGAATGGAGTCACGCTGGGTGAGGACGGAGTAAGAACACAACAAAGGTGAGAGGGGGGAGCCCAAACAGTAGGTAAGTGGAGAGTGGAGACCCCTAGGAAGATCTTAAATCACCCTGTCTGCCCTAAACGTCCCTATATAGGTTCTGCACCTATCGCCAAGCAGGAACCTAATCCCTACCTGACCCTAGCGATAGGCCCTGGTTAGAGAGAGGACGGGACACCATTAGTCAGTCACCACTACAACAAAAGACAAAGACGGTAGACGAATGAGGGGAACACTTAACATGAGAAGACAACTGAGATGTCACACCAGCAGTCCTACAAAAGTCCTCTGAGAAGGCACTAAACAGACTGCTAGAACTTCCAACTAGACAGAGACAAGTAAGAGCTAACACCAGCAACATTCTGCAGACCCTGAATGTATTTAAGCCTTCAGCAAGGTGTCTAATTAGCAGCAGAAGGTGGAGGTAACCATTGGGTCCTAAAGAGAGAGGGATATCGCTTCACAACAGAGATAGAAAAATCAAGAAGGTGCTTGAGCTATTCGTAATGACCTTCTGCAGCTAGATCCAGGATGACTGTCAGTCACTGATTCTCTACGGGACTTTTTTCAATTCCTCAGAACATCGTGGCCCGGATTGGACTTCACTATGACACATGATCCTCACCAAATCAGCTTTCTAGACACCTTAATTATCAAGGACACCAGTGGCAATCTCTCTACAGACCTATTCTCCAAACCTACGGACCGTAACAGCCTGTTACATTACGACAGTTTTCATCCCAATAATATGAAGAAATCCATCCCCAAATCACAGCTGCATAGAGTCAATAAGATTGTCTCAGATCCCATTCTCAGAGCACAGAGGACATCAGAGATGAAGTCCAAATTCCGAGAGAGAGGTTACCCTCCCCGTGTCCTAGATACCGCCAATATCAATGACACCACTATGACAAGAAAGTCTGCTAGGTCACGCATCCCCTTTGTGCACCAATACCATCCCGCTGCATACAGACTACATAAAACTATACGCCAACATTGGCATATTCTCCAAACAGCATTTCCAACTGTACAAGAGTTCCAACACCCTTTTCTCCCGTGCTTCAAACGACCCCGTAATATTAAAGATAATCTGGTTCGTGCCGACATAGGCCCCACACATCCTGGGTCATCACAGCATTTTTTGAGCAATCCGAAAATGGGTACTTTTCCTAGTCTCAGCTGTAACCAATGTAACAATGTAATTAAGGGTAACAACATTCACCATCCACACACTGGGAAAAGATACCAGATCAATGGTTTTTTTACATGTAACACCAATTTTGCAGTGTATCTTATTAAATGTCCCTGCGGTCTGTTATACGTAGGTGAGACCACCCAACCAGTCAAATCACGTATATCCAAGCATAAATCTACAATTCGTTGCCAGAACCTTCTACTCCCTCTTCCATCACACTTCATAGAAAAGGGTCACAACCTGGCACAATTGAAATTCCAAATCATTGAGCAAATTACACCACCTAGACGCGGTGGGGATCGTATTTCCATGCTCAAACGTAGGGAGGCATATTGGATCCATGAGCTCAACACCCTCACCCCTAAAGGGCTGAATAGGGACTATGACCTATTATCCTTTATGTAAGTTATTCTATACAGGACATTGTCAGCTTGTAAATCTGATTGATACATGTGTCGCTACTATCAAATTGCTATTTGTCTTCACCAGTATCTTATAACCTACAGCCGTTCCCTTTGAACAGAAGAATTGTTCTTGCTGGGGACCATATATGACGTCCTAATGTCAGGTCGTTCTTTGATGCTATCTGGCTTTTTTACCTTCCTGTTTGTACATCCAATACTGGGGTTACTGTTTTGACCCTGTTGAGTTTTTTAACTTCTGTCTTATATCAACTATGCCACTTGCCTAGTTCTCCAAATGTTTTAGTATAGCACCCAATACTTTGGGGATGATTGACAGGTTTGCCCCTTTATAACTTTGTACCAGCGGTTTTTGGTCTACTTTATTATATGCTGTTCAGCTAGCTCAATGATTGTATAACATGCATGGCCTTATTACTAATTATTTTTTCCGTTTTACAGAACTGTCCTTTCTGATCTTTCGCTCCTGCTGCCTGTGACACTTCACTGCCACCCGCACAGCGATCGTTCCACTGGAATGCACCTTTCTCCTATAAGATCTTCTGTGGAATGCACATTTTCCTGCCCCCTGTGGCTGAAAGGCACCGACGTCATCACCATTTTCTCCGCTGGAACGCACCTCCTCCTCCTTTGTTGTAGTAGTATGCATGTGTCTCCGCCTCTGTGACCTATTGACACCGGCCTGTACTCTGTTGGAATGCACCTCTATTTTTTTTTTTTTTTTTTTTCTTGTCAGCTCCACCCATCCAGCTGACATTGTGCTCCTCCCCATCCCCTATATATAGCTTTACCCAGCATAGCCACACACTCCTCCTGGTGGTGGACACCGCGGAGTTTGGTCTCTCCTGTGCGCTGGTAAGAATAGTTCTTTCTTTTTTTTTTTTTTCTTCCCCACACCCATCTTATATGGCATCTTAATACCGGGCCGTTCTCCTTAGCCTTATGGTTAACTTACATTTTGTTGCTTCCTTGTAGATTTGCGTCATAGCTCTTTAGCTATAAGGGTTTTCTCCCCTCCCCTTGGCTTAACCCTTTCCATTAGGTATGTATCTCTGTGGGCAATTTATGCAACAATAGTTATTACATATACCATATTGTCCATTTTCCCGGCCTGTTTTTACTCCTGGATATACTGAATACCATATCTTTTTTATATAGACATCTCCAATTTGTTTGTCCTGGTTCGAGTTTACCAGTTATATTTTTTGGTATGTACCTGCTCTAGTCCAACTATATGGTTACACTGTCACGACACTCCAGCTGTGTCAATTTTTTGATACGTTTCCCATGTCCAATTTTAGATGCCATTTATTTACATTCCATTTGGGGCTCAACCTTACATACAGGTGTACTTAGGTATGTGTTCCATCCTCTTACTACTTTACTCTTTCCTCACCACACTTACTCCACTGCCATCTTATTATATATTATATATTTATATTATTCTCCGGTTCCCTGGCCCCTATACGATCTATGTAGGTTCTGATTCTAGTCCCATACTGGCACTTATGTTCTACTTCTTGCGGTTCTATGTCCACATTCTATTTCGCAGCCTTTTAGTACACAAACGGCGGTTATGCTGGTTGTATTCTACGATTATATATTATCTGACGTCCCATGACATTTTGTATTCATATGATGTATATACTTCTGTTTATTTGGTTAATTTTTGTTATCACTGTGTCCTATTTTGTTTACACTCCCTGTTTTTGTTTACATATATTTCTGTTTTGTATTTATTTTCTTTGTAGCACACTGATGAAGGTCTAGAGTTGACCGAAACGTTAGTGACTTTTTATGTAAATAAACCCCTCCATTTTGCATCACAATCCCTAGGAGTGTGCTAGTCACTTGTTTTCTGTCAGTCACTCCTGACACACCTGTGACAAATGGAGAAAATGGAGACCTTTTTTTCTCCATCTTCTCCTCATTTGGGAGAATCGGATCACACTTTGATCACACTATTCTGAAACTGATAAGAGTTTGATCAGAGTATGATTTGCCTAATTGACCCGATTCTGAGGGAATATACGCCCGTCTGCACCTGTCCTAAGGAAAGGTCATCAATATTTAAGTCCTTGAGAACGCTTTTAAGGATACAACCACTTTAACATTTTCCAATAAGGAAAGTAGAATGGGATAGACTTTTAACCTTAGCACTGTTATTAAAAGCAATATCCCCCCTGCATAGCCAAGTCCATCATTATCATAGCCACTGAGGGCAGGTTCCTATTTTCTTAAATAACATTTATTACTGCTAAATGAAGATGAATGCTGATGCAGTTGTGTGTTCCCACCAACACTAAATAAATGTAATTATCTTACCATGCAATTTGCATGTATAATTTCCACATGAATGTACTCTACATTAATGTAGTTATGATAATACAGGATACCATAAACATAATGTATGTGCATTGGCTGCTGGGCCAGTTATGAAATTTGCATAGATACCACAAATCAGGAATATATATATATATATATATATATATATATATATATATATATATATATATATATATATATATATATATATATATAAAGCCTTTGGAGAAGTTACAATTTAATCTGGGCGCTCGAGGTACGATGAGATAAAGAGATCCTGGGATCCCAGGATGCGGACACTGTCATTAACACTGGGTTCATGCACTCCAGAACTGATTATTTCTGCATAACCACGAGAAAAAATGATCTGAATAAATCAAATTATTAAAAGAAAACACTTCTACCCGAATGCTGAGCGTTCTCCACATCTTATGAATACAGTATATTACAGTATGCCATGAAGAAAGGGCAACATATGCTGTGCTTTAATTGCTGTGTGGTTTGAGGGCAATTGGTTTAATACATACGAATCCTAATTTAAAGTGCTACCTTTCAAACTACGGCACTTTAACAGTCTGTGGACACCTTTAGAATTGATTTTTTTAATATCTGTTAGTGGTTAACCTTAGATAATAAATTTGTATTATGTTTCAGTCTACTAAATTCATTCCTGCATATTTATTTTCAGGCCTCCTGATATACAGTTTCAAAGTTCAGATTTTTTTTGGGGAGGGGGAGTATCCTTTTCAGTAATATAGGCTGGATTTAAGGTCTGTGTTAATACAGGCTGCTGAGGTTTTCTGTAGCTTTCCTGCTTATATCTTCATGATATTCTTCTTTTCTACAGCCTGGTTTCTTTGTCCTCCTTTATATACTTTCTCCCCTCTCCACTTGAGATCTGCATACAATCCCTCTAACCTTACTCCTACTATCTCTAATGCTGAGAGAAGGGAGAGCAGAGAGCAATCAGAATGACATTTAACATTTTTTAAAGACCACTCAGCTAGATAAAGGACTTACAGTGGGGAAAAAAGTATTTAGTCACCAATTGTGCAAGTTCTCCCACTTAAAAAGATGAGAGAGGCCATTAATTGACATCATAGGTAAACCACAACCATGAGAGTCAAAATGAGAAAACAAATGCAGAAAATCACATTGTCTGATTTGGCAAGATTTGTAAATTATAGTGGAAAATAAGTATTTGGTCGCCTAAAAACATGCACGATTTCTAGCTCTCACAGACCTGTAACTTCTTCTTTAAGAGGCTCCTCTGTCCTCCTCTCATTACCTGTAGAAATGGCACCTGTTTGAACTTCTTATCAGTATAAAACACCTGTCCACAACCTCAAACAGTCACACTCCAAACTCCACTGTACATACAGTACACTTTGTAACTGCAAATTGGCAGAATATTTTTTAATGAAGACTATTTAGAAAGTTGCTTTACTTTACATTTAGGACACAAATGAACAATTTAAAAAAATCTGTGTGAAGATGTAAGGTGTACATTTAAAAGGGACACACCTTTGATTTTTCCATATGCAATGGTATCACTAGGGAACCCTGTAATTATTGAGCAATACCCAACATATCTGGTGCTCTACAGAAGTGTATATACAAGTATACTATGCTGGATGTCGATAATGCTTTAGCAGATAACATTTATCATAATGATGCTATCATTAGAGATGAGTGCAGTAAATTGAATTCGAGTCAGATTTTATGAAACTGGCTATCTATGACAATATGTGATTCAATTCCCGTAAATCGCCAAATAAAATGCGATTTCTGCAACTTTTTACACATTGCAGAAGATTACATCAGTCACAGAAGCTTGAAATGACCACAGGATTAACCATCATGACTTGCAGGTATCAGATCACACAAAGCGTGTATAATAGTATCCACAGGGAATGTGACAACCATTTTAGGGTGATTTAAAAAAGTGAAAGGCATTAGAGCTCACAACTCCGCAATACAGCTAGGAAGAGAAAGCCCTAAAGCATTGGACAACTATTCCAGATAGTAATGTGTTGTAAAACTGCAGCAGTGAAAATTATGAGTTTATGGGCCAGATATTCAATTGATAGGCTAGCGAGAGTCATAGGAGAGGTGCCAGCAGCAGTAACAGAGTCAGTGTGATTGATCAATAATGGGACATTTCTCCTGCTGCATTTTTGAAAATACAAAAGAAAGTTCCTCAGAATCCGGACGGATTACTGTGACTCTATACTACACAAATTGTGTGTATTGCAAGCTATTTTTCTTTCACCTCCGTTTGACTAGTCAAATATTACATCTATACTGTGCCATTTTGCACTTGCTTGTTCTTTGGATGTCTATCTACCTAGCATTTTTTTATCATGGCATTTTTGGGAAAAGGTTTAGATTTCGTTAAGAAAAAATAACAAAAATATGTTTAAACAGAAATGTATACATTTCACTATGCATGTCTGTTTTTGTGCATCTGTTTTAATAGTCCAATTCGACAATCACACATGCCATATGTGACGCATTGCACAGGGGAAGGGGTGTGTCGACTTCACTTACCTCTGGGGAAGGCAGAGAATGACTCTGCAGAAATTGGTTTAAAGCTGGATTTGGACACAAAATGATTTCCAAAACTTTAAACATCCCAAGGAGCACTGTGCAAGCGATCATATTGAAATGGAAGGAGCATGATACCACTGCAAATCTACCAAGACCCACCGTCCCTCTAAACTTTCATCCCAAACAAGGAGAAGACCGATCAGAGATGCAGCCAAGAGGCCCATGATCACTCTGGATGAACTGCAGAGATCTACAGCTGAGGTGGAACAGTCTGTCCATAGGACAATAATCAGCCGTACACTGCACAAATCTGGCCTTTATTGAAGAGTGGTAAGAAGAAAGCCATTTCTCAAAGCTAGCCATAAAAAGTGTTGTTTAAAGTTTGCAACAAGCCACCTGGGACAACAAGACAATGATCCCAAACATAAAGCAAAATCTACAATGGAATGGTTCACAAATACACATATCCAGGTGTTAGAATGGCCAAGTCAAAGGCCAGACCTCAATCCATTCGAGAATCTGTGGAAAGAGCTGAAAACTGCTGTTTACAAATGATCTCCATCAAACCTCACTGAGCTCGAGCTGTTTGCCAAGGAAGAATGGGCAAGAATTTCAGTCTCTCGATGTACAAAACTGATAGAGACAAACCCCAAGCAACTTGCAGCTGTAATCACAGCAAAAGGTGGCGCAACAAAGTATTAAGTTAAAGGGGCTGAATAATATTGCACGCCACACTTTTCAGTTTTTGAATTTCCACAAAAATTCAAAATAACCAATAAATTTCGTTCAACTTCACAATTGTGTTCCACTTGTTGTTGATTCTTCACCAAAAATTTACATTTGGTATCTTTATGTTTGAAGCATGATATGTGGGGAAAGGTTGAAAAGTTCCAGGGGGCCGAATACTTTTGCAAGGCACTGTATATATACACAACACCAATAAGCTATATCCTAAAGATAGAAAATGAGATGCAAAAGAAGTGATATAACCAGAATCATAGCTCTAACGGCATCACTGTAAGTGGGTGTGAAGTAGTATTGCATTTCATACACTGCCGATGAGTCACAATACAATAGATAAAAAAGCACAAATGCTATACAAAGAACATTAGTGCATTAGTAGGTACCATATGTGACATAGGCATATTGTTATCTGCTCCTGCATCTAGATTTACAAGAATAGAAGTCTAAATAAAAGTCTAAGTTGTCTTACAGCAGACCTGTCATTCGATCTCAATACAAACTGCATGAATAATTAAATAGATATCGGAGGTTGGTGTACTTACTTTGAAAATCCTCATCACAATGTCTTCATAATCCTTTTTAAAAATCGGCTAGCCTGAATTTATAATGAGAAATTTACCGAATTTGACAATTTCGGTGGCACCGGTGAACCGTATAATGGGGGCCTCCCAACTCTCCCCCAACATAATCTGTTTGAATTCAATCTCATGAACCTTTTGTGTTTGGGCAGATAATCCTCTGTCAGATGCAAACAAAGAAGAGAATGCTTGGCCAAGCATTTCTGTGTATGGGGTGTCAGAAAGATACTGTGGCTGTCAGCCAAAGGCTAAAGGTACCTTCACACATAACGATGTCGTTAAGGATATCGTTGCTTTTTGTGACGTAGCAACGATATCGTTAAGGAAATCGTTCTGTGTGACAGCGACCAACGATCAGGCCCCTGCTGGGAGATCGTTGGTCGCTGAGGAAAGTCCAGAACTTTATTTCGTCGCTGGACTCCCTGCAGACATCGCTGGATCGGCGTGTGTGACACCGATCCAGCGATGTCTTCACTGGTAACCAGGGTAAACATCGGGTTACTAAGCGCAGGGCCGCGCTTAGTAACCCGATGTTTACCCTGGTTACCAGCGTAAAAGTAAAAAAAAAAACCACTATCTACTTACCTACCACTGTCTGTCCCCGGCGCTCAGCTTCTCTGCACTCCTCCTGCACTGGCTGTGAGCGTCGGTCAGCCGGAAAGCAGAGCGGTGACGTGACCGCTGTGCTTTCCGGCTGGCTGGCGCTGACCCAGGATGCAGGAGGAGTGCAGAGAAGCAGAGCGCCGGGGACAGACAGCGGTACGTAAGTATGTAGTGTTTGTTTTTTTTACTTTTACGCTGGTAACCAAGGTAAACATCGGGTTACTAAGCGCGGCCCTGTGATTAGTAACCCGATGTTTACCCTGGTTACCCGGGGACCTCGGGATCGTTGGTCGCTGGAGAGCTGTCTGTGCGACAGCTCTCCAGCGACCAAACAGCGATGCTGCAGCGATCAACATCGTTGTCGGTATTGCTGCAGCGTCGCTGAGTGTGAAGGTACCTTTAATCATCCTACAGATATTTAATGTGTATGGTCAGCTTTAGTCCATAGACCTCTCCTTATAATATAATGTCATTTGGGGGTATACTGGATGACACATTAGGCCGAGCTCAGACCAGGCCATTTCATGACACCATCACAGGCTTCCTTCTGAACCTTGTTATTTGTGTGTTTTTTGCGCCTGTAGAAGTCTAGTACACTATTGTGTCTAGCTAAAAAGATGGACACCACAGAAATGAAGGTCAACCAGACTTCAACATTTTCTATTTTGGATCCTGCTTGAATAACTTATATCAATGGCTGCAAAGGGGGCAGGTCTGAATCTTCTATTAGGGGATGACAGGTTCCCTTTAACTGTTCACAATAACAGTCATTTTGACCAGGGGTGCCCAAAATTTTACAATGCACTGTATATATCACTGCCACAGACTGTATAGGAGATCACTGATGCCCTGATTAAGGTCTGGGAGGACATTCCCCAGAACACTATTTGCCATCTCATTAACCCCTTAAGCCCCGAGGGTGGTTTGCACGTTAATGACCGGGCCAATTTTTACAATTCTGACCACTGTCCCTTTATGAGGTTATAACTCTGGAACGCTTCAACGGATCTTGGCGATTCTGACATTGTTTTCTCGTGACATATTGTACTTCATTTTAGTAGTAACATTTATTCGATATAACTTGCGTTTATTTGTGAAAAAAACGGAAATTTGGCGAAAATTTTGAAAATTTCGCAATTTTCCAACTTTAAATTTTTATGCCCTTAAATCACAGAGATATGTCACGCAAAATACTTAACAAGTAACATTTCCCACATGTCTCCTTTACATCAGCACAATTTTGGAACCAAAATTTTTTTTTGTTAGGGAGTTATAAGGGTTCAAAGTTGACCAGCAATTTCTCATTTTTACAACACCATTTTTTTTTAGGGACCACATCTCATTTGATGTCATTTTGAGGGGTCTATATGATAGAAAATACCCAAGTGTGACACCATTCTAAAAACTGCACCCCTCAAGGTGCTCAAAACCACATTCAAGAAGTTTATTAACCCTTCAGGGGTTTCACAGGAATTTTTGGAATGTTTAAATAAAAATGAATATTTAACTTTTTTTCACACAAAATTTATTTCAGCTCCAATTTGTTTTATTTTACCAAGGGTAACAGGATAAAATGGATGCCAAACATTGTTGTACAATCTGTACTGAGTACGCTGATACCCCATATGTGGGGGTAAACCACTGTTTGGGCGCATGGCAGAGCTCGGAAGGGAAGGAGCGCCATTTGACTTTTAAATGCAAAATTGACAGGAATTGAGATGGGACACCATGTTGCGTTTGGAGAGCCACTGATGTGCCTAAACATTGAAACCCCCCACAAGTGACACCATTTTGGAAAGTAGACACCCTAAGGAACTTATCTAGATGTGTGGTGACCACTTTGACCCACCAATTGCTTCACAGAAGTTTATAATGCAGAGCCGTAAAAATAAAAAATCATATTTTTTCACAAAAATGATCTTTTCGCCCCCAATTTTTTATTTTCCCAAGAGTAAGAGAAGAAATTGAACCTCAAAAATTGTTGGCCAATTTGTCCTGAGTACGCTGATACCCCGTATATGGGTGTAAACCATTGTTTGGGCGTATGGCAGAGCTCAGAAGGGAAGGAGCGCCATTTTACTTTTCAATGCAAAATTGACTGGAATTGAGATGGGATGCCATGTTGCGTTTGGAGAGGCCCTGATGTGCCTAAACATTGAAATCCCCACAAGTGACACCATTTTGGAAAGTAGACCCCTTAAGGAACTTATCTAGAGGTGTGGTGAGCACTTTGACCCAACAAGTGCTTCACAGAAGTTTATAATGCAGAGCCGTAAAAATAAAAAATCATATTTTTTCACAAAAATAATCTTTTCGCCACCAATTTTTTATTTTCCCAAGGGTAAGAGAAGAAATTAGACCACAAAAGTTGTTGTGCAATTTGTCCTGAGTGCGACGATACCCCATATGTGGGGGTAAACCACTGTTTGGGCGCATGGCAGAGCTCGGAAGGAAAGGAGCGCCATTTGACTTTTCAATGCAAAATTGACTGGAATTAAGATGGGACGCCATGTTGGTTTGGAGAGCCCCTGATGTGCCTAAACATTAAAAACCCCCACAAGTGACACCATTTTGGAAACTAGACCCTCTAAGGAACTTATCTAGATGTGTTTTGAGAGCTTTGAACCCCCAAGTGTTTCACTACAGTTTATAACGCAGAGCCGTTAAAATAAATTTTTTTTTTTTTTCGCAAAAATTTTTTAGCCCCCAGTTTTGTATTTTCACAAGGGTAACATAATAAATTGGACCCCAAAAGTTGTTGTCCAATTTGTCCTGAGTACGCTGATACCCCATATGTGGGGGGGAACCACTGTTTGGGCTCATGGCAGAGCTCGGAAGGGAAGGAGCGCCATTTGGAATGCAGACTTAGATGGATTGGTCTGCAGGCGTCACGTTGCATTTGCAGAGCCCCTGATGTACCCAAACAGTAGAAACCACCCACAAGTGACCCCATATTGGAAACTAGACCTCCCATGGAACTTATCTAGATGTGTTGTGAAAACTTTGAACCCCCAAGTGTTTCACTACAGTTTACAACGCAGAGCCGTGAAAATAAAAATCCTTTTTTTTCCCACAAAAATGATTTTTAGCCCCCCAAATTTTTATTTTCCCAAGGATAACAAGAGAACTTGGACCCAAAAAGTTGTTGTCCAATTTGTCTCGAGTACGATGATACCCCATATGTTGGGGTAAACCCCTGTTTGGGCGCACGGGAGAGCTCGGAAGTGAAGGAGCACTGTTTTACTTTTTCAAAGCAGAATTGGCTGGAATTGAGATCGGACGCCATGTCGCGTTTGGAGAGCCCCTGATGTGTCTAAACAGTGGAAACCCCCCAATTATAAATGAAACCCTAATCCAAACGCACCACTAACCCTAATCCCAACTGTAACCCTAACCACACACCTAACCCAGACACACCCCTAATTCTAATCCCAACCCTAATCCCAACCGTAAATGTAATCCAAACCCTAACCCTAGCCCCAACCCTAGCCCTAACCCTAACCCTAACCCTAACCGGAAAATGGAAATAAATACATTTTTTTAAATTTTATTATTTTTCCCTAAGGCTAGGTTCACATTGCGTTAGGGAAATCCGTTTAGCACTAGCGGATTGCGCTAACACAATGTCTTTTTAGGTGTCGTGTTTAGTGGTCGCGTTAACGTCCCCGCTCTGGAAGATCGGGGATCGGACCTCGGGCGCGCCGCGGACGCTGCAAGCAGCGTCTGAGGCGCGCCACAAAAGAATGGCACCTTGCTAGCGCGAGCCGAAAATGGCACGCTCTAGCGATGCGCTACACCTGAAAATCACATTGCTGTCAATGGTTGTGCTAACGGACCCGTTGCACGGCGTTAATTGTGACATTTTCGCCGTGCAACGCTGTCCGTTAGCGTTAACCCATTAACGCAATGTGAACCTAGCCTAACTAACGGGGTGATGAAGGGGGGTTTGATTTACTTTTATAGCGAGTTTTTTAGCGGATTTTTATGATTGGCAGCCGTCACACACTAAAAGACGCTTTTTATAGCAAAAAAGTTTTTGCGTCTCCACATTGTGAGACCTATAATTTTTCCATATTTTGGTCCACAGAGTCATGTGAGGTCTTGTTTTTTGCGGGACGAGTTGACGTTTTTATCGGTTACATTTTCGGACACGTGACAGTTTTTGATCGCTTTTTATTCCGATTTTTTTGTGAGGCAGAATGACCAAAAACCAGCTATTCATGAATTTCTTTTGGGGGAGGCGTTTATACCGTTCCGCGTTTGGTAAAATTGATGAAGCAGTTTTATTCTTCGGGTCAGTACGATTACAGCGACACCTCATTTATATCATTTTTTTTATGTTTTGGCGCTTTTATACGATAAAAGCTATTTTATAGAAAAAATAATTATTTTGGCATCGCTTTATTCAGAGGACTATAACTTTTTTATTTTTTTGGTTATGATGCTATATGGCGGCTCGTTTTTTGCGGGACAAGATGACGTTTTCAGAGGTAACATGGTTATTTATATCCGTCTTTTTGATCGCGTGTTATTCCACTCTTTGTTCAGCGTTATGATAATAAAGCGTTGTTTTTTGGCTCGTTTTTTTTTTTTTTTTCTTACGGTGTTCACTGAAGGGGTTAACTAGTGGGCCAGTTTTATAGGTCGGGTCGTTACGGACGCGGTGATACTAAATATGTGTACTTTTATTGTTTTTTTGTTTTTTTTTTATGTAAAGAAATGTATTTATGGGAATAATATTTTTTTTTTTCTGCTTTATTTAGGAATTTTTTTTTTATTTTTTTTTTTACAAGTGTGGAAATTTTTTTTTTTACTTTTTCACTTTGTCCCAGGGGGGGACATCACAGATCACCGATCTGACAGTGTGCACAGCACTCTATCAGATCGGTGATCTGACATACAGCCGGGCAGGATTAGAGCTGCAGCTGCAGCCTGATCCTGACCCGGAAGTGCTCCCTGCAGGACCCGGATGCAGCCCGGCGGCCATTTTGGATCCGGGGACTGCAGGGAGAAGACGCTCGGTACACGGTGAGCACATCACCGTGTACCGATCGTCTCAGGGAAGCCCGCAGGGAGCCCCCTCCCTGCGCGATGCTTCACTGCACCGCCGGCACACCGCGATCATCTTTGATCGCGGTGTGCCGGGGGTTAATGTGCCGGGAGCGGTCCGTGACCGCTCCTGGCACATAGTGCCGGATGTCAGCTGCGATAGGCAGCTGACACCCGGCCGCGATCGGCCGCGCTCCCCCCGTGAGCGCGGCCGATCGCATATGACGTACTATCCCGTCCATGGGAATTAAGTCCCAGGTCACCTGGACGGGATAGTACGTCATATGGGATTAAGGGGTTAAGAGCATGGCCATACATTGTCAGGAGCACATACAGGCGCGTGGGGGCTCTATATACTATTGAGTCACACATTATGGGTTTCCGTGATTAAATTAATGCAAATTGGGTTTACTGACTATTTACATTTTTCACCCTACTTTTTGGGGCGATTTGGAATCTAGCCCTCAATTGGTTGATGATTTTTGGTTTCCATTGACCCGGTCTCGATACATCATTTTGTTCTCGATGATTTACAAAATTTCCAACTTGAATCTTTATTTCAAAATCGGTGTGTGATTTAAGTGTTCCCTTACTTTTCTACAGCAGTGTATATATAAAAATATTAATAATTATTATTTTTTAAATTAAACTCACTTATTCCTCCTATGCATTTTCAGATGAACATATCTTATGCAGTTTACATGATATGGTAGAGTTAAAACTATTCCCACAAGAGGAGAGTGATTTTCTGTTTCCTCTCCTCCTATTATTCATTCACTCTGCTTTGTATAGGTCTTAAAGGATGAGTAATGTGACATGTTTTCCTGCCATACATCAACCGTGATATTTTCTTTCCCTCATCATTTTCAATTTTTCCTTCTTTCGTGAGTAACACTATGCGTGAATTGAACTATAGATCACAAAATGATGTCATCCGCAGCCTCCGTCTGACTGACAGCAACCTTCCTAATGAAGCTTTATGTAGAATTTCGACATGTTTACGCCAATGTCAGCATAATTTACCAATTTACTGTGGTAGCTATGTCAGCAAGACAGACTGTGTGCTATATGTTTCCTCCAAGGGGAAATTAAAAATGACGGTAAACCTAAAAGGAAGATTCGACTCTGCAGAATCACATCCTACTGATGTATAAATAAGCCATACTGAATGAAGAGGTGAGTGACTGTCCCATAATGGCTGTTGCAGAGTTAACCTTAAAAAGATTGGCCACTACTTTTTTATAGACTTTCCTTATGATCGTCCATCAATATTTGATTGGGAGCGGTGAGACACCAATGCGAGCAGCAGAGGATGCGGCTGAAACACAGTAATTCCGTCAAAACTATAGTAGCTGGAGCCAGGTATTGCAGATTCATCCCTCATTCATTTGAATAGGGGGAACTGCAGTACTCTTACGTGGCCACTATACACATGACAGCGCTGCTGTGCTTCTGTAGCGTCCAAAAACTTCCACCCGTCGCCACCAATTCAGCTGATTGGCAAGAGTGTCAAGAGTCGCATCACCAGTAATCACCTATACTAAGAATAGTCCATCAATGAAAATGTAGCAGCCAACCCGTTTAACATACATCTAAGAAGTGCACACACGGCTTTGATATGGGTTTATATATTTGCTCACTGGTTCTTGTGCAGTCAATGTCTGATCACTAAGTTCTGAGCAGCGAAACACTCTGTTATCAGTTTCTCTTTTAGAGATTTATAGACCTTTCCGAAGAAGGAAGTTCCAAAAATTACCAATAGTGAAAAATAGACCATAGTATACCCACTGAGAAGAAAAAAAATCCAAGATACACCAGTAAGATAAAATCATAATTCTAGATTAATATTGTATATTTATTTATTAGTGGAAAAGAAAAACTAATAACGACATGGCACAAAGTGTATAATTGATAAAAAGGAGCGAAACGCCCCTAATTGAACACAGCAAAATAATTATAAAATATAAATATGAATATACATTGGATGTGTGAAACTAAATAAATAATTGAAATAATTATATTTTATGTGACAGATAAATTAAAAAAATACAATTAATATCAAATTATAATAATAAAGTGCAGGTGCGTGGCAGGGGAGCAGGAAGTCACCACTCAGAATAACTGTAGGTCTGTATTAAAGGTTTCATCTCTACCTAATGGTTTATGGGTAGGGAGGAGCGGATCAGTAGTTGTCAGAATTTGTCGTGTTCTACCAAACTTTAAAGTGAGAATCGGGCAACAGAACTATACCCAAACTTGAACCTGAACCTCATAGTAGTCAATGGGGACCCAATCTTTGGTGCTGTAAAATTGTCGCAGTAAGGGAAAGGATTTCTGGGAGAAGTCCATATTTGGAATTCAGCACGGGACACTAGGTGTCTGGTACGAACCTCGAACTTTACAGTTGGGGTTCGCTCATATCTATTTATGGGTTAAACTCTTTTGGATTCACCTTGTCAGACTGATCAGTGTTCATTTTTATTCTGACTATTCAGCCAGCATTATACTTGCACATGCACTTTATTATTAGAATTTGATATTAATTTTATTTTAAAATTGATATCATATCAAATATAATTATTTATTTCAATAATTTATTTAGATACACATTAAATGTATATTAATTTATATTTTATAATTCATTTAGCACAATCAATACTGGTCTGATTGATATATTTATTGATTTTTATTTATTGTTGTACTATTTTTCTGTGTTCAATGGACAAATTCTCCCTTTCTTTTGCCAATTATACACTTTGAATCATGTCTTCGACCTATGTGGTTTTTAGTTTTTATTTATAATCATAATTTTTGACTAATATTGTATATTTGTTTATCTTACTGGAGTATCTTGGATTTTTGTGTTTTTTTTATGGACCCTTCTAACTAAAGTGTGAACAATCCCGTTAACTTCAGTCATCTGCGGGGTAGACTAACATGGCAGTGCTCACTGCAGAATATGAAGATAGGGGTCGTGTGGTGGCCCATGTCCAAGTTGCACAATGACACCCATACACTTCTATCTCAGGCTACTTTCACACTTGCGTCGGTACAGGTCCGTCGCTGTGCGTCGGGCCGACGTACCAACGTACGTTGTGAAATTTGCGCACGACGTGGGCAGCAGATGCAGTTTTTCAATGCATCTGCTGCCCATTCTGAAGTCCGGGGAAGAGAAGGCAGAGTTTCGATCACGCATGCGTGGTAGAAAATGGCGGACGCGATGGACAAAGTTCACAAACTTTTTGTGTGCTGATGGTCCACCAAAACACGACGGATCCGTTGCACGAGGAACGCGACGTGTGGCCATCCGTCGCGATCCGTCGCTAATACAAGTCTATGGGCAAAAAACGCATCCTGCGGACACATTTGCAAGATTTTTTTGCCCAAAACGACGGATTCAAAAAAACGCAAGTGTGAAAGTAGCCTAAGTCCCCTCCTTAGCTAATAACTTCATGGATGTGCAAGTACGGTAATTCAATCATTTTCCTTGCTGGTAAATGAGACATAACATGAGGAAACCTATTAAAAAGTAGCCAAGTAATACACATACACCAGCAGACCTAAAAAATGAGTGGTGTTTCCACCTACAATATATAATAGACCCTGATTAATTGACTTATTCTTTCCATTTTTTCTTTTTTTTTTTTAATCCATGTGCCTTACTAGGCTACCGTATGTTAAGAAAAAAATATTCCAAAGAGAAAGAGCACAATTGCACATGCCATTTTCATCCAGAAAATATTTTCAAGACTTTAAGTGCAGACATTTTGCAGTATAAGAAAAATCAGCTTTGTCACTCGCAGGTTTCTCACAGCACGACTGTGCAGTTCTGCATGGGGAATTGGCAAATAATGTCAGCTGACAAAACCACATCGATATAGAACTAGTATTATTACACTGTAATTTTACGAGTGTTATGGCACCTATGAAAAAACCCAAAAGAACAGGTGATAGGATGCATTATTCTGCTGAACGAGGGCACTGCCATTAGAGAATACTGCTGCCATGAATGGGTGCAATTGGTTTTTACAATGTTTAACATAGTAACATAGTAACATAGTTAGTAAGGCGGAAAAAAGACATTTGTCCATCCAGTTCAGCCTATATTCCATCATAATAAATCCCCAGATCTACGTCCTTCTACAGAACCTAATAATTGTATGATACAATATTGTTCTGCTCCAGGAAGACATCCAGGCCTCTCTTGAACCCCTCGACTGAGTTCGCCATCACCACCTCCTCAGGCAAGCAATTCCAGATTCTCACCACCCTAACAGTAAAGAATCCTCTTCTATGTTGGTGGAAAAACCTTCTCTCCTCCAGACGCAAAGAAATAGTAACATAGTTAGGAAAGTGGTATGTGATGAAGGCCTTGACCCAAGACTTCCCAGCAGAACATTGCCCATATAATTAAACTACTTCTACTACTTGTGTTTTCCCATAGTGTTGTGTCACTGTGTCAGTACCCACCTCTCCTGTTTCAGTTTCCTTTATCGTATGGCACCATGCCTTTATCACAGGTGGTATGGAGCAACCATGCACTGGTCCTGTGAGATTTTCTGGGACTTGTGGTTCCATTCTTATGGGGAGGGTCAAGGTGAGCTTCTGTCTTTGGTTTCCTGCTGTTAACCATGAGCATGGCTGCTGGCCTAAATGTCTGTTCCCTATTGCCAGCTATAGTTCTTCTAGACCTGGTTAACACACCTTTGCCTATGCTGGTAATAGTTTACTTTTTTTAACCCATATTCTGACCCTCCCACTTCCTGATGTTTCTGCTCTTGTTCTGGACCTCTTGGCTTTGACGAGACTTCACGCACACCCTTTGCTAGGCAGTGCACAGACACCCAGCTGTTTACATAAAAGATGACATACATCATCAGACCTGGCTGCCTTCTTACATTGCACCATAGTCCAGTTTTGATACTCACATGCCCATTGTAAGTTTTTTCTGATTTTTTCTACGGTGGGCAGCCATCAGCATGAGCTAATCAATCACATATGTGATGCTCCATGTGCTCTGACCCTTTTTATCATATCCAACATTAACATTTTCAACAATTTTTGCTACGACTGTATCTCTACTTTGGATGTACCCAGATATGCAAGCAAACACTTCACACACACATTAGAATCCTAAAATCATATAATGTCATACTTGGAAGGGACCTCCAGGGTCATCGTGTCCAACCTCCTGCTCAATTAACTAAACCATCTCAGACAGATGTCTGTCCAGCATCTGTTTGAAGACTTCCATTGAAAGAGATCTCACCACCTCTTGTGGCAGCCGGTTCCACTCATTGATCATCCTCACTATCAAAAAGTTTTTTTCTAATATCTAATCTGTATCTTCTCCCTTTCAGTTTTATTCCATTGCGTCTCGGGTTACCACAAGTAAATGAGAGTAAGGAAGAACCCTCTACACTGTGACAGCCCTTCAGATATTTGTAGACAGCTATTAAGTCTTCTCTTAGCCTTCTATTTTGCAAGCTAAACATTCCCACATCCTTTAACCGTTCTTCGTAGGACATACTTTGCAGTCCGCTCACCATCCTGGTAGCTCTTCTCTGAACTTGCTCCAGTATTTCAATGTCTTTTTTAAAATGTTGTGCCAAAAACTGGACACAGTATTCCTGACCACGGAGGAGTAGAGGGGGTAATTGCCTCACATGATCTAAATTATATGCTTCTCTTTAAACATCTCAGAACTGTGTTTGCCTTTTTTGCTGCTGCATCACACTGTTGACAATGTGCAGTCTGTGATCTATTAGTATACACAAGTCTTTTTCACACATGCTGTTGCTTAGTTCTATTCCTCCCATTCTGTAGATGTAAGCTTTATTCTTGCCCGATGCAGAATCTTGCATTTCTCCCTGTTAAATACCATTCTATTAGACACAGCCCATTCAATTGTTCAAGCTTATCTAGATCCTTCCGAATCCTTTCTCTGTCTTCTCTAGTGTTACCTATCCCTCCTAGCTTTGCATTGTCTGCAAATTTGATTAGTTTACCTTCAGTTCCCTTATCTAGATCATTTATAAAAATCTTGAACAACACCGACCCTTGGGTGCATACAAACCTGTTGCCTACCTTGGGCCACTATTTACTGCGTATGGGGATCATACCATGGGCCGTACCGTTTTGGAGATATTCTGACCCATTTGCCTCACTAAATGAGTTCGAAATTGACAAGTCTCTCATATCCTTAAAGGGGTATTGCCATCTCCAAGATCCAATCCCAATATGTTGTAGGTTTAATAATAATAATAATAATAATAATAATAATATTAGCATATACCTCCAATTAGAAATAGTAGTATAGTTCATCTGTTATGTTGCTTACCCTTTGTGCAAGGCATTGCAGTAGTTTGGGAATCCATAATTACAACTACTCATATGGTGACAGTTTGTTGTTAGTGATTGTAAGGCTGGAGTCACACTAACAATTTTAAAATTGGTCTGATTTTGATGCAGGAGAGTCAGTCGTGTGTAATGCAAGTGTCATGCGTTTTTCAAGCGAGTACAATATTAGCCGGCAATTCATGTGCCGCATAGAGTAAAATCAGAGTGACAGGTTAGAATAGATATATACATAGAATACATAGATATATAGATGTCAGTGACACACACACATATATATATATATATATATATATATATATATTACATATTGTCACCTGGAATTGTGGTAACAATGTGAGATTGCTCAGGAGAGGGTTCCTCATGATTAGGAGGACTATAAGAAAGTGAAGTGCTGTGAAGTCCAGGAGGTCCATGAAGGGTAATGAGGTTTTCTCCATTAGAGTGCTTCCCGATATCTTCTTTACAGTTTGGTGATAACCAGTTATTCTCAGAAGGATTTCTTGTGGAAACATCTATCAGACTTTCCTCCTTCCCACCACTTACAGACGGCTGATCCCATCTCGTCATCACTTTGTCTTCGGTCTCATCCTCCACTTTAATATTAGTCAGGTCTTCCTCCTGATGATATTCAGGTTGCAGTTATACATAGAGCTCAAGAGGCGATCGCAATATGGGCCTATCAGCAGGATGAACTCGTGGAAAGAAATCCATCAGAGAGATATCCTTTAGATTGTAAGCGTGCGAGCAGGGCCCTCACTCCTCTTGGTATCTATTTTGAACTGAGATTTTGTTACGCTGTAATGTCTATTGTCTGTACAAATCCCCTCTATAATTTGTAATCCACTGCGGATTATGTTGGCGCTATATAAATAAAATTATTATTATTATTAGGAGTGACAGTGAGCAAGTCGGCACCTTACTTTTCGGAGCAGCACAGACCCAGGTAATATGTGCATGGCACAGTTTATTGGAGCTTTATTGTGAATACTGTGAACAGAAGTCCATTTGCAGTAATTGCTATCACTGTGTTCCATCTTGAGACACTCCTCTGTCAGTGGGATCTGTTGTGAATTCTGTTATCGAACTCCCTCCTGTGGTCATGAATGGTACTTTGGCGAGTTCTGTCCATGGACTCCCTCTGGTGGCTGAGTGGAGCTGCTGCTTTTGAGGTTCCTTCCACAGGTGACATAGTTTATTCTTTGGCTGGCTGCTCTATTTAACTCCACTCAGATCGTTACTCCATGCCAGCTGTCAATGTTCTTGTACTGGTTCAGTTCGTTCTTGGATCTTTTTGGTGACCTGTCTACTCCAACAGAAGCTAAGTCCCTGCTAGTTAATTATTTGTTCATTGTTTTCTTGTCCAGCTTGCTATCCTGATTTTGCTTTGCTAGCTTGAAGCTCTGGGATGCAGAGTGGCACCTCCGCACCGTGAGTCAGTGCGGAGGTCTTTTTGC